>NW_027466450.1:13962500-14562500 GCF_050575085.1 Anarhichas minor | reverse complement strand
TTCAAAAGGGTGGCACACTACGCTCGTCCATTGTTTACACTTATGGCTTCAGCTATTTAAATCTCAAACTGAGCAGGTCTATGGACGCCACAGCTGAATTGTTTGTGTTGTTGCAAAACTGCAAGTGCAAGTTGTTGTGTGCATACAATCGTTCTCAAAAACATTATTTTAGGGGACACGTGAACCATTTCCCTTAAAAAAAAAAGTGTTATTTTTTGCAAAGACATGAAGGCCAATAAAATGTTACACTTTTGCAGTCAGTAAAAGAAATTATGGCAATGAAAACCATGTCCTTGTACACCTCGAGCCAAGTGTTTCTGCTGCAAACCCCAGATTTTATGTCAAACTCTCAGTTACGTTTGAACAATGAGCCGAAAGCCGTGTGAGGTCCCGGCGTACAGCACGGACGTGTGAACCCCAGCCATTCTCTGGCCATATGCCGTTGAACGCCCAAGTAGGACATAACGCCCTACAGACAATAGAGAAATAGTTTGGCTCCGAGTCCCAACTTTAAAACAGTTTCTCTCACTCGCGCGCACGTCGCAGGGCTTCATGGGAGACCCCATCGCCACAATGATCGAAACGGAGTAATGAAACACTCGTCATTACTCCCGTCCCATGCAGTCTGTTTCTTGTTTATTCTGCAGGTCGCGCTGCGCTGTGGTCCAAGTGTCTGCTGTGAGTTAGCGGCGCTGCAGCAGTGGGCGGTTCTTTTCTATACAACCTATCAGTGTAATGAGTTGGTGGGCCGCTCTGACCGGTGCAGCGCGCGACTTCACTTTTTTTGGCCATAGTGGTGTTGAAGTTTCCAAAGATTGTGGAGATTATCAGATTGCACATCACAATGATATTACAGTCAGGGTGGCCTTTTCGTCGGGTTTCAGTGCAAGGTGGCTGTCATCTAATCCTCTTCACCGCAAACAATAGCACCAGCCGGAGTCGGGTAATGTCAATACACATGAAACACGGTTACAAAAGTAGTTTTTTTTTATTAAAACATACACAGACATAAATAAAAAAACACTGAATGGAAAAAGAATCTATCAGATGAAGATCTTACAGGTATCTTGTAGAAGAAACAATATATCCATATTGCTTTTGGCTAGGCAAGTGCACACAGAATTGTCAAAATCAAGATACATAAATATGGAATTTTAAATGAAGCCCCTGTGTTTTAATAACAAAAAGCGTGTCTACTACTTCCTCTAAGTGCTGCATAATGAATGTCATACAGACATAAAATATAAATGATTTGTTACAGCCGAAAGGTCACTGTAACAATGATCTGTCTCTGTACTTCTATAGCTAATAAATAAATATTTAGTGCATATTCCCATTTACCTCACTGAAGAGCCAAATGAAAAACAAAACTTAAGTTAAAGATGAACCAAACTCAATTCGGCTCCTCTAGTTAAAGAAGACAAAAGTCTATTTGTGTAAGTTATGGTCAGACAGTCCAGCTATCTGCATCGTTTGTTGATCGTCATAAACATAACAAACAGATGTCATTCCCTCCCTGGTTTGACAAAATGACATTGTCGCGTAACTGCCTTCAATGAAGCAGGCCACTCTCAGATCTCTTTAAGACAAAAAAAACTGGAATGCAAGTTGAGTTTTTGGAGCGCATACACACACACACACACACACACGACCTTCCTTTTAAACTGCGTTTGTTGCTTAAAGAAACAACGTCGGAGTCAGAGTGAATCTTTAGAGATGTTGAGGGTGATATAACTCACCGTCTAACGGCCTATTTCTAATTATACCGTTGAGTTACTTACTGCGAGGACGCCTCATCGCCCGCCTTGTTCACACTCACAAAACCTTGCGGGAAAACATTTGTGCATTCACTGCCGTGGGTCAGAGGCAGACCTGGGAGTTATTTTTATTCTGTGATAATCTGCTGAGTACAAGCAGATGCTGCATCAGCTACAACGCTCTTTTTGGGCATCCCCCCCCCCCCCCCCCCCCGACAATCAACATTGATAAATCCCTTCTCACTGTACTTCTTGCCAACAAACTTACTTCCTAAGTCGCTCCCTCGTGATTTGTTTAATTAGTGCAACACATGTCTGTGCTTAAGTCTAAATGTTGTAATATGAACTGAAATGTATTGAAGTTTCTCAACACAAACCACATACTTTAAAAAAAAAGCAAGACAAGATGTTAAAAGGTGACGAACTTTTTCCACTATTTTTCTCATATATATATGATTCGGCAATTTGGTGAAGAGCAATGTTAAAAAAAACGACACATGAACGATACAAAAACGTTTTCGACAAGTTGACACTATAAATCGCTAACAGTGGTTCTTTGGCATATCAAATGTTCAGTAGCATGTCCGCTCCCCACGTGTTTCATTTTCAGTTACCCAACTTTATGGCCCCAAAATACGTCCCTTCTCCCTCCGGGTCCAGCATCCAAGCATTGGACACGTTGACGTACAAGGCGTCCCCCTCATCCAGCCGGACCCCTCGGCCCTGCTGGGCGCAGTACATGTTATAGGTCGTGATGTTCCAGCGCATGGTGCTGCCCGTCTTCATCAGCACCATAGACTTGCTGTTCTGTTTGATGCTCTCGTGGTAGACATACTGGATGAGCTGGGTGTTGCTAACATCCACCGGCGGGAGCCCGGCCGGACTGCTTTCCTCCGGTCTGTAGTAGCGGAAGCAGGTCTTGGCGTAAATATAGTAGAAACCCGACTCCATCACCAGCAGTTTCCCCTTCTGGTAGCCCATTCTGTTGCGGTATCCGTGCTCCTCGTCCCAGTCAATGGTGATGGCCTTCGTTAGACCCTCTACATGGCAACAAGAGCAACATTAAACATAAGGTTTGGTTGATCATACACCAAACAAAAGAACAAGGTTTCTGTGTAAAGTCATTCAGAAGTTCTAAGTACCAAGCTGGTTTCAAACTAGTGATTCACTAAATCACGTTGTGTAGTATCGAGGAAACGTTGGTAGAATCACAAGCTGTTAAATAACTTCCATAATTTCTGTTGTTTACATAATTATTAAACAGCATTTAATCACGTCCAGTCAGATATGTTGACTGTAGTCCATATTCATACGTTTACTATTAATGGTTCATATGTCAGCGAGGTAACGTTTGCTGTCAGTTGGTTCAGTTAGATGCAGTTACTGCTTTTAAATATAAGTAACAACTGTGTGATGCAACTGTTTTAATTTAGTGACTCGCCACTTATGTTATAACTAAGTTCACCCTGAACTTAGGAGAGGAGTTACATCAGATATGGCTAAATTGTATCTAGTGTGATAACATACGGATGTTAATTCAACCGGACTCACTCTTTGAGTACTCCTTGGTCTCTCCGATTGGTAGATGAGCTGATGGAAGGCTCTCTTTGAAGGTTTTGCACCGTCCTTTTTTCCTCGTGTCTCTCAGCGCGTTCAGCACCGGCTCCGTCTGTACTTCCTGAAGACAACACCAAAAGAAAACAGTTGAAGAAACGCTGAAGAACAGAAAAACAAAACAATATCAAAAAACATTTTTGTGTGTGTGTGTGTGTGTGTGTGTGTGTGTGTGTGTGTGTGTTATCCAACTCTGAGAAGTTGCCCAAACTGAAACTTACACCCTCAATTAAAAATGAACCCGCACAGTACCCATAAATGACTTTTTCTCTAAGCAACAATACGGTTTTGACATATGTTACAATATCTTTGTCAGCTGTCTCTTTGAATATCCGTCTGTTTGTGCGAAAATTGTGTGCGTGTGAACACAGCAAATGGATGAGCACACACCGACTGCCTGTCTGTGTGCATTACCTATCCTGCTAACTTCTCATTACCGCCGTGGTTGTACTCGGGGCCGAAGGCTGCGACAGGGAGGCCTCCTGGTGAGTGTAACCTTTCAGATAGATTGCGCTTCTCACGGATTTGGCACAAATAGTATCTGGACTGCATTCAGCCCAGAGTGCCGATTCTATTCAAGGCCGATGAACCCGCCATCCACAGTCTGAGCTGGGCTGTCCTGCCTCAGGCAAGACAGAGCGTATACACTCAAGGAAAACATGCTTTCCACGCAAGTAAACAGTTCCTGCAGCGGAGCTGCCAACTCTCTTACACATCTGGCATGAGATGAAAATATCAGGCCGCTTTCTGCCTCTACCTATAATCTTTCACTCACACAAGAGAAATGATCTTGTTAACTTTGTTAGTTACTTAGAAGAAAGGCCTTGCAATATTGTAAGACACAATTTGGGATGCAGCCAGTCCATCTTTATTTAAGTGTGCGTGTGTACAGCAGATACAAATAAATGTGGTTAATTACAATTGTCAGTCAAATGTCAACAGATTGTGTCTTTATGTCCTGAAGGTGTTTTAACATGTTTTATAAATTTCCTCTGATGCAATTTTCTCAGGTATCATCTCACCCTAACTCTGAGGCAACGCCTAACAAAAGACAAAGACGGGGAAATGGAAAGTGTTGTTTTAGAGGGAAACATTGCCAACTTAAAAAACAACACACACACAGACACACAGCGCCCTCGAGCACAAACACTGCCACAACAAACTCAACTACAGGGCCGGTCCCATCAAAAGCATTTACATGTTTTTGCAACACTGCACCTGCGTTGTGCTAATAATATTACTGTGAAGTATTCACAAGCCAAGTCCAGACAGATTAGCATGCCTCTCCGACTAAGATTAGCACAGTCAGTCCTCCAAAAACAATTTGCTGTTTATAGCGCTGCGTCTTGGACGGAGACGGGGGTAAACATCGTCTTGCCAAGGCTACAGAGTAATTGTGAACGCGCTCCCAATTGGCCCTACACTGTGGGATCTATCTTGATTTGTGGCGAGACCGCGTCATACCTCCTTAACCAGGGAGAAGAGATTATTTAGACAAAGTAGCTGCAGCTTGGCAGCTTCCTGATCTACTGTGTGATCTAGAATTAAACTGTGACAACCACTCTGCACCAGACGGAGCTGCTCCATCAAGGCGAACTGTCTGACTCTACATCTGTGTATGTATATATATATATACATATATGTACATATGACTTGACCTCACATGCTTGTTCCCTGAATACCACAGTGCACGCAGGCCTCAGTTCAGCCCTTTAACTACCGTACGCACCGCATGCATCGTTCAACATCTCCATTATGTTGATGAGTGGTTTCGGAGACGAGAACAAAAGTCCTCTCACCACTCGAGGCTCGGCCACCGAAGCAGATCGTCCCTTTGTGTTTGGCGCTGCGTCAGTCAGATCTCCTTCTGACACGGTTATACAGATCTGTACGGACTGCAAACATTCAGATCACAGAGTCTGATTCGTGATCTCACCCCCCCCTCGAGCCTCTCGGCCGTCTCACATCAAAGCTGGACTGCAGAGCTGACAGCTGTCCACTGAGGCCCTGCTGTCGAGCAAAACCCCTGAACTGACAGCGGAGAACACCGGCGGTCTCGGGGCTGACCCTAACACAACACAGTGGTGTGCCAAGTGGGCCTGTCACCCCGACACCTCATAAAGATCCCAGCAAGTCTCCCTGCGCTCCATGGGAAACAGCCGAGGGCTAACGGCAACAATGAGCTCCTCAGTCTAAGACCGGCTGGGTGGTTTGTGTAAAGTACTCCACCAGGGATACCCAGGGCAAACACAAAAAGATAATATGAGAATGAAATTAAAGCATTATGGGAAACCAAACACCAGTGAAGCACAGCAGTCCTTTTATTCTGTTGTTTTACTTCCTGGTTCCATAGTTTCCTTATTTTTGCATTTGCTCTGCAAAACCTGTGCCAAAGAATGGGCGGCAACTTCCAAAGAGGGATTAGAAACTAAATCAATAATAATTCCTATTTTATAACTCCCTCATGCCACTGCTGATCATCGAAGGAATACTTTGCAACCACTGTGGCCAATAGTCACAATGGGTGACTCACTAACAGCCGATGCAGTAAACTACTTTCTGTGCACAGTGTCAGTAAGCGATGAGGCTCGTTTGGGAAAGAAGCTAATTGCCTCTTTAACAAAAGGCAGAAAGGTGTTTTTCCTGCTGTGGTCGGACCTCTTTCCCAGCCTGTGTGACCACCACCTGGGGTTTGGTGCTTTGCAGACAGAAGCTGTGGTATGTGCTGAAAACGCACCCGTGGGGCTGTCAGTGCAAACTTGCAGATGATTATCTTATGTATTTTATGCTTTTTTTCACAAAAACAAAAGCAAAGTTGTTGCACGTACTGTACTTTGCCCTCGCCAGTGTCAGCGAGGAAATACCTGGTACGCTTCAAAACATTCTTAAAGCGGATTACTGTTGTCTCGGAGATGTTTTGTTTGGCTCTGCAACTTTGTTTCCCCATAGTTTCCTTTAGTGACACGTCGACGACTGATCGATCAATCAAAGTCTGCTCACATTGAGTTTGTTGAAGTAGAAATTGAAATAATGGCAATTAGTGCTGATGATTAATAATCAATAACAAGATGATTTACGCAGCAGGAGTCCTGCCATTAATATCAAAGACTTCAGGTCTGTGTGTGTGTGTGCGTGTGCGTGTGTGTGTGTGGCGTCGTAGCAGGAAGAAAAACCTGTTAAAATGCACTCTATCTGAGTGGACTGTGCTCCAGTCAGAGGGCGTGTCGTGCAGCAGTGTTGCCTGGGGTTAACCAGCGGTCACACTCACCTCTATTGGCCGATGTGGGGCTGTGGACAAATCTACCTGGAGACAGAAACACAGGAGCCAAGGTTAGAGAGGTCGATGTGAGAAAATAATACCAGAGTTAAGCCTTCTCAAAGCAGCAAGATCTGTTGGGAGAATTTCCCCCTGACAGGTGTGGGTGGGAGGAATATTTGACAAGACTTACAGAAAGACATTTCAGTTTGGATGTGTGTGTGTGTGTGTGTGTGTGGTTAAGTTATTTTCCACATGCATTCCACCACAGCAGGCGAAAGTCAAAGGGACTTGGAAGCTGAGCGCTGGTTCTCATTAGCAGGGCTGTTGTCTCTGAATAATTTAACAACGAATACATTTAACAAAATAAATGGCCACGGGGCTTTCGTGCATGCGCACGGCCTGATGCACAAAGACGAGCTGGAATCAAAGCGGCGTTTCTAAAACCTGCTCCGATCAGCACATTATGGAGACACGGCGCTGTGCAGATACCAGCTCTCCTCCAACATCTCCAGGAAGTTCTACAGGTGCTGAAGGGGGCAGATGATGGTCCGGTGACAAACTCCACTCCCCCCCTACACACACACACACACACACACAACTACTGTCTCACGCTGAAAAGTGCTACCATATGCAGCCGACATGGAAATCGGAAAAAAAGGCTGCCTGTTAATCCGAAGCACGGCTCCAACTTCGGCCAACCGGAAGGCATCTCATGCTGCTGGGTATTCGAGGAACACTCTGATCGCTCCCTAAAAAAAGTCTGGTCCTGCATCCCTCTCATCACACGATCAGATAAAACGCACACGTTATTACACAAATACAAATAGAGCCATGAAATGTCTCCTTTTACAATTGCCTTTTCTTTTCTCTGGGTATTTTATTATTATTTTTTTTTTTTTTAGTCTTTACCCTTCCTCTCTTTTATTTAGTTTCCCCCCCCTCCGGCTCACATCCAGAACATAACCAGCCACTACCACACTGCAGTGTGTTTATGCCAAAGACAAGCCAAAGAAATTCAACACACAAACACTGGGGAAGAGACAGAAGCAAACAGACAGAGAGCGAGAGCGAGGGAGAGAGAGGGATGCTCCCCAGGTGAACTTCCAGCATCCTGACAGAGCCTGGATGCGGTCTGCTCTCTTGGCTTGTTGAAACACGACAATTATTCAACTCCCAAAAACAGTTGTGGCAGAACATAGATGTTATTTTACAAGCTCACAGACTGAAAGATGGCAAAGATGAGCTGACAAAAAGGCAATGGGACATGCAGGAACATTTGATTTTCATAGCATCTCTGGTCTTCCTTGAGCTTTGCCAGACATTCTCTGCCTCCAAACTCCTTGAAAACAGCTCTGCTTATGCTCGAGAGTTTACAATTTATGACACATATATAAATTACAAATATACGCCCCCCGATGGCATGTAAACACGCACAAGAAAAACTGCAGCCTGGGAGGCTCAAGTGAAAACATCTGCATTTTGCAAACATTGACATCTCGCAAGACCGACTGAGATGTTATCACTTCAAAAGGGGGATTCGCGATGCTTTGACTCGAGCTGCCTGCAGCCCCTGAGAGAAAATATCTTGCTGACATAGCTAATCTTTGGAAAATGTCACGCGGGCTTTTTGGAGATGTTATCTATAGGTGTTTGTACAGCGAGGGAAGACGTTTTTAACTGCCTGCGGCTGAAGCGCAGCGCCTTCAAAAGAGTGCACGAACTCTTGGCGCACAAAACTGCAGAAGTTGCTCGATGTTGAGCCTTTTTTCCTTTCTTTTTATTTTTTTTCACTTGTGCAGATTACTCCTTCTTTACATCTAAGAGCGCACGCCGCCAGCTTTCATATAGAGATAGGAAACTTACTTATCTGTCATTTTATGGCGTTATAAAATTGCGCAAGCGTCGTTGCATCTTAACTCGCTCGTAGCCCACTAGAGAACTGTTGACAGTGTTCGTAGATAAATATTTACACGCGGAACCAAAGCTTGAGTAAACGGCAGTGAGTGAGTTTGCAAAGTGTCTCAAAGCGCACTGGAAATGAGCCGCCAAACCGGAGCACGCAGTGTCACATGGAGCCTACCTCTTGCAGGTAACCCGTCAGGTGTAATAAGATCGCCACGCTGGAAGCCACCTGAAGCAATCCCATAACAGCGAGGGTCCCGAATAGGAGCGGCCGGTAAGTGGGCTCCGAGCTCTGCACCGGGTGGAAGCGGTGCTGCCCTGCCTCGATGTCGACGGTGTTCCGCAGGTAGCCTCTGTACTCGCTGTGGGTAGCTGCCATGGTGCGCGCTCTGTGTGTGCCGTTCAGCCCCAGGGCCAGGTCCCAGACTCAATGCAAGGCAGGAAAGAGAGTCTGCGTGAGTCCCTATAATCAGCGGTGGGTGGGCTGAAAAGAGCTCGTTTTCTCTGCAGCCAATCAGAGGGAGCCTCAGACAGAGCGACGGGACAGACTGGAACAAGACTGGCAACCGGGCCGACATGAACGCACGACAGGTAAAGCGAGTCCTTTATGGCTCCACGGGGCCAACGCACTGACACGTGATCCACCCTCTGGTGACACACCCCCTGCGCTGACGCTGAGAGAGTTCAGCAGCACAACTGGAGATGCAGTGGATCTATTTAACACCTCTTACGAGTAATCAGTTTACAGCCTATGAACACAGAAACAAACAAAAATATGTTTAGGTCAAAAAACGAAAAAATAAAAGGAAGAAAAATGATATAGTTATAAAAATGTTATTAATTTGAAACCAGAGTTTAACTTCAAAAATTGAGAAATATTATTTACATAAACAATTTACATAATAATCTGATTATTTTTCCACACAAAAAAAAGTCAATGAACTTCAAAATCTTAAAATGACATCAACTCCCCTTATTGCAAAATACAGAATGCTTGAATATGCAAATATTGTTTACTACAAAGGCGTCTCCTTCAAAAAGTCCATCCTTAGTGTGTGTGCACTGGAGGTTTGAAGTGTCTGCATCAGTGGATACTTCCATCTTCAGCAGTGAAACCATCTCTAGTGTCAAACTCTGTGAAGCTCAAACATCCAAGTGAAGTAACAATAAACAAAACATATTTTAAAGCTTTGTGTTGTAAATGCATGCATCTCAATAATAATATAATACAGATTCCTTCACACTGGCAGTTGGTCACATAATTATCATTGTTTGCTCCTTTTGTTTTGGGATCAGTCACTCTTTACTCATCATGTGCTGGTGTGGCAGCTTAGAGCTCCAGAGTCAATGTTTGTCTCCTGCTCAGCTCTTAGTCATATCAGACAAAAGCGGAATTCTGATATATGAAAATGCATTTTTACTCATTTTAAGCGTACTTCATCCAGTAGCCTTTATTGTCGTCATGTCATTCAAGGAAGCGTGTTTTTTTTTGATAGCTGCCTCAGTCCGGACCAGCATAACTGATCCGGCCTTAGATCAAAACACTCTTCTGTTAAGTATCTAGAAAGAGTTAATCATGCATTTTTCACATTCTATTGTAATGCACTGAATGGGAAGTCCCTGGCAGCCGTCCAGCAGCAGCTGAAGACAGGAAGCGTGTCATTCCACTCCTCACACTCCTCCCATCACTTCTTGTAAATGTGTGGATGGATTAAATATTTGTTAGTTTAAAGGAGCAGTGTGTTAGATTGAAGGGGATTTATTGACAGACATTGAAGATAATATTCATATGTTTTAGTGTTTTTCACTATGTTTTAATGTGTGTAATCACCTAAAACTAAGAAATCTTTGTGCTTTCGTTAGCTTCGGTCGAGCCGTTTATATCTTCGGGAGTGGGTCCTCAGAGTCCGCCATGTTGCACCGCCATGTTCCTACTGTAGCCCGGAAAGGACAAACCAAACACTGGCTCTAGGAGAGACTTTGAGTTTGTGCATTACCTGAAGGCCGCTGTAGTTCTCCAACACGCTTGTAAAGGGAGAGATGAGCTGTGGGGTAGTTGGTTGAAATCTGCACGCTCACCACTAGATGCCACTAAATCTTACTCACTGGGTCTTGCTAAAGACCCTTTAATTCTTGACAAGGCAGTGTGTCCCCATCCTCACATGATGAAAAAACTGAAAACTAATAAGTCAAGTCGTGTTTACTTGTGGACATCAATTTCACTTATAACTGCAGCCAGTTATCTTAGCTGAGACTACAGACTGAAAAGGGGAAAAATGTTGTGCCTGGCTTTGTCCAGATGTGACTAAATCAGTTTACAAGCACCTCTTTAACTCACTTATTTACTGAAGTATGAAAACAACAAATGTTGACAGCCAGCAAGCAGCAGAGACTTCAGGAAGTCCCTGCTGTGGACAGAGCCAGGCTGTTCCCTATGCTAAGCTAAGCTAACCGGGTGGTGGCTGTAGATAATGTTTTGTACATGATCTGAGAGATATCAGTCTTCTAATCTAACTCTCAGCAAGAATTCTCAAAATGTTGAAGTATTCCTTTAATGTATCCTTTATCCTTTAAAATAATGAATTAATGAATTAATCCCTTTAGCTCTTTATTTTCTACTTAAAATCTACAGTATATTCAGATTTGTCTTATTTCCTGTGTTTTACTAAAGTGGAAGTTGTGTTATTGAATATAGTAACATTGATACAGTTTTTCCCCCCTGTTTAAGCTGACCATTAAAAGTTCCCTTCTTGACATGCTCTCAACATGAGGCTTCAGTAGTCTGAATTAGTCAAATAAATTAACACAAAGAGAGAATTTCAAGCTTAATTCAAGCTTCTGTAAAAAAAAAAAGATATCCGCTTGATTTGATTTCAATTCATATATGGGCAACATTGTGTGTCCTTTAATTAACCTAATAATAATATAATAATAATAATAATAATATAATAACTTGTGCTAAAAATGGCTCAGATAGAATTACAAATGCAACACTTTTTTACACAGTCACCATGACAGGGCGAATCTTATCAGTAACCGTCCTATCTGTCAGTCCCTTTGCACATCAGTGATGCTCTCCAAAGTGGAAATCATCTTTCTTAGTGGTAAAGTGGTCAAAAAAACAATCACCTCTATTAAGAGTAGACTTTTACCTAAAAAAGTCCATGAAATAGCATTTGCTTTACAAAGACAGCAAAGACAGCCCTCGTCATTACTTCATTTCAGATCTTTGAACACAGATGACAGAGCAAACCTGGATTTCCACTATTAACAAAAAGTGAAACTATTACAGAAGAACACGAAACGTCATGCTGAGTCATATTGTGTGTGTGTGCGTTTGTCTCACCACAAATGTCCCTAACAAGCCTTTCTACATGAACACACAGATGTTACTTCCTCTCACCTTCAGTTATTCTTTTATGAGTTGAAGCTGCGTCTTACCTCAGTCTTCTGCATAAATATTATTCTATTGTTTAGCGAGGTTACACCTAACCAGACAACGTAACCAGACAACGTGACCACGTGACATTACAACGTAATGTTAAAGAGTAACGTGACAACAAAACATAACAACCGTACCAAAATATTTAGCGTGAATGAATAACAACCTTCCTTATTAGACTTTCTTACGATACTTTTGTTTGACTTTTCCATCGCTTGTATTATCAATTGTAGTTTTGTGGACTGACATTTTAAAGAATCTAGGTCAATAGTGTGTCCCACTTATGTCGATTCTCTCTGACCAATCAGTGGTCTGCAGTGTTATAACTCCACCTTCTAGTATTGGCTCAGCTCGCCTGGATCCTCGTCTGTGGTGGTACCAAAATAAGTACCAGGTACCAGTTACTATCCACAACGTTTGCAAATGGAAAACCAAAAAGAGAGCTTTACCTTACCATGCAGTGGAAGGGTGGCATAAAGCTACAGCCAGTTAGCTTAGCTTAGCATTAAGACTTGGAACCGTGGGAACTAGCGTGGTTCTGTCCAGAAGTATGCAGGAGTATTTCTTGACCAGGCATAGTGACTATAAAGGGCAACCAGCAGAGCTGCCAGCAAGACTCTCTGGCCCAGCTTGGTCATAGTCATTTAGTCATTTTGTGTTTTCCCTGAAAACAGCAACCTGCTGCAGCTGGAAACACGGCTGGTGAGAGTGAACCAGCGCAGTAAAGTCCGTTAAACCAAAACAATATGTTGAAAGATGGTAAAGCGTTCTGTTGAGCTGCAAGAAACTGATTATTCTTATTATTCAATAAGAGCAATACACACATTCATATGATCTTGGTAATCCAGAAATATTTTAATATTTGAATGAACTGTGCAAGAATTCGTCTGTGCTAGAATGGCAAACAAAGTCACACAAACTCAAACTTTGTGTCAAGGCTTCGGCTACGCTACCCTAAAAATAGTAAAGATGACAACAACATGATACTATTAATTCCTTCACATCTCCTATTATAATCCGCTTACACTTATGTTTTCCCAAAACAAACGTGCACAATAAGGTATTGTCGCATGAGTGTCCACAGACGGCCCAGCGGTCACACATCGTGGCTGTTGCAGCATCTAAACATGGCAGTGGCTCCTGTTAGCCCAGAGAGTGACCTCCCTAACCTCTGCCGTTTTCCCGCTGCCAGCAGAACAACAGTGTAGTATTTGAAAACCCAGCAGAAAACCAGCCTCCTTTAGGAACAGGAGTTATTTTAGGGCAGACGCAGTGACAATGGAAAGGAGGGGTGGCTGTAGTAGGTTCGGTGAGTTTGCGAAATCCAAGCGAAATTTCTGGGTGCCAAAGGAGTTCATGGGAGAAAGCTGGCTTTTTATATGTGCCCCTCCCCCTGCCTAAAACCATCAAACCTCATGGCGCTACAATCATTTAATACTCCGTCATTATGGGCATTCTAACTTCATAAAACCACACATATGATTTTGGTTACGTTGTACAACCACATTCCCCCCTCTTACTATTACTCTTGTTTTCACCACACTTGTATAGAACAGCCTCTGTTGATGTTTTGCTTCTGAAACGTAGCACAAGGACTGGAGTCTGTGCTCAGCCAGAAGAGTTTCTCCTGATGATGGTTCAGAGCGTATCTTTCCCAGGAGACCTTCATTCCAGCGTTCGCATCCAGCTACCTCCTGCACTTGGCTGAGCACGGCGTGGCCTTGGCACTGCTCTGGATGTGGTACTACGAAGTGCTCTTCTCTCGGTCAGGGGTCGTTAATACACCATGAGAAACTGTGTTTAGCTGTGGGTTTCCTGTGCCCTCAGCAATTTCCTGAAGGAGTCAGGAGCGCGGCGCTGCGGCAGGGAAGAGCAGAGAGTGGAGGCCTGGTTTGGGCTGATATTCAGGTTAACACGTGTTTGTTTGGGTCGTATCACACACTTTTATTTGCGTTTGGTTGACTCACAAGCGTGCATGTGCGTGTCTGCATATGAGAGAGTGTGAGAGGAAAAAAGGGTGTTTGGACGGTCTCCATGCCCCTTTGTTTTTGCTTTGTTCCGCCTGCCAGCGAGTGGAACCCGATGCTTCTTGGTATGGCGACAGAGAGCCAAAGGCCCTGTAGCTGTAGAGAGAGGACGAAGAGGAAAGAAATTGAGATGAAGCATGGATGAGAGAGAAAGGGTGAAGAGAGGTAAAGTAAGAGGGCGAGAGAAAGACAAAGTGCCCTCATAAAGGCATGCAAAGATAACACTTGAGACAGGGTGTGTACCTTCGCCACTGGTCAACTCTTTGCATTGTTATGAGCATTTGATTATCTCTGGTTTGTAAGAGCATTCCTAGCTAACCATGCCCTCACACTCACCCCAACGCTAAACTCAGCAACCTGGCGCTCATCTGGTGGACTCTGACGTCGGCAGTTTACGCCGTCTGAGGTATCGGGGGTCCGGGGTGAAGGTTCAGGGTTCACAGACAGACTGTGGAGTCACGGTGAACAGCGGGATCCGGTCAGTCTGGTTCTGCCCAGTGGCTATTTCGGCTTCAAAGCAACCAGAATGATTCCACTGGATTCAGCCTGTTTTGAAAACCATGAAGGGTAGAGATGCATGAATTTGAGAAGCCAAATATGAGGAAATGGTTGAGCTGCTGCCTGGCATAAATATGCGATGGCATTTGATTAACTGGGCGCTTTGAAACAATAACATGCCTTCTCAAGATTCCTCTCGCGTGAGAAGCACATCTTACACCAAAGGTATAACAAGCCCAGATTTTTCCACTGTTTATTATTGCTTTCTTTTGTCTGATTGGAGGGCTGCTTTTAAGAGTCGCTGCATGAGGAGCAGAGAATTGTCTCTCTCTCTCCTCACTCCCACATCCTTTGTGGTGAGAAGGTCACTCAAAGTCTGCAAAACACACACACACGCTGCCTTTTCTTGCCGCTCGCTCGAAACGTCTTACACTGCCACCTCCATAGCAACCCCAATGTTTACACCCCACTCCCCTCCTCCTCTCCTGTCACATCACACCGGCCCTGCGGTTTTATCAAAACTGCGCATTTGAAATGAAAATTGGGGTGATGATCGGCCCAAACAGGGATATTCCAGACCATTAGGCAGATCCCATTTCGGTTGATGTGTGTGGGTTGGTGGAGTGTGGGAGAGTCAGGGTGAACACTGAGCAGAATATCAAAGCAGGCACTTCTGGGCCGTGCGGAGAGAAATGCAGTAAAACGACAAGTGGCACCACTCGAGCGGAGCTGCATTCACTGCAATTCTTATTTATCTTTAAGTAATTAGCTGGCTGGTATGGTGTCAATGCTGCTCCTTTGACTTCTTCTGGAGCGGCGGCACGGGGGAACGGGCCGTGGGAGGGGTCACATGACCACGCCTGCACAGGGAGGAAGAGGATGTCATGAGAGCAGCAGCCCCATTTGCAGAAAGCAGTGTTGTAGTCAAGACCACCTAACTCGAGACCAAGTCACCACCAAGACCAGAGTGTATCGAGACCGAGACAAGACCACGACTTTGAGGGGTTGAGATCAAGTCAAGACCAGACCAGGGCAAGTCCCACACTGCATGACACACTTATGATAAAATGTGGAACATGCAAACTATGGTCACTCCTCAAACTGATCTGAAAGATCCTAATTCAAGTACAAACAAGTACAGAATTCTCTTCATTCGCCTCTTTTTTGTGTTGTATACTATGTGTATATTTAAGTGTGCAATGAGGAAAAGGCATTGCAAAGGTGAATTCTATTTTTATTTCCTTTGCTTCAAAGTAATGATGTTAGCAAATAAATCAGACAATGCACAGGCAGTTTAGTGATATCCCGACTTAAGTTAAAAAAAATATAAAGATAAATTCGTGGTCTGAGGCCGAGACAAGGCTGAGTAAGAATGCGGTCAATTACGAGACAAGATGAGTGCTCTTGAGACCGGTCTCGAGACCAAAACTGATCTACTACAACACTGATAGAAAGTAGATACTTGCTGCAAAGGCATAATAAAGCTTATATATGTGAAAGGATAAATATAACCAGAACATTTTGCAAGACATGTTGACAGTGTGGCTGCTACTGCCGGAAGATGTTGCAATATATACGTCAATATTAACAGTAGTATCATTGAGATTCATTTGAGGTTCATTTGAAAATGTGAGCTCCTCTCATCTCTGTATTTGAGATCATAGGTGAAACACACGCACACTCACGCACACACACACACACACACACAGACTAATTAAGAAATGTTAGAGGAGAATGTGATTTTGAACAAAACTAGCTGTCAAACCCCTACCCCCAACTGAAAAGCCACCAGTCCAACTGACAACATATTGATATCATCAGAGAGATAAGACTGCCGATGGCGGTGATGTAATCTTTGAACCCGTTTACTTCCTCTTCGACTCTGTTTTCACATCCCTCCCCCCAACCCCGTTTTTGTCTTTCTATTCTCTCTATCTCTCTATCTCTCTATCTCTCTCTCTCTCTCTCTCTCGCTCTCGCTCTCTCTCTCTCTCTCTCTCTCTCTCTCTCTCTCTTTCTCTTGCAGGATTACAGGAACAACAGGGGACTCTGCACCACCAGAGCTTCCGAAGAGATGGCCCCCACCCTACAGTCTCCATTCCCCCTGCTCCCGCCAGCCGCCGGACACCAACGGTCCCCCATCTCTCGCCTAACCTTCTTTCTACAACCCTCCTTGTTTCTTCTTCCTTACATCCCTTCATTTCTTCATCCCTACCCTACATCCCTCTACCTCGACCCGTACCCTACATCGTTACATCCCTCTACCTCGACCCCTACATCCCTCTACCCCAACATCCCTTCATCCCTCTACCCCCTATATCCCTCTACCTCTATCCCTACCCTACATCCCTTCATCCCTCTACCCTACATCCCTTCATCCCTCTACCCCTACATCCTTCATCCCTCTACCTCTATCCCTACCATAGATCCCTTCACCCCTTCATCCCTCTACCTCTACCCTACATCCATTCATCTCTCTACCCCTACCCTACATCCCTTTATCTCTCTACCCCTACCCTATATCCCTTCATCTCTCCACCCCTACCCTACATCCCTTTATCTCTCTACCCATACCCTACATCCCTCTACCCCTTCACCCCTTCATCCATCTACCTCTACCCTACATCCATTCATCTCTCTACCCCTACCCTACATCCATTCATCTCTCTACCCCTACCCTACATCCCTTTATCTCTCTACCCCTACCCTACATCCCTCTACCCCTACCCTACATCCCTTTATCTCTCTACCCATACCCTACATCCCTTCATCCCTCTACCCCTTCACCCCTTCATCCATCTACCTCTACCCTACATCCATTCATCTCTCTACCCCTACCCTACATCCAGTGAACTGTTAGTGAACTGCTTTCTTTGAGAAATTGTCGTCAGAAATAACATTGAGTCCAATGGAGTGGTTGGTTCATGTTCATGTCGCTCTCACGTATGTCCGTTGGATTTCATAGACATATGTCTGCGACAAGCACAGGATTTCTTACATTTTGACCTGAAATGGTGTATGAAAATTGTTGTTTGAAAAAATGTAAGATTATATATTTTTCATGCTCCTCTCTATGTCTGAACATTCCATGTAATACACATCCATTATAAAATCTGAAACTGCCCCAAAGTTTTCCTGAAACTTCAGCTGTGATTTCTTGCTAGCTATCAAAATACCAATTTGGCCCAACAAAGTCCAGAGTTTTGTTAACCTTTTTTTTGGCTCTTTTTGTTAACCGTTTTTTTTAGCTCTCTTTATGCCGAAATCCCATGTGTGTGGATGTGAAACTTTCTCGCTGTGTTTCGCGATTTACGTGAAAACGGCTGTGCGAAGAAAAGTCATAACTCTCGTTCAGGCCGCACGTTTCAATGTATTTTGACACGTGCGTGCAACACTGCGGGAGGAGTTACGCGGCAAACTTTTGCACGGAAGATGAAGAATAAGAAGATTATGATTAAGCCCACAGGATTATAGACACTGAATGAAGCAGTTTCAAGGAAATCATTTGAAGAGAACTAAACAAAATTCAAAAAGATTTAAACCCTAAGGCTGTTTAAAATCAGTTTACACAGGAACATTTTTTTTATTCACATAGAATACATTTATATAAAATAAAAAAGCCTCATGAAGATAAACAAGACTAAGAGTTTACAGCCATGCTAGTGGCTCTGTGAGGCTTTACTTTGAGAGGGGGGCTTTGAGATAAATGCTAACATCAGCATGTATCATGTTCACCATCTTAGTTTTGTCTACATATTGGACAAATTACGTAGACAAAGGCTCAAAATGACAAGTTTACAAAAGCTATTACAATTCATCCTGAGGGGAACATGAAAATCTGTTTCAAATTTCAACAGCTGTCAAAATGATGTCGAGAAATTTCACTCAAAACCTCATAGTGGCGCGAGGTGAAAAGTCAGGGGAACACCAAAGTCTTTAGGCTCGGAAACCATGAAAATGTTTACTAAATTTGAATGGCAATCCACCCAATAGTTGTTGAGCTGTGTCAGTCTGGACCAAAGTGATTGCCATCCTTAGACCAATGTCACGATGACAAAAAATATGCAGATAAATACTCTGTGGCCTGTGTGGGCACACACAGCTTCAAACGAATGATGGACTTTTGCTCAGTCAATGGGAGCCAGGCTTTCCTTGTTTAAAACGCGTGTGAACACACATGTCGCTCCCCCACTGAGGGCCCAAAACACTCGGCAAAAAGTTAAACACTCGGTCTGTCAGCACTCCCCCGGTGCTCCAACATCCTCTCACCCTCGGCTCCTTCCTCTTTGCTCCTTCGTTTCCCTTCTTCCTCTCGTCTCCTCTCGTCTCTCCATCTTACATCACAGTGTTTTCTGACCAAACAAGAGATCCTTACATTTCCCCCTGACAGTGAGAAGAGCTTCCAGTGACTCATCGAATTAGCTATAACAATCCCACGCTCTAGTTGTTTTACATATGGTAACCTGGAATCGGGTCTCACGCACTCTTTAAAGCGTCTTTAGCGTCTGCACTGTGATGTATTTTTCAGTGAAACTGAATATTTGAGTGGTATGCAGTTACAAGAGGGATTTAAATAAGATCCTTTGATTTGGATTGTAGCACTACAGAGTGGATGGATATCATGATATTATTGGTTATAAATGGTTGCTTATGTAAGCCCACTTTTATACATGAAGAAAAGATGATTGGATTTTGACATAAGAACACAAAGAAATAGTTTTTTTTGCATATATTGTGCACAATATGACTGGGAATATGATCTAAAAAGGTTATAACACCATTTTTCCTTTCACCTCGACTTTAATATTGAAGCCTTAAAGAGCAGGGTGTGGTTTTGGCCAGTTGGGTCCTCGTGAGCCGATCAGTGAAGCATGCTGTGTAAATTTGACATCTTGGACGACCTCTTGTTCTTAGTTCATTTCTAAAACCGCATCGTTCTTGTGAAGCATTCATTCCTACAACAGGAAATCCATTGCCAGTTTGACTGCCATCGAACCGGTGTGGGAAGACGAGGAGGAGGACGAGGATGGAGGAGGAGGAGGAAAAGGAAAAACCCCAGGGCAGGACCGACCATGACAGCAGCAGATATCTCTCATTCAGTTAACCATGTCAGGATCTCCCAGACTTGACCTCTGCTTCCTCTCTGTGGTCACATCAAAGCGGCCCGGCCCCGGGCCTGAAGACACAGGCCGCGCTGTCGTTGTCCAAGGTGGGCGTGAGCTCGGAGGAAGTGCCCTGAGGTCATCGAGAAACATGATTTGTCAAGATGTTTCCTCATACATGTGTCTGTTAAACCCAAACTTACGCACGCACCTGAGTCAATAGAGCAGTGGGTGGAAGCTGACAAGCGTTGAGCAGAGACACAACAGTGGATGAAGCAATGCTTCTTGAATGAAACAGTGAAAGCTTCCCCTCTGCTGTTGTCTATCCCTCCAGGGTGGGAGCAATGGTGCGCAGTGTGCGCCAGCTTGTTGTTTTTGTGAGTCAGACAGGCTCACTACCCATATTCATCAGATAACATCTAATACTATTTACCACGCTACGGAGCTCCATCTGCTGTTTTTAATCACCAAAGAGTCAAAACAGAGTCGTCAGTTTGGGAATCGCCAGCAGCCCCTCTTGACCGGGATATTTCCCCTCCGCCCACGGCCCTCTCTTTCTGCTCCCTTCCAATCCTTTTCAGATAAACACTCATAATTTCAATGTTATTCAGCTGTTCCCCCTGACATTAAGCTCTTATCTGCATCTATTCTCCCTCGCTCCTTCGGCGCTGTCTCCGAGCCTTCGCTCCCACGCTGACAGCTTCCATTGTGCCAAGGTCTGAGTTGCCCTGGGAGGTTAAACGTCTGAGTTATTATCCATGCCTGCTGCCTGGTTTTCATACACACACACACGCACACACACACACACACACACACACACACACACACACACACACACACACACACACACACACACACACACACACACACACATAGTTACAGCATCACTATGTGGTCACTACTGGAAACAAGCAGACAATAGCAGGGAAATGTCACGGATCACCTCACGTTTTGAAAGTCTTTCCAGCTCCCCGGTGGTGACTCCGTGAGATCTTTCATTAGTCGTGCCCTCACTCATAAAGCAAACAGGATTAAGGAAGTGCACCACAACTTCTGTTACCATGACATCAACTTAAACATCACAGGAGGTTTGCATTTTGTACTAACTTGTCCTTTGCAAATGACTTCATCAATTCAAGTGTTGATTGTAAAAAGAAATGTTATTTCTGTGTTGATATATATATATACACATATATATATAAGGGTATATATATATACCCTTATATATATACTTATATACAGAGTGGGATCTGCTCCAGGAGTTAGAAATCCTCATTCAAATTTCATTTGTCAGCCTGAAAATTCATGTGTCATGTGGCTCGCTTCATAGATCCGGACGACAACTCTTTTTAATTGTTTTAAAGCAGACCCCATCGTTTTTTTGAATATGGGACCAAGTACTAGTATTTATTTAGTATGTATTTATTCTAGATATTTATATATTTACATTACTTTGAAAACTTCTCTGAAATGGTGAAAAATCCTACTGATCAGATTTTTTCATCAAATATATAATGGAATCACAGTAAATGTATGATAGCCTATTAATAACAGTGAATGTTCATAATTTATATTTCATATATATATATTATATATAAGATGAGCTCATCAGATGTCAGATAAAACAGGTTGGGAAAGCTCAGAAGAAGCTTAGAATAAACAAAGTCACAATCCCTTTCAAGATGCAGGTGGTGGAATTGCGAAACGTAAAATGACTTAAACACTCCCTTCTTTCATTAATGCAGTTTTGAAGTTGGATACTAAGTATTAAAAAAAAGAACGATTCGATTTTCCACTCCATAAACTTTTTCAGAATTACCGTTGGATCTGGAGGTTTTTGGACTGCGGCACGACAACCTCCGCCTAAAAACAATTTATCACCGCAAGTTCCAGGAGAAAATTAATTTTCGAATGAGCTTTTAAGTCAAAACCTTTGGAAGTGCCTCATTGCTCTGCATGCTACAGTACAGTAGGTCATCCAGCATGACCTCAGACCCACCTCCGCTATTCAGTCCCTCGGCTCATTAACCGCTCACACCTTTAACTTCATGGTGACGAAACAAAGAGCAGATGCACCACGAAGACAAGAACTAAAACAAAACAAAGGATATGTTCCTCAGGCCGCAGTAAACAAAAGCCTAGCAGAGATGATGTAGCTGGTTTTCCCCTTTCTAACACAAAGCCCAGTACAGTATATCATGGATTCCATGGGCTTGACTCAAACCCCCCCTTCCTCTCCCCTCATCCAGTGGACTCTCCCAACAACCCGACCGTTTGTTGCTGTTGGGAGGGAAGTGATGTCAGTGACTCACACATCTACACGGCGGGGGGGTGCTCCAACCGAGCCAGGACCCAGCCTATCTGATGTCAGAGAGAGTGTGTGTCTGTCTGTGTGTGTGTGTGTGTGTGTGTGTGAGACCACACCACTGTGAAACAGTCTGAGGGTGGCATATGCTATTGGGCTCCTGTCTGTCTCTCCATGTCGCTGACTGATCCTTTTTCTGCACAATAACAGCTATACATCGCATCGCCGTACTGACTGTGTGTCTGTGCTCGTACACTGTGCACGGTAATCTGCCCGTTAAGAGCAGATTAATAAAAGCATCCGACTGCTGTTGTGTCTCACTTGCGTTCCTGTGGCTTCACTTCTGTGAAACTGTTGCAATCTTCCATTAGAGTTTGTGGTCATGTTTCAGTATCATCCCGGCTACTCACATCAACTGACGCACTCTAAGTAATGCTTTGTCTGTGTCACTCAACCACCCCGTCCATAGTAATGCTGTTATGTTTGAGTGTGCCAGTGTATCATCAGTGCCTCGACCTGTATTATCAGACTTGATGCTATTGATCAGTACAATCAATCGTTGTTTTTCTTGTGTGATTTGGCTGAAAGCTCGGGAAAAAACGAGTAAGTGGCCTTTAGTTGGGATTGTTTAGTCATAAACACTCCCATGGTCAAGAATAAACTTTTACACCAATATGGACAAGAAATCCTAAAAATTGATTCATCTCCGTAAAAACTGGACAAACTCAATCTGTTCATGAAGACGAAGAAAAGCTAGTAAGTGGAGCTTGAGTTGGGATGTTTAGCTCACAGCCTCTGAAAACTCTATATCTGTAAAACAGCCTTATTATACTTCCACTTTGTAGCCGTATAGCAATCAACAAACCAATCACACCCATAATTGTTTAATCTAATTTATTCACAATGTTTATTTTGTTCAATAAACTGGGAAATAGTACACGCTGAAATGTTTTTCAGCGTTAGTAACGGGACTTTCCCCAATTTCTTTTTCTTTTTTCTTTGCTGGGCTCACTTCCCCAGATAGAACCGATCCAGCCATTTAAATAATGCGTGTTGACGATATGGACAAATTAGCTAAATAAAACTGTAAAATATCATGAACTCTTCACACTATACCGATGTGGTTTTAATATGCGATATTATGCATTCCTTATGTTCTTCTGTTTGTGTCATTAAAACTTTGAGGTGGCCTCGTCGGCTTTGAACTTTGTCACAGGAACGGATGTCAAGAGTCTCGGGCTGCTCCCTGACTCGGTACGGAATAAAGACTTGTCATGTTGCTCAAGGAACAAGAACAGGAAATACCAATCTTCTCATCTTCCCAGTAAGCATTTTTTTTTCTCACCAAGAGGCGACAGCAATTTGCAGAGTTTCTGATCTCCATCCCCCTAATTTGAAGCCTGCTGGAGATGACTTGACTCAGCCAGGTCGCCCACAAGCTGAGCCGAACCATGTCCTTGTATGACCTCTTGCTTCCCGCCGCTCAAAAGATCAGAGATGTGCTCGTCATGACACATTCCTCGCCTCCTGTATCACTACACAGCCTGCAATTAGGCATTCCCACCTTCCCTCTTTCTTCTTTTCTCTCCCTCCATGTCAGACAGACAGCTCCATTCATCCTCCACACAGAGAGCTGTCACTGACAGGTACTGTCCATTGTAGCAAACATTACCTAATTATACATTTGTGCATGTGTGTGGCACGGCCTAATCACACAGCAACAATGGCTTGTTTTGTGCGGCTGTATCCAGGCATAGCCAAGACCTGTAGCACTGTTATTGAGACCAGCTTTGATGGATACACATCCCTTCTGTTTCTTTTGGCACCTGCAGCACGAGTTAACAGTAAGGAGGGGGAGCAGCCTTTGGCCGGTAAAGTGACAGCCTTGTAATTGGCGTGGAGGACTCACTGCAGTTAACAGCAGGCTGTTATCACTGAGACACCCACCCTGAATAAAGTCTTCTTCATGTGATGGATCAACAAGCAGAGACAGAAATGTCGTCAAAGTGTTTAAGCTACTTCACCGACAGTATAAAGACTTCCTTTGATGTGGTGTAGTTTCTGATGCAGTACATCACCGCTGCTGCTGGGATTTACTGTAACAATTACTTATGTCTGACCAAACTGGATCATTCTTTGGGGATTTAATGTTCCCCAACGTTTAAAGTGTAAGGATACCAGAGGGGGAAGAAGTACTCAGCGTTCAACGTTTTACTTATAACAGAAATAAAAGAAGCAAAATGTGCCTTTTATATTATCATTATTGATGCATTACTGCAGCGTGTAAGCAGCATTTTGATTAACTTTTAATTTTGTTAACTAAATGTAGCAGAGCATGGTACATTATACTACAAATATTCCCTTTTGACGCAGTGGAGTTAAAGTATAAACTAGCATAAAATGGAAACATGTCAGTAAAGTACAAGTACCTTTACTTTTATACTTAAAGACTTGAGTACTTGAGTAAATGTCTTTTTTTCCCCCACGACCGAGGACCATGAGGAAAAATGCTTGTTTTCAAATATTCCTTCTTTTCAGAAATATTTAATTTACAAAATTAAAAAAAGCGACAATCCGCACTTTTTAGAACCTAGCAGCAGAGAATGTTTGCTATTTTAGTTGGGAACAGATTTAAATGATTTATTACCATTTTCCCCTTTTAACACTAATTATTGGATTTTCTTTCATTGAGCAAAAAGCTTAAACTAAATTCATTTAGGAACATGATATACTTTATAAGTAACGCCACACTGTGACAAAGTGAAACAACAACATCACAAAGACAAGACAATAAATAAGAGCAGATGAAAAAAGCTTTATTGTCACACCAAGCTTCAACATTAACAAATTTAGAGTTTTTGACTTCAAGCTCAGAATGTGTAAACTATTCATCAAGGAGAACAAGTAGTGAACTCACTGATATATAACTTACATAACTTATTAAATATCTTCATTTGGCAGGGTTGTACAAGGGAGCGGGACCAATACAGGAGTGAGTGGAGGCGAGGTACTTCTCTCTTTTCATTTCTTATTTGTCTTATTCTCCCGCCTGTGGTCAGAAAGTAACACTGGGAACGACAGGAGCAAAAACAGATCGACAGCGTCTGCTTCTAAATGGAGTCTTTTGCAAGTAAACATTCAGCTTTCACAAACACAACAATATAGAGCTATCGGTCATGTGGGATGCACAGGAAGGTAAAGTAGACCAAAGAAAGAAAGAAAGAAGAGAGGGGGCTGAACAATGAGAAATAACCCGGGACAGTCCTACTTCAACAACGACACATTCACACTGGGAGAGAATCTGTCCACTGTGATGCGCTCTCTTCATGTCAGGTGACGACTCTTAATACATTCCTTTCATGTAAACCAAGATATATGCACTTCTCAGGTTAATACTTGACTCTCTTCTTTTCCACTGTCATCATTAACAGTAGGGATCACTTTTTAAAAATAGTGGATTTTGTGATATAATCATTTTTGCATGTAAACAAATCATACAGGACAAACACCTTTAAGATAATACGACCGTTTGGCAGCCTGCAGATTAAGCAGCAACGGGCCTGCAGAGGGCCGGGAGCGTAACGCGAGGCAGTGTGGAGCACGGAGCGATCGCTGCAGCTCAGTTAAGCGAATACATAAAGAACGCTCAGCTGCAAAAGCCAATGAAGATTCAGCCATGCAGGTGAGCACCACCAACAACACTTAGTTTAGAATAACAGAAGAAGAATGTGCTATATTACAGTGTTTCAAACTCAAGAGGGGAAAGTCCTGATAATAAATCTGAGGAACCTCGAAGTGTCGCGTCATCCTTGGGTCCTTCATTCAAGGAAAGAATAAATAAATAGCAACCATGAAAATGCATCCCAATGGTCTCTCTTCGAGGAGGGAGTTCTGTGCATGTACGCTTACAGACATGCCGGGAGTAAATTCACAGAGGGGGGCCAGGAGAGGGCTGAGGGCAGGGCTGGAAATGCCCGGTCTCTCCTTCGGCCAAACCAAGAAAAAAAAAAAGAAAAAGTGCATCTCAGCTAGTAGTGCTGTGCATGAGGAGGCACACGTATGGGGAGGCTGGTGAGTAACAAGTGTGTGCGTGTTAGATGAGTTAGTGCTGTAGTTTTGGTACCCGAGTTCCTCATTCCAAGCTTGAGCTACGCACATGCTGTTAGTTTGTGGTTCTGGAGGTGCAGACCATGAGAGTGTCTTTAATTACTAAAAGATCGACCGTCTGCGTCACTGGATCTTCCCTGGAGCTGGACGTGGGGCCACAGCTGACCGGGGGTGGATCACTCACTTACTACTGACTGGAGGGGAGGCGAGCCACCCTGTAAGCTACGTTTGGCAACATTAAGCCAGCATCATAGCTTTCATTTTTCATTTTCTTCTTCATAGCTTTGAGCAGCGTTTCATGTTTGACTAGACACACTCTACCTTCAAAAAATAGATACTTTTTGATACCAACCGTCACAGTAATCATCATCCACTCCAAGTATTTTTACTAAGTTTGACAACCAAGGAGATTGAGGCTCGGCAAGCAGCGTTACAGATATGAGATACAACAGGAATACCGATAATGGCAAGAGGCAGCTTCAGCAAGTGCTAATTATCATTCAAGCGCCAAGTGAACGGCCCATTTGATCATCAGCGCATGACGACAGTGTGGCACAATTTACTGAAGATATGGGTTTTGCAAATTGAACAACGCCTCGTCAATCTGTATGCATGGCAGCATCATCAGTCAAACGTGACGAGTCACGTTATCGACATTTAACTTCGGAGAAGAAAACGTCACTAAAGCCGACTGAATCACAATGGAACACTACCGAGGATGATTGTTGGTGTATTTCGGGTTCCCTCTGATAATACAAGGGTGTGGCGTGTGTGAGAGAGTGTGTGAGCGCACAGTTGGTCTCTTAACATGTGGAAACACCACAGAGGTGAGCTGAGGGTGTGATGACATCACCCGACCAGCAGCTATGGGGATTCCCTAACAAAAAAAAACAAAAACACATTCTCTTTCTCTCAACTCACTGCACTTCTGTCTGGAATAGATGGGAAGTGTCTCTCTCTCTCTCTCTCTCTCTCTCTCTTTTGCTTCTACCTTTATTTTTTAGCTCAAGCACAATGGCAGCGAGGTGTGAGGGCTTCAATTCAGACGTGAAGGTGAGCGGGAGAGACAGCTCGTTAAATAATGAATCTCCAACAACATAAACAGAGGGCGGAAAGAAAAGTAAATCACGACAGAGGTACTGTTGGTCACTGCATGCAATGCAAAACACACGCCGCCCACATTCATCAGAGAAAGATAGATTAGTTGATTTGTATGGCGCCCTCTAGGGGCAGTGGAGTTTTGCAAAGCCCTGTTAGGAACTGAGGAGAGAGGAGAGGAGATGAGGACCTAGGCGTGCTCCAGGAGCCACTGGAAGAGGGGGATGCGGTGAGGTTCCCCGCCCGGCTGCGGGGCCTCGTCTCTGGCCGGCGGCTGACCGTGCGTCTGGCCCTCTTCGCAGTAGCGCAGCAGCGTGTGCAGCAGCTCTCCCACCCTCCACTTCTTCTCACGAAGCCTTTGGACCACCGCTGCGAGCTGAAAGGGCACACCGTTATCATTCACTTCCATAATCAAAAGGAGGCCGCGGGAGCTTTGTCAATTGTTATTTCGATTTTACGAGTATTCGTGCACTGCCAAGAAATGAGACGTGGGATTCTCACTTGTCATGTCTCATAAAGCAGAGATGTGAAACAGTAGTGGAGCCGCCCTGTCTAGTTGCCAGAGGAGAGGCTAATCAAAGTGATCTTTAATTGGGACAGGGCACACAATCAACCTTTGTCAAGAGGTTTTCTCTTTCTGAGTTACATTTTATTGTCAGTCTAAAGATTCATAAGGACAGATGGAACGAGGAGATTTGGAATAAGCCAAAGCTCAGAAGCGACATTCGAAGATTACAACACAGAACTGAATATGAACTGTAATATTCAGAGAGGGCAGAGGTCCCCATGTGCTCAGTTAGGAGCTGGCAGCTATAAACCCCATGTACTATGATTTAAAAGCTTTATACATTTTTTTGATAGATTTTTAAAGAAATGAGAACCAGAACTATGATATATTATATAACTTGCTTTACTTAATCGTTGCCTGAGCGGTTTGTTTCCACAGCGAAGCAAACTGAAGAGGACACCAGGATACCACGACACAACCTTTAAAACCAACATCAACAATCTTTCATCGAAGCAGTGTGACTCGCTGAAGTTTGATAATAAACACCGCCGTGATGGTACGTAATGAGCCATCACGGCCGTAATGAGCCAACGGGCCGAGGGCAATCACCTGCTGGAGCTCTCTGTCGGGACCCAGCTGGACCTGGGGGATGTCGGCCATGGAGGCCGCCACCCACTGCAGCATGCTCCTGAGCTGGGGGTCGAGGGCCACGTGTTGAGGGCCGCGCCCGAACTCCCTGACATCCGAGTTCACTACGACCAGCGCGGTCCTGGGAGCCTGCACCTGAGTCCTGTCCGCGCAGAGAGTCCCTGCAGCACAGACCAACGTGGTTCATTCAAGGTGAATCATCCATGCGTCTCTTTCTACAAAGCATTCTCATGACACTGGCTCACCGAAACACTGATCAGACACATTAGTGTGCTCTGCTCCAGTACATCTCAAAGACAGATGGATACGATAAGTGTTACATGTAGCGGCCCTTTGCTCTCTTTTCCCACAGTACAACAGACCCAACAAGGAGCCCTCTCACACACACACACACACACACACACACACACACACACACACACACACACACACACACACACACACACACACACACACACACACACACACACACACACACACACACACACACACACACACACACACACACACACACACACACACACACACACACACACACACACACACACACACACACACGAATGACTGAGGAGGGAGTGGAGTGGTTGAATGAGCATTAGTGTGTCTGAATACGGGGGTGGTAAAATTCCCGGCTACAACACACTCAGACAGGCAGGCAGACGCACACAGCCGGCCGGAATCAAAGGCAACTGTTCTGAATCTCAAAGAGTGGAAAGAGCAAGACCTCAAATTAGGAAGGGGGGGGCTATGCTAAACGGAACTATTAGGAGAGTCTTGTTCACAATAGCTTGTATTGAATTAGAAAACGCTGTGGTCGCAGCCATGAAAACATCCTTACCGCTGGATTCCTCTTTGACCTCGGCCTCCCTGTCCTCCGTATGGTCACTGTGGGATGGGAAATGTCACACAGGTTAGTGAGAAGTAGGAAGTGGCTGGGGACATGAGGCTGCATGCAAGGAGACACAGATGACAAGGAGCATGCTCGAGCTTCCAGCGTTCGATAGAAGCACAGCAGGATATATCAGAAGATGCACTGTCGTCAAAGCAGTCCTGATCAACAGACGAGTCACACACGTCGAGGGAGGTGTCTTTAGATTGTTTGTTTGTTAAGACACAATGAGTCAGAGCACTTGATCAGTGTGAAAGTTGATTTATCCATTCTGTGTGATGTGCCAACAGGTAAACAGTAATTTCTCAACTTTTCATAAGATTGTTAATCACGGTGTTGTTGACACGGCCCACAGCTACAGACGCGTTTACTTCACTGCTCAATAGAATATCAGGAGATCCTTCTCTCTCCAGAAGGGAGACGCCTTTTACTGTTTTCATGAATAGGATCATGAAGCAGCAATGACTTTATCAAAGCAGAGGAGAGGAGGACTAAAAACTAAGAGACACATGGCAGCAACTATAAAGTCATGCAATAAAGGACAATAACTGAGTCGTATTAGATTTATCATCTTTGGCCTTTAAAGGCAGAGCCTGAGGTGTACAAACCCACCAGTGTATCTGCTGCAACTGGCAACTAATAAATGTTTTGTTGTTTTAATCAAAGTTGAACAAAATCAGCCGACGGTGACATACTGGAACATGTATTTTATACCGTACAGGACAGTATTTGTTTCTAACAATCTTAAATCTTAATTGACATGTTTAGAAGTGACAAAAACTAAAATCTGAATCTGTGAGAAACCTGCCACCTCATGGCAGGTTTGAACTGAACCTGGTTCACCTCTGAACTGACCAACTGTTTGATCCTCAGTGCTGGATGACGTCGTCTAGTGGAGGAGGAGTGGGTGACACAGTACTGTTGGTATGAAATTCTCGGTTACTAAACTGTATCGTTTGTGAGAAATGATCATGTAGTTGTAAAGCACTGATGTCTGTGGGAAACTCCGACATCTGAGAAGTGAATTCATTAATTATTTCACTGTTAAAATAAAACCCAGGACACATTGTTGTTTAATAGGTTCAACGTGTAATGCCTCGCCAACTGCTCCAAAGCAGCATTTCACCTCTACTACTGAGTACTAACAATCTAAATGTACAGTCATAAGGCATTTTAAAAAGCTACTCTACTACAAGACAAGACGGGCGGGGCTGTTACTTGTTACTATTACTTCTTCACACTCTTGTGATAATGCTATTTTTTGACAATATTTTAAACTAAAATTCTGTCCAGATTTGACCCCTTGCGCCTTTAAAAAGGAGAACATTACCGTGGCAGCTCTTTGCATTAAAAAGATTGCCGTTCAGGGGTTTTCTACAAGCACATGTTGATGAACATGTTGATGAACACACTGCACTGCTATGAGACGAAACAAGCGGCTGCACGGACGGAAGCAAAAACACATTGACTGACCCGAGAAAACAATGGGATTGTTATAAATGTCTGGCAGTGCGGATTCAATGCGTCAATGCTGCAGTAGAGTTTTATTATAAGTGAATTGAACCTATTAGTGGCTTTGAACAGTTGAATAGCATTAATGTAAAGAGGGCAAGACCCCTTAAGTTAAATATCATAGCACTAGACATTATTCTATTAAGCAACAAAACAACAAGCAGCCAAGCTGAGGCAATACATCGCATGCAGACATTACAATCAACAAGCATATGTCAAGCCTATTTATGTTTACAGCTTTGCGTGGTTATGCAAGTGGCTGGTGGTTCCTAGTATGAGACAAAGTATGAATCAAAATGCCATTGCACAATCTTCTAAATCATTTTCACATGATGAGGCAGCTTCCTGGTTCCAATTTTGTGCTGAGATTTTCCACTGATGGATCTGTTACACGTCTGCAGACTTAGATTTGGCTTCATAGTAAAACTATTTCTTTGTCTCATTCTGGGTAAACCCCCAGGTCTTACGGGCTTCTTAAAAAAAATAATATTTTTTAGTCAAAAGGTTGCTGACCAACCTGTCAGAGGGAGAGAACGACATGCGCTCCTCACACGCCTCCCCCTCCAGGCCCAGACTGCTCCAGCTACTGCTGTTCCCATTGCTGCTGGAGAGAGAAGGCAGGTAACGAACGCACCACTGTAACACCGACGGAGGCTACTTGCTAACGTGCGCTACCGAAACGGAACAAACATCAGGACGGTAGACGTGGCGGCAGTTTCATCCCGTTGGCTGTAATGAGCCCATCTATCATGTAGCTTCAACAAACAATACTCAGGATGATGACATTCTTTTTCTGGCATTTTGCAATAATCCATTGAAATGCCAGGTGAGGTTAAAAACAGAGGAGGGTTCTCGTAATGATGCAGATTTTTCCCACTGACTCATCTGTAATGTTGATCGAGACCATTTGTTGCTAAAGGCCTACAATGTGAGATCATTACATTCTTGTCCTTAATCCTGAGGGTTCCGCCAGGACAACCAGCTGGCAACAGCAGCACAGCAGCACACATCTGTAATTAGTCAATGATTAGCCTGCTGGCTGGAACCTGCACACGGTGGCGTGCGGCTGAAGGGAGGAACGTTTCTATACCTAAATATACCTTCTGTTAATCTGCATTACCTCAGCTGCAGCTTTCTCTCTGCGGTTTGAGTGAATGACACATGGTGAGAGTTTCTTCATTTAGTCAATCGTCACGCTCAAGTGTCCCGATGACACCTTCAAGGTGTGTTTTTTCCTTCCATTATTTAATCTGCCTAATGAATTGCCCATGGGGGACTTTGCTCCGATAGAGACACTGCCTGAAGTGATGAGAGCACTCAAGGACACACCTATGCACAAATATGATGATACATTAACTTGGCCCTGATGGCAAAAATAACTAGATGCTAACACATCGTGCTCTTTGAGGATCTTGGGAACGGATCTCAAATGTTGTCAGTTTTGCTTCCATAGAGAGGTCAACCTTTCCCAGAAATGTCAACAACTTGACTCCCAGAGGCTGGACACATGATATCATGTCACTCACTCTGTCCCACTCACATCCTGTTTTTGTTTCTTTTGCATGCATGCATACATACACACAAACAGTGACAATATCCATCTAAGGCCAATTCTGTCACAACTACTACTTTGTGCGTATCCCTGTGGTGTATTTCACAAACATTCTGAGAACAACTTGGCAGCGGAGACAACTACATTTAATCTCATCATATCAGCATATCAGTTAAAGCTCTCATATAATGCAACAACTGCACAAATTAGAGATAATTGCATTTTGGCAGTGAAGTCAAAATGAGGTTCGCAAACAACACACTGTGCCCTGTGCTGATCTTGGGAAACCTCCCATCTAGAGGCAACCACAGGAGACGGCTGCTGTCCAACACTAGCAGGAAAAGAGTCTTTCTGTAGTGCTCTGGGTCCGAGGAGATGAACAGCACACATCAACACAGCACGACTAAAGTGATTCGTTAAATCCAGAGTCCATGACCGCACAAGAAAAGAATTCTAGTGCCTCAAACTCAAATATCAAACCCACGTCAGACTTTTCCCCAGAGAACTCAACTGTGCCATTACACAGCTTGTGACCAATGTGTTCAAATTCATATGGTACTTTTCCTACACATCCTATGTTATCTTATTTGACTGTATGTTATTGTTCTTTTATAGAACCCATGATTAGATTGTTCACATTCAAATAAAGAACCGAATGAAAAACATTGGCATTTACCACCCTGTTGGAAAAAGATACCCTATCACCTCCGGGAGACAATGGGAAGACAAAACTGTACCCAGTCCACAGAAGGAGTTTCAATAACTCCTACTTTGCTCATTTATCAATACTCTTGTGTCAAATCACATTGTGGATGTCTTATTGGCACCAATAAAAGTGCAAGAGGGAAAGACTATGAGAGCCAAAAGTAATCAAGAATCAAATTCCCCTGTCATTTCCCAGATCCACACACACACATATCATAATCAAATACATGGTTTAGTGTCTGGTAATCTGCAAAGTGTATTCATTATCTACTACGACAGTGAAATATGGACAGAAGGGGAGATAACAGCAGCGTGCTCTACAGTTAACCGGATATTTGGTATGCTACGTATGAGAAGACCAGTGCTTGTTTACCTGTCACTGAGGTGGAGGAAGCTGCTGTTGTCGTCTAGGTGCTCATCCTCAAAGCTCAGGTTGGACCAGCTGCCCAGACTGTCGTCTCCTACACTCAGCTGCTGGGACACAGAGGACTCAGTGGCTTCCCTACCTGGGAAGCTAAAAACACGGATAGATGAAAGGAGACAAAAAACAGAGATGATGAAAATTCTCTCAGTGTCAGACAAGAAGTAAATGTGAAATAGTAGCAGCTTTAAAGTACCATTTTTTCTTATATGCATTGAACATGACAGAACAGACAAAAGCAACTACTAATGTGACTCTTGATGTGGTTACCTGATGTTGCCGGTCTGGCAGATGTTGGACAGGGCCGACGTCATGATTTCAGCAGTTAGGCTCTCGGCGTAGCTGGTTCCATCATGGCCGATGCCGCTGTCAGCGTTGAGGCTGGTGTTGCTCAGCTCACGTTTTGCTGTGTTAATTGCCATGGACACCATCTCCTCTGCGAACACCGCCCTGTGGTCCCGGTCAATGTGGATCTTGGGAATCTCAAGGCTAGAAAGCCGCTCAGGCCTTGCCTGAGATTCCGGCCCCCTTCTGCTCCTCTGTGATACGGGCTGGTGGTGGTGCCTGCTGGGTTTGGTGCAGTACGGGCACTCCTGGACCTGACAATGCCGGCATGTCCTCTCCACCATTGTGAGACCAAGTGATGGCCCCTCAGACAACCTCCTGGCCTGGCCTTGGGTCCTCTGGTGCTCCCGGGATGAATGTCCAACTGACGAGAGGCTCATCTTCAGAGTGTCATCAACTATTTTCCTGGCATAATGCTCGACGACCTGCATCACCCGACTCCTGTAGCCTCCATCATACAGGCTTCCTGTACTGTGGTAATGCCTGCTCTTACCCTCCTTGGACAACAGGGGGCAAGAGAAGGAGTTCCTGATGAGACTCTCTGCCATGTCTTCCAGTTTGGATTTCTTGTACAGACAGGAGTCAGTGAGAGACTTGGGCAGTCGTGCAGAGGAAAGATGCAGCTTGCGTGTCACATCGCAGGTGATGTTGTAGGCTAAAGACTCTGCGAAGTTGACCAGATCCATGTACTCCCTCCGACTCTGCTCTTCAGAGTCATTGCAACTACACTGAGCATCCTTGCCTGAGGGACAAACCACTGACTCTGCTCTGTCCTTGGGCGGGGCTGCTTCACAACCAGAGGCTTTCCATTCATCTGGCAGCGACTTGGACGAGTAAAGGCGGGTGCTGGAGGATCTATGCTTGATCTTGCGACTGGCATGAGCCAAGCCCAGTTTTATGGAGCGGTAGGCTAAGCGGCTCGCATACTGGTCCAGGACCAACTCCCTATTGCCTCCCTCTTTTTTCAGCACCCTGATAAGGTAGCCAGCATATTCATCTGTCACGCTCTCACAGCTAGGATACTCAGAGGACAGGCCCGAGCTGGAGCTGGAGATGGTGCTTGAAGTGGAGGTGGGAGACCGGAAGACGGAGGCTATCAGGTCATTAGACCATTGCTCAGCCAGCCTCCCTACCCTCCAGTCTCTGTTCTGGTCTGTACTGGGTTGAGACGGGTGTTGGTGGTGGTGATGCAAGTATTCAGAACCAGATCTGTCAAAGCTTCTTCTTCTGTGGTATGGACACTGCTGTGCAGAGCTCACCATCCTCTTCACATCATTGATGACCTCTCCAGCCACCTCCCCGGCATAGACCCACAAGGTGTTCAGGGTCTGCTCTGAGAACTGAGCCACGCTGTCTCTCCTCCTCCCGCCGCCCTTGCTCACCTCTCCCTCCTCCTCCTCCTCCTCCTCTGCCACTCCCAGGGTGTCCATCTCTGTGGCCATGGAGACAATGTGGCAAGCCAACCGCTCAGCATAGTGGAGAGCTTCCTTGTTGGACATTCTGCGAGTGGACATCTGGTTCACTTCAATGCGACCACCCACCGACTCTAAACATCTGTTAGTGCCACCAACACGGCCCTCTTCTGCCAACTCGTCCTCCTCTTCATCCTCATTGCCGTCTGCCTCCTCGGAGAGAGACCTCATCAGTTTGAGCATAAACTCAGCCTTGTCTGCCTCGGGGGTTACGTCTTTTGGCCCTGGGCCGGGCTCAGGCTGATAGTGAGGAGTGGGTGGGGGGGTAGCAGGGGAAAATTCCTTAGCCAGCTTGCTTTTCAGCTTCTTGGAGAACCGTTTTATCTGTTTCTCCTTGGACACCTCACTGGGCTGCTGAGGGGTAGAAGGGGGAGTGCCAGGAGTCCCACCAGATTTTTGCCCGGAGTTTGGAGCCGAGTCGTCCCCAGGAACAGATGTCCTCCTTTGTCCACTCATCTCGGTACCCGGCACATCAAGAGTATCCATCATCACAGGATGCATTTCAGCCACTCCTCTGGTCCTGGGGTCTACCTCACAGCTGGGTCTCCCCTGGCTATGAGAGCCTGCCTGAAAAGAAATGTGAGGAATGCTTTGGTCTGTTGCTGGGTCATATCTGAAGCCAGCTGCCTGCTTTGAAGGGGAATCTGGAGCCTCATAATTAAACGCGTCTTGTTTAGAAGAAGAGTCCCTTCTGCTTCTGATCGTCTTTGTGAAGAAATCAGCACAGTCACCAAAACTCTTCTTCATCTTAGATGCAGTTATTAGCTCACAAGCCTCAGTTACTATCATATCCACCATGTTGCCAGAGAAGTTTTGGAATGGAGACTTTCCTTGGGAGGGGTCTTCTCCAGGTGTGGGGGTCTGCGTTCCATGACTGTAAAGGCAAGTTTGGGTAGATGTGGTGGTGTCGGCGGAGGATACAGTTACTATTTGGGGGCTGGCCTGTGGGACATCCGACAAGCTAGACACAGGACAGCTCTCCTCAGAATCCTGGAGGTGGGAGAGGGCTTGGCCTGCTTGGGGCACAGGAATACAGCTGGCCATGCCGGATACAGTAAACAGGGCTTTCTTCACCGTGCAGGTAGCATCCTCTCCTGAGGGCCCAGGAACCGCTGCAGCTGAGCTGGCACTTAAAACCTGTTGGTTAGCAAAGGTACTGCAGGTTTGAGCGCTACCGTTCTCTGCACTGACGTAACAGATGTTGTCCAGAGACACACTAATAGCCGCTTGGCTAGTGAAGGCAACATCAGCCTGAGACAGCTCTATGAAGGCCTCTTGGATAACTGACTCAGACAAGTCTGAAGCATAGGAGGAAACCACCTCCTCCTCCTCTTCCTCTTCCTCCTCTTGCCCGAGGCCAAAGGACCAATCACTCGGGGTGAGAGGGGTTGAGGGGTGGGAGAACTGACACACTTCCATAATGCCCTCAAACACCAACTCTTCAGCCAGATCAGCTGCAAATTGTGTCACAGTGTTGTGGAACATCTGCTTTTTCACTGTCAGGAACTCCTTGAGCGCCCCAGACACAGCCTCTCCGACCAGGAAGCCAGCTAATCCGTTGATTGCTCGTTCTTTTAACACATAGGCATGGCGCATGCCAATCTCATGGAAGGCCATTTGAAACACTGAAGAGGTGAGCCTGGCAGCTAGGTGACACAAGGTGGTGGTACAGGAGGATACACCTTTTTGGAGGTCTCGCAAGGCACTGCCCAAGCTCATCTCCACCAGGTCAGTGGCAAACCTCTGAATGCCGTCCTTCAGAGACTGGGACTTCTTCTGCAGCGTGGCCACTGTTACGGTCTCTTGTATTTCTGAGAGCTTCATCAGGTAGCCCGATGGGTTCTGAAATTCCTTGTGGCAGACGCAGCTGAGATTCTTGTTGTCGCTGATGTCAACAGCAGACTGGTAGCCACACACAGATCCTAGAATTTCTTTGGAGAGACTGCTCGCAAAGTCTGAGTAGGTCTTATACAGAGAGCAGAGATCCTGGGGTTTACGTAGCTCTGAGCTATCCCGTCCATCCTCATCTGCCTTCCAGAAGTATGCCAGCGGTCCACTGGAGTCCACCAGGGGGCTGAAGGCTGAGGAGCTGACGGGACTAAAGAGTGGGCCACCGTTCTCCTCAGAGGGGATCTGCACGGGTCGAGGGGAGTCAGGCACCTCAGAGTGAAGTGAGTAGGGAGAGCCTGGTTTCAGAGGTGTAGGTTTCTTCACATTGGCTGGGAGGGTGGGCTGGTCAAAGCGGTGAGGATTCATTCCCTTGGTTGAGCAGCCCCTAGAAACATATTTGGATGCGGTTGGGGCACCGACGGCGTCCAGAGGCAGCGCGAGAGTGCAGTTGTCTGAGCTCAGCTCCTCCAGGTCATCAAACTGGTCAAAGCTGTCGAAGAATTCACTGACTTCAGAGTCTGAGTCTTCAACTCGCTCTCTGGGCCCCCCTGGAACCTGGGGGATGTCCAGTTTGGCCAGCAGGCTCTTCTGGTAGCCCACCTCATCCAGGAAAATGATTGGGCTGGGGCTGGAGCAGTCCGACTCCTCCGATTCACTGACATTATTCAAAGGCGAGGGGAGACGAGCTCCGGGACTGCAGTAAGTCCATTGAGATTCTATGCATGATGACTTCTGCACTGTGACAGATACATCTGGACCAGACCTATGCAAATTCTTCTTCGAAGATGAGCCTATGATAATGCGGGCGCCTGCGAATTCCTTTTTTCTCTTGTGGGCTGGGACTGTCTGTGATGCCACATCACGCTTTCTAAAAGGGCCTTTCAGATAGGAAGCAGCAGCTGTGGAGATGGACAGGAAAAGGAGACAAATATCACAAAACGTTAACCACAAAAGAAAGCGGACTGAAAACATGCTCATCCATTGTGCCTTTATACGAGTGCCATCTAGCACTGAACCACTTTTTAAAACGATATCATGCATAGATTATGGTGGTATGAAAATCAGAGCAGGTTTAAAATGTCTCCATTTTGGATTTAGCAGAAGTATGTACATTCAGATGATGGCTAACAAGATATTCCACATAAGAGACCCGAGGCTACTAAATAACACCAAGCATTCGATGTTTAACCTACAGGGATGGTCTCCGGTGTCGTCCTCCTCCAGATGCTCCAGGGCTGTGACAAAGTCATCCTCGATCGATGAGACCGACTGGTTGGTGTCGTCTTCCTCCGGATGACTGGGCTCAGCTGTGCCCCTCTGCAGAGCCTGGAGCTCCAAAGCATAGCGGACGCCTGCCACGTAACACCCGAGCAAGCCCACCAAAGATGCTACGCTGGCTTGAGGGTAGACACTAGTGCTGGGATTATGCCTCAGCACACACACGGCCTTTAACCAACACTAGAGGCGGAAAGAGACAAAGAGGGAAAGAGAAAAGAAAGGAGGACATGGGAGAGAGAAATACTGAAAGTTAAGCCTGGTAATTTAAATCAAATCAACTTTTATTGTTACACAGTACACAGCACAGAACACACAGCACCCGGGGAGCAGTTGGGAGTCTGGTGCCTTGCTCTAGGGCTCCTCGGCAGTGCCCAGGTAGCGAAATGGCACATTTAATCAGCTGATTTAGAGAAAAATGACTGTCTGTTGGTTATTTGTAACCAACAGACAGTCTTTAAACTGTCAAAGCGATCATGTCCTGCAATCAGCAGCAGCAGCTGATAATGTGAAAGATCTGAGCAAACTAAACTGAATTCACATGAGATTTTTCTTATCCTAATCTTACAGGAGGGCAGAGAGAAGCTGGTAGTGCATTGTTATGTCTGCACTCTGATTGCGAGTTGATCTGTTGCATGTGCAGTAGTACTGCCGATAGGTGGGAGGTCTCACTGTGTGAAACGACAAAACGACAAAACCACAGAGTGAGCTGCAGGGCCTGTGTGTACCCAAACACTGCACACAGGACCAAGAAGGACTAGGCTGGAAAAACAACATCTCTGTCCGTCCATCCCACCTGCACTTCTTCAAAAGCCTGAGAACGACTTGGTGTGTCCGTTTACATGAAGGGACAGACAAGGCCATAAATATGGGGAAACCATTTCGTCAACAAATGCAAGAATTTTAGGAAGATACAACAAAAACGGCACACCCAGAAAGTGATTCAGTTTTACTAATTAAACATTTAAAAACTTGTCTTGGAGTAAGATATCTGTCATTTAAGTACTCAAATGTGCATGTTTCCAGTGTAAATAAACGTTTTATTTCATTAGCACTTGTTGAGTTTTAGGGTAAGGCAAATTCTTCAAGGGAAATTATTAAAACAGGAGCCAATGCTATTGATATTCTATTAAAGTATTCTCTTAAAAGAATCATCCTGAGCCACTGGTGCTTTTTCTTTTAAATAAAGGAAATAACTTCGTGTTAGGATACATGAGTAGAGTAGCTCATTCTTACTTCCTCTTATCATTTCCCCTCACTTCCATGCCTTCTGCTCACTTCCCCTTTCCTCAAAACATGCTGACTGAGCACATTCCTTCAATATGAAAGATCCGTGACCCACCTGAGGCCCCACGTCCCGGTGCTCTGCCAGCCTGCGGGAGTCTTTGAGCAGCAGAACCTCGTCATTTTTGAGGCTGTGAACGTGGAGGGACCTCAGAAGCTCACACAGCCCTCCGGGCATTGAAAACAGAGCCTGGGGAAGAAGAAGACACAAAATGGCCATCAGTACCACATCAGAATTGTATTTAACAAGTGAAAGTCTTTCCTTCAGTGTTTTGTCATAACTCCTGTTTGTAATTATGAAAAGGTACCTGTTGGGTGACATCATCCCCCTCACATTGGCCAGGCAGACACACAAAATGAATCTGAAAGAGCACAGTTGATGGTCAGTATCGCTGCGTCTCGTGTTTGACTATGGCTGTGCTCTGCACATGTTTGCCCTGCTGTTTGTGTGACAAACCTCGGTCAGCCTCGTGGCGTCTCTGGTTGGCAGCTCCAGGCCAACGCTGCACAGCTCCTTCTTGTTCCTAAAGAGGCTCTTCACACACTGCGGCCCACCGTCACGCACGGTCTGCAAACACATGCAGCGTTAATAAGCCCCAAGTACATGGTTACCCAACAGAAACAATGAAAAATCAATGTGTATGTGTGCATCACTGTAGGATGCATGAAAGATGAGTGAAGAAGTTTTGTGCATCTTCTTTTATATACCTTTGTGCATTTACACTACTTGAATATAGATCCTGGCTCATCAGATTGTATTCAAAGTGGCATTTAAAACACTTTACGATCCTGTTGGCCTAACATTTACATAGAAACTTACAACTACAGATAACAAACAAACAAAAAAAGGACTGTACGTTGTTATCATACTCAATTCAAACTGGACAAACAATTACGACGAGATATTTTGCATTTTAACGTAACATCGACATTACAAGTGGAAGTAAAGTGCAGCAGTCAGTCAGTGTGTTTCAATTTGTCCTGCAGAAATGCTTCTTAATATAAATAAATAAATAAAAAGCTAATGTCAGATGTCATGGCAGCCATAGAGAATCCCTGGAGAGTGGGGCTGGAAATCCCCCTTTCAAAACATACAGTACACAACAGATATTTTCAGAATAAAATGCAGTGTCCCGGCAGACAGACCTCTTTCCGGACTGAGGCCCTGGACCTTATGGGGACTCCTCTAATACGTGCACAGGCATCCATAGCGGCAGAGAGCTGCACGTGGCTGGCTGACCGGCCGCTCACCTGCAGGTAGAAAATAGAATCAATAAATCCACAGCAAGTAAAAGAAAACAGAAATGTTGAACGTGAGATCTCGATTGCTGCTCCTCAGCTGTCACACAACAAATCACATGACAAAGCAATGACAAGTTGTGTGCTACGAGTAGACAAAGAGACATCCCACTATGTCCCCATCTACTGTTGCGCACACACACATGCCAAAACAGGAAGCATGAGGTGACAAAGTCACAGGTTCACAGGCAACAAAGAGCTCTGTCACTGCATCAGTGCCATTCACTGAACCAACAGCTATCAATGGGATCAAGCCTGTGAAAGGGATTACGAAACATTTCGGCACAGGAGGCCATACAGTTAACCTTGTGGGTTGTACCTCCATTTCTTTGAGATTATACAGCTAAACTTGTAGACCACATTGTCTTCAAACCTGTGTGAAAATAACCTGAATAAAGCTCTTGAAAGTAGGCCTAGACTTGTCCTGCTGGCGAGGATAAGCTATAGTAGGCCTTGCTTCTTTTGATATTCTTTAAACAGTCAGGCCTGCATCAAAGATCAAACAGCGAGGCAAAGAGAAAAGGGGTGTGTGCTCTGACTGAGCAGGGGAAGCACACTCGGTAAGCAGCATGAGAGAGCGGGTAAAGGAGGCAAAAATATTTACAGTGTACAAGAAGCAAAAGTTTCCCAAGAAATCCAAGCCTCTCCTTTGAGGTAAGGTCCAAAGCAGCCAGAGGAGTCTAGACACAGGCAGGCGGTCCCATTGATCAGCCCAGCCTGCATCCTGAGAACCAGAGGGGCAGCACACAAGCCACTGGCTTCCTCTGGTGATCCAGGACCTCCTAGCTTCTCATGGGTGCTTTGGTGGGCTGCGCCAAAACAACACGGCCAGCTGCTGCTGCTGCCTGACCTCAACTATGCAGCACATCCCAATTCACTCACAAGGCAAGCAGGCACAATGGCGTCTATTATGGCTGTGGCTATCTGGAACAGAGATGAACAACATATCTGCTTTTTTTTTTAGCCTGGGATGTTTCATGTTGGGTTCACAGCTTTAGTATTCAGCGGTATGCTAATTGGCCTCCATCACCACCTTGTGCAACTGATGTGGTCACATAATGCCACATGTATTCGGTATTAGTCATATCGTGGAAAAACTGTAATTAAGTGTAACTAAGTTTCGGCTTAAAGAAATCCTCAAGTGCTGATTCATAAAACGCATTATGATTGTTTGCACAAAGATGAAATGAAGCTCAGCAGATCCTGCCAAAAAGATTCAAAGGGGTGTTTGTGATCATCTTAGAAGGGCGGCGGCAAAACAACCTGTCAAGGCCAGAAACTGTGTAGTCTAAAATCTTGTTTGGTTTCAGAGCTGATGTGGGCCAACTTTTGAGCATGAGTGTGGGTGGCCGGAAGGATAGATAAACAGAAACGGAGAGAGAGAAAAGCACAGCCTGGAAGACTTGACAAAGACTCAATCTAAACCCGAATAACTTATCTTTCCGATATGTGAACTAGTCCTTTGTTTGGTTGACCAACAGAGAGACAGCAATGTGGTGCTGGTTGCATTGAGACAAATGTTGGAGCAGGAGATGCTCCATAGTAGAGCTATTTTGAATAAAGATTCAATGCAATCTTTAAAAAGGTGCAAGATATTCACATAACACATAGTTGTTTACTGTTAATGCTCTGAACGTCAAATACAGCAAAAATGCCAAACATTCCCTTGCTCCAGTTTCCAATGAGTCCTTCTAATTACATTACATTGAATTATGTCTTGGCTTGTCATAGTTGGAACAGCACAGCAGGTGTTACTGATAACATTAACGATGGCTCTGTTCTGGTAAAGCATGTCAGTGGACCAGCTCGGACAATACCAGGGCCCATGTCATGTCAAATTTCTTCCTTACATTATATTGTGAGGATTAACTAATTGTCTCTGTCTTATATGATACGGCTTCATTATCATCAGGTTTTGGGCCGCCTTGTGTTATAATTTGCAGTCCTTCTCCATAGAGAATACTAGAATAACTGCTAAGACACACTTTTGATGTAATGTCCTTTGATGCAGCAAATCAGTAGACACATCTTAAACATGTCAGCGTACTGATGTCATACATTCAAGAGCTACGTTTAGGTCTTGGGTATAGATAGATTCTATCTAATTTTAGGGTGTCACCTCGGTGGTGGTCCCCCTGACCACCGCTGCAAACAGGGTTAAAACAAATACCAGACATTTAATATGCAAGACACCATGTTCTCACTAAACATAACTATTGTATTTCGTACATTTCTTCGTCGTTGCAACGCGATATAACACACCATGCTTTGTTGACGACCTCCTGCTTATACAACAGACTGGCTGTTATATTCTGCACCTCTAACGTAACATGTAATAAGCTAATTTACGTTACCAAACCCTGCCTGGAGGAATGACAAGCTAACGTTACGGCTTGTGGGGCTGGTTTCCCTCCGCAGCAGCAGGCCACACTGTGGATGCTGATGTTGATTCACGACCACAAAAACAACACACACACAAAACACGGTTAACTCGCTGGACAGCCGCAGCGCATTATGCAGATACAACACTTAACAAAACCATCGTAAAATTCACAAAGCGACAGGCAAACCAACGTCAAATTAGCCAGCTTGCTAAATTGACAGGCTGTCAATCATCTAGCTAGCAGCGGAACCAGGCCTGTGATGTCACCTTTATTGTCGTTAGCTCACACCTAGCCACCACCAAGCTAACGATACCGTTAAAGTTAGATTTAAATACCTAAACCAGCTGCAATATGTGGCCTTTTTTCTGTATGTTTCCAAACATAGCTGTGTGCCGTTATTAAGAAGTCATTTTTTGCCTCACCTCTCAGGACTCCAGCAGTGTTGACGGTGTAGCCGCTGTGTTTTTGATGCGCGAGCCGTAAACGATTCGTCCGTTTTGAACTCTTCTTGCCAACGGTAGCGTAACTGAAGGGACGCTTTACCTAATTTTCATAATTTAAACCGGGTAAAATAACTATTTAAATCCTTCCCAAGCGACAGACCTTCACTGAACGTTGGATGAGTTCAAAAAAATATATACAGACTTTACCGTCTTACGATTCGACTTCACCAAATCTCACAAATGATTCGGATTCCTCATTTCCTGTGCAACACTGCTCTTCCCATGAAAACAAGAGTGACGAGGCATCATCAATCGCACGCCGAGCAATCGATGTGTGTCGCACTCTGTCACTGTCGAACACAGAACAATCAAACTGAGGGGTGTTTTTTTTAATGGCTTTTATGTTTACATTTATGACTTAAAGAATTTCATTGTATACAAAATATATAAACACACGAATACAGCAATAAAAAGTGATGATACATCATTTAATTTATCCAAATCTTGCACTTAAAATGTATTTTAAAGCCACACCTGATTCATTCACAGTACAGTGTCAATATATTTTAATTAATTCCATAGCACCATTTATGTATGTTTATCGCCACAGACACAAATTGCTGCTTTTAATTTGTACATTTACACAGTTTTATTACTGAAAATGCTGATGCCATATGCTCTTGTGTCATTCATTAGTGATGAGTTGCATCCTTCCCTTAAACATATTTCTTGAAATTGACAAGAAAACTGTATCTAAAATGTGTACAAGGAAATTAAAGCTCTTTGATTGGTTGTGGTGAATGGAAAGGAAACAACGTTAAATGCCCATTTTAAAGAAGAGAGAAGTTTCCAACAATATTGCCAAGCAGCAGTAGATTGACCATTGAATGGTTTGTTCCACCATTTCATTGACCACATTTTGAGATCATGGAACTGCATATTTAAAAACTAATCCGGTGGCTTCCAGGAAGTTATTGACATCCCGACCATTTGGTAAAGGCTAATCATCAAAAACAGCATGGCCAGATAAAAATGGATGTTGTTTTGTTGTTGTTATTGCCTACAGGAACTAAGAAATGCAATAAAAAAATGTAACTTAAGCCTGATGTCTGAATGTGAAAAGGGTTCCCATATGTTTTCATTTCCTTACCATCACAGATGTTTCCAGGTCTTAATAATGCATCTCAGAAGAAAAATTAGGAGCAATACGTGCTTGTCCTGGAAACTTTTGATATGTTGGCACATCAACAGTCACAACATATGGAAATAAAACAGATTCCATGTGCTTCACAATTGGGTTTTTGCTTCTAGGGGGAAAAACGTTGAGGTTTTGACAATTGGTGAAACAGAGGTGGAAGGGATCAGACAGTAAAAAATCTCTGTTGCCAGAGATGCAGTGAGATGCCATGAGAAAAAACATTGACTTGAAGTAAAATGAGCTACTGAAAACATTACGGGTTTAAAAAAGACATTGCAAGACTATGAGAAAAGATAAAAGCGGAGGAGGGGATGTGGAGAGAAATGATTAAGGATGTGGGTGATCCAAAAGAAATTCAAATGTCACAGATGGCCCACAGTCTTCAATCACAATGTAGCTATTCAACACTTGGTTTTTGAAACGTTGAAATGCCAACTGCAATTTGTTAGCAGATTTATCTTATGACACAATAGGGAAACTTTGAACAGAAGATTTTTTTCATTTGAGAGGGGGTAAAAGCGCTATTAAATATCTAGGTATAACTGTCAGCTGGAACACATTTTATCCCCTGAAGATTTTTCACATTTTATAGCACTGATTCTTTTACTGGAAGCAAAATCGAAACAGAAGGAGGCGGAAACACACTGCATATGTATTTGGTTTTATTGAAGAAGAGAGATATGAATAGGTAGCCTGTTTTAAGGCACCTAAAAAATGTACAACAAAAGCTCAACCATTTATTTATTCAGAATACAAAAATACACATCTCAGTGACTCCAAATTGTAATAAATAGTTAACCATGCATTCTAACCATACAAAGGCACAGAAAACAGTCACTTAGTAGTCATGAAAATGATCAACTACTTTACCAAAATCATCCAGATAGTAATACAGGTGACAACTGTAACATTATATTCCAAATGTGAAAACACAACACACATCATGTCATTTAACCTTAGGCAATAAATATGCAAATATTGTTTATACCTACATATATATTCTTAAAAATTAAAACTGTGCCATTGTAAACATAATGTAAACAAATGAAACTCACTTTTCTCCCATCACTTCAGGAAACCACGTCAGAGACTATCATGCTATCCCATCTTTTAGAGATCCTTGCATGGGTTTCGTTGGTTTTTGGAAACCAGGCAGTTTGCAGCATTATTTACAGACCACTGGAAAACACAGCAAGGGAGAAAGGTGGCTACTTCCACTTTGTGTGGAAAGGTCAAGCATCCTCTCGCCTGGAGCCCAAACACTTGAGATTTAGAGAACCCGGCAGACACTTTGGACACGCGGATAACAGAAACACAGACAGACACAGCTCAGGAACTGCAACGGTATTAGTGGATTCAGTTTGGTAACTGGCAATGATGGAGATTAAATTAAAAAACGTACGGAGCACTGCAGGAACAAAGCAGCGTACAGCAGTCGTACTATACTGCTCCATTTAAAGCACGTACTAACAAAAAGGCTTCAACTTGGTCTAAACCTAAATCCAGAGATTCTGGCTCGCAAAAGGCCAACAGTCATCAGATAGATAACAATGAATCTGATCTACTCAATGAAAAAAGACAGGGTCACACTCTATAATAACTCTATAATAACCATCATTAGTAAATAGCAAATTGATAGTCAATTACTCTTTAGTTAATAGTTATTTTACTATTGACAAACAATGAAATGGTAATTAATAATGTGGACTAATTATTAATAATGATGTATTAACAGTTTTTTGTTGCACAAATAACATTTTATATATTCTCTGAAAACCTTTTAACTTTATTTAGATGACTGATGATTATAATACTGTGTTAAATGTTAATAAATAATTTGTAAAGCATCTATAAACATTATTTAGACAGATAGCTAAAACGTTGTCAATGTTTATTAATTGGTTTCTGGTCCATCTCTCTATGTAATGTTTAAAGAGGTTTTACAAATCATTTGGTAAATCATTAACAAATACTTAATACAGTATCTAAAATGTTAGAATGTGTGCAACAACACTGTTTATAGTGTACTAATGTAATCAGAATGTTATTGTTATCATCTCCTGTCAGCTATGATACAATATATAAGTATTTCTTAATACACAAAATAACTATAAAACTAAATAAACTATAACAAATAATTAGTAAACATTATTAATACATCATTTCATTGTTTGTTAACAGTAAAATAACTATTAACTACAGTTTGATAAACAACAAATGTACCCTTTATTAATGATGGTAAATATGATAATTAATTTGATTGATAGGCTTATTGATTTCTGCAAGCCAATTAGCAACGCTGCGGCTTACTGAACGCAGTAGCCCGGCACAACTGATTGTCGGCATAAGCAACAGCAACACTGAGCTGTTTGAGATGCGAGTCAGGGACGGTGGAGAGGTGAGATGTGACAGGTCGCCCTCTGGTGGGATACTAGAGAAAACACATGAAGATTCAGCCCCCGACTCACTCAACATTCTATTATTATTTAGGATACTTTGATGAGTGATGGAAATGTGTGCACATGTTAAAATGTAGCACTCAATATTCAGAAAAAATTAAAAAAAGTTTTAAGCTAGTTTAGACTGAGTTAAAATTACATGATAAAATTAGTTGGCAATAGTAAGTATACAATTGCTGATAAAGGTACAATATGCCACTGTTGTAGTAGACACACACACACACACACACACACACACACACACACACACACACACAATGCGCACAAATACATTGTGATACATATTACGTGTAAACACAACAGTCATGTCTGCCCATTCTACTCATTCGCTGACACAGTCCTACTTTAGTGGATCATCTTGGAAGCACAGAGGAGCAAAACTACAAACTAGTGAACCGCTGGAAGAAATGTGGAGTCCATAAGAAAAAGCACTTTGTCTACGGGGCCTAACTGTCAAAATCGAATCCCCAAACCTCGGGAAGAGTACGTGTACAAAAAAACTCTTTCAACGTTTGCCTTTCTTTTGTCCCCCCCCCCCCCCCACTGATAAACATCATGTCAGAAAGCTGCAGAGGCAGTATCAAAACAAGAGATAAAATATTGCACCATCATTAGAATACAACAGCATTATCATGTACAAGAGATTAGGACAAATCAACAATACACAATTGTTATGGTGTAATATACACAATCAAATGTGTAAGCTGTTGACAATGCATGCCATGTCAGCAATCTACAAATGCATTAGACTACAACACTTACAAACATGGTTTGCATACACCAGTATATATACAGTGCATATATGTATATACAAACTTAGCATCACATATAGAAATATACCCTGTAATGCCACCAGTCTTAAAAGAACGAGTAAAAGTAGTGTTCTATCTAACGTCTCACTTGTAATTTGAAGAAAACAACAAAAAAAGAAAGCTGCACTTGAACGATGCTATGCAGGCTGCAGATCAACTGCTCTATTACATATTCAAAACCCATATCTAACTGCTATTCTCATTAGTGTTAAATACTGTGTTAAATTGCCAAAAGTTTAAAAAGTTGAGGTGAACCGTTACTTCTATGTAATGATATGAGTATTTGCACTTGCATGAAGCAAGAAGTAGAAAGTGCCTTTTAAGTGTTCCTTAAAAAAACTCAGCAACCCTCCAGTTTATGTGGTTGGCTTCAGATCAACACGAATCTCCTTCCAACCTTCAAAGGAACTAAGAACTAAGACCTACTGGCCTATTCAATTTAAGACCTGAACAAAGTCATCAACGTTTTCTTAGACATTCACTTTGGTACTGATTTCACATCCACAGAGAACGTGTCAACTTACAAATATTAATTCCAAATATTCATAACCTCATCAACAGCTTTAAAAAAAGAAGAAAAAAACGAACTTCTTATGACTTCTACCAATAAAGCACATTTTACACGAAATGACTGAAAATATGGCACTTGACACAAATCTTTGACACATCATTATCATGCAAACAAAATAAATTAAAGCTAGAAAAAAAAGAGTTGGATTTAGACCAAAAAAGGATGCTTTCAGTAGTAACAAATGGCATCGTAATACTTAAGTCATGTAAAACTTGTTCAAGTCTTATTTTGCACATGAAAAAAAAATAAAAATCAAGACACTAATCATGCAATTAAACATATCTAAAGACGAGCAAGCATAGCATGCAACAGTATCCCACTGTTTTCAGACACCACACCTTCCAGATTACCGGCTAGACTGTGATGTTACACCTTTATCTGCAGCAGTGCTCCTGAAAGCCGGAGGCTGCTTTGGTGCATCTGCAGCTCTGGGACGTCCAGCAAACATCACGGTTACACACCGAACTGAAGCGAAATCCCACGCTCATGGAAGTCCTGGTTTTGCTACTAGTTTGCTATCACAACTCAAACAACAAGTCAACCGTATGGTTAGTTGCATACCTGATTGTGCGCTATGAATGGTTATTAACTTAGAAATGGCTTTTTTTGTTGTTGTTGTTTTATTTTGTGAAGATCCGTAAAGTCCTTTTGCATTTCAATCTGCTTTCTCGACTGTCATTTTGGCACCAAAGCACAAACGAACACACCAATGTTATCATGTTAACAACATCACAAAGGCTTTCTCAGCAGAGGGATACAAATCCAGCTCTCCTCGAATACCTATCTTCACCTCCGCTGCCTACGGTGTTGCCAAAACTCTTCCACTGATGTGAGGGGAATGTTCGTTTCCCCTCTCCGGTTGCGTCTGCTCCGGGTTAGAGGTCAACCATAGAGGCCTTGGCCAGGTCTTTAGTTCCCTGGAGAATTCTCTTCATATGACCCACTTTCGATATCCCCAGATCCTGAGGGGGAAAAGAGAAGCCCAGCACATAAAGAAACCACACACGCATTTCTGTTGTAAGTCAAGTATTACAACCGAATATAATTAATACTTTATTGCAGCTTTTTGGTTTATCACCAAATATTTATCACTTGAATAGCACAGAGCCATTGTTAATGTAACACCTGTGCTTTGTAACTACAACAAGTCAACAGTCTGCCATCTGAAAGGGGAGGCCAGCATGCTGCTGCTCATGAGAGGCGCTGTGAGAATCACACATAGTTTGCCTCAGTGGCATCACTCTCATAAACACAATGACCCTGTATTGTTTTCTGTGGTCAGCTGTGAAACAAACACATTCAAAACATGAAAACAAGTGGATTGAGTGATTGATTTTTTAAAAGGTTTATGTGGGTGTGCCAGTTGTGCACATCTGCGCCGTCGTACCGAGGCCAATCGTGGAACCAAAGTCACTCAACAGGATCACCAACCACACACTCCCTCTGCTCTCCGGGTAACCTCAGCATAGTTAGTGTGCTGGTTTAAAAAGCATCATTCTGTATTCCTTTAGTTAGTCAATCTTATTTTCAACAGAAGCGTCAGTTACAACTTACCTTAGTCGTTTATCTAGATCTTCAACTAAAGGTTATTTTCTTTATTAAATAATCTGTCCATTCTTTTCTTGATTAATCAATTAATCATTTGGTCAAAAACTCTATTTTTTTATTTTTATTTAAAAAAAAGCCCAAGTTGGCATATTCAAATTTCTTGTTTTGTTTGACTAACAAAATCAAAATGTATATATTATAAATTCATAGATTACTAAGACAAACAGCAAATATTCACATCTGAAAACCAGTGAACGTTTGCTTAAAAATGACTTGATGAATAATGAAAATGTATTGGCTTTTGAGTTGATTGACGAATCGATTAATCATTTCAGCCGTACTTTTATCCCTTATAACAAAACAGGAAAGCAACACAGCAAACGGGACAAGTGAGATGACTGACTGCTGAAGTGTAAGACGGTGGAATGAGTGTGAGTGTCATCACACGCTGACGTCCTGTTGCTGTGCACAGATTTAAGAACCAGAACCAGAGGGCCGATATCTCCGGCCAATATCAGCTCATCACAGATTTACTGGTATCGGCACAATGTCGACCAGTTAGTGGCAAGAAATCCAAAGATAAGTGTGAGTTCATTTAGAAACAGTGTCTCCATTTGACCACCAGAGAGCACCGACAAGTTCAACTGTAAAAGGCTCAGCATTGGTCACGGTTCGTTAATGACCAAATTTTGTTCGTTTATATTATGCATTTGAGGTAAACACTTTTTGTTATGTCATTTTTTTAACTCCCAAATATTGATATTGGGATCAGCGTCATAATCCAGTTGGTTTCACTCTGGCAATGTAATCTGAATGTACTTCCTCACCGATGAAAGGGAGCTTGTGTTTCACTTCAGCAGAAGAACTGATGTCTCTGATCATTTGTTTTTCTCAATTGTCCTTTTTGTATGTGCAAAGACGTGGCAACATTGTTTCCACGTCAACGGTGATACACACCTACGCATCGAGTAGGAAGGCATCACGCAAAGCGTCCAGCGGATCAGAACAAATCCAAGTGTGTGAATGTGTGAACGGTGCATGTTTGTATATTCGTGTAAAAAAACAACTAATTTCATTCTCCTTTCGGGACTCTTTCTTGCCCCTCGACAACCCGCCCAGTTTGATCCATCCACCCCCAGCCCAGCCCAGCCCTGTAGGCTTCCCCTCTTCAGGAGACACACAGTGTTAGTGGGTTACGGCGAGTCTCTTTCACAAAGCAACGACCAGACAGTATAGAAGCCAAGCAGAGCAATGCAGAGCAGCACGAGAGGTGGCAAAACAGGGAGACATCTAACAGGTTAAAGAGCATAAGAAATCCAGTAGACAAGAGAGAAAGAGTTGATTGTGGGTTTGGACGAGAGGGTTCACACAGATTCACCGAGGGATTGAGGTGTGTGTTTGTGTGTGTGTGTGTACCTTCAGGTCCCTCCTCTCCAGGTGCAGCAGCTCCGAGCCTCTGATGTCGTGTCGGATGAAGGTGTCTCTGTACTCCCCCAGACTCAGCTGTTCCAGCCAGACGCCCACCTCCTCTGTGCCCCATCTCTCCACTACACACACACACACCAACACACACAAACACGCACACGGGGCAGAGCAGAGAGGGGCTCAGGGCGCCTCACAGGTATGCACACACACACACACACACACCAAAAGCTCTCACTCTCACACCGCTTGTCCCATTCGTGTACTCTCAGGAATATGTCATTGCACACACGACCCTCACACATGGGCACAAATTTGTGGTGAATCACTGACGGGACAGATGGAATAAAGATGGAGGGAGAGCACCAGAGAGGAAGGGAAGAGGGAGAGCAGTGGCGGCAGCTGGCGGAGGAGTTTGACAAAGGCCAAAGGTTGGTCAGAACAAGGCGGTGGCCGATGTCGTTCCAGGAAGACTGGGGGGGGGGGCATGCATATCATCGACCAATATCAGAACACACAGAAAAGTAAAGGGAGAAGTAGGAAGTAAAGGGAGGCGGAAGCCTGTGCGGTCTGCAGGAAACACAGCCCAACTAATCAAGAACCAGCCTGCGATGAGAGGAAAGGGCTTCCACTCTACCCCCGTCTGTCTGTTGACGTATTCTTATTGGTCCTATTATGTATATGAATATCTACCCACTTAGTGCGCAGCAACATCGAGTTAGATTTGGTCATCTAGAAATCAGATATTCACTTTAATGTGCAACAAAAAAGAGTTGATTCCTGGCTGGTTTCATGTTCAAATGAAATAATGGATCCCTGCAGGCTTTCCCTTGTTGCAGCCTTGTTCTTCTCCTGACTTTGCGCCTTCTGAAGCCATGTAGACAGCGAGATGAGAGCATGAATGGAGGGGAGGAGGTGGTGCGAGTTGATGGTTGGAGGTCAGACTGTGGGATACAACACCTCAAACACACACCCATTCTTCCTGTTTCTACCGGTGGATTATAATGAGGCAAGACCTTTATGCGTGGACTGTAACAATAGTGCCGGGCATGGTAACCATGCCATGACGATCGTTGGAAGAACCAGGTTTGTTGAGTGTGCGTGCGTCTTTGACACGAAGTGTGTGAGTTTAAACACAGCAGCCATAAAGTACTAATGAATTAGCACGGGATGGCAGCACTTCTAGATAACTGCTTTCCAGTAGTGGAAGTATTTAGTGTGAAATGATTTCTGCAGCTTCTAAGCGGAGGGACACAGAAAAACATCCATTCTACACTTTAAACCTAAACCTCAGACATCGGTTGACAAATCAAATCTTACTTAGCTAATTATCTATTTGAGCTCTCACTTTGTCACTCAGCGGATTCTGATTTAATGCTGCACCATCCTTTCAAATCAAAGGCAGTAGCAATCGTGAAATGAGGCAAACAGAGATCCCCGTGGCAGATGAGGCCGACTCTGTCTGACTCCCCGTCCTGTAAGCAGTCTGTCTGTCCAGTCTGTTCGCTAGTGAGGGAAAAGTGTGCACAGCCCTACCTGACTGAGGGCTTGTCTTCTTGGCGGCCTTCTCCTTCTTGAACTTGGGCACTATGCGAAACATGCTGCTGCGACTGTTCCTCTTGCCGTAACCCAGAGAGTGGTCCTGGTACATAAGCACAGTCAACCTATAGCCTTTCATTTAGCTACTCAGATCTCCCGTTACGTGGAGCCATGTTACACCGAAGACATACAGTATATGCGTACATGCTTTCAGTGATGATGCGCAGGAGTAAAACACAATGGTGGCAATGTTATACACGTCTTCATATGTGTGTGTGCGAGTGTTTGCTGAGGCTGCTCACCTCCTCATCATTGGGCTGCAGTATGTGGTAGAGCCAGGGGATCTCTCCCAGTTTGCCCAGTTCCAGCTCCACACTCTGCAGAGCACTGGACAGCTGATCCTCCTCTGGCTGGTCCAGTTGCTGCAACGGGGGGGGGACATACACAAACCTATCCTTTAATGTCATAGTGTGGTTAAGACATTAAATAATGTGTGGTAAAAGTGAAAGAAAGTCATTATTGTAACGATAAAGTCCCCATGATAACTCACCAGAGAGACTCGGCCCAACAGCAGGGACTCTGTCTCGTTGTACAGAGCCTTGACAGTGCTGGCCACCTCTATAGCTGTGTTCCTGGTCAGACTCTGGAAACGGGATACGACCGTTATTTAGTATAATCTCACACATTGTACAACAAACACAGCAGTGAAAGTGTACTTTGTACAACAATTCTGGTAGCTGTTTCTCATTTTGAGCATTTGAATAGCTTCAGTACAAAACTAGTGCAGTCATACTCATAGAATGTAAACAGGAAGTGGACGTGGTCACCGTGACGTCACCCATTGGTTTGGGGACTACGGTTTGAGGCTTGAGTTCGCCGTTTTGCCTGTCGCCTTCTTGGTATATTTAACCAGAAGTCTTGAAAGGGTGGAGCTGAAGTATAACTGAACTCTAAATGGACCATCATTTACTAAATGAACATCATGCTGTATTGAAGAAGACTTGAAACTAGAGATTGAGACCATGAACTCATGTTTACAAAAAACTGCAGCTTCCGTGGACACGTCATTCACAGGTTCAAACCCTAAAATGCAGCTAACACACAGCAACATCCCGAGGCTCAACGTAGGAAGAAAAACACGACATGTTGTGTGATTCGTGTCGATCGCTTACCTCCGGGAACTTGGGGTGTGTTTTGTTGATGGCGTGAGACGAGGCATTAACAGCATGAGCCAGCTCCTGCTCTAAAAACCCATTGGTCTTTGCAGCCTCGCATATCCTGGGATCAGACATGTCAGTGGGCAAAAAATAAATTATAAATGATGATTTAACATATATATGTAAAGCCTGTGTGGCCTTCTAGAGTGAGACCTGATATTTTACCTTGTAATGAGCTCCTCTGCAGCTCGGGCGCACAGCTGCACCATGGCGGCCTCCTCCTCTGTCGCCAGATCCACAGACTGTTGTGGGTAGAGGTGAGGCCGCAAAGGAGGCTTGTCATACTTCAGCTTGTCCTCCCATGACTTCAGGGTGTTCTCAAACGCCTACGAGGGGGAAATCCAAGGATGAGTGCATATCTTGCAAAGCTTTGTCCATCTACCAGGACGATTCACTCAAAACCCAGCCTCCTCACTCATTTTATTTCAAACATTCCAGAGGCCAACTCCGCTTCCCCTCCCTCCCCTCTGTCTCACCCGGTCTCTGGTGAGCATCTGAGCTCTGTTCTTGTGCTGGATCTTGATGACTCCGGGCGGCTGGATCCAGGCCTCACCGTCCACCTGAATGGGAACTCCCTCGTCACCCAGGATAGTAATCTTCACCGTTCGACACTGATTCGGGCAGAAAGGCACACATCACATAAACATATTCCTATAAGCGTGTGCATTTTTCTTTTCATATTGTTTGTTTTATGTGCGTTCTCACCTGTGCGATGCGGTGGTGTTGCAGCTTGATGACTCTGGACACAGCCATCTGCATGCTCCCAAACACAGCCACAACTTCCAGGATCTTATCGTCAAACGACGGGGCACAGAAGATCTGCACGGCACAACGATGACATTCAGGAACCAAACAATGCGTTCATCCATTTCTCAAAACTTCTCGACTTCCCTGCCCTGTCTGTGGCACTGAGTCCCAAATCCTTTTGTTCTTACTGACGATGCACATAAAAACAGCATAATAATATATATATAATAATGCATAATATGTGATTATAACTTACTTTAAGTGGTCATGGTTTGCTTTCAGTTTTACAACATTTTGTTTGTTGATCTGGCATACATTTAATTCCTTTTTACACTTTACTTAAAGCATACAATGACCACTTGGATTAACTTATAATAACATTTTAACAGTGATTATAATTCATTAAATGTATTAAAACTATAGGATTGCCTATATATTGCCTCAAAGGAGAAGGTTTTCCTTGTCAGCTCCGTTTAGCTGCAGCCTGAACGAGACATGAATTGTTTCTGAGAGGAGAGGCTCCCGACAAGTCTGGTATCGATCTCTGCCTGCAAACTGCCCGTGAAAAGGTCAAAGCAATGAGGAGAAAACTATTTATTTTGCTGGATAGGTAACATTTCGCTGAGAGATTAAATGATCAAACAACATGATCTGACGCGTTGTCATGTGTGCCCTGGGTCACTAGATGGAAACCAAAGCACATTCAGTAAAGCCTCCTGTACTGCGCCTACTGCTGAAGTAGAGGTGGTAACATGTTGATCTGCGAAAGCAACATCTCTCTATTTATCATCAGTGTTTGGTACCAATTATGAGTATTCTAACTCTATTTTCATATAAACTCACTCTTTGTTTTATAGTGAAGCTACAGGTCAGCCGCAATGTGTGAAAATGTACGATTGAACCACAAAACAAATCGATCTATTTGGAGACTAAGATAAAAACTTAAATTGTAATGTATTAGTGTGTCTGTGTGTGTGCGTGCAATAACTAAATGTCCTCTCCCTGTTTCCTCCGCTCCAACAAAACAGTTACATAACACCAAATGCTCATACTGTATGTGTGTCCAAGGGTAAACTCTGCAGGGGCTCACTAAGGGGTGTGTTTGTGTGTGTGTGTGTGTGTGTGTGTGTGTGTGTGTGTGTGTGTGTGTGCATGCAAACTGACTCTAATCCCTCAGCAGCCCTTGTACTCTGGGCCTTAAACAAACAAGCACAAATATCTCTCTAACCATCCCTCTCCCTGCACCTCCAGGCTATCGGGGTCATGCTAAACCAGGATCCAGGCAGTCTTTCCATATTTAACAACAGAGAAAACGAGAGGGACACAGTGAGAGGTGGAGCGGTGATCCAGCGGTCCGGCCAACTGCTGACATTGGCTTGAGGAGGAAAAAAACAAAAAAACACTCCCCCTTTCCTCTCTAAAGGTGATCTCAGTCGCCTACCAAGGGCTTCCAGCCAGATTAGAACATTACAAAGAGTTCCTCTTGTGTACTGTAAGTGTACTCACATCATCCTCCTTGGTGCCGCCCCAGAAGTTGGTCCCGCCTGCGTAGCTAGGAATGTTTAACACTGCGATCCCCTGAAGGCTGGGCAGGGGGATGTACTGGCCGTCACACTGGGAAAGACAAATAACAACCGAGCGGACCAGTAAGTGACGGGAGCAGGGAAGCTATACGTGCTGTATGTGTCTATTGCAGAAGTCCGTAGGTTTCATGAACATCAAATCTAATAGGGCTGTGCATTGGCAAGAATATGGCAATACAATATGTATCATGATACAGGGGTCATGATTCAATATACCGTGACGTATTGCAATACTCTAAGCAAGACGGTGTATTGTGTTTTCTTTTCATCTAAGAGTATACAGAACACGCCACCATTTCCATAAATTCGGAGTAAAAAAAAGTTTTGTTATGCAATCAGAACCTTTTGTTGCCACCTTTATTTCACCTGAAGTCCAATTTCACAGCAAAAGCAAAGAGCCATAAAGCCATAAAAAAAAGACCATTTCTCGTTGGACATAATACAATTTATGTGGTATACACGGGCATTTAAGACAGGTATTAAACCTGATACTAATCCTAAATAGCCAATTGTCTAGACAGGTTGCCATAATTGGTCCTTATATTGGGAGGACATCACTTCATGACTCTCCTGCACCCGAGCCGATAAGCACACAATATTCTCGGCTGTAAGTGTTTTTATTCTTTGTAAATCTTCAGACTGGAAAAGCGTGTCAGCAGGCAGCTGTTCTGCAGACGTTGTTTCTCCTGAACAGTCCAAATCAGTCTCTGAATAAATTTGAGGTGAGAAATAAACTGTGCAGTTGCGGAATCATGCTTCCCCTTACATCTGCAACGCGCGGAGATTAAATAGGAGTTCAAGAGAGACTCTTGAGAGGTGGCGAGTAACATCTTCATCTAAATCACTCCCCACTGTTTGCAGATTGGTGCCTTCAGCTGCCTGGGACTACAGGTGTCAAGTAGATGTTCTTTGTTTTTTTACACTTAAGTTTTATAGTTAAGCGGGCAGGATGACGTCTGTCTTTGAACATACTGCACGACTTTTACAGACTCTTTCTAAGTAAAGCGTTCTCCGCTGTTCCTCCCCTTCTCACCTCTAGCTGGACCTTCTGCTCCAGATTCTTGTATGTTCTCTGCAGAAGCTCCTTTGTGCCCAAAACGCCGTACCACATCATGTTCTTGGTGCGACTCCTGTGTGGGAGGGATGCAGAGAGGGAGATTTACGGTGAGGTGAAAAACAAAAGGGTTTTACAGCGGACAGAGGGAAGGAGTGCAGTTATAAACTACCCAGATACAAGAAGGTTTCTCACTTAATAAAAGGATACTTACTTCTTTAAGAGTCAGAACACAAGAAAACAAGCAATATCATCTTGAGTAATCATAATAAATGTAGTATATGAGGAGGAATACAATCATTAGTAAAGCTTTCTAAATATAGATGTAGGCAATGAAGCAGCTTTCATGATTAATTGATAGGATTGACGTGGCTTGATTGGCTGAGAGATGCCTGGTAACAGAAATGTGTCTCACCTGCATTTCTCTGGGTGCTCCTCTCGCTTGTTGTTGAACTCCAGGGAGATCTTGGCGTCCAGGCCGATGCCAAAGTAGTTGTTCATCACGCACTTCTCCATGTAGCCCTCTCTGACAGCCACACAAGCAGACAAACAGTCAGTAAGCTGAAGCTCACACACAAATATATCAAGGACAAAGTGACACACGGATGTGGGTATAGATTTACACGCGAACGGTCAGAGAGAGAAGGACAGATATTCAAACAGTGACGAAGATGGGAGGAGACGCGCAACGAGGAACGCCGCTTACAGTGAGTCGAGGTCGGGGTCGATGAACGGTGTGGCACCAAAGGGGTCGATGTTAGCCAGCAGCATCTTGCTAATGATGGAGCTGCCAGCGATGGAGGCAGCCAGACCTGCCCGCAAGCCTGCACACACACACACACACACACACACACACACACACAAGCAAACACACACGAGGCTGAGCCGAAATATCCAAGTGACCCTGTCCTTGTGTGTTTCGTTAAGGTCAGGAGAAGGAAATGAAACAGAAAGCGATGCGTTTACCAGGGCAGATGATGCGAGTGTTGAGTACCGGGAGGTTCTCCTTGCTGGTGGTGAAGGGGGTGATGGTGAAGGAGCTGTAGGACTGCGTGCTGCGGCTCACTCTCCTCTCCGTGGGAGAACAGGGACTCTTAATAGCTGGAGACAAGAGAGAAAGAATTCCTATCATTCACATCAATGTGTTTCTCTACTCAAATTGTTTAAACATTTTTGGTTCATTATTCGTGGTTCCTTAGGGCAGAACACAATAGAGGGTACACAATGACCTCACTGTTTAATGTGATGCCACCCTCTCATCCCACCAGGGGACATAACAAAACTCGCCACAGCTGCTGTGAGTGGGTACGGCTGCCATATCGGGAGGAAAACAAACTAATATTTAATAGCCGTCTTTGACAATATTGTCATATAAAATCCTTATAATTAGGTTGATACTCAATGGTCAATTGATATTAAAACATTGTATTCATTGTATTCATATTCATAACAGTATACATACTGTATATTTGTGTATACTGTATACTATTACACTAATAGTATATATAGTGTATAATAGTATATATAGTGTATATTAGTGTATACTCCACCAGAAATAATAGGACTTTTATTCTAGCCTTCAGAATAAAAGCAGGGAATCAATAAAAGGTTGTTGTTGTTTTTAGTCAACATATATTTGTGAAGATGATGCTTTGACTCTGAAGGATTTGGGAGCTAAATATTATTGTTGTTGCTGTGCATGTACCAAGCTTGATTTGTCAGCCACTAATAAGAAATAAAAAATAAAAAATTACATTTTATTTATTTTTTTTATTTAAGGAAGATATACAGCTGTGTGTATACATATGTATATGTGCATACATATACACACAAATATGTACATCAAGTGCAGCATGCAAGTTAAATTGGGAAAGAAATCTGTAAAACATTTAGAGATGTGCGTGCTTAGTTAGGTAGTGTCACACCGGAAAAAGCTTCACGTTGCCTCTCTGCTTTTTAGCTTTCAGCTGTTTTTCCATGTGAATGCACGATGACAGCCTCTGAACATCGCGTGTTTGCCACATAGCATCATCACTGCTCATGCCGACCCCACGTGAATCCTCCACGGGGCAACAAATACATGCAAGATCGGGCCGACTGGGAGGCTAAGAGTTTGCCAAATCACGGGTTTAACAATCCCTTCTGCTCGCACTGATTGTTTTTTGATTTGTGTCCAGGTCAGGAAGGAGCAAGGAGGCGATAAGAGGAAACAAGGAGAGGACATAAAGCGGAGGGTTTGACTGATACCTCCTCGTCTTCCAACGGCTGGAAAATGTGTGGAAGGAAGGAAGCAGCCTTATGATAAACAGGAAGAACTTCTGCCCCTAAGACAATAACACATCCTGTGGCCGTCACGCACACACACACACACACACACACACACACACACACACACACACACACACACACACACACACACACACACTCACATGGAGGCACAATAGACGTTCACACATGCATGTGCATCCACATCCACGCTGCCTATATTACACAGATTCAGATACATATGAACAGGCACACGCAGGCTTCATGGTTGTCCCGACGCTGCAGTTTTGACAGGTTCAATCGATTATTATTAAAGAAGTTCTCTGTTGCTGCAGACGGAAGATGGAGAGATAAACAGCTCGGCTTGCTGCAAGAGATGGAATATGACAGGAGAGCAGGATTTTTCTCCGTGCGCTTTTAGCCCTAATCCTTGAGTTTATTTATGACAGGAAACATGATTTGCGTCAGCAGCACTTTTTTTTTTTCCATGAGCTATGTGTCTGCTTCTGCAATATACACAAGGGGGCGACATTTAAATCCTGTGTGATCTCCTATTGCACCAAATCACTTCACAAAGCAGAATAATCTTAAAAGTCTTCTGTTTACAATTTAGAGAAGGGCAACACTGTGGTATGGAACTTTGCCTCTGTTCGCCTAAATGATGGGAATAGCAACGTTTCCCTCTCTCAGTAGAACAAAGAGGAGAGGAATGTGTTTTAACATATCGCCAAATTCTACTTAGTTATCTTCTTAAAATAGACCTCCACCACTAATTAAATAAGATATCCTTTAAGTGACTGAGAATAATGCCAGCTCGCAAAGTGGGACACTTGGAAATCAAAGAGGCAAGGCTGGACAGGTTAAGTGCTTTGGAAATGGCCCCAGGATGAAAATGCATCAGTGGAGAGCGGCTAAAAAGGTTTGCAGGACATGCAGGTTCAGAGATTTGAGCAGCAGCAGCAGCAGAAGCACTTACATGTCACTGCTTCCAGTTCCTTGGTGTCCTCGTCCTTCTCACTGTCTCTGTTCTCCTCCTCGTTCTCCTTCCTGAACTCCAGGGGAGACGGCGGCTCGGTGTCCTCCGTATGGGCGTTCTGCTCATCCACCACTAAACAAGACAGGAGGGATAAAAAGACAATACGGTATGCGCCACACGCCACAATGCATGTGCAGGACAACTTTCAACAAGTTCCTTCTGCATGGTAAGCATTAATTTTTGCCTTTTTCCTCACAAAAAAACTGCTTTTCCAAATGTATGGCAACATGGAATGGTATTAATACATTTTTTATCAAATAAAAAGTTGTATGTAGTAGTTTCAGGTGGGTTTTGCCTCCATAACAACTCGGTATCTGTTACCTCTCTCGGCCTGGTCTATGATCTGTCGCAGGGCTTTCTTCAGACTGTTGGCCCGGAGCATCATCTGCTCCCTGCTTTTGAACAGCTGGTGTGGGGCCCCTCTTCCTCCTTTCTCCGTCTCCTCCTCCTCCATCTTCTCCTTCAGCTCCGTCAGGCTCTCCTCGCTGGCCTCCTCCTCTTCCTCCTCCTCCTCCTGCTCCTCCTCCACGATAGGAGGAGTGGAGTGGGGGAGTGAAGGTAGAGCCTGGCACTCTGAGTTGAGTGTCTGGAGGAGGGAGTCCAGTTTCTCATTCAGGATGGCACACTGGGGGGGAACAAACAAGAGGATAGATGTAGTGCTGTGGCAGCATTCAGAGGAAATGTAATATACAGGGCGTGGCGGGTGATGGATGCTAACTGCATTGTCTTTGAGGCTTACTTTGAGAGACATCGTGCCGCACCCCTCACTGTTGTCTGTACTTTTTTCGTAGCCTTTCCCCACTTTGGAAACAAAATCCTTCACTGTTTCACACAGGATCCTAAACAACAGAAGGAAAACATGAGTGTTTGGGGTTATAATGTATGACAAACAAAAGATGACATTGAGCATCGACATCTGATAGACTTTTCCAATTTTAGCATTTTGTGCTGTCCTTTCTCATTTTATTTTATGTATCTTATTGTTTCTTTCTATATCATTATTCATTGAGTGCATGTCAATACCAAATTGCTGTATACAGTGTATATATGCCATACTTATATATAAAGCAACCTGTTGTATTTATCATTCCACATTTATTCCAGCACCCTTTGCACTCTGCACCATTAGACTATTGTCTTACTGTTAGATAGATGGATAGATGGATAGATGGATAGAAAAACTAGGCCGCCTGTTTGGGGTCGTGCTGACGCGTTAAAAACACGTACTTGGCAGAGGAGATGACCACAGAGTTCTGCTCAGAGTTGAGGATCTTTGTGAGGTGAGCAGCTACTGAGTCTTCATAGGCTGAAATGTGAAACTGGGGAGAAAAAAAACGTTGAGGACACACATGACGGTTTGTTTGTCTTGTAGTAATAAGCATTATAGTTGAAAGCAGATTTCTCTCATCAGTACTTTAAAAAATTACAACATTTTAGAAAAGTATGTCATGAGTAAGGGATTCGTCAGGAAATTCCTTTTTCTTTGTCCAGTTTTGAACCAAAGCTGACGTGAAGTTGACTTGAAAATGTCCGGCACTCTTTCCAGCATGTGCTCTGCTACCCCCTACTCCCGTTCGTCTGGAAGCCCCGCTGGGTTTGATCGTGTCTACTGATGCGTGTGAATATCTGTCATCTCCTGTGAGTACCTGGCAGTCGTCGGCTCCCTCGGGCGTGGTGGGGCAGCTGTGTTTGGGTGGGATCTTAATCTCGTAGGTCATGATGCTCCAGCGGTCCAGCATCTTGGTGCTGGCCCTCTCCAACTTCTCCAGGATCTGGGGCAGCTGGGTGTCATCGTCGCACGAAGGGCCCCAGCCCAGCACCCGGGCCAGATCGTTGCCCGTGCCCAAGGGCAACACCCCCAGCTGGCACTGAAACACGTGCAGAGGGTTTATTTGGCATCCGGGGAATTCATCCCTGCTCCAATCAAAATGAGGTCTGTGTGTGTGTGTGTGTGTGTGTGTGTGTGTGTGTGTGTTTGTGTGTTTATAATGAGTGTGTGTCTTTATGTAAGCTAGCCAGGGGCAAAGGCAAAAAGCTCAACTGGCACACTGGCCAAAGACACATCGCATTTACTTGCAGCTCATTCTGTTCTGGCAAGTTATGCATTCAAAGGAGGATTATCTACCTAATATGTTTTTTGATAGAAGGCACTTGTAATTTATTTGGAATCCAGGCGACATAACTGACCGTCATACAAATAATATCTAAAGTTTTGCTCAATGCGGTTTCAGTTTACCTGTTTGTGAAGATTGAGTTTGTCGATCTCTGAGAGGACCCAGCCCACACTCCCATCGCCTCCACACACCAGGATCCGGAAGTTGTCAAACTTCTGAAACAGGCGCAGGCTAACAAAAACACACACACACACACACACACACACACACACACACAAACATTTATTTACTTAATCTATAGGATCAGCTTTTAACGATGGCAAGCGATGCTCTGGAATGCAGTCCAGGAGCTGTTTTCTGTTTGTTTTCCTCACCCGAGGTGCGGTCCACCGTTGACCAGGTCAAAGACTTGAGCCGGGTTGAGGAGCTGCTTGAAGCGTCGTAGGAATTTAACCCCCTGGTTGTCACCACTTTTGGAGTTGACAAAGACCAGGAGGGGACTGGCACATGACGGGGGACAGGTGGCCTTCCAGAAGCCTGAGGGGAAATGGCGACAGAAAAGGAGAAACGTGAATATGTGTTGAATGCTCTGAGCACAAAAACCCACATTTCATACAACTCAAACAACCTGCGTGAATGGATAGTACTAGAGGTAAGCAGAGGAATATGTTTTTGTGTTATGTCGTCCGTCCTCTTTCCAGGTCTCTGTGGTGGAGAGGAGCATATTATCTCCCAGATAGTATTCTTCATACATTTTTAGCATTCTATCTATACTTTTGTCATCCTGATTGTCCATCCTGTAATGTTAATATATTTGTTTATTGCATGTCTGTCTGTCCTGGGAGAGGGATCCCTCCTCCGTTGCTCTTCTTGCGGTTTCTTCCATTTGTGTTTCCAAGTTAAACACTTTTTTCTTACTCAAATCTAGGATCTAAGACTGGTGGCCTGGTTTTGATACCTGGTTTGGTAGTGTCACATTTTTGATTTGTTGGCTATATAAACAAAATGAACGTGACTTGAGCCGATCATTTAACCTTCTGTAACCAGTAACCAGGGTACAGCACAAACTAGAGCAGCAGTGCTGGACGCAGTAGCTGGCCCTGTCATCGTTTAAACGACCTCATCTCGGTCCCGGTGCGTGCTCAAACTGAGCGTAATAATGCATGGGAGCGCAGCACATGCCAAAAACACGTGTTTCGCTCCCTACCAGAGCGCGAACGCACACTCACGAGCGCACATACACACACACTAATCTGTGGGAGGTAATGCAACAAGAGGTTTCTGCGCTTGCAGCATAATCTGTGCACCCCCACTGTGTTGACAGCCGTGCGTATGAGGGCATCCACCATATGTGTGTGTGTGTGGCACCGCTATCTACTCCTGGCACTCCCTCCTTTCCTTCTCCCCCTTCATGTCTTCCTTCTGCTCTCTAATCTCTCCGTCTACCCTCTTTGATTTTTTCTTCTCCTTTCTGGATTTCTCTCTCTCTCTCTCTCTCTCTCTCTCTCTCTCTGTGGTGTTGTTGTCAGTAACGGATGGATTGAGGGAGGGTGGGTGGAAGAAAAGGAGAGGGGAAGGGAGGGGAGTCACAACGCTCCAGCATGTGCTACAGTCTGCCCCTCAGCCAATTATAACCAAACTCCCCCTCTTCCCAGCCTGCATTTGGGCAGAGGGGGTCCTGGAACGTGAGGAGATGCACAGCAAGTGAAGGAGAGAGAGAGAGAGAGAGAGAGAGTTATAGAGAGTCTATTTTTTTCTTTGCCCTTCTTCCTTTTTCTGCTTTTTTTCTTGTCCTCCTCCTTTCATCTGGATTCCCTATCCTCCCTTTCCCTGCCTCTCTTTTATCCATCTACCAATTAGCCAATGCCAGCTTTTCACAGGCTGTGTGTGTGTGTGTGTGTGTGTGTGTGTGTGTGTGTGTGTGTGAGTGAGACCCAGCCATTGACTTCCGCAACAGTAATTCAATCACACACGCTTATCTGAGTCTGTCTTGCAGGTGCTGATCACTATCTAAAATGGGTTTAATGCAGCCTCTGGAAAGCGCGCGCACGCGCACACACACACACACGCACACACACACACACACACACACACGGACTTATACACAGAGAAAGACAGAGTGGTCATGTATGAACAAAGAAATACAGACAACACACACATACTGTGTTGAACAGATAACCTGGAGGGAGCCTCAGGGAGCTTTGCAGAATCTGCAAAGCTCCTCTTCTTCTGTGGTGTCAGCGTGCTTTTATGAAATATTACATGATGATGAATATATGTGTCCATTTTGACGGCAAGTTAGGATTTATCTAATTATGATTCCTCTCTCACACACATCTTGTCTGAAGGGGATTTATTTTCAGCCTTCAGAGAGGTGTGTGCCCTCCTGTCATATAGGGCTATTTTTAACCACCTCGGCATACCAGGAACTGGCAATTTCCTGGAACAAATACCAGTGACCGGTCCCTCTCTCTAATATGACTAACAGGAAGTTCGTAAAGAAAGCATGGATTCAATGGTGAGACCCACAACACAAAGAGAGAATAGTAAAGTTGTCTTTTTTTTCTGTTTTCCAGCACATGTTCCAGCGGTTCACAGGAGAAGTGGGTGGTGGGAAAAAGAGACATTGTGTGCCTGAACGGATGTGAATCATCACTCTCTCCCTCTCCTCCCTTCTGCCACCGGCCTTCCATGTGACAGGGCAGAAGGTCACAGTTCAGAGAATAGACATCGGCTCGACTAAACGGGGTGAAATCTCATTTATTCATCTCTGAAATGTATCGATTGCTCACAGATGACGTCCGGCACCAACCTCTGACCCTTTGAGCGAGTCAACGTGATTGTATTGTGTGTGTGTGTGTGTGTGTGGGGGGGGGGGGGGGGGGGGGGGGGGGGGTGCCTACCATCGGAGTCGATGCTGTTGAGCGCCGTGGGGGGGATGATGGAGACTTTGCACTGACCAAGAGGACACTTGCGAGGGTACAGGTCCATACACGCGGTGTGCACCTAAAAGAACAGCAAATACTACGGATCAATTTAAGAAAGTACAACAGCAATGATGTAATTCCCTCGGGGTACTGCCAAAATGGATCGACGACTGAAAAACCATAATGCAGCATTCCAGTTGGTTTGTTCAGTTCAGTTTGTGAAATGTTGTGACCTGATTTTGGTTGCTAGCATGCTAAACAATGAGATGCAGTTCCAGGCTAACATGCATTGTGAAATACAAGGCTATCAACAAGCCGCGTTCAATGCCGAGACGCTGCTCTCCGCTGTCCTAAATGTTTCGATTGCGATTCAAACAATCAGCTTCTTGTGTGATCTTAATCCTGTTTCAATGTAATTTAGCAAGGGGCACATTAAGCATGGTGCACGTGCGACAGACGTCTTACCATGGCTTTGCACCAGAGGCAGCGCCAGTCCTGCAGCCTCAGTACGCTGCCGCATGTCTTATCACACACAGCACACTTGGCACTGACAGGCAGGTTGCCTTCCAACCACTGGTGAGGCATGGCAATCTGTGGGTCCAACACAAAACACGGTTCAAGAACGGGGGAACACTTTACGCTGTCTACTTTTATCTTTCATATCTTCTAGGGAACACTTTACTCTATTGCCCCTGGCTCCAAATCTCTCTTCTTTTTCTGACACTGATGAATCCATGAGCATGAGCGAGTTGAGTCAAAGTGCACTAATTCTAACACACTTTGCATTATTATGTAATAGAACATATGAATGCCTGTCTTCTCATGAATATACAATACAAGTCAGTGATTCAGTATTTTCCCAGAAGCCTCCAGAACATAATTTTAAACCATCATAGGTAACAAACTCTCGATACAAAACAAGGCTACGTTTTTACACAGTTAGCTAAAGGAATGTCAAGCTAATTCTTAACACGCAAACTTACCCCATCCTCATCCTCAATGATATCCTTCCCTATTGAAGCCAGGGTTGTCCATTTACAGTTGTTAGTGGCTCTGACAGCGCAGCGCTTGTGGGCTTTGAATTTGCACACTGAAAAACACAAAGTCAATACACATACTGTATCAGTCTGTTGATGTTTTCCACCTTAAAGTGACTCAGCAGCTTCATATTGTAGCACTAAAAAAAAACATCGAAAGCAACAGTCAGCTTCTGGTTTAGCTTAGCTTAGCACAAAGACTGTAGGCAGGAGGGAACAGCTAGCCTGGCTCTCTCCAAAGGTAAACAGCAATCCAACTACCAGCAACTCTAAAGCTGTCATGTTTTGTTTTTTTTAATTATTGCGGAAGTTGGTCATCAAATTTCTTTTTTACAATAAGTACTGGGCCTTAAGTCACAAAAGGTCGAGAACCCCTGCTTTATGCTAAGCTAAGCTAACCGTCTCCTGGCTCCAGTTTGGTATTCAACAGACATGATATTGGTATCAATCTTCTCATCTAACTCCCAGCAAGAAAGCAGAAAAGTTTATTTCCCAAAACATTTACAACTATTCCTTTAAAATGGTTGAAGTAACAGAATAACAACAAAGATAAACAGAGATCCTGTAACTAAGTGACTTATAAAACCATTAATACCGTGCATCTGTCACATTCACTCAGTACGAGGAGCCAGCCACTGTAACGCCAGGAAAAGCACTTACGACATTTCACACATTTGACTTTAATGTATTTAATGCAGGTTGTTCTGATTAAGGAACACAAGAGTGAAATGCAAATAGAGCACGAACGGCTCCTATGAAGATGTATAGGCAGATGGAGATTGCTCTCGCCCTTTTTCTCCATTAAGGATGAGGCACTTAGCAGACTCATGAATAATGTCTGTGCTCTGGGGAACTTTGCTTCCAGCCACCCCACCCATACTCACACACATCACTGACACACACACACACACACACACACACACACACACAATATTGTCATTAGGAAGTCTACGCAGATATACAAACTGAATCAGAGTCATATCCGGGAGCAACAATTGATGTTTCAATTTAGTCTACCGCTAAATGCAGTTAGGGAGCATTAGCAGAGCATTAAGAGAATTCAGAGGACATGATACCACTGCCTGTTAATGGCCAGGCCATACCCCGAGCATTTACACAGCCAGACTGGAGGAAAACATTGTGTGTATATGAGAGTGAGTGTTTGTGTGAGGACGAAACAGAGACAGAAGGGTTTGTCTATGTGTGTGTGTGGCTAGGTAGCACAAATCAATCCCAAACCGACCGCCATGCGCAAGAAATCGAAGGGAAATTTAAGCTGCGTAATTGCTGTGAAACTGGCTGCTCTCCACGTTTAATAGAGAAGCTCTCCTGCTGTCTTTTCTTCTCTCCTTTTTTGTGCCATTCTCACATACTGTTTCTCATCCTCACGGGCGATCATCTCCTTCTCACTGTCTCTCGATCTTGCCTGGAAACAGACATCAGTAGACACCAATTGGGAATACTGTATGTGACATACTATGTATTGGGACACACTAAATCTTTGGTAGTTTGGGTATTGGAACGCACAGTGTGGGTGCTCCCTCTACCCGTGCCCTCCTCTTCCAGTCACCTTTTCCCCTACATGTGCAACACTGTGCATCGAATATCCGACCACCACATGTCCAAAATAATAATGCAAGGTGCATTAAATCAAAATATCATGTGCCAACAAAATTGCTCCGGCAGTGCATCTATCGCTTAACTATCAAATGGGCTAATGAATCTAACGGGAATCTTTACGAGGCCAATAAAGAGCTTGTGTCTACTGTAAACCCTGACTCCATGTTTAGACGAAGGCCCTGCGAGTTGCTTCTTCCTATTGTTTGTTGAAAGTGTGTAGAGCGGGATAAGCCGATTTACAATCGATTTAGAGGCTCTTACTGCCTTCACACTGTACACGCCAAACCAAGCACACATGTACGCACGCACGCGCACGCACACGCACACACATGCAAGGACTATGTGAGACGTGCGTGTGTGTGTATGTGAGACGTGCGCACGCAAACACATGCACAGGGGAACATTAGCTAAATTAGGAGAGGATATGCAGATGGTGCTCATTAAGGTGTGCTGCCTGTCACTGACACCTTACACCAGCCCCCCCCCCCCATGTCAACCCCGTCCTCTTAGCACTCCACTTTAGTGTTCTCTCACAGATGAGGTGAGGAGAGGTTGCGTCATTCACAGGATCTGTTATCAGTCTTTCTGTCTTTTTTTCGTTATGGTTCAATTGGAGATATGTGAGAAATGAAATTCAAATAGCGTGAGTCAAAGCCTTATCTAACACACAGTATGACTCCAAAGCATATGGATAGAGACTGTGCCAGCAGTTCACCACGAGCTCTTTTCCTATACTTCAAGCTAAAAGTTTGATGGGCAGCCCGCTCTGAAACTGAGAGCATTTCAAAGGCCGCACGCTGGCTCCGGTATATCCAATCTGCTCCACTTAGACAGACATTTGAACAAAGACTTTTCTCACTTCAATGACTCACAAGTCCTTACGCAACATAGTCACACACCTTCCTATAGACCTGCCAACTCCCAGGCTTGCAGTGCCAAATCATCCGTTGCAACGCTACATAAAGTGTGTCTGATGTCTTTAAACAGAGAGTAGGAAGTCCATCTACGAGAGCCAGCGATGAGACGTAGAAACGAGTGAGCGCTGCATGAAGAGGCTAAAGAAAATACTGTGTGTATAAACGAATTGAGGCATTGACGTGTTTGACAGCGTCTGTGTGTGCCACCTACCTTCGCAGGAGAGGCCGTGAGACGTGACCCCAGACAAGCTGTCTTTGCAGACGTTGCAGAAGGTGGGCCGTGCGTGGGAGCAGGCGTACCAGTTGTGCATCCCTGAGAAATGTTCCACATTAAACTGTGCCGTCTGGCAAAGGAGAGGTTAAAACAGATTGGCAGCACTGGGATGACAGTCACAGAAAGGCAAGCACAGTGCACTACATCATCATGATAAGAAAACAAAAATACAATGACATCTCTAGTGTGCAGCAGGGCTAGACAACAAGGCTTAGCCGGGGCTAGTAGAATGCCCCCGTCAGGCTGGTAAATCTATAAAACACATTGTTTGTTCCACAGCTGATGATGAGGAGTGAGTTTAATTAAATAAAGATTAAACATGACAATTAACTTAAGTATTTGTTGTTATTTGATATCAGCTAATAAATTTTAAAAACACTTGTGATTACAAGTGACTGCATATTACGGTTACTGGCCGTGTTCATTATAATTACAAGCAGAAAAAAAATGATTCAACAAGAAATATAAGAACAAGCAGATATTTGTCCACCTGTTTCCAGCAGCAGACACAAGTCAACACCTTTTCACATTCATCCCGTTCATCCCTTGTGCATTAGCTTTCCTCTAATGATAATAATTCCCCCTAAGGTCCGGTCTTGGTGCAATAAAGGGGCCTCGTCTGGCATTAAGACAGCACACAGCAGGACTCTACGGGAGAAAACACCTCTCTTAGCTGACAGTCATTAGTGTGACTCTGCCGCTCCATGATTTTACAAAAGCAACACCTGCTCAGGGAAATTGGATGCTTCTATACATTAGCGCGTGGACGGAGCCCACTGTGGAGCGAAAAAAGCTAATGTGAGTGAACTGCACAAGTGTGGGCGTTGCGTCCGCGGTATAGCTGGCTGGCGCCCTGCATTCAGGTGGTGTTTCATAAGTAGAATTGTAACAGGTGTGCTTATAAACCGGGGCTTCTCACGGTGCCACATAAGAGAACCCGGGTATTAAAGGCCATTGTGTTGACTTCTTGGCTCGGGTGTGCATGCGTTCGCGTGTGCACACGTGTGTACCCAGAGCTCTGTGGAGGGGGGCTGCTGCTGCATTGCAGTGCAGTAAAGGGGGTGAGGGATGGGGTCTTATATAAGATTTCCCTCCCAAATCAAAGCCATTAAAATGCAGCAACTGCTGTCTTCCTGCGCTCCCCTGCTCCCCTCGCTGTCAACACACAGCACGGACTCATAATCCTGCTGACAGCGGAATATTATACACAGCTACTGTCTGTTTGACGAAAGTAAACGTTACATTCATCGACGGGGGCTGTTTTTGTTTTTTGTTTTTGTTTAAGATTCTTCCAGAAACACTGTCCTGGATAACAAAAGACGAGCATTAAACAGTGTCGTTGCTCCCTGTTGATGTGTTATCAAGTGAGCCAGGAGAGGGTTAAAAGACCTGGGCTGGTTGCAGAACCGGACAAGTGCTTTGTGGCGGTCAGCATGTGTCTGGTTCTCGTGTGTGAGCGTGCACACAGTTGCGATGCGGATGATACTGTGCGTGTGTGTTCTTCGCTGTATCTCTGACTGTCCGCTTCGGGGATTCTGAATCTCAACATCAGAGTGTGTTACTTCTGCATTAACAACTTCTTTGATCCCCAGTTGCCGTCAGCGTGCAGTCTATCGGGCCGCACAACATGCAAGTCTTTCCCTCCCTTTCTTTTGTACTAAACCAGAGAACACTAACAGGATACATTCACTTACAGGAGCATCCTCAGGTGGGAAATATTTGGTAAAAAAACAAAATCTCCAAAAGAGGATACGCCTGAACACAGATTTATTGTTGCTGCCGCACTCTCTATCTCCTCCTTCTCTTCGTCCTCCTCCCCGCCACACACACACACACACACACACACACACACACACACACTCGTGGATCTGTAGATTTGGAAAGGGCTTCTTACCTCGTAATGCTCTCTGGACTGGACGGACTTCAGCGAACTGATCCAGTCCTCCATCTCTTTCCTGTTCTCGGCGCAGAGGATGAGCCTACGGAACGGAGTGATCACCTGGAGGGAGAGTGAGGGATGCGTGCACGGGTGAGAGAGTGAGACAAATAACTGTAGCTAAAATAGAGAGAGAGAGAGAGCGAGAGAGATGAATTTCACCAGTGGCTTCCTCCTCAGCCAATGGTGCCACTGAGAGGAGAGAGCGATCGGCTCCGTCTTTAAGGGAGAGAGAGGATGAGGAGCCCCCTCCCTCCCTCTCTCTCTATCTCTCTCTCTTTCTCATTAACTCTAGCTCACTCTTCTCCCAACACCTTCTTGAGTTAGTTTTTTTTCCTTCGCTCCAGCATTTATTTATTTATTCCCTTCTCAACCCTCTGTCGCTCTTAGCTCTTCGTGTTGCATGAGGCAGATATGTGCTGACAGGCGAAGCGCCTCAGAAAAGGCTAAGAGCTCCCCCCTCCCCCCCCCCCCTCTCCTGACCTCCCTCTCTGTGTGCGAGTGGGTGCATGTGTGTTTAAGCGCAGTCTCCCTGTAGATAACCCTACAGACACGCAGCACCCTGTCAACACCCCATCACTTATTTATGCGCCCTCATCTCTTCTTTCTCACCATCTCTTTCGAACTCAACGTGTCCCTTATGTTATCTCGATTCACCTCAGAGAGAGAGAGGTGAGGCTGAATGCATGCCAACACACACACACACACACACACACACAGAGGACAATATCACGCTACTCAATATTCATCTACTAGCAGTGATGCTGATGTTTCCTCCCATCCATGATGAATGTTATTTACGATTCGTCGTGTGCAGGTCACACTTCACACAGATGTCCTCTCTGAATTTGAAAACAGCTTGTTGTTGTGTGATTTGAGTTGATTGTCTCATCAGAGAAACGGGATGTTGCTGGGAAAAGAAATGCCACCGATAAATAGATTTTAATAAGAAAAAACACATCCTCAAAGGTCTGGTGTGTAGGATTTATCTGGCGGTGAAGCTGCAGATTGCAAACAACTGAAACTTTTCCCAGGTGCCAAGTGTGTAGGAGAACTACGGTGGCCGACGACAAAAAAAACGCGAATGGCCCTATCGAGAGCCAGTGTTTGGTTTGTCCCTTCTGGGCTACTGTAGAAACATGGCGGCCGGCTCCGTGAAGAGAAACCGCTCCATATGTAGATAAACGGCTCATTCGAGGATAACGTTTCTTATTTTCAGGCAATTATACACTAAAGAAAATATACTTCTTAATATTATATTATATCAACATTTCAGTTCCCACCTCAATGTAAAGGTGCCAGAGCAAATTATTGTCCTTTCAGCAAAAGGGTTAATGAATCATAGTAAAGGCTAAAAAATGCTCATCTTTTCTTTAGGATAACTATTACTAAGGACAGAAAAAAGTCTCTCATTCACTGTTTCATCTTTCATTTTGATAAAACTCTTTTACATCTGCTTTTCCAAAATATGAAAGAACGGCCCTTCTGTAAATACAGGTTTACAAAATGGGGATTGGTTGAATTAGCATTTATCTTTGTGAATGAAAATGGGAAACTGTTGGAGGGTAATGGTCTGTTTGTTGTCAGCATCACTGCGTGTTGCGTTTCTTGGCCTACAAATTGCTCATTGATTTTTCGACACGCTGTTTCAGACCAACTATTCACCATCATTTGAAGCCATACATTCAGCTGGTGGTTTGTTCTATTCTTCAATTACACCCATTTTGGCAATAATTGGATAAACGTCTTACTGTGCAATCCACACATCCTGTAGACCAAACGCACTTCCATTAGTCAACGACAAATGGAGTGAACAAGTGAAGAGGAAATTGTATTCTCCTTCCCGTGAAGGATTCGGTGTCAAAGTAAATCTTCAAAGGGAGATTCTCCTCCACGTCCCTCTCTCTTTCTGTTCTGCCTGTTCAGACCAGCGGCACCTGAGGCTTCTACAAGGTGTGGAAAACAGCAGGTGCACAACAAACACCAGTGCACATGTGTGTGTGTAGTGTGCATGAGTGTGTTGTGCACGTTGGGGCGTTGGGATACATCTGCTTTTCTTTCTGCAAGAAGGTCACTGTTGCAGGCCAACCATCTGTTTACAGCCACATGTTGCCATCAGACAAAACTCTGGTAGAACACGATATGTACATCATGAACTTAAGTACACTAATGATGTCATTCAGAGAAAAGTATCGCATCTGAACAACAGAACTTAAATGCCTTACATGCAAGACGGTTTGTTTGCAAGTAGCGAATAACGCAAATTCTTGTGTCACAAGCACATTGATTGTGACGATTCCACTGAAGTTTATTTGATTTTGGTCCAAATTTCTGCTGTTATAAATGTTGGTTTGTATACTAAATGGCCTGTCAATCAATTTGGCAGTGATGACAGCCTCTGAACACATGTTTAGATTTTAAATGGTGGGGTTTCCATTTTGTTTATACCACAGATTTTACGTCGACGTGGCAAAACAACAGCTCATAAGCGAATATGAGGCCCAAGTCACACGCCTCCTTCATCAGCCATTTTGGGAAAAATACAAACTTTTTCAAAAAAACGTCATTTTCCAATTGTCAAATACATTTTCTGCATAAATAATTAAGTGTGTGACGACCAGCTGCGGCCGTCACAGCTTATTTTACTGTTTGAAAAGCAAGAAAATGAGACAGAAACATGTACATTTTAACACGAGTGTCAGAATCTGGTTCTAGCTTGTGAGGCTGACAGAGGCGTCTCTGTGGGAATCTCTCCGGGAAGAACGCTGACCAACAGTTTTGATAAATGCAGCATTTTTTCCCACAATGAATAGAGGTTCCATTGATCATAGTTTGGTAGAATGTAACATTTTCAAACCCACACGCTGACTTTTCTGAGGGGGCAAAAGCGTTGCTTAACTGCCCACGCATCGTAATCACAGATTAAGTCAATCTTGTGCTGATTAGATGCTGCTTAAGTGTTTTAGCAATTAAGGTGTTCTAGTAAGAGGTCAGGAAAAGGTGACATATTTGTTACCAACTGCACTTGAGAGGCTAAGACAAAAGCAAACTGTTTTATTTCTTTAAACATACATGGGGTATTGAACCACGATACAGTTAAAGTACTGTAGTTGTAGCACTAAGTATCAAAAACTGTCAATTACAGTGGCGATACTGTTATTTTCTTCCTTTTTTCTATTTTTGTTGTTGTTGTCATGTTTTATTTATGTATTTTCTGTACGGTCTGTTTGGAGTATACCACCCACCTGACAACCAGTTCCCAGAGGAATCACCTTAATCACTCTTGTGATCAATCTGTCCAAAGACCTCTAATCAATACCTGGTTATAACAACATGTAACCCCCTCCTCCCCCAAAGAAGACAACAAAATAAAAATCCCGTCATCTCTTGAAACTCTATATGAACAGTGCCGTGTGTTTTCGTGGGTGTGGTTATTGTCCACTCCTTACCCTCCCTTGATATTAAAGCTAATCACATTAGCCTTCTTCCTCCTTATTTTTGAGTAAGTGGAGACAACAACTCCCAAATTACTGAAAGTGTGTTGCCAGCAAATGCTGGGTTTGTGTGTGTGTGTGTTTGCAGTACATGTGTAACTCTCAACCAATCAGCATCAACAACAAGAGTACATCTGTTGTTCTCCCCCTCTTTCTCTCTTCTCTTGCTCCCTCTCTTCACGTAATTGTATGTTTTTCTCGTTAATCACAATACAGATTCGCACCAGGAACTGCAAGGATTACTGTGTGTGTGTGTGTGTGTGCGCGCCCACGCACATGGGCAAATTGATCCCTTTGGACATAGATCACCATGTCTCTCTGCTGGTGTACTGTGTCCATGTGTGTGTCTTTCTATGTGTGTGTCTTTGTATGTGTGTGTCTTTCTATGTGTGTGTCTCTCTATGTGTGTCTCTTTCTATGTGTGTCTCTTTCTATGTGTGTGTCTTTCTATGTGTCTCTTTCTATGTGTGTGTCTTTGTATGTGTCTTTCTATGTGTGTGTCTCTCTATGTGTGTCTCTTTCTATGTGTGTGTCTTTCTATGTGTGTGTCTTTCTATGTGTGTGTCTCTCTATGTGTGTCTCTTTCTATGTGTGTCTCTCTATGTGTGTGTCTCTCTGTGTGTGTCTCTCTGTGTGTGTCTCTCTATGTGTGTGTCTCTCTATTTGTGTGTCTCTCTGTGTGTGTCTCTCTGTGTGTGTCTTTCTCTGTGTGTGTCTCTCTATGTGTGTGTCTCTCTGTGTGTGTCTCTCTGTGTGTCTTTCTCTGTGTGTGTCTCTCTATGTGTGTGTCTCTCCATGTGTGTGTGTCTCTCTGTGTGTGTCTCTGTGTGTGTGTCTCTCTATGTGTGTGTCTTTCTATGTGTGTGTCTCTCTATGTGTGTGTCTTTCTATGTGTGTGTCTTTGTATGTGTGTGTCTCTCTATGTGTGTGTCTCTCTGTGTGTGTCTCTGTGTGTGTGTCTCTCTATGTGTGTGTCTTTCTATGTGTGTGTCTCTCTATGTGTGTGTCTTTCTATGTGTGTGTCTTTGTATGTGTGTGTCTCTCTATGTGTGTGTCTCTCTGTGTGTGTCTCTGTGTGTGTGTCTCTCTATGTGTGTGTCTTTCTATGTGTGTGTCTCTCTATGTGTGTGTCTTTCTATGTGTGTGTCTTTCTATGTGTGTGTCTTTGTATGTGTGTGTCTTTCTATATGTGTGTCTCTCTATGTGTGTGTCTCTTTCTATGTGTGTGTCTTTCTATGTGTGTCTCTTTCTATGTGTGTGTCTTTCTATGTGTGTGTCTTGTGTCTGGAACGGGGTAGTGATAAGATTGGTTGCCAGGGGAAACAGGAACGGCTGTTTCCAAAAATGGCTCTAGGCATCCCTCAAGTGTGGAAAACCTCTCTTGATGACTGACCTTCAGAGCTGAATATATCAGATGTGTGTGTGTGTGTGTGTGTGTGTGTGTGTGTGTGTGTGTGTGTAATGACAAGTGGCCTCTTTGATGAACATCCTCATCTCTAAATGATGAGAACATGTAATTATAAGCCTCATCAGCTCTTATTTTTGTTGAAGAGGCAACCACTAAAGCTGAACAGATAATGAGGGACACCCGTCACTGTTTACACACACACACACACACACACACTTACACACACACACAGGCAGAGGATTGGTGACAGCGGTGCACAGATCCCGCATCCCACATGGGATCTGCAGCACAACAGCAGAGGAGGTGGAGACAGAGCCGTCACAGCTGCTCTCCCCCTAAAAACACACACACGCTTATACACGGGTACCATCTGCGGCTTCAAGGCAGTTAATAGCAACCACACAACAAAACAATCGGAGCGCCGGTGCCCCAATTTCAGTTCCCATGAGTTTCCTTTCTATGGATTTCAAGTGGACGGCAAATAGGGAGCCAATCCAATAAGCACGAGTGAGTCGGTGAGAGGCGGTGCGTCCCTGCAGAGTCTGTAACGGGTTTAGGGTTTGGGTTGGGCTGAGCTCTCCCTCACGTGGACCTCAAGGTGCTCCCTCACAGCAGCGCTGCAGCGACTGTGCCTCATCGTATATTCACGAAGGCTCCTTTTGAACACGCACGACCAAACAACAGCACAAGATGGGAGCGCTGAGCGGTCACATACGCTATATGTTATCTCCACGTATACTTTCCCATCTATGTGTCAATGCAGTCATGAATAATACATGCATGCCTAGACACATGCACATCCACATGCACAGTTGTTTTCATCCTCAAACCGCTTGTTTCATGTTTGTTTAGTAGCTTTACCCTGAAAAATAAAAAGATTCTTTCAACATCTGTTGCACTTATTATTCCTACACATCAACGTATATCTTTAATGTCCCTGTTAATTCAATAAATACATAATTAAAAAAAACAGTTTTGGCAAACAGTTGCTGGAGGAATATTTCCAGTAGTTGCATGTCTACACTATGCACTGGAGAAAAGGAGTGAAAGTATTACCTTCTCTAATCCAGAGGTTCCCAATCTTTTTTCAGCCAAAAACCCCTTACAAGAGAGAGAATATACCGGGGACCCCATAGTGATGGAATCATGTGATGTAGCCTATTCAATAACACGTTTAGAATCTTAATAATGTAGATGCATTAGAAACACATTAGACATGTATTACACAGGTTTGTACGCTTCTTTTGATGGATTTGAACGTAATCTATGAACTATTAGACTGTAAAAATGATAATTCAAATGAACAAAGATGAAAACTTTCCTCCCACTTTGAGAATAACTGCTCTAATCAATGCTAGTGATATTTAAGTATTTCCCCCCCCAGCACCACACTCTGCGAAAACACAGGCATGCACGTTACACCCACTGAGCCGACATCTGCAGAGAACCTACACGAATGAGCACAAACAACAATCTTAGCTCTGGCATGACTCGTTCAAACCATCCAACCAAGAAGCACCGACCTGCATGGAGGAAGTCAGCAGCATCACTCATCCTCAGAGGGCCGACGGACACACAAGGCAGACGAACAGAGACAGAGCGAGTCAGAGCACAGTCAGAGCAAAGCCCTACAATGCGACCTCTGCAGTGGTCGGTCTCTCTCTCTCTCTCTCTCTCTCTCTCTCTCCCTCTCTCTCTTTCTCCCTCTCTCTCCCTCACTCGTGATCACAGAACCTGTGCTATGAAGCCCGGTCTCCCCCTGTCGGTGTGCGTGACTGTGTCTGGCTCAATTCATTACAGAGATTTGCATGTGTGTGTGTGTAGACGCTGCAGGTGATCTGCACGTCACGTTACCTTTGGTTTTATGTTTCACCGCTCCCTTCTCTCGGTCCGTCCCGCCTGCCCTGCCTTCATTTCCTCTCCACTCTCCCCTCTTTCCCTCCGCGTCGGTCTTCCCTCTCCCGCTTCTCGCTCGTGCCTTGCTCTCGCCTCGCTCTCGCCTCGCTCTCCTCCTCTTTTCCCCCGAGGGAGCATGTGTGCGAGTGCAGTTAGCGACGGTGTGACATCACTCCAGGATTTCCTCCACTGCACTACCTTTGACATGTCTTTCCCTTCGCCATCTTAAACTGTTCTGCAGTCACTCCCCATCAACCATTCATTCGACATGCCCTACTTTTGTCATGCCCTTCTCTCGCCTCCATATAGATATTTTCCTTAACTGTATTTTGTCTTTACTTCCTCAGCTAAGTCTCTCCCTCCTTCCTCATCCCCTCTTCTCCCTCCTTCCCCATTCTCTCACCATCTTAGTGGGATGCTGACGCTCAAAAGGGAACCCGGAGCTCATCTCCAAAACCTTTTTCACGGCATGTTTATGAACCCTGGCAACAAACACTCGCCGCAGTCACGACTGCACGCACATGGCGAGGACACATGCAGCAGGCCCGCTGTAATCTTATTTATGAAAATGGCAGACGCTAAGCCATCCCAGGCACTCAGTGAAGCGTTTCAAGTCGCTGCTAAAAATAGCGGCATGCTCTGCTCTGGGCTCTGTTCTCCTGCCCACCTCCTCCCCCTCCTTGTTTCTTATTATAGCAACACCCGGGGAGAGACAGGACAGGGCACCACTGGCTCTTTCACCGTCTGTTTTCGTCCTCATTGCTCATTATACTCGTGCTCATTTCCCTCCGCCTCCCGCACACACGCTCATCCAGCTCAGCTGCTCATTCTTTTCCCCGGGTAAGCATTCGCGGCAACATCCCTTGATTTCTGTCAAGGACCTTGTGACAACATATGAGAAGCAATGCTGGGAAATGCATTAGAATATCATCGAAATATAACTGTAGCTTCATATTGGACAGACAGACATTAGACTGGTAATGATCCTTTCATCTAACTCTCTGCCAGAAAGAAAGTGTGTTTCCCAAAATAGTGAAATATTCCTTTAAGTTGTCACCAGAAAATGAATCTACTACTTCCACTGTTATCTCGTACTTAGACATCTCTCAGGCCATTTCAGTAAATAACATCTGTCATCCACACGTGAAGCTCTTCAACCAACTAAAACACACAACAATAAAGAAAGAAATTCTCAACTTCTGAATATATTCATCATAACTTTGCACGACCGCGACATTGGGATCTGGACCGCTGAGCGGATGTTGTTACGCTCTCACTGCTCGACACGTGCCTCTGCGTGTGCGTTTTGGGTGGTAAGACTGCAAAGATGCACTCACTGTGAAGCTGTTGTTGACATTCTTTGTGCTGGACTCTGCAACGCTGGCATCCGACAGGTCCACCTCGTCAAAGATAAGGGACTGCAGGAAAGAGGAGGCATGGAGGAGAACAGAGAGGAGGAGGGCACAAAAGAGAAGAAGAGAATGAGCCTTTTGGACAATGTTTTTTTTACTTAGCTTATCTCAACGCATACTAGGGTATGAAGAGAACCGTGATTGGCTGTGAGAGAAATGTCTTGTCATGACCGCAGCAAAGCAGGCCTTAAATGAACAGGCAGAACTTCTCAGTACTAAATGGCAGCATTTAGAAACACAAGAAATATGATCCTAATATCAAATATGGAACCAACAATCTTCAAATAATGCACTACATCCCAAATACCTCTAATGGGTGGAAAACAGCACTAAATGAGTATAATATACACCCTGTAATGTAGTCAAAATAAAGGAAACAGCAGATGTCCTCTCAGCTTTTTGCAGGGGTTATTTTGACCCACACATGTGGAGGACATTACGTTATGATGAAATACATTTAAACTTATGTTTTATGATGGGGATATGAAAACTAAAACTTGCTTCATTATTGTCATCCTGTAAGACACAGAAACCCCTTCAGACCTAAATATTTTCCACTTATTACCCATATCCCATCCTGAAATAAGGCAAAATTAAAAATATCAAGTACAACCTTTAATATTTCTTAGTCTTAGCACTGATTATCTGTCTCATGTACTACTGTCCGGATATAGGGACAGTTTGAGCATATATGAGAATAATATATTTTTATAAAAGTTACCATCTGCAGCTTTAACACAAAGCATAATGCTCATATGGGTTGGGGGGGGGGGGGGTTGACTGTATTTGGAGGCATTTCAAATGACATTTCATCTTCTCCTAATAAAAGTTGCATTTCTGTCACCAAAGGAACCGGCCTGAACTGATGTTTCCTTTTACTTCATTATTTGAAATGCTGCAAAAACAAATCTGAGATGTCAAATCAGAGATGAGGACACTATATTTTAGACGCAGTCAAAGGGAACTCTCCACTGTGTCTGCTCTTCTGTGAAGTCAGGGAGAAAATACGTCTCGCCCTCTGACTATAATCAAATCTATCACATCTGAAATTTAATGTCACAGTTTGTGCCTTTCGCAGAAAATATTTCTCTAAACTCTAAATGTACAAACTAACACTGTCCTCAAAGAATTATCCTCTCTTAAATCAGGAACTACTTTTCTACAATTTCTTCATTCATGAGAAGTTCAGCTTCCTGCAGCAGCCTGTTGTTAAAGAGAAATAGTACGGCCTTGACTTCATGACTTAGAAATGAAAGTGATATCAGATTAGTTGTAAAAACACGTTTTAGGATGGAAACAGTTTGCTCAACCTTCATCAGACTCCTGTTTATGTTATTCATTCAATCATTTATATAAAAAATATCCTGTGATCTTCACTGAAGCAATCTTCAAATTAGCTTTGAATATGGTGAATTTATCATGTTAATAGTACATCTATTTCAATATTCTGTGGTTATGCATGAACAGAAAGTAATATTTAAATTGATTGATTGAAGTTTGGAGAATAAGCTGATGGCTCTGGTCAAGAACAATGAGTCCAGTTTTTATCGTCCCTCTGAAAGATAACTCAGTTTGTTCCATCTGCCGTGTAAATGCGCTTCACCACAACGCAGCTCCACCGTACACCCTCGCTGCTGTGAGGATTTCCCTGCGCGGTTACCTTTGTTTTGACTCTGTACCTAAATGAGAAGAGTGCGAATCACAAGACGGTGAATGCTGATGTGCTTTATTGGATTTCTATGTGGCGGCGAAGGAGCTGGAGCCAACTCTAAGCAATATAGCCAGCAGACAGACAGGGAAGAGCACCAGAGACTACAAACAGGAACATGATATCCTGACAGAGCTGTGATGCGTATAAGGCAGCTGAGCTCTTAAAGGGCCGCAGGCCAAAAAACGATGCCGTCAAAGGAATGCCCTCTGACTCTGTGTGTGTGTGTGTGTATGTGGGAGGAGTGAGCTGCTGCAGCTGTCAGAGGGAATGCCCAGTTAACGACGCTCTCCCCAGGCCTGGCTGGAGAGGGACACCAGCCAACGCTTACTATGTGTGTGTGTGTGTGAGTGTGTGTAGAGGGAGCATGTGTCTCAGCACTTCCACATATGCCTACAAGTGCGTGTGAATGTGTGCATGGAGTGTCAGCCAAGAGGGTCTAAGTATGAACGGCATGCCAACACACACACACACACACTGCACCCCCTTGTCACAGCGCTCTCGGCTGCTATACCATCGCATCACGTGTGCGTATGTATGTGGGCGATAACTTTCTACTATTCTTTTAACACACTTCTTCTCCCTCTAACTCACTCACCACACCACTCGCCCCAACACAGACACACTTGTTTGGGGGCACACACGCACACACACACACACACACACGCTCCACTGTCTTGAGGGAAGCTGTAATGAAAGCTGACAGTGAATGGTGGACAAAGGCAAGCGTCCAGACCCTCTGTTACCCATAGATCCAGAGCTTAGCTCAGCGGCTGCATCTCAACAAGGCTCCTACTCCTCTCCCCTTCGTTTCACCCCGCGTGGCCTTAACGTATTGTTTACCGATGTTTTCTAGGAGAGAGAGGAGAGGAGCTAATAGGACAAGCTGCAGGGCTGAGATGCAGCCTCCCTGATGGATCAATGAGGAGGTCAGGCTTCCTAAGCACAGGGCAGCACAGCCAGCCAGGCCACCTCGGAGACACCAGAGTGGATGGACATGTGGGGAATGGGCACTTATCTATAGAGGCAAACGTCCCTGTCTGGCCATGACCGAGAGAACACACTCACTTGTAAGGTTCCGGTCACAAATCCTTACCGAAGAAGACAAAGTATATACGTATATATCACTTCCATTTTTTTAATTTATTCTTCCAGCATGGCCATCAAGAGACTTTAAGCTGCACGGGCCGGACAAGAAACACACAGTGTAGAACAATGAAAGCCAAGATCATCCAGGTGTGGCCTCACAGTCTGTTCACATGTGTTTTGTCGGCCTACCTGCAGTTGTATACTTACTACATACAGTGCATCTATGTCATATGGTGATACAGCACAATTCATCCACAAAGTTTGGATGAGTGGATTTTTTTGGAAGAGCTTCATTTCCTTCAATTCCTCGACAAAACTTCTTCCCCGCTGTCTGAATGACCCCGTTTATTTTTCTATAATAATAATATTTTTGACAAGACTTTAAACCTAACTTGAGCCAGTAGCTCCATATGGCATGAATGCAGCACGATCACGTATAGGTGAATGGTTAAGTGGGGAATGGTTAAGCTGCCATGGTGGTCTGGACCCTGGCTGTGCTGTGCTGACCCGAATTCTCACTAGGCCTTCCTCAGATCCGCTGGCACCCAGAGGTGGGGGGGAGTGTCGCGCGCCCGTCCAGCACACGGACAGAACTCGCCAGCACACGCGACTCCTGGACACTCTGCGCAGCGCCCGCTCCTGCCAGTGTGCCAGGGCACTGCCAGACTAGTGCGCGCGCAGACACACACACATAAATACACAAACACACACACACACACATGTTCAAGACCAGGAAGATTAGAAGCAAAGGGGAAAGAGATGTCAACAAGAGTAAAAAGTCCAAAACTACTTCAGATATTTCATAAAACTACGATGGTGGTAAATCAATTGAAGTGATTAAGGGAAGTGAAGGATCTTTTATCAGGAAATAATCAGCATCAGAAAGTATCCTCTATGGCTCTGTCCAAAGGTAACGAAATACACTCCGGTTTTTGTACAGATGAAACAAATAAGATATAACGTGTTACTTAGTGAACTTCACCGGTGCTTTGAAATCTCTGGACAGAGTCAGGCTAGCAGCTTCCCCCTGTTTCCTTGTGCTAAGCTAAGCTAACTGGCTGCTGGCTCGGACTGCATAAAGACCATTTTACAACAGACGTCATCAGAAATATGCGTGCACGTGTTGGCAACGGAAGTGGCGTTCTACCCCAAACATCCAGGCGAGTTAGCAAGCTTTAACCATTGAGTTAAAACTGTTACAACCATCACAATGTCTGGTTTTTGCACGTTCGGTTGTCTGGATCGATATTACAACAGCCAAATTCGTCAGAATTTCGACAGGATCACGACCGTGTCAGAGCAACAGGTGTTTCAGTTCAACAAGTGAGCGTGTTAAGTGGCATGCTTGTAGCACCCATTTTAAAACTCTACTGACTTGTATGCTCCTAATTTATTGCTGGTGTAACGTTACACGCTAGGTTTCTCCACCAAATACATGTGTATATGTGGCCACTAAATATTGGGCCAAAGTATTCTACCCACTCACTAAAAGCACACGGAACCTGTCGAGTCAATTTGTTTCGGTTTCATTCGCGATGTTTGGAAGTTAATGCTGCATGAAGTTAATAGCCTGCACATACGTCATCCAAAAGGGCCTTTTAGCATCCAGACGTGAGAGTGGCGTCAATCTCATCTGACTCTCGCCAAGAAAGCTAATAAGCGTATTTCCAAAAGAAATATTCCTTTAAGATGGTCCGCTTGTCTCTGAACCTGAGACATTAAAGAAAATCTTTCGTGGAATCAGAGGACAGACACTGAAGAGCAACACTAAAAGGTGCAGCATGAGCTTTTCCATCTAAACCAAGTCAATTTATAGACGTATCCGACTTGAGAGCATTTGTGTAGCGTGTTGATCCTGGATACACTTGGTAAGCTTACCTTGGCATCTTTGGCGTAGTAGAGCGTTCGGCCTCTCAGTTTGAAGTAACGCTTTTTCCACCTCTGGAACGAGCTGGTCTGTTTCAGCAACAATCCCTCCTTTATACTCGTCTGGAGGGACAAGAGACACAAGAAAAAAAGTTTTAAAAACTTTTATGGTATCAGTGAAAGGCTCCATCAGAAGATAACACAAAGCTCCAGTCTTTCTTACATCTCGCTCAGATGCAGACCACCCTCTTGGTTTTATCTACAGGAAACTGTTAAGATAAAAACAAGTGTGTACTGTTTATGTGTGTATGTGTGTGTGAATCTGACAGGCAATTTCATGCATGGGAGAAAAGGAATAGGCCAAAGAGTGGAGAAGAAAGGAAACCCATTACACACACACACACTACCCGTCGTTTCTCTAAAGAGCTATAAACACACATCACTCTCACTCAACCCCTTTACCCTGGGCCAGAGAGAGGAAAAAAAGAAAAAGAACGACGGACGTAGAAGTAGAGAGAGAAAGGAAAGAGAAAGAGGTGGGGAGAAAAAAGGGCGAGGACGGCATCCCATTGACTACTTCTGCTGCCTCGGCCATCTGTTGAACTCAGAGGAACTCCACTAAACACAAATATGTCTTCTACCATGCAAGTTTGACAGTCTAAAAACAGACTCGCATCATCACGCAATCACTTCATGAATGTTCTGTTGCACATCGGGGAACATTTTATGGTCATTTTGAAAGCGAGGCAGAGGAGGAGGAGGAGGAGGAGGAGAAAAACGCAGTATAGTTACCTAACCATCGGCTGAGAGACAGGGATGATCGGGCTAAAAGGACATCATTTCTACTTCAGTGAAAACAATGGAATTGTGCTCAGAGTGCTATTTAGTATGCTAAAACAGTGTGTGAGATTTTTACTATGTCCAACTCTTAGTATAATATTCACACTATTTCTAGTGAAATATTACCGTAGGCAAACACTGGACACTGCGACAGCATAAATATCCCACAATGCAATGCGGGAGCGACGACAACGTTCATATCAGACAATGGCGGACAGCTCTGTAGCGTTTGTATGTAAGTGTAGGTGTAGGATTGCTGGGCGTAATCGATTTTTAAAAGTAGTCGAGACTACAGCTCAGTGTGTACGAAAAGATACATGATCCTGTTCCCTCTAACAAAAGTATGTTGAACATTAGTACACGTGTGTTTTGTGTGCATACAATGGAGAAAAACTGGTACAGCTATTTTTTTGATGGGAATAGATAGTGACTTTACAGACATTTATTTAAATTAATATATTAGAGATTGCAACTTTAAAAGAATGATGAAAAAACAGAAGGACATAACTAAGAAATAAGATCTCCTTGTCTCCTCTAAAGCCAGCGCGTGTGTGTGTGTGTGTGTGTGTGTGTGTATGTGTCATATCAAATCAAACCATGCATCTTTCCATGGGAGACACAGTACACACACTCATCATCATTACGACCACCATCATCTTACACGCATTAAGACACACAAAACACACACACTGAGCATACAGAGCAAATACAGTGAGACACGGAACAGTGGACATGGAAAACATAAAACACATACAAACACACACACACACTCAGATGGAAATGCTGTGTGGAGGAACATCATTCTCTCTGGGCACACAGAGGAGAGGTGGGGCACACACACACACACACACACACACATATGTAGAGGCTATTTATAGCGAAGGAAGGCCGCTCTCTGAGGGGAGAATTACAAACAGAGACAGAGGCCCGAAGCTGACATCCTGCCCACCAGCTGTGTCAACTTAAAGACAGAAAACACTGCTAGTACAGGCTACACACCGTATACACACTCACTGGCATGCCACAGCGGATGAAGCAGGCACATATAGAGCCATAATGGGAGATCAGATCACGTATCACAAACGATGAAAAGAGTTGCATTTGTTGTGACGTTCGAGTGTTCATTTTACTGCTTCGCTTACAGGCTCGGTTCACCCAAATAACAAAACATATTTTCTCAATTAGCCGCTGTGGTTGTGTAGGCGTTGTCAGTACAGTAGAATTACTTGCGAAAGTTTTATCTTCGTCAGACATTTCTGCCTCTACCAATGAACAAAAGAGGGGAATACAAAAGGAAAAACTTGATTCACAATAAAAAGAATGGTCTTTTGCATCGACAAGTGTGCTGAGGAAACTACAAAAGAGCTGCAAGACTAGTCTTACACTGCCCTGTAAGAAGGAACACAGACAGAGTGCATGTTAACTTTCCTCGAGCGCAGACACATTCTTTAGCAAAGGAATTAAGTCCACTAAACCCACGTTTTTACGCAGTCAAATCACTAGAACGGCAGATGAATACCAAATTATATTACCTCTCCCAAAATCAAATGCCTTTTAAAAACCGTTTATCATGCCATCAATAATTTACATATGTCAATCCAATAGCAAGTCCTCATTCAGACAGCATTTAAGAATGAATTATTGAAGCAGATGATCGATCGTCGAGTGTTGGTAGTGTATAATGGTTCGTTCTTGTTCCCCAGCGATGGCCCTCGAGGCTGATTCATAAGACTACTTAATTAAAGATGATGTAAGTGGATGTACTAGGAATGAATGTGAACAATCGCCTCCTTGATATAACACAATTAGAGGTTGAACATGAGTGGAGCACAGTGTAACACAAATGTGATGTTGTTTAAAGTATGTGTAAAATGAATGAGGTGGACTGGATTTCGGTCCCTTTGAAGATTAGCTGGTCCCATTAGCATCAGCTAATAGGGATCATTTTAAATGAATTACTAAACGATATTAATTAATTTAAGTAACAGATCTATTATAAAAAACAGTTGCCGCGCTAGTTTCTACAGTGTTTCTATTTGCAAAACAGACAACTAGTTCCAATGAGATTCCAGGAATATCCTGACCTTGTTTCTGCGAAGACATATTGATGTAAATTGTCTTCAAATCTCATTATTGCAACAGAAATTAAATTACCGTCAAATGAGTTGCATCGGGGCAGGGGCATACATCTTCGAGGCAGATACAGTAGCTCAAAACCTGACTGAATAAAACTGAATCTAAATGATCTGCCTCGCTAAATACCACGAGGGTTAAGCGAGACAATGTGTGTTTTTTGGCGGAGTTTATGGGCAGTGATCCTGAAGAGGAGCACCCCAGAAATGTTGTGTTGCACCTCATTATGTCAAAATCTTCTGCTCCCTATACGTCAAGCTCTAAAAACACTAGATCCTACACTTCCCGTTGTGCAACTTGATAGCATCTTTCATTACACCCTTTCACCCAAGTGTGTATGTCAAATAGATATTATTTAAGAGATGTCCCTTTGTTCATTTTCTTACATTTTAAAAAGCTCTCTACAAAGCCAGAGCAAATGCTCCTAGTGAGTAGTGAAGTGGAGTGGAGCGCCCCTTTAAAAGGCGACATATAGAAGATCCTTGATAGAATTCGAGTGGGTCCATCTGTCAACACAAATGTTACCATAAAGTTCATTAGTGTTGTCTGTTTGGACATAGACGATCACTGAGGGAAAAAAACACAATACTGCAAATTCTCTGACACAGCTGTCTACCTACGTTAATTCCCTGCTTCCCTTTCCTCAAGTACGGCCTGAACACCAAATTCCTGCAGTGGATTAAGGTGAAATACCTAAATACTCACTACCCTAGAAGGGCTTTAAGCTACTTCCCCGCGACTGCGATCAAAGTGGGACTGAAATACAGCAGCATGGCTGATGAAGTCATCTCCTCATTTAAACATGTTGGGCTACAGGAGAAAAGTGGAGGTTTAAGAATGGCGGATGGATTACTGCACGGGCCTAATGGGCGCAGGCCCAGGGGTCCAAAGTGTCCCCGCTGGTCTTCAACTCCAGAGTTTCACTCAAAGAGACCCGTACCACCCAGGAAGAGACTCAAAGTGACCACAAAGAAACATAAAACAATTACAAAGAGACCAAAACAACGACAAGAAGACACAAAACAGCTGCAAAGAGACACAAAGAGACTCATAACGACTGTGAAAATGTGTAAAACAACCACAGAGAGATGCAAAATGACTACAAAAAGACAAAACAATAAGAAGACAACTACAAAGAGATGAAACACTGCTGCAAAGAGACCTCAAAGAGACTCACAAGGTGTATGAAAAGGTGCAAAACAACCTCAAAAAGACTCAAAATTACTACAAAGAGACACAAAACAACCACAAAGAGATGCAAAATGACAACAAAAAGACCAAAACAACCACAGAGTGATGCTCAATGACTTCAAAGAGACACAACACCAAGAAAAAGATGCGAAACAACTATAAAGTCTACGAGTCTTGCTCCTGTGGGAAAAGTGGTGGGGCCTTTAGCGTGTCTGTGGCCAGGGGCCCATTGTCTCATAATTAGTCCATGTAAAGAGTGCGTTCAGTTTCTCATTTGAACAGAACTGCTATTTAAGGAACACTGTGGGCAGAGTTGGTCATGGCTGCACACTCACATGAACGTACACGTATTTCTGCTTGGATGACTAATCCACTCGTAATACACCTCATGACTGATTGAGACACACACACACACAGAGTAGGCAACTGTGCAGTGCGCTTTAAGCTGGGGAGTAGAGTCACTCCACAGCAGAGAATGAGCTCTACTGGTATTCAGGGATCAAGAGTAACGTTCAAGAGACCTAAACCAAATGTTTCCAGACTCTCACAGCCTTTTTCATCTCATCTTAAGTCTTACCATGAATGCAATTGCGAAAAATTAAGTTTAGACAATTATTTACCTTAAAACCACAGCAAACAATATACAGTATATCGTCTCTCTTTGTTTATTTTATGTTTTGATCATGATGTGATATAATATGACGAGGGGATTGTTTCATTTTCACATTTAAAGTATTTGTGGTTTACGTGACAAACATGTGTAGACAACGATTCACAATAAGACTAATCTATGAATCGCTAGAAGTGCAAATGTCATCTTGACTAGTTAAAGCAGTTGAAGAGATATATATACGTTTGATAAATCACAACTTTGCTGAGAACATACACACACGTTAAATACTTTATAAATGAGACCAAATAAACGCATTAAGTTAACAGGCTCTCCTTTGTTTCCTCTCATCAGTAAAACAAACAGCCTCGTATATTAGATTCAGTGTTAATAAGTCGGCTACAACTATCAGAACAATACAAACATTCCTGCAGATATAAATGTTAAATAAAAGACTATGGAAGAAATTTTCCAAACGTATTTGCCGACCCTAATAATCTTTTATATAAGGAGTATATTAGAATTCAATTTCTAACCTTGAAAACATAACTGTGTAAATGAAGCATTTTACAAACTTTGTACGGACACTACAGTATCAAGTATTTTCTTTTTAATCTTCAGGGAAAACACACTGTTACCACCCACAGTGCACAGTGGTTGCTTTGTGTTTCACGTCATCTTCAGCGTCCGAATAGAAAGTTTCCGCCTCTGAGCCACCGACGTCACAGAAGTAGAACTCACATCCTCTCTGTCCAGCCCGCGCAGCCCAACTGACTTTGCTCTAGTTGGATGTTCTATTTTCTATTTTGTCCCTCCTTGGCCTCCATAGTTCCTTTCCTTGTCTTCATCTCCTTCCTGTTGCAAAGTAGGCCAGAAGTGATCTATAAATAGTCCCTCTGCTTGCCTCCATGCACCGCTCCTCTCTTCTGCTAAATTGTGGGACACAGAGCGAGTCCTGTGCCAGAGAGAAACGAGTAACCTGAGCCCCATGTACCTTACACACACACTCTGCCTCGGTCACTGACAGGGTGACACACACAGAACACACACACACACACAGACTTATACAATGAACAAAGGTACAGGCAGTTCAAATGAGTCCAGCAGCTGTGGTTGGTGGATAAGAGCAGAGCAGGAGTTCCCTGGGAGGCTAAATGAAGTGAGCAGAGCAGAGCGACGTCCTGTCTTTGATGATACCCAGACAAACAGTCAGTCAAACAAGCTAATCCCCACAGCTAGTTCATGCAGTATGGACCTCATCACCTATGAATTTAAACTAGGGCTAACTAGACTCACCGATAGACTCCCTTATACTAATGGCACAGCCTCTCTCTCTCACTTTAGAGCTCCAGAGCACTGTGTCCGAAACCAATTACCAGTCCCCTTCTGGGCCTCACTGAGGTTTCTAGCTAATTAATCCGATAAAAAAAAACATCCTTGACTTCCCACCTCCTGCTTAGCTTAATTGTTTTATAAGTTTTTTAATGCAAAGAGCAAAGATTCTTAAAATGATAAGCCTCAGAGAGGTACAGGGCTGCTAAGATAGTCCTTAATATTGGGATTGTTGTGGTGTAGCTGTAGCGATCCACTTCACCATTCTTGGGATCAAATGAAATCATGGTTGAAATTGCACCAATGCTAAAAGCCCCAAATCATTCTATGAGATGGGAACATGAATAAGGGCGCAACCAATGATTGTTTTTGTTATCGCGGAACCTGTTGTTTATCCCATCGATCAATCAATCAATCCCGTCGTCTAAAACAGCAGGAAATCGTCAATTCAAGTGTCCCGAAGTTCAAGGTGCCGTCTTCAAATGTCTTACTTTGTCAAAAGAAAAACACAAAGATGTTCAGTTTACGATGATAAAAATTACTCAAGACGATTAACCAATTATCAAAATAGTTAATATAGATAATTTTCCGTGGAGAGACTAATTGATTAATCGTCTAATCATCACAGCTCTAGACATAAATGTTAGTTCCACGAATTCTGAATGATTGCGAAAATGTTATTCTTGTTGAAGCTCAGATGGGAACTTATTCCTCTTCTGTACGACACTGTCAGTCAAAAGCTTGCTAGGTACTAAATCTGTACTCTGTTTACGGATGTTTATGGTCAAGTCAATTAAATCCAAAACAAAAACTGAAGTGTGTGGTTTTTCTGGGGAGTTATGTTCCCATTTCTTAGCCAGACGCAGTGACTTACAGGAGTCTCGTGGTCACCGTGAGGCTGCCAGGCAACTGTATGGATTAAATAAACAAGACAGGCTGGTAGGGCAGATTTTCTTAACTTTTGGGCAGAGCCAGACGAGCTGTTTTCCCCTGTTTCTGGTCTTTATGCTAAGCTACGCTAACTGGCTGCAGCCTTACATAGGGCTGGGTGGTATGGCCAAAATCTTCTATCCCGATAACAATACATATTACGATATAGAACGTTTTCAGTTAATTATATATATAGTCTATATGAAATTTTGTATATTTTGTACCTATACTCATGTGTAATTAAGCACTGATTCTTTATTCATTTAAAAGGTACATGGTGTAGCATTTATGGGGATCTAATGGAATATAATATTAATAAGTATGTGTTCGTTAGTGTATAATCACCTGAAAATAACAGTTGTGTATTAGTTATTCAAGAATGAGCCGTTTATACATACCTACGGAGCCAGTCGCCATGTTTCTACAGTAGCCCAGAATGGACAAACCAAACACTGGCTCTAGGGGTAACTCAAAAAACGAATCCCTTTGGAACGACAACCAGCCTGAGGTAGACGTATGAGAGTCTTTGCCACCAAAAGCTCTGTATCTTAATATATATAAGGCCTTCACTAATGCTGCTGCTGAGGGAGCTTATGTTGGGGCTTCTTCCCTGCCAACACTGCAGCTTCTTACTAATACAGAACCAGGGTCTCGCAGGACATTTTGATATTTATCCGCGTCAGCTTTGTCTAGAAGAAGAGCTATCCCCGTCTGGCAATTTCAACTCATGACTGATAAGACTAAACTGCTGTGACTAAAATTGGTCAGTCCAGAAAGAAGACTGCTTACTTATCTGTCCTCCGTTTTGGTGGATGCTGACTGCCGGCTGCTGAGAGAAGCCCCACTGTCTTCGGAATCGTCCCACGCAGTTATTATCTGTTATACCTCTATTACCGACTCATTTGTCATTTCTGAATAACACTGGAGTGCTTGTGGAGCCAGAACAATCAAGTCTTTTATAGGCCAGCGCTGAGTTGCTCTCCATTTCTTCCTCTCCTGTAGCTGTCTTTGCATATTTGTGCTCTCTGTTGGGTGTAATTGTTACTCTGTACCCTTCCTCCTCCGACTCCCACCGCATGCTGAAATCTCACCGTGCAGATGGGAAAATTACAATCCGGTTGTTGGGAAGGGGTAATTCCCCTGTCTGTGATCTCCTTTGTGCAACTGGACCACATATGCAGTTAGTTATACGTGTGTCAAGTGGGCGCAGGGGATGTAAAGTGATGTTGTTGAGGCCAGCAATTTACCCACAATCACCTGATTTAGATTCAGTATAAGGACACAACTTTACATCGCTTCAGTGCCACACACTGGATGATGCTACGTAATTATGTACAGTAAATATCTCTAGAAGCGAGAGCGGGAAAGGCCGACTGACAAAGTAGTAGGCGAGGCCGTTGCAGCAGAAGTAGAGATCCCCTTATAGCATTGTGTTCCTTCAAGTCTCGTTCTTTGAAACCATCATCATGTGGCAAATCTCCTGTTTAAGTATAGTGTCTTTATAGTGCAAGTATAGTGCAAGCTTTAAGAAAAGGGGAAAAAAAGAGGAACAAGTGTCTGCCTCCGCTTTCTCAATAGGAAGTACAAGTCATCTGCGTGGGCAGAGACCACAACACTTTGAGGAGGGCTTTGGGTACATGTTCCTCCTACTTTTAGGCTTACCTATTTGAGATATATGAAATTAAATGGGCAGCGATCAGCGTGTGGATAGTGTGTTATCTACCCAACGCTGTCATTTTGACCCCGGTCTCTCTTGCAAACAAGTATTTCAAAAGACTTCCTGGTTAAATAAAGTTTAAATACACAAAACAACATCCACCAATTGACTCAATCAAAGCTAAGACCCGAGAGTATTCATCCAAAATCTCTGCCTGGCTTCCCATAAATGTAAGTCACAGTGTGTCACTGGACCGAAGATGGAAATTCTCTACGATGCCTCATCCAAATCCCGCCTAACTCAGCCTCAGCTACCTGATCTGGATTACCTCATGTCAGGCTTGCTGACGGTTCCCAGTCCCCTGTGCAGCGGCAGGCTCCGGTATGCCATCAGCTCTGCTTTCAATCACACAGCTACAGTATTAGTCACAAGTTTATAAGCTCTCCTCGGCGGCAACAGCACACCCTGAAAAGACAGAGAGGGGGCTGAGTGGAGATGACAGGAGAGAAGAGGCTATGAAAAGACTATTCCACCTCACATATTTCAGCACTACGTACACGTTTTTGTGCTAAAATGCTTTTACAATAAGAAGTGTAGTGCATTCATGACACGATAGAGGAAGAGAGAAACAACAGTGTTTGGTGGCCATATGATAGAGCATCAAATTCCCTTCATGTGCGGTCAAATCCCATTACTTTCTGTCTGACAAGAGAAGAACATCAGGCAGGGATGAATGGTACCCAATATCTCATCTCTGCTTCCGCCAACAGTTCAACAACAACAACAACAGCAACAACTATTCACGGCTGCCAATATATTGATTTTGCCGTGATGGGTTTATAAGTGGTTATTAACGATGACATGTTAGCTACAAATAGATTTCAGTTGCATCATGTGCTGCACCGACTAGAGACAGAGACAAAAGGACAGCACCGGAGTTACAGTTCACTTCTGTCAGAGGCTAAGACTTTCACTGTTAAAACATCACAAAACATATTTCAAGAATTTTACAAAAAATGTTAAATAATCTTGAAATTCATAAAATTGCATGCCTATTTCTGCGCAATTTTCAAGTGAACGATTACATTTTTTTCTATGGAAAAATGCTGTTTTACCAGCTGTCTTATAGGGGGCATTGCCACGGAGTCGGCCAATAAGGGACGGAAGATTTGGTTGTCTGTGGCAACCAGAGGACCTAGATAGAGATAGTGGACGGAGAGGGATGGACACAGACAATGTGATGGCCAAGCGTACACATGCATGTCCACACACACACACACACACACACACTGAGCAAACAACCCAGTGGAACAACACTCAGTGAGTCAGTGCCTGCATGATCCATTAGTAACTCTCCGCACACACACACACAGAAAAAAAACCCGCTGACCCAAGCAACAACTCTGAGACCTTTAGTAGCACAACGTGCTAAAACACACCGATACAAATACAGTGGAAGCGTTCATACTATTGTGATACCAGCATGAAGTATTTCTAGTGTGACATGTAGCCCGCTGTTTATGGTTCGGCAGGACGGATAAAGTCGGTCTGGGCTCTCGGCCAGCCGACACAATTAACATCCCTCTCAGTATACGCACGTTACTGCGTGTTCCCCGTGACTCATATCGACCTGGCTTTCATGCACTTTTAAAACTCCTGCCGTAAACTTCAGAGGCAACAGGTGAGTAAAGAGTCACCGAGCGAGCGCATGGAAAAGTCAACTCACGATAAAAACAAACATCAGCTGAGGAGGGGACAGTGATCAGCTGGATCTGTGTTTACCCTTCTATGTTATATCACCCGTTAGGCTGGCTCTCGATTGAGTGCAACATAATAATGATGTAACTGTCAGTCTATCACAGCTTTGGTAATCTATTATTTATCATATATCAGGTTAAAGAACAACACATTTGCTGGTTTTAGCCTCTCAGATGTGAGAAAAAAACTTTTTTTTTTTTTAAATCAGGCTCCATCAACTTTGGGTGGATATTTGTCATTATTATTTTTTCCAATTTATAGACTATAAACTGCTTGATGATTTCTATCAGCCGTGCAGCATAGCCTCTAGGAAGCACTACACTCACTCACTGGTGGGGGCATTTGCATATGAAAGGTATGGCCAGACATTCCAGGCCGGACAAGTATCTAAATATACCCCCATTCTGAATAATGCAGACGGGGTAGCGCGGGGCAGTCAATAATTAAGTGGATCTATTGGTGTGGGAGGACGGCACTCATTTACAGTGTAGAAGATAAGTGGGCCAAGACAGCTAAGGTGTCAGAGGTAAGAATTAGCGCAGCCTCCTCTTACTCTGTCCTGCACGTCAAACGCAGGGATGCAGCGGACTCTCCGTTTTATTTGTGAAACTATTGATCATCTAAACTGATTTAAATCCTCCCTTTCACATGTACACTTTACTTGCAGTCATGTCAAAACTGACAATTTGCATGAAGAGGAGGAAATATGTGTTTATGTGTTTTCCTAAAATACATCAAATAAGTTGTATCCTTACTAAAGTTGTTCTACTTTGTAGGTACACACTTAAACTTAAACAGATTAGAGTGCAACAGGTTTAAACAACTTTTTGGTGCAGTTGTTATTTTCTCTCTCAACTATTTCACACTTTTTTTTCCCAAGCAACATCTAAAAATAGACAAAGTCGTGGGCTGAGCCCTGCAGTCTTGTCCTGCATAAGCCCACATGACAAAGTAGAAGCCTTAAAGACCACCAATACCGAGTGGCTCCACTGGTCCAACACACACCACTGTTGAATGGCTCAGCCAGCAGGTAGGTCAGATAAACACGGAGCTCCAAATCCAAACATTCATATTCAGTTAGGAAGACAAAGAGACGGAGGTGTCCTACCTTGCTCCTGATCTGTCCTGAGGTGGACACTTTCCGGATGAGTTTCTGGGGGCCTTCCTGCTCCGCTTCGCTGTCAGACGACTCGTCCGCAGCTCCGGAGCCGGCGACAGCCCCCACCACATGGGCATGGATCCCCGCCGCGGACGCTGGCCCTTTCTCCGGTTCCTGCCGAGGGGAGAGATAAAACCAGTCGGGGTTAGCCTTCGCCAACCGGTCCGCCGCTCCCTTCCTCTCCTGGAGGCGAGAGCCGCTCAGCGGCTGGGAAGCGTCTTTCTTCGCTGTCATCTCTCTCACTGTCGACGGAGACGGCTGTGTTTTTCTGGAGTGTGTGTGCGCGCGCGTGTGTGCGTGCGTGTGTGCGCGCGCGTGTGTGTGTGGGCTGGTGAACGCATAGGGGATGTAGCATGTCGCGGCACAGTGGGGATGGGCTCCACAACACCCCCCCTCTCCAGTCCCTGCTTTGTTGATGGTTGTGGCTCCAGCCGGTTCAGACTGAGGCTAAAGACCGCCTCATCCACTCCGTTAACCGGCGGACATGTCCGTGGCATGGCAGACCCTAGCGGCTGTTTCACACAAACCCTGCAGCCGAGCACAGCCCCCCCAAAAAGTAGGAGTGTAATCCAACTAAACTACTTCAATTATTATTTTTTCTTACTCAAATACACTTTTAATGCACAATGTTTGAATTAACCTCGAAACATAAATATCACAATAAATCAATAAAAAGCTGCACACTCAGGGGAGTAATCATGATATCATGATATAATAATTAGGCACTATTTACTATTTATTTATCCATTGTGTTATTCTATAGTGACATCTACCTCTCTCTCTCGGTATATATATATATATATATATATGTGTGTGTGTGTGTGTGTGTGTGTGTGTGTGTGTGTGTGTGTGTGTCAGTTTGTCGTTTGTATCACCAACAAATTAAAAGACAATCTAGATGTTCTAGATTTAACTGAGCAGCAACATTTATTCGACTTGACAGTCCAAATTCATTTTAAATGCATTGGGCAAAACGGTAGTATTGGGGTTCCACCAAGGACATGGGCAGCGTAGCCTAACATATTTGATACGTGAAAACAATCTCCCCTCAAATTAGAGAAGAGAAGACTTTCCCCGTACTCATCTGACAATAAACGTCACCACAAATTGTCCAAAAATATAAATACAAATCTTTTTAGAGCCATTTATGTACAGACTACTGAACATTGACAATGCGTTTGACTTCTTTTTTTTTATAAATATATATAACCAACACTGCCTATAACATGAAGACACCCTACAATAACATGTGAACGGTTTTGAGTCTATACAAATCACAGCAGTGGGAAGGAAAACACGCAACACGAACGCAGGATATTACGGAGAAAGAAACACCTCCGAAGTGTAAAATAAGGTCAGGAACTCGTTATTAGACCTGAATGCATCGTAATAAGGTTTCTTCTGTGCAGACTTGTAGCGAAATGAGAAACGGAGTGATACAAAAAAAGGGGGGAAAAGTATCCAGTGTTGAATGTTACTAACCAGTTCCTCCCAGGCTGGGCTGCGGGTGTAATGGTAGACATCCTCCATAGTCCCAGACCTCTGTGTCCGCTCCGGGGAGACAAAAGAAAGGAATCAGGGAAAGGTGGAGGGACTCTCGACCTGCCTCGCTGCCGTTACACCACTCATAAGCGCGCAGAAGAGACGGGATTTAATTCGCCTTGTCGTCCCCTTCGCTGCCACCGCTCTCCTCCCGCATGCTCCGGTCCTTTCGCTCCGCGCTATACTCCCTCTCTCTCCCCCTCTCTCTCGAGGGCCGAGCCTATCTATCGGCGCGCTCCACGTGATAAATGTCAGACCCGCTTAAACGCGCGCTGCTCGGCACGGTTTGGTCACAGCCCGGTGGTGGGGATCACACGCGCACAAACTCGAGGTTGTGTACACGCTATGTGTGGGCGTGCATGTGAGTAAGTCAGTGTGTGTGTGTGTGTGTGTGGGAGTGTGTCGTTTATATTACGTCATCGATTTAGGTATTGTCTTTGCTAATCCACGAGATCATGGATGATAGATTTCCCTTCACTGAGCACTTTCCTTGAAGTCAACAAATAAATATAGCATATGTATTTATTTTGACAATTATTTTTAATTGTTTAAGTTGTTTTTTGTAAAGCATCACTTGTTGTCAAATTTGCACTATATACATAAATCGACATTAAAATATGTTTTATTCGTGTTTGAATATAGCAAACTGCCACTTATAACACAATAATAATAATAATAATAATAATCAGACAACATAACATTACAGTAGCAGATGTGGAGCATGACAACAACAAGGAAGACAATACATCATATTGTATTTGATTGTTAAAAAAATGATATCCTATATAAGACAAATAGTCTGGGGCTTCATTTTATCATGTGCTGTGAGTTAGAAGGGACCCAACAGTTTTTTTTAAATGATTATATTAATAGAAATTTTAATTCATTTTTACATTTGTACGATCGATAATAAAATTAATCAGTTTAAAATGTTAAAATGAAATCAACGCATTCTTGGAGCGATAACTTTTTTTGGGGCATACTTTAGCCTATGAGATTGTGAAAAAAGTGTTTTGTTACTCAAACATACACACAGTCTGCACACACATTCAAAAAATAAATGTACCCAAGGAATTATTATCATTAAAATCATATTCTTCTAAGTGTTCTATTTTATTCACTATGGCAAAGCAACCCAACGACTGTTATAGTCGCATTACGATGTTACTAATGTTGTAAATACTAGGTCGGAACCATCGAAGCTCAAAGGAAATGAAACCACTACGGAAGACTTTAGCTCCGGACCCATTTGTCCCTCTGTTATTATCTTCCGACTCCTACAAGCTGAGCCGACATATATTATGAAATGGGTACAGGGCCGGTCAGGACATAGCTTGAGGGTTTTATTTCACACTATGTTTTAGATGGTTTAAGGATGCACACCCAGATATTATGTAGCGGCACGGCAGCGGCCGTCGCTGCCCGAAGAATGCGGAATATTTTGGGGGCTGTTCTGGGGAGAGACGGCTGGATGTGGAGAACTCATGAGGTCAAACTTCTCAACACATCTGCAGGTTAGCTGACCGTTTGTATGAAGCTGTACCACTACAGTGGACATGTTTGACATAGTTTTCAATCTGAAACAGCTAATTTAGCTAATCTGTAGTCACACACGAGTTCATGTTGTCAATGGTAGATGCTAGTGCCCAGATAAATAATTAGTGCTTACCTTAGCTAATGTTTCTCTACTTTGGACGGCAATGAAACTGTGATTGCTAGCTCACACACTGCTGGTTTTCAACCTAGCTAGTTGCGCGTTGAGCACAACGAAATGACAAGTATGTGATTAGCATAGCTAGCTAGTAGGTCAAAGGTGAAAGCCAGGTGATTGGCAAACGTCAAGTCATTAAACTAACTCACTATCGTTTGTATTTGAAACGTACCAATGACCAGGGGCCTGTTATATAAAGCCAGGGGCTTAAAGTACAAAACCTGACTTGAATGAACCAATCAGAATAATTCAAGTCAGGTTTAAGTATTCAATACAACTGACTGTGGACACTATGTGCCCAGGATTTAGTTAGGTTGTATCAACATATTTTATTACATTTTAATCCGTTCAAGTCCCACGACCATTGCAATGGTCCTAACTTTGTCAAGATCTATGATGACTGTCTTCTGACTTTGTCTTACTTTAAGCCAACCACCGTGTCCCACGTCATTTAAAGTGGACTGCTGCTCTCAGGCTGCTTAAGAACAGCATGCACACTCGAGTATCTTGACGACTTAAACCTGACTCGAGTTAGTCCACAGATTGTGTGTACTTTATGGAACAGCTTAAGCCGTGCCTGAGTCGTTAGGTTCGTTGAAGTCAGGTTTTGGACTGTAAGCCCCTCTTTTCTTAGCTCGCTTTATGGACCAGTCCACTGGTGTTAAGTGTATCGTTAATGATGTGAGACAATGAGCCAACGGGCACAACAGTAGGACAAGCGTTGGTGTAAAAAATGAATGATGGCTGAATTATATTAGCTGTTTTGATTTGGGTCCTGGTGTTGTGCATGCTGGCTCACTACTACTGCTACTAGTAACGCCTGTGCTTTTCCTGCTATGACGAGTGTGTCTGCTGTGGAAAAAGGCCCGGGAACTTGGAAGAGAAGCGGCTAAATGGAATTCAGCAATCAACCATTTAACATTTAATACAAACCGCTCACAATGACAGTTACATGAGAGGCACAAACCAGGGCTGTTCATGAGCGAGCAATATATTAACCACAGTGTTTTCCTGTTGTTACTGTGTCAAAGGTATCATCCATGGCTAACACCAAGTAAAAGTTAAATATCAATAGAAGCTGATATTGCACCGTCCTGGTTTTCACTAGAGTTGTCTGTGAAAGACCGTCTCATGTATTGTTTACCCCGATGTCTGCAGGCGACACGGTGACGATTGGAGAGATCACCTACAAACTGAAAACACCCCGGAATCCTGAGCTTGTTCCTGTCAAACACAGTACGTAACTTCCTCTTTAGAGATGTCTGTAAAAATATATATCTGCATGAAAAAGAGGAAGTCAGTGGCAACAGTTAAAACTAAAGTTACTAAAACTTTAGTCTGTTTGTGTTTGCTAGTTTCAGACTCCTTACCTCAGACAGTGGTTCAGCACCTGCGATGGATCATGCAGAAAGACCTTTTGGGCCAGGATGTGTTTCTCATTGGCCCCCCCGGACCGCTGAGACGATCCATAGCTATGCAGTACCTTGTGAGTAAACGCGGAACACGCACTTGTGTGGTATAAAGATTTCTCTCATAAAATTGCCCCAAGAATGGACTTGTTGTGAAATATTTTAAATGTTTATTTTAAAGACAAGGAACATTTGGAATTGAAGCAAAATTCCACCTATAATGTAATCATACTATATATCTTATAATCCAATCATCATAGATATGTCCTGAGGATTTGCTGTTCCTTCTGGAGATGTAGATTAAATATCGATTGTTTTGTAAATGTCTCACTCTTATTTTGAATGAACCTTTCTCATAACTGGATCCTATAAACATGTTATTATGGTTTTAGCTCATGACAATTCTCCTCATATTTTCATTTTACAACAAAACCCTAAAACTTTTCCATGGGTTTCTGAAGTTCTGAAGTTTTCCCCTTGTTGTTGATCAGGAGTTGACCAAACGGGAAGTAGAGTATGTCGCTCTGTCCAGGGACACCACAGAGTCTGACCTGAAACAGAGGAGAGAGATCCGCTCCGGGACGGCCTTCTACATAGACCAGGTAGATCCACTGATTCACACACTGTCGAATCTGCTTTCCCAGTTATTTGCCACAATAACATTTGAATGTGGATGCCTGTCTATATGTGATAGACTTGTGACCTCTCCAGCCTGCACCCTGCCTCTTGCTTAATGGAGGCATACTTATCGACATGTCAATTCTACACCTTTACGTTTCTCACACATGCGCGGCTGCAGACGTGTTTTCTGGAAGTAAAGATGCAAAAACTCATCGTCATTCTCAATCACACAAGGATTCAGAGCATGTTGTGATCGATCTATGGGATGCTGGTAGAGCTGAATGAATGTGAGCAGCAAGCACTGCGCAGGACAAGAAGGAGCAGGAGAAAACAACAACAACAACTAATCCACTTTAAATCCACAACACATACCATCAAACTGAGATGATTTAACTAAAACATTTTGTAATCTAGACACTTGCATTGGGTTTACAAAGGCCATTAGAACCATTTTTTTATCATTCATCATAATGTTTTGTGTTTACATAGAAATAAAAAACACAAATTTAGAATTTATAACAATAATCAGGTTCTGGCTAAACGACTGTGTAACACTGTGAAGAAATATTATGACCGATACTGAAAGCAGGTTGTCATTAATCAGTTTTAAGCGAGGGGGGGAACAGTAACCGAGCCGTGTCCTCTCTCCTTCTCTGTGCAGCACTCCAACAATAATTCAGTTACAGCGGCGCCCTCCCTCACCAGCCCGTTCGTTTCCATGCCACCTTTTGATCGATCAACCTTTATGCAAATGTACTTTGTAACCGTGGAAACCAGCAGTTCCTCATTATCCCGACTGGTTTCTCCGAGGAGAACTTTCTTTCCTCCGTTCATGGCCGTTCATTTCTCACCGGTAAAAAAAAAAAAGAAGAAAATCCAAAACAAGCCTGATCGTTAAAGCCTGTTATCGGGCTTCAAGGAGCCAGCAGTGACGAATGATGATAATTAACTCAGTCATGTCATTATCTACAGCTAATTAGCACATGACTTCTTTTGTGTAAAAATAAACAAGATGCATAACAGCTCAAACGTACACTCCATGGAAACAGCCTGACTTTTTTCAGAATGTATTCTCTGCACATTTATCCTTCAGACTCTACTCTTAAACCTCGTCTCCTGGAGCAGGGAAACGCTCAGATAACTAGCAAATGTTTTCATAATTAGGCTGGAGTTCAGTTACTGTAGAGTGCCACCCATTTTCTTTAGTGGTATAGTTGTGACAGAAGAAATATGTATCATATGCAGGTGTTCAATGTTAACATTTTTTCAAAATTTGCCCAGTTAAGTCCTGAGCAGAGAACGAAGTCACTGCCTCTGTGTTGCTTTCTTCACGTAACCGGTCCAGGTGTGCGTGCATGTTAGTGCATGTTAGTGCGTGTGTGTGTGCCCCACTGATTCGCTTTTTGCCGCCGTATGTGTGGGAACAATTACTCAATCACAGTGGATCTCTGTATTTGGAATTCAGCACCTTTTTAAGCAAATGAATCTTGAGTCTCGCCCACATCCTCTACCCACACCCAACTCCTGTTTCCAGGGCAATGGAAATGTCGCTCGTGCTTCAGCTCATAAACTTTGTGTTTACCAGATTTCCTCACGAGTGCCTGTTGGGTACTGTGCATGTGCAACTATCAACAGAGATGAGAAGGAAGCGATATGGCTCACTCCTTAGCTACTTAGATCATCACCTCGGGGGAAAAAAAAGTCTATTACCACCTGCCCGATCAGGCATTAAACCCTGTATATGAATATGTAAAGATTTCTCAGTGGAAGTAAGTATACTCTGCTGACATACCGTATCTGTACTGCGTATAGTTGCGTTTAACCAGCACTGCACCTCAGCCATCACTTCTGTGAGTGGTTCTGTGATCTAATAGAAAGTAAAACGGCCTTTTTATGTGCAAACGAGATTAAGCATTAGGGCCGTCACCCTGCTGATACGGCAGTTTTGTTCGGCTCTTGCTGATTTCTCTAATTTGATAGTTGTGTGACTCATCGTGATATTCCATTTACTAAAATGAATGGCAGGGTTCCATAAGGGGAAAGCACTGACACTCCACATTTTCAAGAAAAACACGGATGCCTTTTTTGTTGAATGTAATTGCCTGTATTACCATTATTTATATATATATATATATATATATATATATATATATATATATATATATATATATATATATATATATATATATATATTGATGTAAAATAATGACATCTTTTGTCTGTGATCAAAACAGTGTTTCTTATTCTTAAGGAAAGGGACACACGGTTCATGAGACTGAAAGTACATTACAGTCAAACTATGAATAGGCCTCGTAGGACAGGGAAACATGTGTTCTATCTGCAGTCTATTCTGTGGGAGGTGGTGTCATTGTGGAGGCACCACACAATAAGACACCTTGATTGCATCATTGTGTTAAAATATAGCAAAATAATAGAAACCTGTTGTAGTTTCACTACAGATTCACTTCTATCTACATGTGTGATTGTCTGAATCATCAGTTCCACACTACCTATCGATTGTTTCGCATGTTTTAAGAATGAAATGTCGCACTTAAAAAGTGAAAAACTAACTACATCCAATAACAAAATTCTTCTTCTTTTACTTCTGAAGTTTATCTAACAGCGGCAGAGTTCCCAGCGTAAACATCAGCGACGCTCTTCGCTCAACAGCAACACATTAGTTCTGCTTTTCAACACGTGGAGCCGACGATGTTCAGGTGTCGAGTAACAATAGAGGAACGTTTGACTGGCATCACGTTAGACAAACACAGTATTTACTCCTGTCGGTGCTTGCTCAATAGCTCACTCTGCATACATTAGACTTGCCTTTATTAGACGGTGATAGTGGAGAGGTGACAGGAAATTAGAAGTGACATTCTTGATGTCCGGAGCAGCAGCTGTGTTCTTCATGCAATGACACCTTTTGTGAAGAGAAGCAAATGCAGCTGTTGTTGCAGCAGCATTTATTACCTGTCTTACTGTCTTACCGTCTTACCGTCTTACCGTCTTACCGTCTGCCCTCTTAGCAGCGGCTGGCTTGCGGAGAGGTACAGCTGGTAGTTCTGTTAGCCAAAGCAACAAAAGTGAGCCAAGCAATAAACAGTGATCCATGCAACCAATGGGCTGTAAAGCATTGTAAAACACACTTCATTCAACCTCAAAATAGATGTATATGATTATATATATATATCATTTATATCATACGGGTTGACATCTATTGCACGTCTGGCCATCATGGTAGAGAGATCCCTCCTCAGCTTCTTTTCTCTTTCCCTGTTAAAGTGTTTTTCCGATGCGAGGGTCCAATGACAGAAGATGTCGTATGTTATACAGATTGTAAAGCCCTAAGAGGCAGATTTGTGATATTGGGCTACACGAATAACATTGATTTGAATTGAAACACCAGCTGTGATGTATGCAGGCAATCGAAGTCGTCGTATCAGACCTTTTCATACAATCTTGCAGCTGAATTATGGCGATGTACTCAGCAGTGTATGCACTGGTAGATCTGTTAGCTGATAGCAGAACACACTGTCCAAAACACTCGGAGATGTACTCGGCTGTGTTATCACTAGCGGCTCCTCCTCCTGGCTCCATCCTCACCGATACTCGACCCAGCTATTAGAGTCTGCATCGGCCCGATATCAGACATCAGTGGAGGTGTATCCCTGGTTCCAATCGCTCTGAGTGATTGAATTGTTTCCCGTCCGTCCCCTCAGTGATAGTAATAGTAATATATTGACCAAGGCTGGTCGATACCTCTTTTCTGTTTCCTGCGGCAAAGGGAAAACCAGCCAACCCCTTCAGCTCCCCGAGGATCCTCAGCCTCCCACCGTCCCATCCAAACGAAAGCAGGTGTCCATTGTTTCCAAGGAAACAGCTCATGAATAGACAGCATTACCGGCGGCGCTGATAGCTGTGAAGGGCTCGCTTGATTCTGGTCTTCCTCAAATCCAATGGATTGTTGGCACGTGCTTTTCTTTTTAATGAGTTGGTGTATTGGATAAGACTTTGTGTTTTGTGTGTATTAGTATGCGCCTGTGGGATTAGTGAGTAAATGTACACATTACAGTATTTGACACTCTGTGTGTGTGTGTGTGTGTGTGTGTGTGTGTGTGTGTGTGTGTGTGTGTGTGTGTGTGTGTGTGTGTGTGTGTGTGTGTGTGTGTGTGTGTGTGTGTGTGTGTGTGTGTGTGTGTGTGTGTGTGTGTGTGTGTGCGCAAATTAGCAAGCGGTTCTGTTTGAGAATGGTTTGGGTGTCGTAGGAGGTGTTTGTGTGTTAACTGGAACATCACAGTATTCCTCGGGGCCCTGTGCTGGTTTGGAGCCCTAAATTCAGTCTTAACGTGTCGGCCCCTGTGCTTACTCTCCTCCCCTCTCGTTCCTCCACTTCACTCTCGTCTCTTTAGTTCTTTCTCTTTCTTTTTGCATGAAGGCTGGAAGTCACGTGGCTGTAATCACATGCTTGTTGTATTTTTGACATCTCCAGTCACCTCTCTCCAGTAAGGAGGCTCTTATGTAAGGCAGCTTACCTCAAACCCACACTGCAAATAAGACCCTGCTACAGTTATAAAAAGAGCTGCATCTGACCTGAAACCAGCGAGCTCAGTGCCTCTAGTGCTTCAGAACGGCTCATCAGAACCCTATTGTTGACATCGTGGACACTTAGTCCATGTTTTACCGGCAACGAGTTTGGAAAAAAGCATTCCAGTTCCACCGATGCTGATTTGTGCATACATGCTGTACATGAGGTGCATTGGGTGCAGGGCCTTATGGAATGACAATGGCCTTTACACATCACTGTAGACCTTCCACTCTTCATATTCACGCTCCTAATCCTTTCATTACTCTATTTATGCAACTATCTATAATCTAATCTCCGTTTCAGGCAGAGAACAAGGCCTGTCTGTGCTCCCCTCACGCCGTCTCGCTTACCATCCTGCGTCACTTACATTTTTAACAATTATCTGATTATAGAGTTGGTGCCGAAAATGGATCAAGAGTTAAATATAGAGCATCTGGCCCTCACTACAGTTGTATGGCTCTGCTTCCCACACAACCTGCCACGTATTTACATGTTAACCTAATTATATGGCCACTTGCTCTGCGGTGCACCCAGACAGCTAAAGTTTCCTGCCTCTTGACGTCAGACGTGCTTTTTCATTTCTGCAGAACTGTGCGTCTACGCAAAACAAATGCACACACACACACACACACACACACACACACACACATGCTGTTGAAACTTAACCAAGTAGAACTACGTTTCTTCTCCCACAGTCAGTGGTAGAAAATAGGCCTTCCGAAAACGGCTCAGACTTTTTTTGGAAGTTTGGTTTGGAGGATGTTCTGAACACAATAAGCTGAGGACATCCTCAGGAAGGGCTTCACGGCGAGGTCATTTTATCATTAGAGCAGTAAGAACTGATGCACAGTCAGATTGCTCTTTGTATGAATGCTATTAGCACTGTTAACATTCAGGAAGGGTCAGAGGTCTCGCTGGACAATGGAGCAGCAGATTTGGCCTGCGGTTCAACTGATTGCTGTTTTCCTGATACCAGCATCTTCTCCCGCATCTCTCTAATTATTTCTGGGGTATTGATCGGGTCTAATGACGAGCCTCGGCTTCTGATGTGTGTGTCCCCCCCCCCCCAGTGTGCCGTAAGGGCAGCAACGCAGGGTCGGGTCCTGGTCCTGGAGGGGCTGGAGAAGGCAGAGAGGAATGTTCTGCCCGTCCTCAACAACCTGCTGGAGAACAGGGAGATGCAGCTGGAGGACGGACGCTTCCTCATGTCAGCTGAGCGTTACGACAAGCTGCTGCAGGTCAGAGCCGCACACGTGCCGACATGCGTCACACAGCGTTGATCCGTTATGTTCCAGATCAAAGCTTTCTGGTTTGGGCAATTGAACATAATGATAATCTTTCTGAAGACTCCTCTGTACCTTTGGAGGCTGCAGTGTAATGAGCCTCATCTATCTGAATCTTCACACTTAAGCAGTGAATTTTCACACTACTCCTACAGTGCTCTCCTTGTGTTTAAAGGGGGAAAAAACGATGTTGCCATGAATACTGTGTCTGTACATGTTACATAAAGCTGGATACCCGCAGCATTTGCATAAAAATTGCATTCAAGATGAAATATGTAAAATGACAGCACGTTATAGACGGCAGAAGAGGATCAGAGTGTTTTTTTGTACCTCGGTGCGTTGCAGGAGCACACCAAAGAGGAGATGGACAGCTGGAAGATAGTCCGTGTCAGTGAGGACTTTCGGGTCATCGCTCTTGGCCTTCCTGTCCCCAAGTACAAGGGCAACCCCTTGGATCCTCCTCTCCGCTCTCGCTTCCAGGCCAGAGATGTCTATTACCTCCCGTTTAAGGTCAGTCCTAAGAATTCAAAGATTATCTAACACCAACCATTTCCCATCAACAAAATGTCTCCATGATGAGAGAAAAGCGCCTGAATCATCCAGCTCCTTCTCCCCGGTGATCCTATTTTCCTCACCCTGAATAATAATAAAACATTCCCTATAAATGTTCACAGGCAGCTCATGCAGTAGAAATGGGACAAAATACTAGAAAGACACATTACTGCTGAACATTTCACATTTTTCACTGCTGGTCTCCTCAGATTGTCGCCCTGCAGCTATACTCATCTTGACATATGGTTTTCTTTTCAGGACCAGTTGGAGCTGTTGTACACAGTCGGACCAAACATTGCTGCAGAAAGGTGAACTAAAAGTACTACTGAAGCTGTGTTTGACTTGTTAATATTAGTCCTTAAAAGTTGTTCATGTGCAATATTCGGTTGTATTCTTTGTGTCAGGGTGTCCCAGCTGCTGTCGCTTGCCACCACGCTGTGCTCCCAGGAATCATCCAACCTTGGCCTTCCTGACTTCCCTGTGGACAACCTGCTTCCTGCCCTCCATGTGTTGGTGAGAATCCAGGCCCACCAAAATCTCCCTTACTGTCCCTTTTTAGAGAGGGAGGAAGAAGAGCTGAGGATTAAAGAGAAAACTAGACCTCTGTTGGTCCATGGGTGCTAGTGTCTTCTGTTGTTGTTGCAGAATGCTTTCCCCATGCTGTCCTCCCAGCAGCTGGTGCAGAGACTTTACCCCTACAACAGCATGCTGGGCAAGGATGGGCGCACCGCCGTGGAGGGCGTTCTCAGTGTAAGTCAAGATGTGACCCCACCAGTCGAAATGTACCGAACTATCACCTGTTTGTTATGGCCTGAACTTAAGATAAGACGCATCATTCAAAGGGATTCATTTTGGCCTACATGCATTCTGTGGCACTCTTTCATAGAGATTTGAGCTTTTGGATGGTCGTCATCAGCCAGCTCCCAGCGCCATTTTGAGTGTGTCCAGGGCGAAGGATCCTGAGGGCCATGCAGACGTCTCGTTACGTGTCGCGGACAAGGACATCACCTTTCAGGTACCAGCAGACTGGCTGTATGCAGTGTAGAGCCAAAGCCCCAATATGTTATGCAGACCTGGTAGACTGAACTACAACGTGGGACGCTTTATTCTGATTGTGCATTTGGACTTTAAAGGGACAGTTCACCCCAAAATCAAAAATACATATTTTTTCTTTTTTATTGTCTAACTACAGTGTCTCAGACATTTCACGGAGATGTCCATGCAGACACGTCGGTAGCGTCTGCGGGATACTCTGTAGAACGTCTTAAAGGAACGTCTTCATCAGTCTTTTGTTCTTCTTGGATCAGTGTTTGTGAATGAGTCATTGTGTGCGGTTTGGGGGAACAGAGATATTCCAGACCTCTAACAATAGTGGTGCTGATCTTCCAGCCAAACAAAACCTATAACTCTCACTCGCTGCATTGTCTTTTACGTGCAGCAGTAATTCTTTGCAGTGCTGTATATCTCGTGGATTGTTTAATAACACTGTGTTTTTTGGAACATGCAGTATATTCTGTTCCCAGCTGTGTGTCAGTGAAGCCGATTAAGTCTGTGATTTATAATTTAGATATTTCCCCACAGCTTTTTATAGGACGGCGAAGCTGTTTGTTGCTCTTTCACGGCAATTTGTTGTCTCTCTAAAACAGGTTCCAGCCGGCATCAAGGAGCCGCGGCCACCCAACAGTAGCCCTACATTCATCAGCACACCGAGCCAATCGCAGCTGATGGCGGAGATGATGCAGTCACACATGGTGAAGGACTTTTGTCTGATAGGAGCCAAGGTAGCTAACACAGAATGTACGGTACACACCAGCACAGAATGGGGTTATGATAATATCAATACACTTACATATCGTGATATTTTCTTTGTGATCCGGTTGATTTTCAAATTATACAAAAACAATAGTTTTATTGAAATATATAGATATAAACAGTTGTTTCACTGCCTGTTTACATTTTTTTATTTACTTAATTTGTTAACCTGAAGAAACCTTTTTGCACTTTTATTTGTTTTTTGTAATGATATATTATTCATATGATGGTGTGTTCTTGACACTACGACTTGCGTACAGTATCGCTGTATCAACATGCATGTAGAACACATGGTGAATGTGATCTCTGGTCTTTTTGTGTTTTCTAGGGTTGCGGCAAGTCAGTGATCGCAAGAGAGTTCGCTGAGATGCTGGGTTACAGCATCGAGCCGCTCATGCTCTACCAGGTAAATAAAGCCTGGAGCTTCCTGCATTTCAAAAACCCTACAGAGCGTGTGACGAGTTTATCATGTGAGGGGACGCATACGAGTTGCAGATGCTCACACAGTTTGTGACCTGTGATGTCATGAGGGAGGTTAACCAATAGGGAGGAGGGGCAAACAAATTGCCTACAGTGAGGAAGGGTGATTTAATCAAAGAGGTCGTTCTAAAATAGAAACGGGTTCATCGGAAGAACATCACAGGATTTTCTCCACTCGTGTCACACTTGTGGCTTATTAACCACAAGCATATCTAGCAAAAGTAAGGAAAAAGATTCTTTCCCCACTTGCTACATGATCAGTTGGTTAATCAATAATGGAGGTCGTGGTTCAACATGCGTTACACTCTCAAGAAGTCTGTACATTTTAACTTGAGTTAGGATGAGTATACATCTGACAAATATAAAGCTAGGGAAGCTACATTATGAGGGGATGGAGTAAGTTTATGTAGGATTAATTAAGACAACAGTTTGACCAAAAACAACCCCAAAACATCTGGCTTTCATTACCTGGGCCTCAGGCCACCCGTCAGGCCAGACACTGACACTGCTTGGAAGGTAGAGAACCAAGGAGGGCTGCTACAATATATATATATATATATATATATATATATGTCTATGTATGTCAAAGCTTTTGAAAACTTCCTGTTATGTGTATGTGTGTGCTCATGTTTCTGTGATTGTGAGGAATGTAGTCACCGGGTGGTGATTGTGCAGGAAACGCGTGTGCTGAAGACTTATGTTTTAATGAATCATGCTGCAGCTATTTTTAGCCGGATGAGGTCAGGGGCCACGTGTGCTGCGGGAATTGTGGATTCCTTTGCCGGGCAATTCATCTCGCCAGCTCTGAAAATCCTATTTATGTTTAAAAAAAACAAAGTGACACATAAGGCTTGAGTGGAATATAAATATATTATTTTGTTATTTACAAAAACAATTAAAGAAAAGCCAGCTTGAATGGAAAAGGTGGATGAGAGCCCAGTTATAGTCCTCTCATTACTGGTTATTTATAACACTCACTATTCACTAAGAAGTAGTTCAACTTCTAACTTAACCTGCTTAAAAGTAGCAATACTTTTGTACTTTGTAAAGTATAGACGTCCGATTTAGCAGCAGGGCCAGATCATCAAACCTCGGCTCGCTTTATTCAATGTGTGATAGTGAACGCACCAGCACACTGACCCGCTTCCAACGTTGCTCTCACTCCCTTCACCGCCCTTAACTTCTCATTTCCTCGTTGCCGTTTCCTTCCTCCCCCCCACTTCCAGGACATGACAGCCAGGGACCTTCTCCAGCAGAGGTACACTCTGCCCAATGGAGACACGGCGTGGAGGCCGTCCCCACTGGTCACCGCTGCCATTGAGGGCAAGCTGCTGCTTCTGGACGGTATACACAGGGTCAACCTGGGAACCCTGGCCGTTCTGTCTAGGTACTTTTAGTTTGCTAAAAATATACAGTTTCCTCTTTTTACTCACTGTGTTATCTTTTAGAATGCTAAGATATTATTGCTTGTAATATCCTCAGTATCCTGTGACGTCTTTTTGTAGTTCTTCACTGCTGCTCTGCTTGATTCTATTCAGCTTTAAAAGATTTCAATGCGAAGGAATTTGGTGCTGTAAATAACAAATGCAGACACACACACACACACACACACACACACACACACACACACACACCCACACACACACATTTCCCAGCTTATTCCACTGTGTTTTGTGTCCCAGGTTGCTCCACGACAGGGAGCTGGATCTGTACGATGGGACCAGGCTCCTGAGGTGGGACAGATACCAGACACTAAAGGAACAACTGGAGTTCAGTGACCAGCAACTGCAAGAGAGGTACACACACACACACACACATACACACACACACACACAGGTCAGCACACACAGGTTTCTGTGTTGGAAAGGTCAGGAGCGTTTTAGGAGCATTTTTGAATCTGTAATTGCGTCAGACATGGACGCACGAAGGCTGTGGGCTCTGGCTTTTCAAAGACAACAATGACGACATTCAGCATTAGCGCCACAACGGGAAGAAAAACTTAAAGTGAGGGGGGGGGTAGAGACCAAAATAGTATTCCAGGTAAACCAAGAGTGACCTTCAGAGTGAGGATGCTGGTGTCTTTTGAAGGCTCTTTGTCTGACTTGTACAGAGTCCTAAATGGATTTACCGCTTACAGTAAATGAAGAGCAGAGTCATGCGTACTGTATGTTTGCGTTGAATCATAGGCCTCCCTTCCAGATTGTTAGTATTGATATCATCCAACTTATTCTGAGCCTCCTGACAGGGAGGGAGCCTCACCAGGTGTTCAGACTGAAAATAGCCCAAAGTTGAGATAATTCATGGGTCTGCAGTGGTGGGGAGTGTTGAAATTATGCTCTGGAAAGGCCAGTTTTTGCAATGGATTCATGAGTTTGAAGGCTTATTAGATAGCAGCGCACATCCACTGGTTTATAAAACTGTGACACAGCACTTTACTTTGTTTTGCTGCTTTGCATTTTCATTTGCAATATATCATATGTGAATGACCGTTGCTTGGTCTTGACCTTAACTGTTCCCTGCGTTTGAGTCATGAAGTGTGTGTGCGCGTGTGTGCGCGTTTGCGTGTGTGTGCGCGTGCCTGCACACACTTAAAAACCCACCTAAGCTGGCAGGAAGGATGTTTGTGGTGGGGCGTCTGGGCTGAAATAAACCCACTTCCTCTTCCTCCACTCCTGTGGCTCAGAGCAAGTGTGTGTGTTTGTGTTTGTGTTTGTGTGTGTGTGTGTGTGTGTGTTTATGTGTCCACCAGGATTTGATTGTGCATCACAATACAAGTTTCAGCTTTCATCTAGTTCCTGATGTAGCAAAGATAGCTATGACAAAGTCAGAGAAGGATGAGAACGAACCAGCAAGTTGCGAGGCAACAGTGTGTGTGTGTGTGTGTGTGTGTGTACATAATATGCATCTACATATGAAAATATGGATTTCTGAACATGTCCGCTCGCTCCGATGCATCGTCCAGCTCTTGCTGAGATTCTGATCACTCCGGCCCGTAACAGTACTTCCTGTTTCAGGCAGTAGATGAAACGTTATGGATCGTGTCCATAACGTTTTATTTATGTTTAAACTGAATAGACAGAGAAACAAAACCCAAACTCCTCTTTTATTTTGTAACGTATGGAATGACAGTGGAGTAAAATGCCCAATAAGTACTTCATGTATGAGATGTCTTTCCACGCACGCATACAGCGACGGTAACGACGTGTGTATCCGCAGGTCGATCTTCCCCATCCATCCATCCTTCAGGGTGCTGGCTCTGGCGGAGCCCCCCGTTGTGGGTGCCAGTACGAGCAGCAGCAGAGGTCCGCAGCAGTGGCTGGGTCCGGAGCTGCTCACTATGTTCCTCTACCACACGGTCACCCCTATGGCCAGAGCAGAGGAGATGGACCTCATACAGGGGCTGGTGAGACACTCCCAAGTACTTGTTTCCTTCTTTGCAGAATTTATTTTATTACCGATAAACAGGATTGGTGGACAGTTGGTAGGGTTAATGATTGCAACAACATGTGGATGTTTTAACAAGGGTGGCAGCCCTCTTGTGCCATGCTTAAATAATTACAATGTCCTGATTATGGGAGAAAGGATATTATTTAAATGTTATGCTATGCATGTTGCCTATATGGATGGAATATACATTTACAGAGCCGTTGGAGATTTACATTTTGATGTGGTGTCATAATTAAACTTGATGTTGATGTGGCTCACTGATTAACAAGAACAAAGAGAGGGAGTTTAGTAATAAGAAGCGTCTTTCAGCAGCTGCTAGACATGTCTTTGATAACTGTTATTTATTAATTATATCATCTTCTATTTCTTGCCTCCGAGCTTTTGAACAGTTGCAAATTGTTTTGCTAGAGACATGAAACGCATGTCTATTCTGGATGTGTGATTAACTAGTCAGAGGGAAGGGAGACTGGCCAACAGTGAGGGGCTATTACAGGACGGTGGTATTTATATTCAGCCGGGACTTGATGCTAAACAAACGGAGTTGGTAAACGGATGTGACATTTCATTATTGGCCTTTCGTGGAGCTCAGCAACAGGAGGTTTTTTTTTTTCCAAATAAATTGAGACTTTGCAGCGACACCGTAAGGTGTAATGTTAAACAACTCGTTGGCCTCGCGCACAAAGTGAAGTACGGACCTTGTTTGGCTATTCGCTGGGATGTTGCGTGGTTTGGTTCACCTGATGTGTAAGCCGGCCTCAAGTGTCTTGATGCCATTCAGTTAGTTGTTGGGTAGAAGTATTTTTGGTTTGAAAATGAACGTGTCTCAAACATAAAGTTTATTTATCTGTGTTTCTGTCATCTTCAGGCTGTGATGTTGATTTGTTCTGGAGTTGTTGTCTTTTATTTGATCGTATGACTGCACAGAGAGACACTGAGAAAGAGGGGGGTGAGCTGGGTGTACCTAATAAACTGGCAAAGGAAAAGGAGTGTATGTATCAACAGGGAAAAAGCAGTTTTGGGCAAAACTGTATCAAAACACCCGTTTACAAACTCTCACACACGGACAAGTCTGAAGGATTTTTAGTGGGTTTTAGTAATTGATATGCAAATGTACATTTTGTGGGTGAAGTATTTCTCTAGATCCAATTCTCTCCTCATCTAAACACCATCCTCTTCATCCGTCCTTCTCATCTCTTTTTTTCCTTTAGACCCGTGACGTTCCAAAGGAAGCAGCCGAGCAGCTCCTGCACCTCACACACAGTCTCCGCAAGACAAACGACCCTACAGTAAGTGCAAGGGTGTGTTTGCATGCACTTACCGGTTTGTTTACATGCGTGCGTTCTGAGTAATTTATTTATGTATGGTGTGTGTGTGTGTGTGTCTCCAGGCGCAGTCTCTGGCCTCTTCTCTCTCCACCAGACAGCTGCTGAGGATCTGTCGCCGTCTCTCTCAGTACCCCGAGGAGAGCATCGCTCACGCTGTCAATAAGGCCTGTCTTTCCAGGTACACACAAATACACACGCTCAAAATCAAAAGTGTTTTTCTGGGTTGTGATGCACTTTCAAATCAATACTATATGATTGTGTGCACGAGTGATGAAGTGTGTGCATGTGTGTCTTAGGTTCCTGCCCAGCCTGGCCCGTGCCTCTCTTGATAAAAGCCTCGCCAACTGCTCCTTACAGGACACACCAGATCCAGCTGAACACACCCGAGACTTCAGCTGTAAGTCCCAGTCAGCTGTCGAGATCAAATACATGTTTAACTACTCAGGGTTTCTAATACATTTCTTAGAGAAAATAGAGTTTTTGCAGTGTAATTAGCAGATGGGTGACACTGTCAGAAGTTGCTTCCTGTGTAAGTGACATAGTGTAATAATGAGGCGCACCAGCACCATTTAGGATCAACATTTAAAAATGACGATGTGTCAGAGGCCTAGATTTTGAAGTGGGAACTCATAAGTCCAGAAGACAAAGGTGCAAGCCAGAGTCTCCAGACTGCAAGTCAAAATGTGGGTCAGGGCTTTAAGAAACAATCGCCTCCATCAGCAAATGTGATTGAAGAAGCTTCTGAGTTCTCGTGGAGTCACACACACACACACACACAAACACACACACACACACACACACACACTGACTACATCTCCTGTATTTCCCCAGGTTCGACAAAGGATGGTGTGTTGACTATTGGCAGTGTGTCTGCTCCCGTCTACAGCGCCACTGAGAAAATGAAGATTCCAGATGTGCTCTTCTATGATAATCCCCAGGTAAATACGCACTAACTCACACAACGGAGTATACTAATGTATATACTGTGTATTCTTTACCACACAATATTCATAGCAGCGTTCATTCATGGTTCAGTGAGGTCATCCACCACCTCTGATCTTTTCCCCTTTAGCCTCATTCTTGTTGTTTTTAATATAACTCTGTCCTTGTTGCAGTGTGCGACATTATTTCATTATGAAGGATTTTACTTTTAGTTCTGGTATTAGCTGATATTTTCCAGGGCCATGCACTTCGTAGTTGCCTCTTGGTTCTTTTTTCCAGATGCACAGAGATGCTAATCTCAGTCCTGGCCCGGTACTCTGCAACATTATTGATGGATTTTATTGGATAAGAAAGCAATCTGACTTTTATTCTCCTCTGTACGTCTCTGTGTGTGCGGCAGGAAAACAGGTTTTAGTTGTGATCGTTACAACAAAGAGGGAAAGTAATGCAAAATCAGTTCATACCTTAAATCTATAAAGAGATAGAAACAGACGTCATGCTGTTTAGAGATAAACAGAAGGCTGTTCAGGATGGAAGCAGCGAGGAGTCGGGTAGGTTGAGGTTTGCCAGTTTTTGTATCTTTCAGACTCCAAAAATACAACAGTCACCTCCCACTTTATGCAGTGAATGTCCAAGTGTGCGTACTGCAGGTGTGAAAACGGGCAGAACTCCAAGTTATTCTTTTGTCACTGCACACGTTCAATGCTGAAGTACGCTTGCTTCTTACACAGTGCACTCGTATATAATCACAATGCCCTTATTACGGGAGAAAGGTGTTTTATTTTTTAAATGTTGCTCAGCACATTGTCTGTATGGATGGAATAGAGATTTAAACTTTGCCGTGGTGTCTAAATTTAACTTAGTGTTAACCTTAATGGTACACTGATGAACATTTAAAAATGGCACTTCATATCAAAAAAAGTTTGCCGACCCCTGATCTAAAGAAATGACACTCTGACATCCTCTGGCAACACTGATGGCGCAATGTGACCCAGATTTCTCTCTGTCCTGATTCTACTCTTCTTTTTTTTTCTGCTTGTGTTGGAGACTGAAATAAAAGTGGCTGAGATAAGATGAGAGCAACGAGGATGCCCTACTTTTTAAAAAAATGTCTTCAGAGCAGAAGCCCGGTTATAAAATCACAGGCAGCAGAAGGGAGGGAAAGCAAACCTCCACATTTTCTACCCAAGCTCATGTGGTTTTAAGATTAATTTTATCTTCAAACGGGGACAACAGAACTCTCTTCATAATGTGTGAAATGCGATTCACCACAATGCCCATCTGGGTCCAATCAAGTCAATAAAAGTAATGTCTTATCCGTTTCTCTGTTTAAATCTCTCTGCAGCACATGATGGTGATGGAAGACATGTTGAAGGACTTCCTTTTAGGAGAGCACCTCCTCTTGGTGGGCAACCAGGTGAGTGACGTATCGTAGTGCTTAAGTGCAAAATACTGGTACTTAAAAGTCCCAATGACCCCCCCCCCCCCCCCAGGAAAGAGCCCTGTTTAGACTGGCCCTCAGGAGCCTTTATCCATGGAGGTCCAATTATGATTTATGACGTTGGTGTCATGCTAAATGAACAGAGCTTGGACTTGTGCTTGCAGAAGGGGCTTTATCTAATATTCTCAGTGTCTCGGTGAAGAAGGCCACAAATGTCAGCCCTGTTTGAGCGCGCAGGGAAGAGTTATGAAACAAGCTCCCTGCCCCCTCATGTCACCCCCTACAACCCACCCGCTCGCAGCTCACTGGGGGGCATGAGGAAGCATGTAGCACCTCCTTGGGGGACACTCTGCACCCCACACTCCCTAATGTGCGGGATTAAAGGGGGAAGAGAGGAGGAGCGGGGAGTGGACTTGGTTGTACTGGCAGTGTGTTTTTTCTGCAGTGATGTTTATGTGTGCGTGCGCACGTGAGAGAGACTTGAGTGGGAAAAGCTATTTGCATGGGCGAAGCTGAGACATTAGGAGCTGTCAGAGCGGCTTACCGGACGTCTGACAGACCGGCCGAGGGACTCGGCAGCCGTCCAGCGGAGGACAGGCTCTGTGGGGAGCCAGTGGGAGTCCCAGAAAACAGCCCCTGTCAGAACGTAGCACCATCAAACAGGGACACAACTCCACTCTCCCTCTCTGCACATGGAATAGACACCTCTTTATCTCTACAGCCCATGTTACTGAAACACAGTTGGTGTGAGCTGATTTCATTACATTGTGCTGGTTGCTAATTGTATTTTTTCTGTCTTATCTTTCCATAGGGCGTCGGTAAGAATAAGATAGTGGACCGATTCCTGCACCTTCTGAACAGGCCCAGAGAATACCTACAGCTCCACAGGTGAGCAGAAAGCACCTGTTTTACATAAATACTTTCCCACCAAAAGATTGAGGAACTAGAGGATGTCACATGTTAGCTCGGTAACTAAATTCATCTTTTTTTTTTTTTTTAAACATGAACTTGTGAACTTTCTCTCTTTACCGAGAGTCTGATGGAGAATCAGGAAGACGTGTCGGTCACCGTGGTGTCTTTATTCTCTTTTATAATCCTGTCTCAGTTTCTTCAGCTTCTCTTTCGTCCCACTTTCTTCCATTCTGGGTCACCGTCTCAAACTTTCTCCAGAAAAGCACAATAGGTTATTTTTCAATTTGATTTCTTTTCAGGCAGCTCATGTGAATCTAGCTCACATGTTCATCATGTGGACTTTTTCATGTCTGGGTCACCAGCTGACAGCTGCGGAATAGCTCACAAGTTCGTTATCAGTTGTTAATTGAGGGATTTATTATTTTTGTGCAATAAAAGTTCACATACTTGAGAATCTGTTTCTAAAACAGTCCTAACTGTATCTACTGTGGTTGGTAAATTAGGATGCTTTTAAGACCAAATAATCACATTTCTTTTAAGTTGTTTTTTTTTCCAATAGGAGGAACAAAGAAAACTATTTAAGTGATGTGAGCAGCCAGCATTTTTGCTTACTCCCCGGCCAGACTTCCCATCAAAAACTATTTTGGTCCTCAGTAAATTAGGCCGTCCTTCACATGCCCATATTAAAGAGGAACCATTTCAAGAAGTCCTCGTTTCTGATTATTTTTATACTCACACGATCGCACCTCCGATAAATTAGGTCATTCATAGATCAATGTGTTGTGTGCTGTGAAAACAGCCTTACTGTTGAATGTAGTTCAATCGGAGGCAGAGGTGGGCCGTGTGTTGATCTTGGCACCAATAAGATGGCAGTATTTTGAGTGTCAATGACCTGATCATGGGAGAAAGGCACCAAACAAATAAATGTAATCTTTTGTACAAACCTGAAGAACTGTATCGGTTCAATCTCCTCGACGAGATTACGGTCAAGCATCAGCATCAGCAGCACATCCACATGTAGAAACAACCAATTTCTCCTCTCGATCCCCGTACGTTTAATTTGTCAAAGTCTAGTGAAAGTCGTCGTGGAGCTGGGCATGGATGTGGCCTGGTTAGCTACTGTAGCAGCAGCTAATATTAGACCGGGGCAGAAGCAGGAGGATCGGTGCATGTGGCTTTTGGGAGCCTGTGACTGAAAGCCTACAGAGATGTGGCTCAAAAAAGCAAGAGAGATGCAGCCGACCAGGAAGGAAACTAGGACAGCTCCTGGGTCCCACTGTGAGATATCGGGGGAGGGAGGGCCGGGATGAAGAGAGAGAGATGTGTTCAGAGAAAGAGGGTGAGATCATTTTGGACGCCGCAGGGGAATCAAAGCTGTTTGGGAGATGCTTCGACGTTATGTTTGTGCACAGTGTTACTGACACCCTTTTTCACTGGCCTGCATCTTTGGTGATCAAATGGTCTTCAGGTAAAGAAAAAACGACATAGATAGACACGCAAGTGCCCTTTAGACGTGTGAGATATGTTGACCAAAACCTCTGGGGGGTCAATGAAGACCTATATGATGCTCTGATACATTGCATTGGAAAAACCAAATAAATGTGAAATGAAATATCAAGCTTGTTTTTATTGCTCCTCCAGAGATACGACCGTCCAGACTCTGACCCTGCAGCCTTCAGTCCGAGATGGCATCATCATGTACGAGGACTCGCCTCTGGTCAGTCACACAGACGCACACGCTTTTACTGTTCCGGGATCATTCCTCCTGTAGTCAATATTTTACAACCATGCACAGAGTGCTGACACCAGGTCAGTAAATAAAAAAGTATGAGCCATTTTCAGTCACCGGCTCTGGACCTGAAGGTATTCAGCTGGCGGTGTGTTCTTTTGATGCCAAGAGACGTCTTGGCCTCATACATTTGTGGTGCACTGTACTGTACATGTTAACGTACTTCTTATTGTGAAGAGACATTAATGTGTGAATGTGCCTCAGCCACCCAAACCGTAGTTCAACAACAACTTCCCATGTAAAGTCTCCCAAAGCGCTCCACTGATAACATTTAGCGAATTTACTTTGCAGCACACATCGGTAAGAAAGGAGTCATCAAACATCTCCTGCTCTGTAAATCTGCAGTCCTGCCCGACGTGGCTGCGTTCAGTGAGTGGGAGACGGCAGCACATTCACTTGGCTGAGCAACCAGCCATCTTTTTCTGTCTCTGCCACCCACCCACTCCCCTTCATGTCTGACTTCATTTCAGCAGACATGCGATGGCTCAATCCATTGAACGACCCAGTTAGCCATGCCAATGAGGCAACATGCTAAATAGCAAGAACAGTAACACCTACATGAAATGAGACCATTACTAATGTAGTCATGCAGAGATTTAAATGAGGTTAAAATATCAGTGTTCCCATAAAAATGATTACGGCTGTAGTTCCTACCTCAACAGGTGCAACAGTAGAGAAAGGGACAGTCTGTGCACACCAAGCCCAAAGGAATAACTGGGCATGTGGGGCCTTTAAAGTGAAATGGAGGTCACGCCTCTCACCATAACTGTTACAGTCTCTGTAATGTGCGTGTTGTTTCCTGACCTTTCCTGGTGTTGCTGAGGTTCAGCAATACCTTTTTACTACATTATTACACGGATGTTTTTGTGTGTGTGTGTGTGTGTGTGTGTGTGTGTGTGTGCAGGTGAAGGCAGTGAAACTGGGTCACATATTGGTGATTGACGAAGCGGACAAAGCTCCCACTAATGTCACCTGCATCCTCAAAACCCTGGTGGAGAGCGGAGAGATGATCCTGGCCGACGGACGCAGAATCATCTCAGGTACACACACACACACACACACACACACACACACACACACACACAGGGTGACAGACGACATGTCCCAGAAACAGCGTGCGGATAGAAGCGGGACCAGATGGACGAGTTGAGGATTGGATGTCCCAGAAGACAAACACGAGTAAAACATCAGATGCAGGCCACTGAAGGAGGCTTAGGATAAAAGCCTTTATGGACAGGTACCAGTAAATTCTGGAGGCAAGCTGGACTATAAACGTGTATATTTTCCAAGTAGTCCCACGTAATCACAGTAGTTGCTGACGGCTTCTCCATTCCTGAGAGGCTCTTCCTCCCAGAGGAATGTAAACACAACCGTGAGACTTCATAAACACAAACTTGAGACGGCTTCACGATGCTGTCAGGACTGTAGAGGTGTGTGTGTGTGAGACTCAGTCACACAAATCAAATCAAAACCGAGGCAGGGACAAGAAGTATGAGTACTTGTTTTGTTGTGTTTGCTTGTCATGTCTGCTGACTGCGACCGTGTCTCCTTCAAAGATCCACGAGAAGCTGAGGAGAGGCCCAACACCATAGTGATGCACCCAGACTTCAGGATGCTCGTCCTCGCTAACCGACCTGGCTTTCCCTTCCTGGGCAATGACTTCTTTGGAGCTCTAGGTACACACACACACACACACACACACACACACACACACACACACACACACATGCACAACACCCACAGCCTGGAGCAGAGGACTAGTAATCTTCTCTTTATTTAATAACAAACTCATATAAAAGACCAAGCACCTCTGATACATTGGGAAAGGAAATTGGGAGCGATGCAGCTCCTGTCAGATTAGCTGATCTAAGCGTTCTTTGCTCTTTTGTATCAAAGGAAAAAAAACATAACCAGGAATTTGATTGTCATTCAAGTTTTACTTAAAGTTCTCCAGAGCTGTCGAAGCTCCAGCAGCTGTTTCATTGCTTGCCTTTAGATGCCGCATGTCTACATCTGTAGGTTTCGGGTTGATGGTTATAATGTCAGCGCCTAGTTTCAGCTGTTTGCCATCAGTACCACTGTCCTTGTTGCAGAGCGCAGCAAAGTGCTAAGCTTCAGGTTTAGGTATATGTGTAGAAAACAAACATAGAATGACCACACAAAGAGCGATCACTACAGGAAAAAGTGACTTGTTATTGTCCTCTGATCAGGTGATATCTTCAGCTGCCATGCTGTGGACAATCCAAAGCCCCAGGCGGAGCTGGCAATGCTTAAACAGTACGGCCCCGACGTTCCCGACGCCACGCTGCAGAAGCTGGTGGCCGCCTTTGGAGACCTGAGGTCCATGGCCGACCAGGGCACCATCACCTACCCCTACTCCACCCGAGAGGTGGTCAACATAGTCAAACACCTCCAGGTAAGAAGACGCATTCGATGCATATCTTTTTTTTATTAATATTTCATAAAGATTATGTGACCTTAATCCTGCACTGCTAGGTGCTTTAATAATGCAAGAGAGTGTCCTCACAGCACAGCTGTGACAGAGAGGGAAGACCCTGTTCCTGCCTCAGTCTAGACAGACGAGAACACACACACACACATGGACACACTTCAACATACACCGTTACACAGGATTGGTCATATAATCGGCAGTTGTTGGAGAGAGTTCTCACACCGGTTCTGCCCCTGATTATGCTATAAAATAACTAAATATAAAATGCAGGTGTGTTTGCAGCTTGTTTGTGTGAAGGGAGAACACACACATGCTTATTTTGTTTGTGTTTAATGATCAGGGTTGTCACGTCTCAGTGTGGTCTTTGGTCTTAAGAAACGCACACAGTCTTTAGCCCAGAGAGGAAGAACAAAACACCCAGAAGAACAAGAACACACAAGAACAGGGCTTCCAGAGGAGGGAAATTCAGACTCGAGCTTGTACTACTGCCGATCAATAATTCAGTGCACAGGCACGAGCCCTTATGTTTGATTTCCCCACTGGCCACCCTGTTCTGTCATCAATCACCACCACTATTGACACCTGCAGGAGTGGGACAGATACCGGAGGATTTAGTCAAAGACTGAATTGCTTCTTTCGAGGCAATAGCCAATATAGGCTCTAATCACCGTTTCACATTTGATCATAATTGTACCTTTGTGCTAACTTGGAACCCAGATCAATACAGCCCAATGCTCATTACATCCAATCAATGTTTTAGTTGTAACCAGTTGGGGTGAAGCCGTCATTGATTGTGCAGCCGTTTATAGGCCTAACGGTGTAATTACATTGTACGTCTGACAGTGCCATAACAGTCCTAACAATGCCCCCGGGATTCAGGGCGGCTCAGTCATTACAAGCGTTCTGTCCTTTTTAAAATGTGTACAAACATTCGATTACAGCTTCAAGTTTACTCACATCAAGACTGTAGACATGCTGCTGCTAGAGCGAAGGGTTAGGTCACGTGTACGGCTGCAACTATTCTGTTCGTTTATCATCAGTTATTCTGTCAATTGATCCGCACTTAAGCCGAGTATTGAACCTCTGTACTGTAGCTTATCGATCATGTACCGATGTACCAGATTCATAATCCTGTTGGCCTGAATAATGTTTAAACAACTATCTGATGAAGGAAGAAGCAGAGTTCTTACATAACCCATTGTGTGTAGACATCTAACCTTTCAGAACTTTGCCTAGTTTTGTAGAGAACACATTTTTCATGGTATCAGCACCGAGAGTCGTGTATCTTTTACGCACAAACAATTGTCAAAATTGTCAAAAAATCATGAGGAAAGCCTGTTTTTAAAGTTACAAGTAGCACCTGGATTATGTTTCTCAATGTTTTTCTTTCTCTTGAGGGTTTAAGAGTGTCTGCTTCTGCTTACAGCATCTCTCTCCCTCTCTGCCGCTCCGTTTGTCTTCCTCCATCGCCTATTTACCAACCTATCACCATAGTTACTGTGCAATACAGAGAATTTATTGAGGCAATATAACTTGTATCTCTCCAATTATATCACAAATGCAATAACTAAGGGTGCCTTTACTGTCAGTGTTGTGGCCAGAGTCTAGAGAGTAGTTGCCTTCAAGATAGCGTGTCTCTTTTCCAGACCGTGTCCCTGCATTGACCCCCGTTGAACAACTTTCTTTAACCCTCTTCATTCCATCTTCTCTGCTTTTTCCCCCTATTTTTCATCCTACTTGCCACCCTCCCTGCTCCCTTTTTTGTCATTCCTCTCACCATCCTCCCTGTCTACTTCCTCTTCTCCACCCTTTTTTCCCTCTCCCATACCCTCCTCCTCCACCTTCTTCTAAACCACAGAAATTCCCCGACGAGGGTTTGGCCAACGTGGTGCGAAATGTCTTCGACTTTGACTCGTACAACAAAGACACGCGAGAGGTTCTGATCGAAGCGCTGCACAAGCACGGGATTCCCATCGGAGCCAAGCCCAGCTCTGTCACACTGGCTAAGGAGTAAGCAAGGCATCAGGAGCACAAGGATGACACACACACACACACACACACACACACACACACACTAAAGACACATCCAGTACCTGATTGACGCTCAGACAGACAGATGAGTTACAGGGGCCAGTCAGAAAGGGGTTAGAGTGAGGCGATGGATAATAGATGACATCATTGACGTTCTACCCGGCTCTATTATGGATCTCATTGAGACGAGGACATTACAAAGCCTCAGCAGTGAGCCACCACAGCTAAGCTGAAGTTCACTCAGTCTATGTTTCCACTTTTCATATTGACTGGCGGGACCAAAGTACAATACGAGCTTGTACTCAGTGCTTGTACTTCTTATTGTACCTTTTAGAGAGGACAGGTACTACTGACAGTGACCAATAATGTCGTCCACTCAGCAGTCCTCATCGGAGAAACTCTCTTTTTCTTGCCTCGTGGAACCCACTATTGGAAACCCATAAGAGGGTTCTAGTCAATTAACCCATAAGTCACCATAACCTGCAGCGTTGATCATCTTTTGTCAGATATGTAAACTTTATCAGAACCTATAGAAGCTTCATCTTAACCGACAACAGAAAGATACTAAGACTAACACTTAATTTGACAATCAAGATAAGGGTTTTATTTAGCGTTTATTCCCCCTACCCCCCACATCATATTGTTATAGAACGTTATTTATGATCAAATCTATGTTTTAGCAAACAAAAATAATTACTTATATCACTTTTTCCACCCTGCAAAGGTTCCAAAACTGTTCCCTCAAAGTGGCTTGATTACGGTGAATGGTTCCTGATATTACTGTTGTGACTGCGTGCCTTTAGAAGAACGTTCCCAGAATCTATCAGTGGGACGTGTTTCCTCAGAGGCCATGTAGTTGTAGGTAGAACTCTCATCTTTCTGAGGAGAACACATTTGGAACTCTTCTTGCTGAGAGTGAACCTGTTCGACGTCATTTTCTGATTTTAAATTATCTGTAACTTTTAGAAATGAAATCCTGAAATGCTTGAAATCGGCTGATGTTGTCTTTGGCCTTCTGACTGGTTTCAGACTGAATTAAAGGGACAGTTCACCCCGCACTCAACAATATGTCATATTCTTCCTCTTACCTGTTGTCCCGTTTATTAATCTAGATTGTTTTGGTGTGAGTTACCGAGTGTTGGAGATATCGACCGTAGAGATGTCGGTCCTTCTCTAAAATATAATGGAACTCGGCTTGAGGTGCTTAAAGCGGCCAAAATATACATTTGAATTTCATGCAATATCAATTATTTTTGCATTAATGGACGGAAGGCTCGTGCTTGTGGGAGCGCGATATGTAAACATTAATGGTGTAACGTTGGCTTGCTCAGTGGTGATCGGTGAGCTCGCACTAGCGAATATAGAGGCACGCTTCCTTCTGTGCAGTGGTACGGTCGACGGGTGTAGTTCGGTCGAGAGAAAATAGTTCCCCCATCAAACTGCTCACAACTAGTCACATTAGTTCCATTATATTCGGGAGAAGGCCGACCTCTCTACAACCGATATCTCCAACACTCTGCAACAATTTAGATTTATAAAAAGCACGACCGGTTAGAGAAAAACTATGTATTTTTGATTTTGAGGTGAACCGTCCCCTTAAACTTTGAGGCTTCCATGAAGTCTTCGCACTGCTTCCTGAAGTGTTAACTGAATGGCGGACTAGATCATTCACATTACTTCGCCTTTTCCATAAGGGAAAGATCATATTCTAATATCCACTACTTTGTCTCATCATGCACAGTTTGTCTTTTAAATAAAGGAAAATATTTGTTTCTTCTGTCTCCTGTGGTTTTATTTTGACACATGCAAAAATTCAGTCTCATGAATCGCTCAAGTAACATCTTGAGAACAGAGCAGAGCAGAAACAAGTATTTTCCTTGAGCAATTACGCAGCTGATTGTACACATCTGTTTCATTATGCCTTTTGTGTCTTTTGGGATCTGTGTTTTAAGAAGTCCATCTTGAACAATTTATCTCCCATATCTTGTGTACATAACAGCAAATATATTTGTCTCTTGATTTCCAATTTTGGTCATGGAAAACAAGAAACGGTTTCTCTAATGTGTCTCATTATTTTTTCCATTCGTAGAAATATTTATGGTTAGAGGATTGTTCATCGTCCAAGCCGTTTATCCACTTCGAATTTCTGTGTTTTCTGCGGTTGTGTTGCATCTTTCACCCCACCTGCAGCCAATAAGGCCGTGGCCACAATCCAGCTATGACACAGTCACTTGTCCCACACTGGCTTCACCCTCTCTAGAGAGAGCCGGGATCAAATTAAATCCTATGTTTTTATGAAATCCCACTCAGAGCAAAATACGACTTCCATCTGAACTCATTTTGCGGTTTCCATGTTGACGCTCTCATAAGATGAGTTCATTTCGTTTGAAGTGGGGATGCAAAAATTGTGACAGTGAAACCCATAATGGACCATCAGAAAGCCACAGGATTCGTGCCATGGTGCTCTGTCAAAAAAAACATGCTCACAACTTGATATATTTTCATCTCAGGAATCCACCATTTTGCAGTTCTTACCAAGCACTTTGATCTTTAGGTTGCCCCTGCCGGAGGTCAAGATGACGGGGTACTGGACAATAAACCAAGTCGGCAACGCTCGACGCAAACTGCTCTGTCCCACTGAGACACACTCCATAGACATCAAGGTAAACACACGAAGGAAAACACACTCCGATCTTCAAAGTTTACCATGAGCAGAAATTCCTTCACATCTCCCATATGTGGTGATATAGGCCAGTAGTACTTGCAAAAATATGGAGACTATAATCAACTATAATTGTGTATATGCTGTATTGTTGCAAAGTATGGATGCACCTAAAAACTGTAGCACGGTTCCACATAATTTTGACCATAAACATTAAACACCAGTGTTGCTTTCATACACTGTTTCGTGTGTGTAACAGTGTTGTCTTGTGTTTCCAGGGCCCCGTGTTTCTGCGTGTTCAGAGTTCCCCCTGCAACAGACAGGAAAGCAGGGCTTTGAGTTTCAGCGAAGAGAAAGCCCACTGGCAGATTCCCATGAGTGAAGTCAACATCATCTGTGATGTCGCCACCAAAGATGGTATACACACATAAACAGCGTCAACACTGTCCTGCTACACATTCTCAGGTCTCAAGTGTTCATTTAGGGATATATTAGAGGATCCAGTGGAGGAGGAGAATGTAGGTGCACAGCTATGCAGTGGGCTAGACAAACTTCCAAGGAAGGTTGAAGACAAGAGATGTCTTTTCCAGTTTTTAAAGGAAACTATTGATGATTTGGGAAAACACCATTGGATCGAACACAACTACTTCAATTATAGTGATCACAAATCAGAAAGGGATAAGATACCAAGAGCAAGAGTTAGATCAACCCTGATTCAACGGTCAAATGTGTCTGGATATAGACACAAACGCATAACATTATTAATAATAATCCCACATTCCCTCTGTTTTTGTTTTGCAGATGTGCTGTACGTAGCCACGTGTAACCCCGTGTCGCTGTACTCCATGAAGGAGCGCGGGGAGACGATTCAGTGCATGGAGCTTTACGACGTCTTCCCCAGGACCATCAGTGGCGTCTGGCAGCCCTTTGTCACCGTTGCACCCCTTGGGAGTCCTCTTGATGGACAGGTGGTGCTGCACGAGGAACAGGTTGGCACACAAACACAAGCCTGTATGATACGTGATGATCACACCGATAAGATTCAATGAGGTTTTTGTCTAAATCTCTATGGAAAACATGCCCAGGATGTTGATCATGCTAAAGGTACCCTGTGGAGTTTTCACTGTAAATAAACATGTAGTTTCCATCACATATTTTTCACCAAAACACTTCAGTGTTCAGAACCTGCGATACCTCCCATTTATAAAATCAACAGGGGAGCCCACACTGTCACTAACTACACTCCTTGAATAAACATTATCTAATTTATGGAAAAAAAACAAAAGAGCAATTTCAGTAAACAGAAAATATGTGTTTGTAAGATATATCCAGGATGTCAAACTGATTCAGCCGTAAAAAAAAAAGGTTAAAAAATAATGTTTCATTAGTATTTACGGTATGCATTATTTACATCTTCTCTTTTATCGGGTCTTTGTCTTCTGCGACCGCCCTATGCAGTTGACATAAATATATATATCACCTCCTCCTCAAGCGTAGGTGTCATGTTAACGAGGACAAAGACACCACAGGGTACCTTTACCACAGGACAGATACCTGACCATAAAACAAGAAACCACAAAAGATGTTATCATGGGACAGTGGACATCATTACCTACGCACCAGTACTGTAAATGTCAGTTTTAATTGTGTTCTGTGGAACACCGTACAAGAACAATGTGGAAAGTGTAAACAGTCTTTGTATTTACTAAAACACAACTCCACTCACAGACTGTCAGTGTTCACAAAGGAACCAGATCTCTTTTGTCTGATGTCCTTGTTCATATATATATATATATATATATATATATATATATATATATATAACTTTACGAAGAACTGGCATTTAAACTTTTTTTTCGGCGCAACAACAACAGATTCCTCACGGATTTAAAATAGCTTTGCTCAAGTTTGTTTGAGTTTCTCAAAATGGTTGGTGGTTAGCGGTTGTTTGCTGTTGAACCTCTCTCACCCCCATAAGACCATGGTCTGTGACAGCAGAGCGCAAGACAAGAACAATGAATGTTCGCTATTTCTCCAGAAGCAGAACACTTTTACAGCTGGTGCATATTAGGCAAGAGGAGGACTTCTAAAAATACCGTGGTGATGGATCATGTTACGTCTGTCTAAAAATGAAGAGGTCCAGACAACAGCAAGTTCATTCACAGGTCATTGGCCGTCCTGGAAAATCACACACACACACACACACACACACACACACACACACACACACTAGGCATTGACACACAAAGACATGTTAACTCAAAGACAAAATGACACCCCTGCCTGTCAGAAGACACATCCACATGTAGGACATGCACGTGTGCTCACGCATGTACGCACTCCCTCCATAGGCAGTATATGTTTAGAATCAGGAAATGGGGTTTGCCTTCTCTGAATAGCTCGACCAGTCCTCGGTACAGTAGTGTGTATGTCAGGAACGGGAGGCCGTGAGGAAAGCGTTAGTGTGAAGCAGGGCAACCGGGGCCGAGGCCAGCTCCCCCGTGGCCCCCTCTCATAAAACTCAATTGAAGATGAAGCCTAGTGCGTCACAAACGAAAGCCTTTTGCACAGGTCACCTAATACACACTATGTAAATATATATGTATATAGACACTGAGATATGCTGTTGCTCAACTAATGTAAATGTAGGACTCAAACAAACGCAGAAGAGTACATGTGAAATTAATTGAAGTGACTTGCAGTGCTGTGTTCAAATCAGTTTGAGTTAACTCAGATCAACGTGGTCTTCTTCTTCTTCTTCTCCGTCTCCTTCTCCTTCTTCAGGATTCAGTATCTTCCAATACTCACAATATTCATAATTTTCGGTCATACTTTATATTTAATACTATAGTTTGATGGTATAACATTTTGTTCTGAATCCAGTCTTGCTCTGACATTTACATCCCGCTCTCTTTCAGAGTAACACGGTGCTCCATTTGGACATGGTGACGGGCGCCGTGCGGAGGCTCATGTTGTCTCCGGACACGGATCAGCCCTCCACCAAAGCCTCCAGCTGGTGGAGCAGTAAGGAGCAACAGGTGAGTAGCTTCCACTACAGGACATCAACTAGATATGTCATTTATCCAGTTTTACATAAGGACTAGTAATCATTTACACATTACATATTCATACATCTGTGATAAATTAGGATGCATTGTCCTCTGCCGAATTTTTACAATTTATAATCACTGAACAAATCATTCCAAAGCAGTGTGTGGACTCAATGCGTTGTGTGCATTCACTGTTTGCAGGCAGTGCATAAAATGTGCCACGACTTCGCCCACAAAAACTGGCTCCTCTTCTATAAGGAGGAGGGGTAAGCTGCTCCGATCTCAGCTAAATCCTCCACGACGCTGTTAAACAGCGCTATCTCGGCCGTGCGCTGGTGTTCATCGCTGTTGTGTTTGTTTGTGCGTGCAGCAACCAGCTGGACGTGCTGGACGTGCTGGAGGGCCGGGTTCACTCCATCTCACTTCCCATCAACCTGAAGTCTGTCTACCTGGTGGCAGAGGACCGCTGGCTGCTGCTGGAGAGCAACACCAACAAGTGAGTAAGGGACGGATCCCTTCTGAGGGTCTTAACGTTTGAATTCACTCGTAATGCGACATACTGATTGTGTCACTGAATATAGGAAGTTCCTGCTGACCAAGCCCTTGCATATGTCAGCTGAAGACTCGGGCGTGTGTCAGCTCCACAGCATCAGCGAGGACTCAGTCAGCTCAGGCCACGGAGCCAGCTCAGGTAAATATAACCATCAGGACATTAAGGATGGACGTCGCTCTGCTCTAAACTAGTTAATGTTCCATCAAAGATATTGTGCCAACCCTATTAACAAAACCAGGCAGACGGACATTAGTCAAACCAAATATAAGAAGTTCTCCAGAGCTCTCTCCACACAAGTGTTTTAGTTTATCTCATCATCTCCTTCTCCATCGCTCTCTCTGTTCCATCGTGCTCTGTTTGGTCCCTTCCTCTCCCAGATGAGGCGTCCGTCCCCCAGATGCTGTCATGTGAGCAGCTCCCCAACGAGAACCTCAGCGCCGCTCTGGACCAGAAGATTGTTTCCCCCAACCGCATACTGGCCGACAGCGGCTCCTTCGCCCGGGTCGTTGTGGGCTTCCCAGACCTCGTGGTGAGATTATAAAAGGACATGGTTGAAAATAAATAAATACACTGATAGGGCGAGGACATGTAGTGTTGCCGCACTGCTGTGTGCTTGATTTATACCGTAAGTAGCGACATTTTCCTCTTGGTTTCTTTTCTCGTCCAGTCCGCTAATGAGGTGTACAGCTTTAAGAGGCCTGTTGACCTCTCAGTGATGAAGAGTACTGAGAGCGGGGCTCACATGTTCCTGAGAGGTGGGCTCCGGTCCAGCGAGGTCAAACGGGAGAATTGTGTCAGCCTGCTTTCAGCCAATCAGGTGGTCCGAGCGCTTCCACCCAACAAGGTGCCCCTGAGGGAGGTCTACCCCAAAGGTCAGCCTTCAGGTCACACACATGAGCTCAGCAAATGAGTGCAGACAGAGAGTTTGTAGTCAGACTTGTTTTCTTGTTTGTCTCTCAGACGTCACTCCTCCGATGACAGCGGCGTACCTGGAGGTGACCGATCTCAACTCCAAAAAAGTCAAATATATTCCCGTCCCGAGGTAAAAATATCATTTTGCATCCTCCAGCGCCAGCTAGTGGTCAGAAACAGCATTGCTTTGAGAAAGAAAATCCCATTTATCTACCAGGCTAAACATCAAAATCCAAACACACATGATCAAGGTGATGATATTGAGCCTAACCCTGGCAGAACTTTCTTCTTTAACTGACGACATGATTTACACATTTAAGGAGAGTTTAAATGTTTGATATAGTGAAATTCACGGTGCCCTTTTGATGACCTATCTTAGTGACGGCGTCTTGACTTTTCCTACATATTTGTGATCAACAGGTCGATGACCGTGTCGCCTTACACCAGCTGGTTGTCCAAGGTGTCCGAGTCGGACGTGCTCATAGCTGCTCTCGGTTCCGGGGGCGTCGTCACGGTGGACATGGGTGGCTACGTCCGGCTCTGGGAGACGGGGTTAGACACCCTGCAGCGATCGCTGATGGAATGGAGGAATATGATTGGGGCAGAGGATGGCAGACCTTTACAGGTAATTTGTTTGCTAATGTCAGTGTTGATTGGGTAAAGAATAGAAATGCTTGCAGCCTTGCAGTTTCTCTCAACACCAGCGGGGGGCGGTGCGACTTTAGAAATAACTACAGTGAGCAGATTTTCAGCTGGATGTCACTCTGCATGCTTGCCTGACTTTGACAGAATATATTAGCTGCAGAAACATTCCTGATTTTATGCTCACCAGAATGTTTCCAGTCCCAAAATGTACGACCCGGCTGGGTGGGTGTGTATGAATGGACGGGCATTGTGCCGATGATGCAATAGGTTTGACCTTCCGTATGGGTCAGAACATTTCGGACCAGCGTACTGAGAAAGCATTGTTAAGGTGCCCACATACACAACAGAGGCAGATACATTCTTCAGATAATGGAGCCTCCCAGATGTAGGGGGCGTTATCTGCAGAAGCCTTCACGTGGACTGAAAACATGTCAAAGAGACGGATCATCAAAATTGGAAAATGTATTCCGGTGACTGTCTTCTCTTTCCTCATCGAAACATAATCTGTTGAATCTTAATTAAGTAATACAAATTTATTATGAAGCATATTTCATGTGAAACCTTAGTAGTAGTATTTTTTTATTCAGTCATCACACAATACAATACGTACAAACAGTATATATAATATACAATCTAGTATGCAATAAGTATAACCAGTCTACACAGTATAAGCAGAGGAAGTAAGAATGAGTTAAATAAGGACTGTAAAGGCAGATAGAAGATGAATGCCGCTCCTACATTCTTATCAATTTATGCTACCCTCAAAAAATAAAAATCATAATGAAACAAAAATAATTCAAATATCGTTTACAAACCTTTCTTTTGAAAACCACAAGCAAGTTATTTAAATTGAAAAGCCTTTGACTTAGAATAAATTCATTATAAAGACACACCTGCACACGTGGGACCTCTCTGTGGCCCCTAGAGGCCTCAGTAGTCCGGCCCTCTTTGAAGGGGCACCTTGAGTCCACTGACGGTCACACAGACTCGCCCCTGTGCTCTGAGTTAGCTCACCGACACCAACAGCAGCACTACTGTATTCAAACATACCCGCCTACAAGGCTCTCTGTCTTAGAGACGTACGCTACTTTACCCAACTCTTCACACACCTCACCTGCTCACTGACATTGTCACTTTACAGCACTGTTGACATCATCAACACATACCGATGCACAGGAGACATCAGTCATCATCTCTCTGCTCTCACAACACACGTCTTTTGTTCAACTGGTGCTTCCGGTGCCAAGTATGCGTCTACAGGTACCCATCATAATAAAAACCACGTTCTTAGCAGTTCACTCTCGTGTATCCAGTCACTCAGCCTCACACTTAATTGTACAATATGGCTGATTTTACACCCGTGTGTGGGTGTCTGGTTGGCCACCTGCCATCTTACCCCCCCCTCTGCCCCTTGCACTACTGAAGTTAGCTTATCAGTCACACGCACATCTACACTTGCTCGCTCCTTTAAAGTCCAAATTGTCTGCAGCAGTGCCTTGCAGACTTGTGCCAGTAACCTTCTTCAAGAAGGTTACTGTTAACAGAAGGAAGGCTTCTTGAAATGTGCAAGTAACATTTTGGAACACAGTTTTTAACCACATCACACGCTTTACACCTTTGATTGAAGTACAAATGACAACATGTTAGTTCTTACACACCTGCACGCTGCACACCTTGGATTCATTTACTCACATTAGACTCTCTCACGTGTTCAAACACTCATGTACAGGCATGCATATATGGCATCACACAGACACACACTAGCATGCACCCAGGTTCACGCAGGGGCACGCATTTACTCCTCAAAAGTGGGCTCATTCTCTCACACACACACACACACACACACACACACACAGATGCCGTCAATCCTAAATCACTCTCTGTCTTTTGGCGTCTAAAGGGAGGATCAGAAATTTATGAGGCTATTAATCTCTCAAGACAAGGCATGGGCCGCAGATGAGAGACTTATAGAGACGCTGAAAAGAAATGGAGAGGGGGGAAAAAGGGATTGAGAGAGGAGGGTGGCGTAAGGACATTGATTCCCACAGTCATAAAAATTAACTTTTCTCCACCGCCCCTCACTCCTCTTCCCTCTCTTTTTATTTTCTGTTTCTCTGTCTCGGGGTGAAGGTGCCATCTTTAGCTTACAGGGACCAGTGGCAACAGCAGCAACAATCACCTTCAGGCCCATTAGTTTCTGAAGTGTTGTTGTAAATAGCACGCGTGTAATGTAACGGTTGTATAGGTTCATGTTATGGCCACCAGCACTGTATATAGAAGAATCGTTGCTCCTGAGAGACCATGTTTTGTCCATCATTTTGGCGTGACAGACGTAAGCAGATATGTAGAATGACAGATGCTAGGTGACCATGTCAGAAACACTTTCTGCCATCTGATATCCTGTCGCTGCATTGCCCAAATGACTCGTGTCTCTTTCACGACCAGAGCGGGAAACTCGACCGAGCTCGGCCCCCCTAAGAGCCCAAAACTGACACATGTCGTAAAGCGCCACTCGTCATTTTTCTCAAACCAAAAGCGGAGCGTTCGTCACCTTTTTACTGGCTGTGACGGAGCCGGAATTCCATGAACAGCATGAAAGAACACATTCACGAGGAATGTTGTCACCGGCCAGAGAGTTTTATCTGTATGCAGCGTGATGACAACGGTGGATTACTGAAACAAACCTGCATCCTGACAGCTCAGCTTCCTCTCTGATGGACTGTTTTCCGAGACACTTACAAGCATCAGAGCCCAGCAGACGCACAGAAACAGGCCTGATGGAGGTGGAGCTGTGTTGTCAGAGAGAGAGAGAGAGAGAGAGAGAGAGGTGGTGTTTATCAAGCGATCGTAATCACCTTCATAAATGCTCAGCGAGAATGCTATGTCTAGCCAGTACAGCTAAGCCTTTGAAGCCACATTCCCGCGCATCAGGTGCACACCCTCGTTACCCAACATGGCACAGGCATGTGTGCAGCAGAGCTCATGTTCTGCTGCTGTTCATTTGCTGTACGACTTCACCGGAGGTGAGCTCCTGAAGGTGAGCTGCGGTGACACGACAGGCTCAGACCTCTGACCCTTTACCTCACCGCAAAGCTATGGCACCGAGCTCTCTCTGTTTACTGAGGTTTACAACACTGGTTCATGTGCCACCTACACACACACACACACACACATACACACTCTCTTCCTGTGGATAACACCAGAGTAAAGGCTCTTTTGATACACTGATGCTCTGTTGGTTTGCAGCCGCATGGGACAGTGGGGATGTTTGTCATTTTAAATGACCCATGTTTGAGACCCTGCTGGTTGCTAAATAGCCCCTCCCCCAAATCTCCTCACTGTTATTGTCATGCAAGGAACAGACAGTTTTTCTCATGTAGATCTGTAACGTCAACAGCCAACGCAGCTGGCCTGTAGATGATGATCTGTGTGTGTGTGTGTGTGTGTGTGTGTGTGTGAGATACAGGGTGTATTTGTCTTAAAACCTGACTGATACCAAAAATGTAATCAACACCTTTACCAACAGTGTCAACAAAAATGATAATATTTTATAATCTTCCTAGTTGTTGAAACTTTGCCAGATACGTTGTATTGGATTGCATTCAATTGTATAGGTGTACCTAATAAAGTGGACAGGGAGTGTATCGGTTAAATGGATGCACCTGCGATGAACTAATGTTGGTCGGATTCTGGATGAATGTTAAAACACTGATTTTCTTTTTTAAATGTTTACAATTAGTGTGAATCTGCTTGAGCAATAAAACGTATCGTGTCAACACTTCCAGTAGGTCCACACGGTGAGCTCGTTCCCACGATGAGTGTTATCTTGTCCTTGTACTTTGCTTTGTATCAGACTGACCCTTCTAATCCGCGCTAAATATAGAGAGCTCTGCCGATACAGCAGCTTCATGTAGAGGTGAGAACAGAGCCTGAGCTCTGAGCGCCACCGAGTCAGTTTGAGGTGTGGACAGCGGGTTAGCAGAGGGTCTGCTGCTCCTGCTAGATAAGTGTCCGTTACACCGCTCAATCCGTGATGAACCAAGAAAAAAACAGCAAAGATGTAACACACACACACACACACACACACACACACACACTTAGTGGTTCACAACAAAACCTCATCCCCCACAGATACCATTCAAATTCCTGCAGTATGTAAGAATGCAGCTGAACTACAGGGGATGCACTTAGTCTCCCACTGAACCACTCATTCCTCTCTCACTCCCTGATGCGTGCCAGACTCTGGTGTTGGAGCCGGCATGCTGATTTTGGCATCGATGGTGCCGTTGAGATGGCCTTAAGAATCCAGAGCTTTAACCTCTCGGTGTCTCCGCTCCCTCCTTCTCCATTCTCTTAATGCTTTTGACTGTGTGCTAGGTAGTCCCACATACTAACTCAGCACATCAGGAGGTAAACACGGTAAAAACTATATACTATATACGTAGGTGGCCAGACCCCACTAGTGATGGTAAAAGTATGTTTGTTTTTGTGTGAGTTGGGGCTGAACCGACCCTTTAAGCCTTATAATTTAGAGGATCGGTTGTCGCTCATTTCAGAGGCACCTGCACAGATGTGAGTCTGCACTTGCATGTTTGCGAATGTTTAAAAAACTGACCCACATGACGTCTCTCAATCCCCGTCAGATTACCATCCAGAGGGACAGCGGCCTGGACGTCACCGCCCCGAAACATGGCAAGACGGACCCCAACAACGCTCCTCATGTTGGGGGAAACCAGTGGGCAGGAGGCACAGGTAACCACCGGCTTTACAGAGTCGGCAACATGCAGAAATCTGTGAAGACGTTTACACACACACATTAGTATGATTGATGACACTTAAGGAGCACGTACGGTGCTTTGTTGCCCTTGGGCAAGGCACCTAGCCTCAGCTCTGTTGTTCTATACTTCTAGAGAGCTGCTAGAATCAGATATTCTGCATTATGACAATGTGAACAAGGGTCATCATAGTGGTGAATGGATTAGTTAGTTAATCCATTAGTCAGTCAACAGAACAACTATTTAGATTTTGAATTATTGTTAGAGTTGTGTTTACAGTCAAATGAATGCAGACTTTTTACTGAGTTAATAGAAGCTCTGGGTCACATGTTTGATTTAAAATGCGTTATTTGTTACATAAAGTGCCTCCAACAACTGTGATTGGTTCATCCCTAATGAGATGTTTTGTTGCAGGCGGCAGGGACACGGCGGGGCTGGGGGGCAAAGGGGGCCCCTATCGGCTGGACGCGGGACACAAGGTCCACCAGGTCTCCCAGGCTGAGAAAGACGCAGTTCCTGAAGAGGTCCGCAGAGCCGCCCGCGAAATGGGTGAAAAAGCCTTCAAAGAAAGGTAGGTCGCTTTAAATACAGAACATACAGTGATCACGTGCTAAAACAATGAACATCCCAGTGTAGGAAAGCACGGGCAACCGTTAACCAATAACCCGTATCTAACCTGAGTCAGCTCCACAGGTGGGAAACTACGTGAAGGTGAACAGATGTTTTGTACTGACTTTGTTTTTCCACTTTGGAAACTACCTAGAACTTGTGTGTGTGTGCGTGTGCGTGTGCGTGTGCGTGTGCGTGCGTGCGTGCGTGCGTGCGTGCGTGCGTGCGTGCGTGCGGACCTTTTTGTTCAGGGCATCTGTAGGGTTTTCTGATCAGTCCGTCATCCCAGGTATAGTGCTCCATCCTGGGCCAACAACCACAGGCTGCAGGGCCCCAGTTGGATGGATGAGTGCAATGGTAGATCCCACTGGGCATCGCATGTGTGTGTGTGTCTACGTCTACACTTGCACACATTCACTTCAGAGGAGGGGTAAGAGGGCACCCCTTTCACCAGCTCCACCATGAAGGCTGTCTCTGTTCTCCTTCGCTTCAAACAGTTTCGTTCTCTTTACTTTCTTTTCACCTCCCCTATCCTCCCCCTTTCCTGCATGGCCCTTCTCATACACTGGCTGCTTTCACGCCAAGAGGACAACCTCTCTGACTCTCCTCTCTCTCTCCTTTTTGTGTCTCTTCTCTTCTTCCCTCGGTCTTCAGCCATTTCTCTTGCTTTTTTAAATTTCTTCTTCGACACCCTTCCCATCCCCCCCCCCCCCCCCCCCCTCCCGCCTGTCTATCAGAGAAAATCTTGTAGCTACATGCTGACACCCTGCTTCCAAGTAGATGTCACTGTACTTGACTGCTCTTGAACACAGCAGGTGAGCACACACCACGGAAGTAAACCTACAGAGGGGGGGCGGCTTGACTCTGTGTTGTCTTTCTTTCCTCATATCACAGGTCAACTCTGTCAGGCTTTTTCCATACGTTCTCATTCACTGATGTGTGTGTGCTCAATCCTTTGTTTGCTTAGCAAGATTGAGTGTCAATCAAACTATGATCCCTCCGTAAACTGACACACTCACACAAGCAAAAACAGGCTTAGGTATGCCTAAAACATGAAACATGTACACACACATACTCTCTGTTTCAAAGGTCAAAAATGAATTTAAAAAGTTTACATTTAAAAAATGTCATAATAGGTATATATATTTTAAATATACATTTTTAAAATCAGTTAAAAAAATCAACCAACATGTGACAAAAATAATCCCCTAGATTAGATTGTTATGAGGCATTTTTTTGCATTAATTAAACAGATGACAGCGTAGAAGCAGAGAGAGGGTCATAGTAAACAAAGCCAGAGTTAAAACAAAACCACTCTTCTTAAGTTGTTTTGTTTCTGTAATCAAATGCATCATTAAAATCAGATAAAATCATCCTTGTCTGCGACCTGTGAGAGGCAGGTCTTGCGGATGGAAGGCTACCGTCGGTGCGGTTTGTCTCGTCGCAGGGAGTGTCCGCACAACTCGCTGTTTTTGTGTCTGTTGTGTGGGAAATGTCCGTGTCCCCACCTCGAGCCAGAGCAGACTCTCTCTCTCTCTCTCTTTGTCATTCACTCGGTTTCTCCCGGTTAAGTCAAGGTTCAGGAATTTGAAGGAAATAGCCGCGGCCACTGGCCAGAGTGTCTGCTCACCGCGTACACTCTCACGCATCCTCTCACACACACACACACATACACACATGTGCACACCTAGGAATGTGTGGAGGAAGTCACTCTGCTATGTGCCGGTCTGTGGGCTGACATGATGTGGTGTGAATGCAAAGGAACAGACGGGAGGGACTGTGTGTGCCGGTCAAAAATAACTATAACGTGAGTGTGATACAGTACATTGTGCGTAATGAGAGGGAATAGCAGCATGGGATGAGTGGACGTAGAGGATGGATGGATGAAAAGAAATCACAGATCAATCAATCAATAGTATACCTTTACAGTGTCATTCACTTCCTCTACGATACAGAGAGTCTAACCTCCACTCTCGTTGTTTTTCTGTTACATGAATCGTTTCAGCACTTCATGTGGAAGTGTTTTTTCCTACTTTATTTCCCTTCATTTACGATTGTTAAAATGACATTCCAGGTGCTGATGATGATGATGTAGTTTAACCTTCATTTAGTCGTCTATTACAGACATTATGTTGTTGGATGTCCTCTGAGTGAGTTTGTAATCTTTTGTGATTGCATGGCTGATGCCAGCGCAGTCTACACAATACGTGCAACCAGTCTCTCTCTCACACAACACACACACACACACACACACACACACACACACACACACACACACACACACACACACAGGTTTGTTGCAAGCCGTGACACATAAAGTCAAAGCCTCCTTCAACCTCTACCTGTGTTTTGGAGTCACTGCTCTGTATCTCTGTGGATGTCACGGTCTGGTTGACACCAAAACTTTCACACACCTGGCACCCCCCCCCCCCCCCTCCCCCACCTGTTTCTGATCTGATCGGACCCTTACCACACCCGAGGAGGATTCTGTGTCCATGTGTGTCAGCCAGACTTAAGTACCTGCCCAGTGGGATTATGCTGATAAACTTGGCTTGGGGGGGGGGGGGGGGTGCAGCCCACCTGTCATGTCATGTCATGTCCACAGGTGTGTTTTAGAGAACACACACACACACACACAAAAGGAGCTCCATATTTAACAGCACTGACCCCTGTGTCAGTTTGTCCACAGGTGTCCTCAGGAAGACATTTCTCAGTCTCTCTATTTTTTATTCTGTCTTTCTCTATCTACCTGAAATCAAGAGGCCGACACAAGAGTAGTTGCTCAGATATAAATTGCAGAATAAACGCACAAATCTGTTGCGGTTCCTTTGATTGGCCAGTGAGATTTTTAGCAAAAACTATAAATCCAACAAACTGTATGCTTGAATATAATGTCTGTATATAGTTTGTCTGAAACATATCAAATCAAGTCATCCGTGTGTTTCTCTGTCCCTTCATCTCAGGTTGAAGGAGATTAATATGAGCGAGTATGACGCTGCCACGTACGAGCGCTTCTCCACCGCCGTCACGAGACAAGTTCAGTCTCTACGCATCATCCTGGACAGTTTACAGGTCAGCTGCCCTCCACTTGGCATCACACTTCTATATTTTAAACATGATTAGTGGTCTTATTACATAATCCTCAACACTGTAGAACACACACCCATGTTGCTTTTTACTGTACAGACAGACAGTACTGCATGCCGTCCGGTTGACCCTGGCCGGTCACAAAACAAAAGTCCTGTTGAAGTTGTTGGATGACAATCGGTTGACCTTATACAACCCCATGGGCAGGAAGGAGGGGGCGCTGTCACACCGGAGCACCCTGATTGGTTCATAGAATGAAAAGCAGGAGCATAGGGGGAGTGGTGGTTAAAAATCCAGGATGTGATATTGTCTCCATTTCAATATTTTGGGTTAGATTTTCCTCCCTTTGTTTGAGCTTCTTAGGGGAAGTGTGTGTGTGTGTGTGTGTGTGTATGTGTGTGTGTGAGTATGTGACGAGAGGAAAATCCAGCAGCATGTGAGAATGATTACAGAGCAGCGACACTCAGCCTCGCTCTATTATTCTCCTGTCCAGGTGTGAAGTTTGTACAGTATATGTTGTGGTAGGTGGGTGGATGTTGTGGGTGTGTGTGTGTGTGCGTGCGTGTGTGTGTGTGTGTGCGTGCGTGCGTGCGTGTGTGTGTGTGTGTGTGTGTGTGTGTGTGTGTGTGTGTGTGTGTGTGTGTGTGTGTGTGTGTGTGTGTGTGTGTGTGTGTGTGTGTGTGTGTGTGTGTGTGTGTGTGTGTGTGTGTGTGTGTGTGTGTGTGTGTGTGTGTGTGTGTGTTCCATCCAGGTGTTTGCAGCCATGCCAGCGCTGGCTTTGAACATGAACTTTGGTTATTGTTTGTATTGGTCCTCGTGGTCCCGGGCTTCTTTCCCGCTGTGAAGACTTCTGGAGATTATACCAATCTCAGCAGACGGGACGCTGTGAAGTCATGTTATTTGTATCATACCTGAAGAGTGATTTAAGGAGTCACTCACACACACACACACACACCTAACCATAGCTGGCGAGCTTTCAATAAACTGATTGTGTATTGTTTCCAGCCGCCGTCAGTCTCCCTAAAGGGAAACCCCTCTCTACTTATCTCTGAACAAAGAGCTGGCTCCCCAAACGTAAACACCGGCACGTCTTCATCAAATGTATCCGAGCAGGAAATCAGTCCGAACTGGCCAAAATAAATCACAGAGAGATGCATATTTGCTCTGAATTTTACGCCCAAGGAAATAGAAACTTTTTTTTTTCAATTTCATTTACCAGGGAAACTGTCGTAACCTGTTAGGGGTCATGCAGAGGGAGGAGAGATATTTTAGGAATGACAGTGAGCTTCTTACAACATTGTCAAAAATAGAAATCTTTTTGTGACCGACCTTGTGCGTGATGCATATGGATTTGTGTGTGTTGCTGAATGCTAACTGTAGTTTGATTATACATATATGGATATATTGTGTGGATGAGCTGCTACGTCGCCTGTGCCCAAGACAAATGTCTCCTTAAGGAGACAATAAAAGGCTAATCTTATCTAATCTAAACAAGTATTGTTACAACCCCGATCAGAAGTCATGAGCCCTGTGCTGTGTGCGACATGGTGGCTAATCTATGTTCTTTTGTGTGTGTACACATGTCATGTGTTATGTCCTTCCATGTGACCACTGCAAAAACAAGTTACTTCTCACCGGCCAGCTCTCTGATTAACAGTTATCACACTATATATATATTCCTGGTGTGTACTCAAACCTGGGCAATAAAGATGATTCTGACTCTGAAAGTGGAGTGAAATATCCTTGGAAATGGGGTGGGAGGACAGGTGACGGTTGGTGGTGATGGTGGGGGGTGGGGGGGGGGGGGGGGGTTTAGTAATGTATGTGCAACTGGCCCCGAGCTCTTTCTCTACTCATGCTGTCTGTACTGTAAATCTTTCTCGCCTGTAATGTGTCAGCCTGAATTACAACTGTCTGGGTTTTTCCCCCTCGTTTCACAATCTGCCCCACCAAAATGAGATCATTGTCCCCGGACAGATTTTGAAATGTGTGTATTTATTTTGTTGATTAGTTCATAATGTGTGTGTGTGTGTGTGTTTTCAGGCTAAAGGGAAGGAGCGGCAGTGGTTGAAGAACCAGGCTCTGGGAGAACTGGACGATGCTAAAATCATAGACGGACTGACGGGAGAGAAGGCCATATACAAACGCAGAGGAGAGCTGGACCCAGAGGTGTGTGTGTCTGTGTTGTTACAGATATTTAAACCACACTTTTATTTTTCCAGAGCCACACCTCCAAAACCACGCACACTCCCAGACCAACACATCATTTTGACCTTTATCTGTCATACGATACATTCCAGTGGTGTGTGTGAGATTATTATTAAACCCTGTGCTTCACACACAGTTTCTAGTCATTTCACATGTATGGTTGAGTATATCACACACACACACACACACACACACAGCACAGAGATAGTTCCCACACTAATCATACAAACACACACTAACCATAATGTGCATGCCATGTTTTTCCTCCTTATTTAGCTCCAAGCATTGCATATTTTTGGTCTGGGGTGAAGATCTAAAATGAAGTAATTGCCACCAGTTCTTTAAACCTTGTCCTTGTGTCGACTGTTATTTTAAGTGAGCTGCACCAAATTCCGCAAAAACACTTTCCACAGTAGGTATTTTCTTTAATTTAGTCATTAGTCGCGGCCGATTTTCTTTGAAGATTTTGTGTTTTTTGTGTGTTTTTTTTTTACAGCTGGGCAGTCCTCAGCAGAAGCCGAAGCGTCTCCGGGTGTTAGTGGACGTGTCGGGCAGCATGTACCGCTTCAACGGCGTGGACGGCAGGCTGGAGCGCTCCATGGAGGCCGTGTGTATGGTCATGGAGGCTCTGGAGAGCTACGAGCACAAGTTCAAGGTGAGATTCGCTTTGGACAAAAGCATCTGCCACATTCATTTAATGTTACTGAGGTGATACCATATCGACTGTACAGTCGCAACCCAGTCCTACGTTACTTTTTCAACACTTATTTAGGTCGTAGTTTGTTACCCAGCCTAGAGAGAAGGGGGGGGGGGTATGACTGTGTATAAAAAAGTTGACGGGAGACAGACTTCTTGGCCCCTAAGAGACACTCAACCCAACCATATACTGATCACATATCAGTGTGTCACACACACTGATATGTGTGTGTGTGTGTGTCTGTTGTGTGTGTGTGTGTGTGTGTGTGTGTGTGTGTGTGTGTGGTAGATCAACAACTAGGCACTTAATAGATTCATGTCCTATTTATTACAGCCATGAAACCCCACTTATGTACATACTAATGTAGGAAAAAACACTCTTTTAAAAACTTTAATTTTAGTGATTTTAATTCTATTCATATTTTGAATTGAATTTGAGGATTTCATATAAAAAGTTGTATAAAAAACGAACTGGAAAAATAGATTTGACATTGTGGGGAAAAAAAAGAGGCTTCCTACCCAGCAACAGCGTTATGAACAGATGAGACACACAGCCGCATACCTCTGACCACCACAGTCATAACTGCCCATATTAGAAATGAGCCACACACATAATACCTGAGTCCTGGAATAGATGACTGGAGCCCACAGTGCCGGGCTGACCCGGGTCTAATGTAAGCCGCTTGTGACGTCCGGTCCATGGGAGGCGTGTACACTTTCAGGGTTAACATAGTCTTCTATAAGTTACGAGCTGACATTTCAGCACCGTCACACCTGAGTCTTTACACCTCAGTCCACGTACTATTCCAGGCCGTGCATGAGGAGGATGCAAGGGGTTGACACGACGCAACAATAGAATATCGTCATTCTTTCCATTCATGTTCATGTGGTAGGATTTTATCTTAATATAACTGTTTTGTCTACGCAGTACGACGTCGTGGGCCACTCAGGCGACGGCTACGACATCGAGCTGGTCAGAGCGGATAAAGTCCCCAAGAATAACAAAGAGAGACTCAAAGTCCTCAAGGTACACTTTCATAATCAGTCCGCTCTTGTTTTGTCTCTGCACACCTGTTGTTCCCACACATACCAACCCAAGCAGACTGGAAACAATGGTTTGTATTCTAATGCTTTCATTCTCTCTCGTTAACGTGGGAAGTCCTCCCGTTCTCAAGGTCCGCCACCACAAACAACTTCTCCACCTGTGCGATAAGGTGGAGAAGTTGTGGATAATGCACTGGATGTCTGAACGTCTTATTAAACCTTTTTTTCTCTTTGGCCTGTTTCCTCCTTCTTCCTCCTTCCTCCCTCGCCCTGCAGAACATGCATGCCCACTCTCAGTTCTGCATGAGCGGCGACTACACTCTGGAGGGCACCGACGCCAGCATTAAGGAGCTGGCGCGAGAAGAGGCCGACGAGCACTTCGTGGTGGTGCTCAGCGATGCCAACCTGGAGCGCTACGGCATCCGGCCCGAGCGCTTCGCCCAAGTCCTGACCTCTGACCCGCAGGTCAACGCCTTTGCCATCTTCATCGGATCCCTCGGCGATCAGGCCGAAAGGTGAGGAGGCGGAGACGGAGACGGGTGGCATCTAGGGGGCGTTAAGTTGAGGGTGCAAATAAGGGAGGCAAAGGAGGAAATAGGAAGGATAAGTTAAGGGGGTGAAAAAAGAACATAAGCCAAAAGAAGGATACATATGACAGGAAGTAAATGAAAAATAAGATGAGGGGAAATGTACTCTTCTGCCTGCTTTGAGGAGCCTCTGGCTTCATGGTTAGAAAGCAGTCACGTGCTCAAGGACCTTCAGAATGACAAGAGACCTGTTATGCACCCCGCTCACGACTCTGTGAAGAGCAGGAACAGCAAGAAAGCAAAGAAAGAGACCTCTGACCCTCTGAAGCAGCGACGGGAGGAATTACTCTTTAACTCCTGATGCCACGGTCGGGTGGAAATTAACTCTGAAAGACGGTTCAAGCTATATACAGTTTATGGGTTCAAGTCAGAATGTGAGGAGAGGAATGAGAACGATATATTCACGTGTCATGGAAGCACGCACGCATATGGGGAAGCTATAGAGTTACGTAGTTTTATGTTGGGACAGTTTATGTTCCTGTTGACTGCCCATGCTGGTGTGTGTCCTCGTGTAGAGGACAAACTACTGATCGAACAAGAGGAATGTGAAAGTACATGGGGGGAATGAAAGAAAGAAAGAAGGAGTGCCATCAGATGTAGTGTGTTTGAATAAAAGAACTAAAGCCAAATGGAAGTGGCTGTATTGCTCCTCCACTCCTCCGTGTGAGTGGCAGCCCTTTCATTCACAAACGATTCTGTTGCTAAAGCTCAGTGTCGCTGTTCGACCTCAAACTTCTATCTGTGTTTCTTTACTTCAGACTCCAAAAGACCCTTCCGGCAGGGAGATCCTTCGTGGCTTTGGACACCAAGCAGATCCCCCAAATACTGCAGCAGATCTTCACATCTACAATGCTGTCCAATGCCTAAGACTGACACACACACACACACACACACACACACACACACACACACACACACACACACACACACACACACACACACACTCACCTCTTATCTCACACATTCAAAACCTCAAGATCTGCTCTGACAAAGCTCGGAAGCTTGTCAGACTTTAAGGTTGTGACTCATCACGGTCCTGAACCCGCCTTCTGTATCAGATTATACAACTTTGTTTCAGCTGTATCAGTACTGAAGACTCTCCTTGAAGGGAAGAGACTGTTGTGGTTAACAGTGAAATAATGTTTAGCCGCTCTGTAGTGTCCCTCTAGGAATAGGTACTGTACCATGTGGTCTATTAAAAAGCCTGTGATCTTGTGCATGACTGTACTCCACTGTATAATGAGACGCACTGTCTCGGAAGCAACAGTGACCTAATGAATGCCTGGAGCCTCTCTCAGACCCCTAAGCTGTTGTTGTTTTCGACCAACTGCGCTGACGCACGCGCCGCATACGTCTTCGTCCTGTTTTGGGTTGCGAGCAACGTTACTCCGAGAAGGGAGGGTCGAGAACTTGAAACGACCCTCACTTATTTGGACTTCCTCGTCATTTCTCGTCTGTCGCACAGAAAAAGGCACACACACACACACACGCACACACGCGCGCAGGCAGGAACCACCTGACCTGACCGACACTTGGATGTGACGAGCGGCAATAACTTTGCTCCAGAGGAATGCTGGGACCGTGACCAGGGAAGTTCCCCCCACCTGACTGTGCACGCTCTTTAAAGGCAGCCACTGTTGCACAACCACCGGCTGTGTGTGCGTGCGTGCGTGCGTGCGTGTGTGCGTGCGTGCGTGCGTGCGTGCGTGCGTGCGTGCTCTCCTACAGCATCTCTGACAACATGCACGAGCCCTTTCCTTCCTTGCTGCTGGACCTCGATCGCTCGTCTCAGTCCTGCAGGAATCCGAGATCCCCTTTCATTGCCAGACCTCCCACTCCTCAAACACCTTTGGCCCCTGCAAGGAAAATTAGGAGGAAAAGACTCTCCGACATGTCGGTGTGTGTGCGTGTGTGTGTTAGTTGTGCTCGTTAAGGGATTAAGTGCACACAGACCTGTGTTTGTGCTCAATGACAACATGCTGTGCAGTCGGATTAATTAATTCACCCGGTCTGAGCCAATTTGCAGACACGTGCATCCGATACTGTATCGGTTTCGCCCCCTGGTTGTGATACTTTGTGTTCACGCCTCTCTATGGTCGACTCATCGGATCAATAGAACAGCCTCACTAACTCCATTGATCGCTCTCCGATAGAGGGATGTGTTTTTATTAACCCACTTCCGTCCCCCTTTGACTCTCTCTCTCTCTCTCTCTCTCTCTCTCTCTCTCTCTCTCTCTCTCTCTCTCTCTCTCTCTCTCTCTCTCTCTCTACTCTCACTCTCACTCTCTCTCTCACTCACTCTGTTGAATAGCTGGAAAGAGCAAAAGTGACCTCGGTTAAAACTGGACATGTAGTTTCTCTGTAGACGTTCTGCCTACACGTCATGTGTTTGCAGTTGAAACTCCATGATTGGGTATGTCGGCATTTAAAGTGTGCAAATTATAAAGCATATTATAATCACATACATTTTGAATCATTTTAGTTTCATTTAATTGTACATTGTTGTAAGTTTATGTGTAAAAGTAATGTACAAAATTTTAATAAATCCTGTTAACATTGCCCAGTTGATTCTCCAGGTCTGTGCTGTCTTTGAGTAAAGACAACACACACACACACACACACACACACACACACACACACACACACACACACACACACACACTCACTTCGTATCTCACACATTCAAAACCTCAACATTTTCTCTGCGAGCTCGGAAACTTGTCAGACTTTCAGGTTTGAGGTTGTGATTTATCACGATGTGTCCTTAACCCGCTTCCTGTACCAGATTATATAACTTTACTTCAGCTGTGTCAGTACTGAAGACTCTCCGTTTGTATGATGAGACAAGATAATGGAGAAAGTGTGCACTGTGTGTGATTGTGTTCTTAGAAACTGAGACCGCTCAGCTTCACTCTGGTTTCTCCCATGGTCACTTTTTCCATGTGTCCGCTGCTTCCTCTGTTTGTTCCAAACAAACCTCTGGACAACTAAAACATGTCCTCTTGTAGAGGACTTTATTACAGAGAAGGTACATCTGACTCATGGAAGTTAGAATCAATCAAACTTTATTTGTATTTCATACAGTTAGTGCAGTTCAAAGTGCTTCACAGATGACTGACAAGTTGAAATGAGATAGTTTGGACTGAGAACAACAGAAAATACAAAGTAATTTGACAATGTTAGACCAATGCACAGAAGACAATAAAATGACACATAATGATACAATTATAATACAATTTAATTAAAGCTATAATAACTGTAATAATGGTAAAACGGTGTGAAATAAAAACTAGATTAATAAAAAAAGAATACAATTATACAATTTAAATACAACAAAATAAGTGATTAATAAAATAACAATGAAATAGATATTTTAGGTTTTAAGTTTACGTTTAAAGATTTCCTCCAACAGCTCTCATGTTGAATGTAAAAATATCTGAAAACTCATCATTAAATGGCGGTCAAGTCAGTTTATCAGCTGGTAAAAAACAGATTCATTTAAATGAAAATGATTCTGATTATTACTTGGCTGTATTGTGTGTCTGCATTGTTATATTACTCACCCTACAATCTCTGCCTTGGCCTGTCCGGCCTATGGAAAGAGTAATGTGGTGGTAATTACATACTACTGTTCCACTTTCCCTCCCTGCTTCCTGTACTACACTGCTTTATTGACGCACTGTTTATCACCATGGATTTGCTATGACAAAGTGACTTTGAGGGCTCACACACGCATTTTGAATGCACACCTGGTCTGCCTGTTCTGTAAAGCCCCGTATGATTACAGCGGAGAGATAAGACGTCTAGACTAGGAGGGTGTTACAAGCATTAGTCAGTGTTACGGTGTTTGTTTGGTGTTTGTCCCCGTCTTACACGTTCAGATACTGTATGAGTCAGTCACCGTTTCTGCAGTTGTGGAAAGAATCAGCAGAAACTCTGGTGATTCACAACTTGAAGCAAACTATTTTTGGGTTACTTTTGGCTGATGTCATCACATTTCAGTCCAGTTTGACGAAGCAAATAACGCGGGCAGGACATAATAAGTGTGACTGTCTCGGCTAAACTGGGGTCTAATCTGCAGCGTGATGGATTGATCGCTGACATGAAGGAAAGCATCACCCCAACACTGTTGTGACTGTTGGTGAGCACTTAAGGGTAACGACACACACACACACACATGAGGTGCTTCAATTCCCCTGTGGTGGTAGAGACAGACCGCTGGTGGCAGTCCCAAAGCTTTATGGCAGATTCATTAGGCAGTAATAACAGTCCAGAGTCAATAGTGTGTGTGTGTGTGTGTGTGTGTGTGTGTGTGTGTGTGTGTGTGTGTGTGTGTGTGTGTGTGTGTGTGTGTGTGTGTGTGTGTGTGTGTGTGTGTGTGTGTGTGTGTGTGTGTGTGTGGCTTTTAATATCAGTCTGTGGAGCGAAAGTGTGTGTGGTAAAAGAAAAAAAAAAACAAAGAGAGAGAAAGTGAGACACTGGTCTCATTGGGCTGAAAGAGATCACTCTTGGGTCTGGCACACTTTGGACAGACAGACACACACACACACACACACAGCGAATGAGCACCTGACACCTGCCTTGTCAAGTCCAAATTGAGTCGCACATTGAATCTTGAGCGGAGCCTTATGAGCCGAGCTGCTGACAGACATGAAGACGGAGTGGCGGAGCACCTGACACACAGACGTGCTGATACGCTGTACGGGCAGCCGGGCAGCCAGTTGGAGTGGTGATGAAAAACAAGGAGAGGATTACAAGACTATACGTCAGCACATCATCCAAGTTCACCGAGAATTGATGATTAACTCCCAACATAGGCTTGTGTCTGTGAGGGCTGCAAACATCCCTGCATTTTTTTAAACTAAATGTGTTTGTAGTTAGTTGGTTAAATGTCCCCTTGGAGAATTGCTACTCTATGAAGTGGGGGGTTTGCGTTAACAGCTCCTGTTATTGTCTCCCAAGGCATTTTGGTCCACGGGGCCAGACTTAGAGACCTCTATGGATTAGTGTCTTCAGGAGAGGAACCAAGACCCCTTCCTGGAGCAAAGCCTGGGAGAGTATCTTGCTGCCAACTGGGTGGTAGCCCAAGGAGGGGTCCTGTTGTACTGATCCCCGGCTCCAAAAACGTGGATCTTGTGTGCATGTAATGTCTCCTCTCTAGTGGGGAAGGAGACAAAAATCAGCATTAGTGGAATTGGGCTCATTCCTTCATGTCTTTACTGTGTGTGGTGTTCATGACTCCACCTGGGATCTGCACAGATCTGCTGGGGGACCTGATCTGTATCTGAGTTGTTTTCTCCAGACTTCTGTGCTTGTCACGGACCGTCCATAATAAATGTTGGAGTTCATCGTTGTACCAAATACAATAATAATACAACAAATATAGAATCTGTGGAAGCCTCGCCCATCTCTCTGGTGAAGATCACTCAGGCAGTCTAAAAGTGAATCGTCACTGTTATTGAGTCTGCATGTGATTTTCACGGACAGAAGTTGTACACACAGGGCTTGAACACCGGGTGTCTCACTTGGCGACCTCTGAACTGCATCTCAAACTGTCCAAGCCCGAGGAAACCACAGGACGGAGCCTAAACACGGCCGCAGTGATCACATTTCCCACCTAGCCTGGGAACACAAACAATGAGCATGGACTGAAACAAATGTGCAGGAAATCAATCTGAAAAGCTTGGGAAAATGGTCACCAGACATGTAACCTAAACACATTCTGTGGTTGACGCAGTTACATTGTTACGACTACGTGTTTAAGTTCAGGCGGAGCCATTGCTGTCCTGTTTGAGGGTCCGTCTGTGTTTCTCTCTGTCATTACCAGTTAAAGTTTCAACAGATTAACACACACAGCCTCACTGGGAAAGTGATTGTGTCTGCTGAAACCCTGAGCTTGGTTATTGAATAACTCAGGTGAGCTTAGCCTGGCTGAGGTGGAACATTTGTAATCATGAGAGCCAATCCAGATGGCTAACTCAGATCCAGATAGCCGCACACACGTGTGTGTGTGTGTGTGTGTGTGCATAATGAGACACAGGGATGGAAAACCTTTCCACTTGGTATTGGCTTCGCTGGGTTTTTTTCACCACTTACAGCTTATACTTGCCACCACAGACTCCTAATGTGAAGTCTCTCCATGTCTGCCTCCACAAACCCTCAGCTCAAGTAATACTCATACACATATGGCTTCTGGAACTAACTGTCACTATCTGTAAAGCCTGACAGTCCTGGCCATCATCCGCCATTACGCTCCCTGTGAAATGAGTCATCAGAGACAGAGAATCTCCCATTACTAATACTTCCCATTCAGACACTCCGAGCTTTCTTACAGTCCTGTGATGAGTCTCGCATCATGCGAAGGATGTGGTTTTTGAAATGTTACTGTGGTCAGCACTCAGAGCAGATATGATAACGCTGTTGTCCTTGACTACTTGGTAAACAATGTTTTGTGTTTGTGCCCGTGGCTGCTGAGTTGTTAGCTACACAAGCTCTTTATTGTGCAAACATGTGATAGTGATCCTATTCGTGAGATCAGTTTGATCAAATGTCCTCAACATTCTAAACAAAAACACTGTTTGAATGAGTTGAATATAATGAAAGTGCTTCTGTCGTACATGAGAACTAGCATCTTGCTCTTCAATAACCGTTACTAAAAATGTCTTATTTAAAGGGTTGGTGCTTTTTTGTATGTGCTTTATTTCCAACACTTATGTATGTGTGTGTGTGTGTGTGTGTGTGTGTGTGTCTTTTCACACACGCTGATTTATGGGGCAGGCAGGGAGACTTTCCCTCTGACAGCGCCAAGTGTTTGTGGAGCAGAGAGGACACGCCTGGAGCTGTGGGGGAGACTACGCAGCTCTAATAGATTTTGTTTTTCCTGTCCTCCTCCGCTTGCTGCTGAATCAAAGTCAAGTCACTTGTATTTATATTAGCCGAAAATCCAGACTCACACGCGACTTAGAGGGAATTCCAATCTGTACTGTACAATATCAGATGTGTGTGTGTGTGTAGACCATTAATTCAGAAAAGGAAAAACTCCAAAGAGAGAACTTTGGTTGGAAAAGGGAGGGTTGGTGGTGTGTTGACATCAGCTTCATCAGCAGCTGAGTCTATTGATTTAATGTTTCTGCATGTTTCATGATCCACAAATAAAAGTAAGATTTATAAATGTGTATGACGGGTAGTTCATTCTTTTAACAGCCTTTCCCATTTTTAAATTCCACAGAAATATACTGAAAAGCCGGGAGTCACAGTTTTCCACCTGCACTTCGATGCAATTGTGTTTCAGAGACTGAAAAGAGTCTTAAAAACATTCCACGCACAAATGAACCCTAGTATGCATGTCAGATGGTCTGTGCACACATTCACTAATCTGTAAATTAATGCAAAAAGACATCTTTCTGCACAGGAAGCTTTTTTTGAAGGCAAATGTTTTTTTTGGATTCATGACATTAAAGTTGTTACCATTGTAAATGTTGAATACTGACATATATTCACATTGTGTTGAATTGTTAGTACAGCTCTTTAACATTTGTTCACAGTGGTGGTATGTGTTGAGACTCCTTCCTCTCCACATACTCCCTGCTTGCTTGTTAAAGGTGTGTTCACTGCCAGTCAGCCAATTGTGCTGTTTGCTTTGGGTCAAGCATTGTGTGCACATCACTTCTCAAAGTCACAGGAGTTGAGACCAGGCCAGGCCAGCTCACAGTCACATGACAATATGCTGCATACTTGCTGACTGTGCGCATACACACATCTGGCCCCGGGGCCCGTTGACATGGCTACGGGCTGTGACCGACAGCAGAGACCTTTTTTTTTTTTTTTTTTTCGTATGTCACTGCTGTTCGTCAGTGGTTCCGCTCGCTGCTCGGTGATGTGAGTGCGTTATTGGTGTGTATTGGAGTCTGTGTGTGTGTGTGTGTGTGTACAGCAGACGCTGTGCTGATTTTGTTTTTGCAGATTTCTCCCCCTCTGTTCCTCCCTCTCCTCCATCTCCTCCCTCTCGCCCTGTCCCTCATTCTTTCCTTCCTGCTTCTTTCTCTCACACCACCACGTTAAACCGAGCTGGTCTGGCAAGACCTTTAACCGCCCCTCTCTCTCGCTCTCTCTCTCGCTCTCTCTCTCCCTCTCTCTCTCTCTCTCTCTCTCTCTCTCTCTCTCTCTCTCTCTCACACTCACACTCACTCACCTCCAGCTGCACTCCAGTGAATGTCAGAGATGACATGTGATAACGCTGCTCGTTCCGACCAATAGAAATGAAGCTCCCCTTCAGCAATTACTGTGTTGATGAGTCTTTGTGTGTTTTGTAATTGTCTCTCTTTTCTCCCCACGAGCACAGAACCAGGGTGGAGTTGTAGCCGCTGACCCCAGAACTGTAGCGTTCTGCAGACAGTGTCTAAGCTCGGAGCTTATCCCCCCAACAACAGCCCAGAGGGGGGGAGCGGTGATGAACATAATGATGATGAACGATTCAGTGAAACTCCGGCAGGTAGAGAGAGAGAGAGAGAGAGCTTGTGTGAGAGACAAAGGCCAAATGGTCCAGTTTTCCTCGAGTTACGATGATCTGTAAGCCTTTATACTGATGTATCACTGAAAAAGAAAACAACGTACTATTTACCCCCCATGCCCATACCCTCACATGCATTCCTTCCAAGACTATATATCTATAAGACATCACAGCAACAGTAGGGGCTTGTGCATGTGTCAGTCCTGACCTTTACTCCACTGAGGCCAGGAGTCTGACCTGTTTTGGAAAGAAGGGAACATGTTCTTCCTCTCCCTGCTTCCCTCCCTTAACGTCATCACCCAGCTGATTGCTACTGATGATTTCTTCTCATCTAATAATACTCACTAATATTATTTTGCAGCCTAATGAGCTGGGAATTGACACAACATGGATATGGATTTCCTGTTCCACTCCTATAAATGTTGGCGACCTGCACAAAGAGAAAAGAGCACTAACGAGTGTAATTAGCATAGCCGCAGTTAGATTGGGTTATTCCCGTGTGTCTGAGGCTCGATGGGCCTAATTACCTCAGCAGTCAGGAAATGCCTCTCTGAATGAGCTTTCCTTCGCTGCCAGCTGACACAGCCCGAGCAAAACTTCTGGTTCTTGCAGTGAGAGGAGTATGCCATGTGAGCGTATAGCTGTTGAGATAGCTGCCTGAACTGGCCCGCAGGTTTCCTTTTATTACACAAATAGCAGAGTCACATCTTTTATACAAGCGATGGAACCAAAAGTGTAACGCTTTAGTGCTGCCCTTTGTCTGGTTTCAGGGCACTACAACACTGAACAACATTCTGGGAACATGACAATTTGTATTGGGAATTGGTGGAAATTATCACTTTACTGGCAGAGTTTTAAAAATTGTTTTGAGAAAAGACTTTTAAGTCTCAATAATAAGTTCTTGCACTAGAGTCTAACAGAATCAAACAAAATCCTGCTAACTGTCAATCAGAAGTTCTTTAGATGATTTTATCCTCAGATCATCATCAGATCAATTTAAATAAAGTGAGCACACGCCATCGATGGTGTGCAGGTTTGGGTCACAGAACCTCATGGTGGATTGTTACAACTCCACCCCTCGGATGTAGTGAAAAATAGCCCAAAATAAAATGATACATTATTACATATATATATATATTTATATAAAAAATAAATGTTTATATATTTTTTATTATTATAATTTTTCTTTTAGATATTTCAAAAGTCACCATCCATGAACGTTTTTGCTTTGCCTCTCAGCTCAGTTAAACTCATTACTAGTTCTCAGTTCATGATGAATCTGTTCAGTAGCGTTCAGAGAGGACGGGGAGCAGCATGCAGTGTCTTGTTAAAGCCTCTCGTGGAACGTCCTCTGCCCGTTTATTTGTGCTGGTGGAGGACAAGATGATAGATAGACATCTCAGGTTTTACAAGAGGGGCTCATTAAATATTTTAATTTGACAGTCATTTATTATCCTTCAGCTGGTGAAAGGTGCAAAGTCTGATGCATTTAGGGACAAACCCTGGCTACCACTCTTTGGCATGCGATGTGTGATTTATATATGAGGAGAAGCACGAGGTCACACACTGACTGTACACTCACAGAAACAAAACTGGATTTAAACACAGACACTTTTAAAAAGCCAACCCCACTCTGATTTATAGTCTCAGGAAAAGACTAAAAGAACATAAATCTGGCCAAGAATGGACGGAGCAGAGGAAGAGAGCACATCCCTGTCCTCTGTCAGAGAGAGGACAGCGTATCGGGCAGTAATTATGCGGGGCGATTCCACTGATGCCCTGCGGGCGCTACTGGGAATCGAACAGACTCCTTCAGGTTCCGCCATCCAGGACAAAACAGAAGAGGTTCCCGTTGCGGTAGTGAAGTGCTGACACAAGTGCTTTTAAGAAACTGCTCACCCAAACCTGTGTGTAACAAGTGGCATGACTTAAGTTATATCACCAAATATTTACATGATTTTGTAATTTGTCAATGATAAGTGTAAGACAGTGTCTGAGCTGTTTCAAGGACTACAGTTTAGAACAAAGTTATTCATAAAGTGAGATTTCTATTGTGTGTGTTTGTGTGCGTTGGACCACGAGGCTGAGGACTTCTACCATCCAGAAGAAAGTTCCAGCCTTCATTCAGGTGAGTTAAGGTGAGGTTTTCCCCCCTCAGGGTCCAGTTCCCATGAAAAGTCTGGTCACGTGTAAACTCAGCCTTAATGACAGGGTGCCGTTGCTGGCCCAAAGCTAAACCCTGACCCTCCTCTCTAACCTGGCCAAGGGGAAGAAAAAGTAGACCCGCCCTCCTTCAAAATGAGGTCGTTTTAAGGGTGACAGGCAGGAGACAGAGAAAGGTATAAAAGGACAATAGACAGAGTTTAGGGAAGAGGGTGGAGAAGAAGAGCTTAGCAGGGTGGAGGAGGGGGAGAAGATGAAAGAGAGGGAGGGATAGAGAGATAAAATAGGAGGATGGGAGGAGAAGTGAAAGCAGGAGGAGGAGTTACAGGAGGCAGCATCTGTTGGAACTTAATTATTAACAATGGCCTTTGTCTGCGAAAATAATGTTTACTCACCCAAGTGTAACAGGAATTAAACAACAGCTGTGGATTAATATGTAATGGTAATGCACTGAACACTTACACATATGTTATGTACAGCATATAACTTTTAATAATTATTATTCTATAGCTGCTTAGGACCAGCGATTTTCCAAAGCATAACTTAATGTCTGTGCAGTATTAATATTAAAGTCAACTTGCATGAGACATGAGAGGTGTTTCAATGCTATGATACAAGTTTTGCTGTTGTGTTTAAGGACATTTATCTGAGAATTATATCCATATTTTGCTTTTTATTGTCCTCTCGGTTTCTTTCTTCTCAGCAGTTTTCCAAATAATCATGAATTCGATCATGCTTATTAACAATTAACAATTAACAAACAAGTGCTTAATAATTCATGTTATGGAAGAAGTTTCAAATGTCTGCAAGCTGGTTTGTACATGTGCAGGGAAATAGGAAATCAACACAAACACTAATTGAATTCTGGAGGAAATGATGTGCAGATTGTAGATAAGCATCAGCCATTAAAAAACACGTGTTGAGTCATTTAGAGCTTCATGTGGGGTTACTCACCGCCGTTTCTCTCTCTCATTCCTCTCCTCAGAATAAAGAAGAGTAAGATGCTGAATTTAGCCGTTCAATGACAGCAACAACAACTGCATTAAGAAACGCTTTAGCTCACTATTTTTAAAGTGGGGATGAAGGAAGAGGTCTGTGTGACTGAGTTGTTTATCAGCACTGAGAGGCTCTGTGTGGTTTGGGTGTCATCAAACAGAAATTTGTGGAGGACAGCTTGTCTGTCACTGCCCCAGCACAACCTCACACACCCTAATATCCTCGGCTCTACTGCCTGAGTGCCAGATACCGTATATTGATACCGATTCATGTACTGTTATTACAGAAGGTGCCTGTCTCTGCTGTCAAAAAAAGTAGATGTTAAATCTGCACACAGTAACAGGGGGAATCCATGTTACCTCTCTTTTTCTCTCCCCCCTCTCTCTCTGTTTAATCCGCCTGTTGGCACGACTGGAACAGATAAGTGTGCACCACAGAGAGGTCTATTGAGAGAAGAGAGAGTTCATTGTGGCTGCACTGGGAGCCATTTAGGAATTAAGAGGGGACAAATTGCATCACTGGATAACATTCCTTGAGAGAGACTTTCACACGGAGTGTAGAACTTGGTGATGTGCTGCAGGATGGACTGCTTCGACCTTATCAAGTAGGAAATGGTCAGCACAGTCGCCTGGAAAAGATGTCGTCATTGTCACTGCTGTTCGTGTCCCGTATGAAAACAAAATTCACATTGATTCTATGCTTGTTATGTCACGTCACATCCTCTGAGTGCTGTTATTTATTCTACAAGTTCTCGTACCTTAACAACAGGGTAGGTCTTTGCCAAAGACAGGTGCACGTTGAGAACAGAACAACTTGGTTAGGCTCAGGAAAAGATCACGGTTTGGGTTTAAATAAGTGTGTTTGCTGGGTAACTTACGTACGTGATGCGGGTTAAGAAGAACATGATGTAAATTAATTAAAGTACATAAGATAAAATATGCCAAGATTTCATGTGGGACGTGAACAGCCGTCTCTTGGGTGAAAGTCAAATATTGGGTGATCAAATATGACAGAAAGGTGCCCAGGGATAGCCTGGAGCAGGGGTTTTCAAAGTCTGACACTGTGGATTATTTTACATGATCCCATAGACACTCAACAGCTGAGCCAAGATAGCTTAATATTGCTGTTTGACATAACTTCAGACGACGAAAAGAAATATAAAAAAGGTCTGTCCTGAGGCATTCATTAGTTTGTGTATTTGGGAAAGCGGGGAAAAAAGTAAAATTCCCCCAAAAACTACTTTATCTCTGAACAATCTCATTAACCAGACTGTAAGATGGTGAGAAGAAGGAGGGGGTGTGGGTTGAATACTGGACATTATGGAACTGTTCGTTCGGAGCAGTTAAGATGCAGAAAGACAGAAGGATAAACGGAGAGAGCAACAGATGGGAGCCAGACAGTCCAGTCTGACGATAAGAGGGAGGACCATGACAGCACAGAGCCATCTGGGATCAGCCTGGTGTGTTTGTTGTTTCCTCAATCCTTTTCAATGATTTTCTTTCTCTTTAGAATTGTGGGAACTTTATGTTTTGTTGTTTGCTAACTTAACTGACAAATTGAATGCGGTCACCAAAGTTACCACATCCATCATATGTGCAGTTCTCAGTGACTCATCAGTTCGGGGCCATACACTCTGACTCAGAGTCTGTCTGCGAATTGGTCACTGGGCCACGTAGACGTCCTGTATGATTCACATGAATCGAGATGATCTGGTTTTGATCCTTTGATCCACCAAATCCAATAGCGGGGTTATACTGTTCACGCTCAGGCTGCTCCTAATGCAAAATACATTTATTTAACTTCTTTTATTTTTCTTTATCTTTGCTCAAACATTGGACTTTGTCTCTCTGTCCACCCCTCTCTCTCTCTCCTTCAGGTGTTCCTCACAGCTGTTGACTGTAAAATAAAGGAGAAATGCCAACATTTAATACCCAGGGGACACCAGTGTCCCAATTTCTCCTCGCATTAAACGCGTCCACTTTGACTCAGCCAAGCTCAGAGGAAGTGCAGGCTGAGTTAAGAGGGAGACAGCTGTGTCTAACCATTGGCTGGGACGTCAGCAGGCTCAAAGCCCAGTGATATCAGCGCCTCTCTTCACAACGCTCACGCTTTCCAACATCTTCCCAGCTCATGTCTCATCTGTCATGATCTGCTACAGCAACATGGAAAACCTGCAATGTTGCTCTACTTGAGTAATAAGACAAAGCCAAAATGAATAGCAAAATAAACGTAATAGGCATATGTCATGGAGGTTTGCCTTCATTTCGCAAAACTTAAATATGACGCTGGGTTTGGTTTCTGTTTGTAGATAGCAGGAACATCAACACCCAAGTCATCATTTTGACTGAGACAGTCGCAGAAGTGTAGTGCTCAGGCTGACACTGTTAGCTCTGTCAGCACTGCTGCAGTTGTTTGCACTGTTAGCGCTGCTAGCACCATTAGCTGCGAGCCGCCAGCTCAGCTTTCGCCATGTTGAGAGCCGAGTGGAGGCAATTGAAATGCTCTGAATTTTGTAGTGAGCACCTTTAAGGACACCTCAACACAAACCATCAACCCTACAATTAATAGCTGATTCTACCGCAACCGCCCAAATTTGACCGCTCAGTGGTAAATATACCCAGACTTAATTATGTTGTCATAACACATGTGTTAAATGTTTTTTCCAGTTTTGAAATTGTAATCTTTTTTTTTTTCAGTGCACACATTCTACATTGTTTCTCAGTTACCAAATACAATCCAAAAAGTCATGCGTCGCGTTTGTCCCTGCAGGAATACGTCTTTAGGAAAACCATCGAGCACCTGCTACTGAGCTTTCTGCTCAGCTGCATGGGCTTCCTCAGCAGTAAATTCCCTGCTCTGTCAGCTCCAACACACCCACACGTTGTTCAGACTTCCCAGCGGCAACAGTCACTGGACTGTGTGTGTGTGTTTGTGTGTGTGTACGGCCTCTGCCTGCTTTGAACAGCGTGTCCTAATTCTCAAGGGGGAGATGAGACAACATTGTATTATGCTTGTACCAAAGTAATTTTAGTCATAAGTAGTATGCCATTAAAAACAGACACAGGTAGGGGTCTTTAATTAGCAGTAACATACATTAACCACTTGATCCTCCATTGTTGTTTCTACATGTTAAGACATAGACAGATATATTATCATATGTCAAGGCAATACCGCTGCTGCAGTGCAGAATCAGACACACAGACAGGTCATAGATAAGTCAATCTGATAGTGATGATGGAGATCATGATGGATGTGCAATTTAAGGGACTGCATGAGGTCAGGGGGAGGCAATAATAATCACGTCCATGACAGCTAAACCTGCCTGTCAGACCCCGTGTGAGTGAGTCTTGACTCATGTCATCACGATGAAAGCTTGTCATTGTCAGGGAACGAGTTCAGAGGCCCTCGGTTCAGGCTGCTGTCTGTTCATGTGAAGCACTTACTCAGCATACTATTTTAAAAGCATCAGAGCGGTTTAGTCTAGTTTTAAAATCGGGACTTATTGAAATGACAAAATTTGAAATGCCTTTCAAACTGACGTTAATAAACCCTCGAATATTTAGTACATGGCAAAATTCTAGATTGCTGTGCTTTAAATAATCTTTTTTCTTTCTGTCAGGGTTCCAACCAGTTAAAAACATCAGACGGCTAAAGGAAAGGCTCATGAGCACGAATGGAGCCTGCAAACACGCCTCAGAAAGAGCAAAGTTAAACGTCGGACCTTCCTTCTATGAGGCAACATTGCAAACAACAAAAGCAGGAAGGTAAGGACACAGACGTACACACACATACAAAGATGGCGAACAGGTGCAGACAAGCTCATACACCAGCACAGCTACACACACACACACACACCCCTCTCTATGCCTCAACACACACTTACACATGTGCATACATACAGTAGAAACTGTATATGTACTAAAACAATATAGCGCTGTCATATCCACACATCACAAGAGACCAACATCAATACACGCACACTCATTAATGTCCCCCTCTGTTTGCACAGCACCGGGGACATCTGGACACCAGGGATGTGAAGACCTGGTGGAAAGCTGAACCTGATATTTGGCTCTGTGTATTTATGTCTCTTTGTGATGTGGACAAACATCTGTGTGTCTCTGCCCAGCCTATTCATAGAACGACCACCTCAGCAGTCTTGAGGGGCCTCCCATAGGAATCCGTCTCGATGTAAAGACTGACGCATGGCTGCAGGATTTGGGTGCGTTTGCCTTTCTCCGTCCATTTCTCCACCTATCGGCCCATTCCTTCATTCGCCTTAGCTTTCCATATACGATTGCTCCTAATCCCTTTTCCACGCTGTGTTCTCTTAACTTCTATCCAGCTCGAGTCCTCTACTTTCCCACACTTCCAGCCCTGACCATATACGGGCTGTCCACCGCCAAAGCCAACACTTCTACGGGACCGACCCACGCTGCCAAAAAGATGCCAACCTCTGCCAAGTGTGGGGTTGTTATAGAAGAAAGGGAAGCCCACCCGCTGCCCTCGGGGGAACATCGTTGTGTCAACATGGTCTCTCAGATCAGTGCCAGTGGATCCATGGTGCAGAACAGTGCAGATAAGTGATAGTGCCCACAGCTTCCCTCTGCCAACTGTAGGCCTACTGAAGAAACAACATGGAGACGGCTGTCTCCATGCCAGCTTCCTGCCATCAGATTAACAGTCTGGCATGCACTGGTAGTAGGCTGGCTGGATCCACTGACTGTGGACAGCTGTGAGAGACACCCAGCTTCTGGGCTGAGGTCCTCGCTTCAGAACATGAGACTTCATAGGAAATACAATCAAAGGTCGCAGCACAAATCAGTTCAGATGCAATGAGTAAGGCTGCAAGAAAGGAGGGATATGATGTCCTCCTTTACATGCAGTTAGTGGCCAAGAGAGGACAAAGAGCCACTTTAAAGATGAAGAATTTCAGTTTACTGGTCATAAGAAGTAACACTAAGCCTATGAAAACGGTTGTCTTTTGTGGCTCTGGAAGGAGCCTTCTAAAGTTCTACAGAAATGACCCTGATAATTTCAGAGCGAGCAGGTGTTGTTTGGACCTATTATCTTGAGCCTTGGTTTCACTCCAAAACGAACGCGTACACGCACAGTTGCGGTCACCACGGATGCGTAGTGGTTGTGTTTATAACGTGCGCTTGGAGGAAGTATTTCACACTGGCGGTCGGACGTCCGTTCAGAGCCTTCGCCCTCTGATGACGATATTTACGTCAGGCGGACTTCAACGTACCCCTGTGAAAACTGTTGTGCGTTGTCTTTTGTGGCTGTGGAAGGAGCTTTCTAAAGTCAGAAGAAGTTGAGCCTGGTGATGTCATAGTGATGTAAGCAGGGTTGTCTCAACCTGGACACACAGAAAACCTGCTAACTTGTAGCATGAGATTTGAAAGACTGCATTTACCAGGCAGGAAGAAAGACAACATTAAGTTGCATTGTGGGAAATGTAGGAACTAGAATTTTTGGTTTCTTGACCCATAGAAGCACTATATCTTGGCCTCTATTGCACACATTCTGTTTCTTGAACGTACCCAAACGTTATGCAGCTGTATTACTAAATTGCTGGAGTATTCCTTTAAGTACATGAAACAGAGTAGTACCCATGTGATTGTGGCTACCAGAAGCATATCTGCCCATGGTTGGTGACTTTTGACCCCTGGTGGTCAGCAGACGGAGGGGAGCCTCAGACACAAGATTACTTCAGCCACACCTGCTGCTGGGCCGGGAAGGGGTCGCACCCTCCTGTCTCCCTCCACCTCTGGAAATAGACCCTGTTGCTACAGAAGTTACATATTAAGTCCCTGCTGTGTTGAGTGGTTGATTAATGAGCACAGAAGGTAAGAGACGTAAAATGTCTGTTTCTGTGAGTTTTGTTGCATGTATGACTTTACATTCTTGGGATGCAGCGAATGTCTCACCTCTTCCTACACTTTAGCATGCAGTCAGTTTTGGAGAGTCTCTCTTTGGTGGACTACAGTACATAACTACATCCACATACCACAATTTTGTTTTTACCAGTTTAATGTAGATCCCATTAGGCTTGCCTGCCTGTGCTCACAGCACTGCTTCGGAGGGATTTCAGCATTGATACACATAGAGAAGGACACACCGGGGAAGTGGTGCTGGAGGGTTAATAAAGTGCTGAGGCGGTGATGAGCCAGCTGTCATTCAAAGATCCCCGCTGCGTTACCGCTCCAATTCTAGCCAGTCAGCAGCTCCACACCTACTGTGCTCCCCGGCCTCTGGAGGAAATCAATACCTTCTTGTGTGATTTGATTTTAAAATAGATATAGGGACTTCATGGAAAAGGATAAAAGTTTAATGTGAAGTATGTTATTGAATTTCACTTTGGATGAGATATTCTATACTGTAGCAGAACGTACATTAAAGAGGTTGTAAAGGCGAGTAAGAGAGAAAGTCAAATAAACACAGAGACTATAAAGCTAAACAGAGCTGCATGTTACATTCAGATTACTGAAACAACCCGACAGAAGCCCAGAGAAGTTTCCCGTCCAAAATAAAGAAAGGAGGCGCTTTTACTAAAAGAACAATATTTCATTCTTTAATATCATATCTGGCAGGCATTAGCTGTATTAAATACATATATTGCTTTTCAGTTTTTTTTTTCATAAGGGATTAACTTTTCAGTTCACACTTAAGCATGTAACCAACTTCATTCCAGTCAACGAGTGTCAAATCCTAATCTGACTGTCCTGTTAATAGCGCGGCAAAGAGAATTCAAAGCAAATATTATTTACATAAGATATAAAAATATATTTCCCCAAAAAAAGACTGATAAATTTACAATAAGAAGCTCTATAAAATTACTAATATATTTCTATTATAAAAAGCCATTTTTAAATACTCTTCCAGCTCAGGTTGTGGATGAGGGAGTGTAACCTGGTCTGACAAGAAATGTTCCAGTGACTCTTTTTTTTGCAGCATATATTCCACGTCCTCACTCCTCACAACATTTCATAGAGTGCATTACGTCATTGCTGCTGAAGTATTCTTGTCCTCAGGTTCCCTACAATGCAATTCTGACCCGGCTTGCGGCCCAGAAGCCAGGTGGCCTGGAGTTAGTAGAGCGCTGCTGGGTTAACTATAGCAGAGCGCTGGATAGACCTGATGCCGTGGTGGAGCCACTTGGAAGTTGCCGTGCCATCCAGCTGTATCCTGTTGGGTGGTTTTCTGTGTAGGGGCCGGATGCATGTTAGCTGCTCAAGCGGGGGGTCCAGACATCCACTCCCTCCCTTCCTCATGGCTACACACCAAGATGACTGCGAGCCTCCCCGTCACATGCCTAAGAAGAGACAGAGACAGACAGACAGACGTGATTAGAACAGGACTCCACGGCTCCTTGGTTGCCAGCTCTATTCTCAGAACGGCGGACGTTTTGTTTTACAGGCCGGTCATCGTAAACACTGGTGGCCCTAATAAACGCGCCATCCTCTGGGGCTAACTGGTGGTGGTGGTGGGGGGGGGGGGGGGGGCTGGCTGACTGCCCGACTGGCTGATTTGTATGTCCAGCTTTGCAGGGCGACTGGACGCCTGCGAGCTGTGAAAGACGGACATTCAGTGGCCTAAAAACACAGAACAGAGCAGGGCTGTTGGAGGAAGAAACACGGGCATAAGGAAAGCGTTTCAACTCCGACTTCGGTCTCATTCCATTCCAGACATTTACAGATGGAATTTCAGTCCAGGTTTGCACCAGCGCACATTCCTTATACTCTGATGCAAGTTCAAACACTCACAAGACTCATCTAAGAAGAGGTCCAACGCAGATTAGCCATGTACGTCTACTACCTGTGACGTTTCTGTAAGCTACTAAACGCCCTATTGCCTTCTCTGGTCTTTCAAAGTTGACTGACAGGTGAAAAGGGACACGCTGCTTTTCCCTCCAGTGTAACCCCAGAGGCCTCATGGTCCACATATCACGCCCCGCCTCCTTCATGGTCCTCACACATCATTGTTTCTTAGAAATCCAAGGGGAGTGACTCCCGTGTCACTTTATGAGTGGTCGTTAGCATAGCTGACACGGGGAACAAACGCTCCTGTTAATCCCGACCAGCGGGCGGCGCCGGCACACGGCCTAATTCATCAGGGGTTCTGACAGCTCGGCTGCATAAGCACTCACTCTCTAATGTCCTGTCAAGGTCGGCGATGAAGTCTTCCAGTTCTTTAGTGTCGCCGAGTTTGGCTGCAAGGGAAAGAAAGAGACACACACTTTAAACTAAGCATCTTCAATCGCACATTATGAGACGGCAAATAGGTATATTTTGTAATACATCTCGCTGAGTCATGCGTCTTTACAGTCTTGCCAGAGTAAGAATGAATTTTTTTTCATTTTTGTGGCGCAGCTCACGTTTTGGTGACATAAGAGGAGGTGAGTTGGTGGTGGGGGAGTTCAGTCTCTCATCACTGAAGCTGAAGCTGTTTCTATTGAGCGACTCTGCACCTGTCAAAAGAGAGAAAAACAAAACAAAACGCAGACTTCATTAGGTGGACGTTCACTTTTTCGGTGTACATCATGTAACACACACACACACACACACACACACACACACACACACACACACACACACACACACACACACACACACACACACACACACACACACACACATCTGTGTCAGTGGAGCAGCTTGGTGGGTGTAATCATTGCATTCTCCTCTAATGACACCTTTCCTCTATCGCCTGTCACACACATGCGTGTGCTTGCATTTAGCGCACACAGACAAACACATACTTGGACGGAGGCAAAGTGTACAAAAGACATGAGCAGAAACGTTTCTGCTCTGCTACGCTGGACAACCCCGGAGCAAAGATGTGTAATTTGAACTCAGCGAACTAAATCTCCATTGTGGCAGTTAGTGACAGCAATATAACAGGTTGTCTCGAGCAGAGAGGTCTCTGAAGTCATTCAACTCGTCCCCTGCCCTGAAGCAAGACTTATCTCTGACACGTTTTGAGTCTGATACCGGAGCGGGACACGTTCTTGTCCGGCCGCTGTTTCTGTCTCCCACGTACCACCCAAACTGTAAACGGTTACATAAATAATATAATGGCCACTTTGATTCTCCATATTTCAAACCACATAAACATATTTTCACTGTCTGGTGAGAAATGGAGGAAGAGAGAGAGAGAGAGAGAGAGAGAGAGAGAGAGAGAGAGAGAGAGAGAGGAAAGTGGAGACTTCCTGCAGCTAGATTCCTGTACGACAGCATGGAATTGGGCTCGTCTGTCTGTCTCATTCATTAAAAGCAACTTTTTTTTTTTTCTTCTCATTCACATCTGGTGGTAGAAGTGTAGCAACTTGCTTAATTATCAACCTCCCTGTCCAAGATATCTATGCGAGTATGAAGGAAGTGTGTGTGACAAAAAGCAGATTAGGCAGCACTTAATGCTGTCCTTGTCTACCCCGCTCCTCGGTGCAGAACTCCAGCGGACCTTCACAGTGTCTTCCGATGTCGACCACTTATTGCCCCCCCCCCCCCCCCCCCCCCCCCCTCTCTGACCTGTAATACTCCCACCACTCAGCACTGAACACACAGCATGAGATAGGAGACGCCACACACACACACAGAGCTGTGGCCTTAACATCAGCTCTTGACTTGGACATGACTCCCTCTCATTTCTCAGTTTCCATTCGTGCACATATATTCACTTTTGTTACTCGCACTCTCTTCATCTTCTACTTGCTTTCTTTCTATCTCCGGCCCTCACTCAAACGTGCACGCTCTATAGGGTGGATGTAGAGGACCCTGCACAGTTTGCGGCGTCATTTATCTGCACTCTCAAGAGTCCATCCATCCATCAGGCTGCAACACAATGGGTCGTCCCTGCGTGGGACAGGTCCCTCTTCATTAGACTGCCATGGAGAGGACAGGGCTCATGCAGGAATCTGATCCCTTGAACCAATCGACAAGCTCGTTAGCTCCACAGACGCAAGTTCGAACACCCTCCCTCTGCTTTTAGCAGGGATGTTGCTCAATGCAAGATCCTCAGTGGTTTACGTGGTAATGACATTTATACTAGCTGGATTAGTGAACCTTGTGGTGATACTCTCCACTGGAACCCCAGTTATTATGCAAATTGGTGTCTGGCAGTAGTGCCTGAATCTCCCTGGAATCCTGCATGTTTCCTTTCCAGAAAACTGCAGACTGTATAAGATCTTTCCACGTCTTCCTGTGGAGGTCCAGCACCACTCACACGCGTCAGGGAAACTATCTTTGCTCATGGGGACCTGAAGCATATGTTTTTTTTTTCTCTGCGTGTCAGCATATGAGCGCTATCACATTTTGGTGAGAGGGCTGAGCTCTCCAGCTGGGGAGGCAAACTTCTTTTAAAACACTGTTAGAGTAAAATAGTAATGCATGACAGTCAAACTTTAGAGGAGTAGCCACATATGTGGGCGCAGGTGTGCCAAAATATGCAGCGGGAGCTTCATCTGACGCCCAAATCTCTGGACTGTGATCAAGGATATCTCTCTCTCTCTCTCTCTCTCTCTCTCTCTCTCTCTCTCTCTCTCTCTCTCTCTCTCTCTCTCTCTCTCTCTCTCTCTCTCTCTCTCTCTCTCTCTCTCTCTCTCTCTCTCTCTCTCTCTCTCTCTCTCTCTGTGTGTTTACTGTAATTGTGCGTGAGAGCATGAGAGCATACGCATGGATGCACATGCAACAGTTTGCCAGTCTCCCCTGCTGAGCTCTTGATGGCACATGATAAGAAGCTGCACACACACACGTATTGCGGAGCAGAAGGAGGAGTAACAGAAGCAACATAAATGAAACACATGAGGCGTCTGTTTGATAAAAAGTCAGTGATATGCCCGACTGCTTGGGTTTAAATTGTGTGGCAAAGTGGGCATAAACTCCTTCAGACCATCACTATTATTTGTAGGTGCCTGATCTCCATGTTGCCATGTTTGCACTTATGGGGGACTTTTTAATTGCCCAATTTAAATACATACTCTGAGACCTTCCCTGGTTTAGACGCACAAATGTATTTATGTGATTTCTTTTTGTTGTCACATTTGGAAAACAAAAGCCCAGCAGGAGAGCGAAGGACAATGTTGCTGAATAACACAGCTCTCATGAATAATGTATCACGGACTCACTCTCGGAGTCGCTGATGCCGCTGTCGCTGACGCTCGCGCTGCTCCTCCTCTTCATGGTCTTCAGGTGTTCGTCGTATCTGAAGTGTCGCTTCTCCACCGGCGACGTGAAGTCCTCCATCACCGCGTCGAACTCGCACAGCACGTCGTTCAGATCCTCCTCGTTGACGAACTTCGCTGCAAGAATAAAAAAAAAAAAAAAAAAAACACATGACATTAATTACTTTTCATTTAAGAGAGAAGTTTGCTTTGGATCGACTAAAGTTTCAGCCGAGTCAGAGATTGATAATAAACCCACCAGCAAATAACTTGACTGTGGTAATGGAGCCTAATATTATGGCAATATGACAGGAAACTATGTGAAAGGCATTACAATATATATATATATATATATATATATATATATATATATATATATATATATATATATATATATATATATATAAAATCCTTAAAGGCAGGGTCTTAATTAATTATTTCCTGTCGGAATATTGTAGGTAATTTAAATACTTACATAAATGTTATTTAAGTATGAACCTATAATAAAGGACACAGCACCAAGCAAGTCTTATATGACAAACAAATAAAGGATAGAAAAAAAACAACTTTTGTTTACCTTGAGGTTTGAGTTTTGGAGACTTCATTATTCCAGTAATCAGATTTGAGATGATCCAAAAATCTGTGTTGTATATTTAAATATATATATATATATATATGTCCCTCAGTGTAAAGTCCCACTCTGTCCTCCTGTGTGCAAAAGGTCTTGAACTAACCCTCCAGCCCGAGGACTGCCGCCTTTTAATGAGCCCTGCTCAGTGGGGGCGTGGCGTCCGAAACAGAAAGGGAAGGGCGTGTGTGTGTCTGTGTGTGCGTGTCTGTGTGCGCGTGTCTGTGTGCGCGTGTGCGCCAATAAAAATGTTGGCGGTTGAAGTTACACTCCCCTGACGACTCCCTTATAAAAGAGTATGTTTGTAAACAACTCATGTGTCACTTGCCAGAGCGGTGTAATACAGAGATATTAATAATCATGACCCAGTGCTTTTCATAACGTATCACCAGGCAGATCGGAACGGGACGAGACCCAGCTGGGATTGACAGACAGATCTTTTAGGACTTGATAGTTCCAATGATATTGAAAATATGCTAATTGAATTAATTATATTTACAGCAGTGGTGGAAAGAAAAAACACAGTACTGCTCCTGTTTACAATTTTAAGGCGCCTGTACTTTGCTTGAGTGGGCTGCAACTATTTTATTTTATTTTTACTAATGATCATTTATTGATCACAAATAATTATCTAACATCTAAAAAAATGTGATCCACTTAAAAAAATACAGTGTTAGAGGTTTAACTATACCCAACAGTGCAGAAAAGCTTGAACATGGCAGAATAAAATCCTTCTTACATGTTAATACCTCAGCAACAGGTGAATATGTTGATGATATAACACTGACATTCTACTTCATGATGAGTACTTTCTGCTTATATTCTGTTACTCTAGAGTGTGAGGGAGTACATTTTTTACATTGGGTGAAGGATCTGAATATTTCCTCATTAATATCTGACATATGGTTGACATGTTGCTCCGGCCTCAGTTAGGAAGTAATGATTTCACAATCATTGATGTTTTTCAGCAGCATATTTGTACAGGAGCAAAAAAAAAGAGATTTCTTAAGATGTATGAGCCTTTGAATGCACTTATAAGTAAGTTCATATATTTTAAAAGCACAATATTTGTATTTATATTTAGGTTACATGCCACATTTTTTAAAACTCATAATCTAAGAGCTGCACTGTACTCAGACCGGACCTTGAAGGTCTGAAGTCATTTGGATCTGTACGTGATCTCCACTGATGTTACCAGGTGGAGGTCAATCACACAAAACTTTATCACGCAGACATGAAAATATTTTGTCCAGGGTGTTAATATGTGTTAAAATATTATGTCCAAAGATGAAGCTGGAGCGACATCTGGTGGTGTGCTGTCACAACTGCAATCAATCGGATGTTTTGAACTTTGGTTTATTCATGCTGAATGTTTTGCAACTTTCATGGTTAAAGCGGTCAGAGAGCCTATATTTACAGCATGTCCTTTCCTCTCCCATCAGGTGCTTTCTAACAAGAACTTTCTTCATCCCGAGAAAGTCCTCACCAGTCTTTCCCTGAACTTCTGCACCATATTGTTTGTCTTATGTTTAACTACATAGGTCACTTGTTTCTCAGACGTGGGTCGACAGTTTCCCCAGAGCCCCGGACAGCCAGTTGTCCAGTAAAGATCTCTGTGAGTTCATTTGTCTTCACACATCAGTAGCATGCACGACGGCCATGCTGAGACTTTCACACCTCCGGTGCCCACTTTAACACGATCAGCAAATGGGTAAACATGCCATGTGTTTGCAGCTGCACGTGTCTGTTGACTCTGGAGGCCCTTAGCTGCTGCTTAACGAGGGGCCTGGCATCAGCGGAGGTGCCGAAAGTGACACCTTCGAGACACCACGAGAAGATATCGGTGTTACTCGTAAGTGGGACACCAAGTCAAACAGAATCCACTCATTTATGTCTTTATACCTCACAAAGCAGGACACCGAAAAGTAAGAATAGTAATCATATTTATTAAAAAATAAATTACATGATCTCTACTTACATATTTACATTCATTCGTTGTCATTTGTGAGGGACAAAATGCCATAGAACAGCTTAGAATACAACTAGTAATTAGAAAATACATCAAACTATTGACAAAAGGGTTAAGATTACTCATACGTATTTCACTTACCAATGAGTTTTATATTTGATTTTAACTAGGCATATATTTGCTTTAATAAAACACTTTGCACTTTGCACATCGTATGAGTTTTGGCTTGAGAAGTAGATGCAATTATGTTCTTGTTTTTTGCTGCACACGAGGGCTGTGATATATGTATGCATGTAGTATCCTCTATACATGTTCCTATGTGTGGGAATGGATGTGTAAATGTCTGGGCGTACACTATATGTGTGTTTTTACTTACATGTACATGTGCATGGTTGATTTGACCCTTCATCATTTGGTATGCATGTATCTGTGTGTATCAGTGTGTGTGTGTGTGTGTGTGTGTGTGTGTGTGTGTGTGTGTGTCACTCAAATTCACAGCCCAGTAGTTCTATTCTCATGGTGATGGAGTTCTGCCAGCTTCTGGGGATGATTCGGATGAAGCGGGAGAAAATAGGAGGGTAGATGTAGTTCTTCACGTGGTCGTTGTTATTTGTATTTCCCAAGAAAGTCTGGATTTGGCGAGAGAGAGGAAGACATAGTTTAGAAACTCTTCACCATTACTGTCAAATGTAACTCCAGTCACCCGGTGAACTGGTTCATTTAATTACAGTTTCCATGTGATTTTGCCACCGTTCACCTTGAAAAGGACGCTCTCATCATCTGTGTACTGCCTCCAGTGAATGCCATTGTTGCTGTACTGCAGAATGTAGGACATGACATACATCTCTTTCCCCAGAGACTTGGCTCCTTGTGTTATGATACCTGTGATCTTCTTGATTTGGGGCAGCTCCACCTGAAGCCACTGGTTCATGTCACGATGCTGTGGATGGGAGGGAGAGAGAGAGAGAGAGAGAGAGAGAAAAGCGTTGACTTGTAGGTCGGTACGTGCACGCATTTATAAACTACCAAAGACATTTTTGTGCTATTTAATTCACAGTTCACACATTTTCAAGGGTTTTCGGAGGCCGCGGGGTGTGTGAATATTGCTATCAGATTCTACCTGATGCTCACTTTAAATTTGAATGCCTTAATTTCGACCTGTCATGTCGGTATTAGGATTTGTACCTTGGCCTGCCATGCATTGATGGTGCCCTGTGTGTTGAGGCGTGCAAGAGAAGGTTTCCAGGGTCCAGAGTACCAGCTGGAGGCTGTGGTGCTGGCTGTGATGAGATGGTCTTCAATCAGTCTGCTCTCCACCCCCAGAGGCACCGAGCAGCCTGAGGCGGGAGATCAGAAATGTCACATTTACAGGAACTCAGCATTCGTATAAAAAAAATCAAATATTATAAATAAATATTGAGGTTCAGGAGAAACTTTGCCACTTTGCGTAGTAGATTTTGCATATTTCGTGAATTTGAAAAAACTGTACGACGACGAGATTCCTCGTCGTCGTACAGTAACATCTTACCATCAAGCTCACAGCCGTAGAACTCCATGCGGACTGTGGCCTTGTTGTACCAGTCGATGGGGTGTAGCCTGATGAACCGTCCAATCACAGGAGGAAAGAAGGTGTTTCTTTTTGTCTCAAAGGCTTCCTGGTTCCCAGTGAATACCTGGTCAAAGAGGGAGAGACAGAGTGAAGCAAAATGGTGATCACACACTTCTCTCTTAGTTTGTAGCTGTTTGCGTTGATCAAAAGTGACCAAACTTCTCCCACCTTCCTGAGGTCCCTGCTGTCGCCCTTATAGAAGATCCACTTCCGGCGGTCGGTGCTGTAGGAGATAGAGTACTTGACCACAAACTGGGTATGGAATAGCTGCCTGGCTCCCTGCGTGGCCACCTGGCTGAGCACAACTGGCCTCTGGAAGTCCACCTGTACAAGGGAGATACATAAGGTACTGTGCTGTCTTCACATAGAAAGCAAGTGCACATATGCAAACATACTCAAATACACACACACACACACACACACACACACACTCTCTTATAACACAGACAACACATACCTGAATCCAGCTTTTGGTCTGGTCTGTGCTCCATGCGTTGAATTTACCGTTATTGTTCAATCTGGCAAGATGGGGCTCCCAGTATCCTTCAAAGATGGAAATATTGTCATTCGTCTTGTGACATGAAGTTTACAGCAATAATTTCACAAGTCATTGTGATTGCAGTAGGACTACAGTGCATACAGTTGGGTTCACACAGGAATGGCTACCTCTAGTGTTGATTGCTGTGATCTGGTCGTCTTTCACGCTGCCGGATTCTAAGCCCAGCGGGCGGTAGCAGTCTTGGAGGAGACAAGCAACATGTCAATTTTAAAACAAAACTAAAAGAGTATCTTTAAATGCTGCAGAGCTGCTCAGTTGTTTGTACCGTTATCTAGAACCAGAAAGAGGGTCTGCATGCCCTTCTGTTGGTTGAAACCAACTTCTGTCTCCAGCTGCCACAGGCCAGGTTTGGATGGGTACATCTCCAGAGTGGCAAAGCTCCCTGCAAAGACAGTTTGGTACAGTAATTACGTTGAAACATGCGTGCCTCTGCTATGTTGTTGACATCAAATATAGACGATAGCTATTCTCTGTGTTACAGTTTTAAAGGGTATCGGCGATCTAAATACTGTAAACTACTATTCAAAAATAAACACAAAAGCAGCAGAAGGTGTTCCTTAACAAACAGACATGATGTTGCTCACCAGGCAGCAGTGGGTAGACGGCCTGTCTGTAGCTGGTGATCTTCTTGTGGAGGAACGTCTGTCCGTGGAAGTGGATGCTCTGAAAGTCTTTGGGAGAACCCATGTTGATCAGGTACCAGCACACCAGCTGGTTGGTGTACATCCTCAGGCCCTTCAGGTTGTGTATGATGCCATTGATGGCTTGGGAAACATCAGGCAAAAATACATTTTTATCATTTTGGTCAGGGGATGTTTTCTTCTGTAGCTGATAAATCTTGAATGCATGGAAGAAAACTTATTGGAACTTTGACATGATATTATTAACAGTGCATGCAGTAACTATGTATATATTATATAATTTAATCCACGCTAGTTGAAGGTACTTACAGTGGAATTTGAGGTTCTCCTTTAAGTTGTGGTCCATAGCTCTCCTTCGGTTCTTCCTTTGCATCATCTCGTGGTTCTCTTCGTAGTACCAGCTCTGCGACTCATCGAAGATCATGAAAAGCAGCGTGAACTCCCTCATGTCTGGTTCGTTCTTGTCCAGGGTGCCCTCTCGACACACCAACAAAGGCCCAATCAAGCCAGAGTGGATATCCCTTTCCTAAGAGGTAGATATATAAGGTTTAATATTGGTTCTTAAAAACTGTGAGAACATCCCACAACAAACTACCGCTTTGGCACTTTTGCACATATCATTTTTATGGTTTGGATTCTATTTCGTCTGTGTATGAATGTCATGTCTATCTGTAACTTTGTGTCATATTGCTGTGTATACTATGGTTGAATAATAATAATTTAAAAAAAACATTGAGTTTAATCTTATCATCTTATCGAACCTGTATCTGATTTAGCCTCTTTCAAACTATTCTGATGGCATAAGTTTGTGTTTGTAGATAAATGAAAGTATTCTGGTGAAAATTGGTGCAGTATGCAGTATATTGTATGTTACTTTTTGGCCCATTCATGTTTTAATGCTGCCACTAGGGGGTGCCACAGTCAGAGACTCGAATTCTAAACACAGTGGCTTTAATTTGTATTTGTAAAAAGCATTTCTAAATACTAAACTTCTATCTAGTTAAAACACGGTCTACAACATAAAGATTACTCACAGGATTGACACCTGAATAGTAGGCCCAAGTCCGACAGTGAGACTCATCTGCAACTGGCCCAACTGAGGCAGGAACCTTCCATATATATGTGAAGGTGGTATTGGGTTGAACCTCATTGTCATATTTATACCAGTACTTAGAGCCATCCTCATAGGACAGACCCTCGGTCTGCTTGGTATAGGAAACCCCATTTGGGTGTAAGGAGTACGGACGCTTGGCTTTGTTCCTAAACACCACCTACAAGAGAAAAAGACACATTAGGGCTTTAAAGGAATAGTTACATAATTTGGAAAATTTGCTAATAAGTTCATTTTAATTTTCTTGCAGAGAGTTAGATGAAAAGATGAATACAACTCTCATGTCTGTCATGTAAATATGAAGCAAAAGCCGGTTAGCTTAGTTTAGCAGGGGGACAGCTAGCCCCCTGCAGGAAGATACTATTACACGATGAAAAGAAGTCAAGAAGTCAGGTACAAGAGTTGTCGTTTTTACATCTTGGTTTTTGCACGGTTCAAACTATTGAGATTTAACAAGTTAATCAGTACATTTAAAAGATGCTGCAGGACAGATTTTGTTAATTAATCTTAATCTTATTTAACATTTGGAAAGACAGCAAATAATGTCAAACTATTCTGGTTTACATAAAGCAACAATCAGACAGTGAATTCTTCACACAAAGAATATGATAAAATGTGAGATCCCAGAAGAGCTGTTCAGATTATGGCTTAGCCGTCTTACCATGATGCTTTGTCCAACCTCCGCCTTGATGACAGGTCCCAGGATGCCTAGATGCTCATCCATCTCTCCACGGATGTCAGGTGTGCTGAAGCTGCTGTCCATGTACCCTCGGAAAACCACCTTGGTGAACTGAGTTTCTCTGCTGTTTAGTTGCGACTTGTCTTGTCTCCTGTGGCGATAACAGGACCTTATTTCAGCTTTGCATGCATATAGATGTGTACCTGCTGTAGTCGTGTCTTTTAAAATGTCACCTGAGCTTTTTCTCACTGCTATTTCTGAGCTTACCTCTGTCCGTAGCCACTATAGTCCCACTCGACCTCCTCTGCAGCGATGAAATAAGTCTTGACATTCGGGCCTGAGAGTTTTAAGTAGTATTTGGTGGTGTCATCCAGGTTTAGATTCTTGATGTCGTCATGATCGCTGTAGGGGTCCATGTAGGTCACATACTCGTATTCATCTGCGTTCACATTTTCCCCCTCTAGGTCTAGATGATCTGGTTCGTCCCCAGGAAGGTACAGCTCGTAGTCACTGAAATCGGGCCGGGGCACACCGATGACGATGGGCATGTTGATGAGCTCCATCTCATCATGGACGGGCTGCGGTGAAATAGGTCGTGACCCGCGCGGGGTCATGCCTGGATTGAACCCACGAGGAGAGAACGGTTGGCCACTCCTGGACTGAGGTTTGAATTCCTTCCTCTTCTTTGTTTTCATGCCTTCGCCCTTGTTGGGCCATTGTCGGAAGTTCACCCTCTTGGTCTTCTTTTTCGGGGTTGGCGTTGTTTGAGGGGTTTCTCGCCCCAAATATTTCATCATGTCGTCAGAAATCTCCACGGTTTCCATTTGGTGAGTTCCCTCATAAGTCCAGTTGTGCCCCTGCGTTTTAACGGAGGTGGTTTTTATCGCCTCTGTTTTGTTTTCTGAAAGGAAGATCAGCACTTCTTCATTGATGTCTGAGGCACTTATCTCCTCAGAATCGCTCTTTATTTCTGCATCGCTGGAGAGGGACAGATCAGTCTCATTGGAGAAACTTTCTGAAGAGGATGTGCGGTTCAACTCACCAAGATGAGCTGTGAGATTCTCCCTACTGTCTGAACTAATCTCCTCTGATGAATTTGATCTGGATACATTCGCTGTGACATTCTGTGAGCGCCCAGTTTCGAGCGGAGCGTCTGTTGCATTTTCAAGGCTGGAATTGGCTGGGATAGTCACAATGTCAGATGAATTCATTTGAACTTCGAATGAACTCAAATACTCTGGCTCTGCTGCGGCAATCAGGGAGTCATCGTCACTGGTTTTGTTGTCTGTGCTCTCCACCTCCAACTCTAAGATTGTAAAGTTGCTTCTGTCTGTGCTGCTGATGTTAACCTCTCCAACATCAGCCGTGGGAATAGACGATGAACGGTTTGTTTCATCTGCTGACACGTTAACATGGTTAGCTGCTGTGTTATTCTCTGCACTGTGTGACAGAGATGTGGCGTTGCCCTCTAGTGTACTGTGGAGACTGTTGGTGCTGGTATTGGTTAGCGGCTTAGAATAAAAAAACACGTCCCCTCTGGTGAGTCTCTCCTCGGAGTCCTCCGCCAACATCATGCCCACAGAAGTCTGGTTATCACCAGTCAGGGTTACATTCATTCCGTCAGTCTCCATGACGGAACTTGAATTTCCTCTTGAAGTTTCCGTAAGATTGGCAGTTTCTTGTAATGTTACCGTAAGATTGGTAATCTCTGTTGATACATTTCCAACCGTTGATAACACCGTAGCATTGTCAACTGTTGTGTTCTTTGTGTCAGACACTGTAGCATTATCAATACTTGAGACTACAAACACACTGCTGTTTGTAGTTATGCTGTCATTCTTTGGTAATATATTTGGGCTATAAAAAACAGTTGTGTTCACAGTAGAATTGCCAAAAGTTGATGGTGTACTAGTGTTCTGCACATGTGTTGTGTTCTCACTGATGCTTTGGTTCAGCAAACTAACTGCAGTAAGGTTCAGTCCATCCACCTCTGTCCAAATCGAAAATAATGTCTCATTTGGTGCATTTGGCTTCGGAATCGAGGTCCGACTTTTATTCTTCCTCTCCTTGAAATTCAGGGTGATTTTCGTACCTCCACCAGGCACATCAACAGCATCATAGTCGAGGAAAGAGAGGTCCAGCTGCTCCACATCTGATTTACCAGATTGGTTCCTCAGAGACCTGAGACCTAATTCGTCTGCAAACATGTCTGTGTAATAGTCTGGCTCCATTGGTGTCATTATTGCAGGTTTTGGCTTCTCTTCTTCCTTCTTGATGTCATCCAAGCTCAGAGGTGTCCACACTTTAAATTCTTTGAGCGCTGCTGGATCGTCATAGTCAGTGTACTCATACTGGTGGTCACGATAGCACTCAACATCCTGAAACTTTACGCGCTCTCCTTTGGTTGTCTCATGGGAATTCAGGGAAGCCATGAGCCAGACACCTGGTTCAAGAGGGACATAAACAAATCATCAATGAAAAACTAAGCAGTTGTCACTTTACATTAAGTATCAATCGTTCTCTATATATTTACATACGGTGGCCCTGAGAGCTCAACGCACTACAAATTAAGAAAACATGCAAACAAACACAACAGGAAACATGCGCACGACTTAGAATAAGGTGCTGCAAATACCGAAACGCACTGCAAGAAGCTTACAACACAACGGAAACTGTTGAAACTGCGAAACTCACGCAAATTGGTAGAGTTTAAGCATTGATCTTGAATGGTTGAGGTTAGGCATTGACCTTGATGGATGATGTTATTTGCTTGTGATGTGTTTTCTTAATTTGCGGTGTGTTTATCTCTCGGGGCACATACACATAATATCACACGGCCTTATAAACAGTATATTCCCTGTATTAACTTTCTGTTGTCATGATATTTTCTAAAGTTGAAAGTATCCCTACAGATGAAATATTTGGATACATAATCCCTAATTTGACATAAAATGCATTGTAAGCCCTGACAGACCGATGTTGTCCATCTTCATAGTTATGGTCTCTCCGCTCATCGGGTAGAGGCTGAGGAAGTCCTCTGTCCGCCCGTTCAGCTCAAATGTATGGCCGTAGAAAGTAACTGTCTGGATGTAGTCTTGTGCTCCAATGCTGGACACGTGCCATGTCACAATCTCACCGTTGCAGAAGCCCAGGGGCGGGCCGCTCTCGAACACGTAACCGTTAATTGCTGTGAGGAAATACATTACATGAAGGTCAGTCGTCTGACAGCAAGCTGAAGGCAACGCAGTTAGATGGATGAACGAATAATGCAGTGAATATATCGTATCGTTTTGAATTAGCTTTTATTAGATTATGGCAAAAACCTACTGTGCATGACATTGGACTTATAAAAGTCCGGGTCTGCCTTGTTAACTTTGGATCGATCGCAATATTGGCGGATGTTGTCATCCACGTACCAGCTCTTGTTCTCATCGAACACAGTCAACATTGCATGCTGCTCCTTGTCTGCTTTCAGCTGGAGAAACAAACCAAAATAATAGTTTTGATTGTTACATTTTGCCTTTTCATTTCGACAGTTTTCTCTTTCAACACATGTAGCCGTCCCCAGAGCCATGCCGAACAATGAATGTAGCATCTTTTTACCTGCACACCCCTGATATTGAGGGACTGACTCTTGCAGATGAGGATTTGTCCTATCAGTCCTGAGGCGATGTCGCGTGGCGTGTCCACTGCGCTGTGGTACAGTCGTGTCAAACATCGAGAGTCCTCGTCAAAGGGCTCATCCTCGTCGACCACTTTCCAGGTGTAGGTGTGTGTCTCACCTGGCTGAACACCATGAGACTGGTTGCCTTGCAAACACATGGAGATATTCCTCATTCGTTATTTTTCATCTGATGAAACCAGAGTGGATAATCCACTTTACCCAAGTGTTCAATCCATTTGTTTTACTGCGAGGACAGATTTCGTACCTCCTGCTGGGTAGTTGACTCCCTCATCTGACTTCTCTATCGTCAGTCCATGTGGATAGATACTGTAGGGCCTGGAGGCCTTGTTCTTAAAAACAATCTGTAAACGGACAGGAGGATGAGTGAGGACACGCCGTCTGCAGACAGTGATAAATACTCAGGCTTGATGACCCAAGTATTAGAGTGACACATGATCTGTGAGCTGGCTCTGTGCTCACACTCACTGACTGTGAGGTTAAAGTGCTGTATAGAGCAACAATTTAATAGTGTTTATAGCCATAGCAGATAAAAAAGCATTGGAACTGGAGCCATTTTTATATGTAGTACGTTTCAATTTTAGGAGAAGTTGACATGAACACTTTAGAATGAAGGAGAACATTTAAATGTTTCTTTATCCGATGCCTGTTTTTTAATTAACTTTTTCAATTAAATTAAATTCCGGTTTTATAGCATTCAATATACTGCATTAATGCCTAAATATTTGTCTGGCTTTTTGTCTTAGTCTGGTATTTCTGTGTGATCTCACCTTGACGATATCTCTGATTTGCGCTCTGATCACTGGGCCCAAGATCCCGAGCTCATTTTTCCTTTGCTTGGACTCCAACCTCTCAGTGAATGACTCGTTTTTGTACAGCGTGTACACCGCCTTCTTGTACTTCCCACCGATGCGTGTTGGTGACTGTCTCAGGTACTGGAACTTGAAGTCCCTGCACATAAGAGGAGTTATTTAATTTGGAGACATTGATATAATTTCCATAATAAGAACAAGAACATTTAAAACACTGCACTTCAAGCTGTGGTGGCACCGGTGTATTTAATCAGTGCAAAACTGCCCTTCAAGTTTAAATAGAGCTTAAAGAGTTGAGAGATTTGTAAATGCTGCTTACCCGTCAATGTGTTCTTGCATATTAGGTGCATAGTCCCAGATAATTTCCTCAGCAGCTATGTAGTATGTCCACACCATGCTGTTTCGTTTTTGTTCGATGGTCATCCTTCGCTGCGGTGCTTTGAAGCCGTCACACTTTTTCACATCCACGAAACCATGCATGCCAGCTGCAATGGCAGAGACACATTTTCTTTTTTCTTGTAAATTCTGTTACATTGGTAAACGCTATCTATATCTATGGTGGACGATTGATCTATTCATCTCCTGAGTAGAGAAACACGTACCCTCCATGTGCTTGATGGTGTGGGAGGAGAGCAGCCAGCGGCCTGCGTGGAGAGCCACCATGCTGGCGGTGGCGGTGGAGCCGCTGATGAGGCCCACCGATGACACTTTATGCCCGGTCTGCCGCAGCACCTGGCCGTTCATGTGCACTGAGAATACCTCGGGCTCTGAGCTCATACCCACCAGATGCAGGCCCACAGAGGCGTAGGCACACACACTCACATCTGGACAGAGAAGAGGATGCTGTCGGTCACTTTGTGTCATTTTTCTCTCAACTGTTTTGTTTACGCAGGACATCTAGCGAATGTAATTTTACTGACTGTACACCGTGACGTGTACCATCTATTTTCTCACTTTTATTATTGACTAAACTTTTTATTAAAAAATAATCTAGAGATTAACTCATGATGAAAATATAATGTGTGTTCAAGGCTCATACATATCAAACAAAAAAGGACTGGCCTGAGTCATCAGTGTGTTTGCAGTCAGTTTGTCAGTGTGAAGCATCAGCATTGTTGTTATGACTACTTGCAGTTTAAAATACCTTCCGCACTGACTTAGCACGGAGGTTTGTCTATTAACCAGAACTCTGTCTGAGGTGGTCTGATGTGTCATCTGCATATCATGTTGTTAAAAAAATCACCAAGGAGACCTGAACAACTGACTGCTCGCTCTCTAACTCAATGAGTGATAAATGACTGGACAGACTAACCAGGTAGCGATCCCATTGCGTATCCGTTGATGGTGTACTTCACATGGTTGGCATGTTTGCTTGGTTCGTACTTGCTCTCCCTCTCATCAAAAACCCCAAAGAGGAACACATACTCCTGGTGGACGCCGACCTGCTGCCCCGACTCATCCAGACTGCCTGAGAGGGAAAATAGGAGAGAGATCCAAAATAATGACAAATATATGTAGGTGCAACTGATACTTTGTGATTTGAAACACAACCAACTTTTTACTGCTTACCAGGCTTGCAGATGAGTAAAGTACCAATGAGGCCCGAGTTGTAGTCCTCGACAACATTTATGTGGGAGACGTAGGTGTAGGTGATACAGGTGGGGTCATTTGGCTGTGGAGAAACATCTGATGTCACCTCCCAGTAGTACACGTGCTCCCCGTTAGGCTGCACCACGTCATCCTCTTTCTCTTTCTGTGACGTGTTGTCAAAGTAGTTGGCCCCTGCAAAAACAAACACCGTGAATAAAAGCGAGAACTCTCTACACTATGGATAAATAAAGAATCCTGTTGGAATGGTCTAATAATTAAATCCCATTGCCGAGCAGGGGTCTAAGGAGATTATTGAATTTCCTAACAAAAAAAGATTTCATGAAGAATTTCCTACAAGCTGTTCTTGAATTTCAAATGACTCTGCTCTTTGACTTTTGCATTAAGAGCAAATTAAAAAGCGCTTAATGTCAATTTCCTACATCCAAAATGGCAATAATCTCCTGTTACTGGACGCAGACAGTGATTTCCTATCAGGCTTAGTAATGCTTCCTGTTGGACTTCAGTACAGTCTCCTCTGATAATCTCCCTGTCCTGGTTAATATTTTAGAAAAAGACAAACAAGGTTGTTTGTTGTGTTGGCTAATCTTGTGTAAACATGGGAATGAGCAACATCATGAGCTCCCACACAGTGACCCGTACAGACAGGACTGAGAGTCTTGCTGCTGTCTGCGGGTTTTGCCACAGCTGTCACATTCATCTGCAGCTGGGTTAACAAGCACCCACCCTCCGACTGTTTGCCGTAAGCGACCCCGTGTGGGTGGATGCTGTGCGGTCCGGTGGCCATGTTTCGGAAAGTGACGACAATGGTCTCGTTCTCCTGAGCCCTCAGCGTGGGTCCAAGTAGACCTGCGGAGAAAAGACACGCTCAAATTTATTTGGAATCAGCGACACTTGTATTCTTTGGTATTTCATCATGACGCACCGGGGATGTAAAGTCAGACTGACTCATAACTGAAATAGGATTTCATGGCCCATATATTGTTATGTTATCTTACTTACACTCTCCTAGAAAGGAAATAATACACAACTGTTATTTTCTAGGAACATCCCTGGAAAGCAAAATGCTCTTTGGTACTAATTGACGGTACTAATTGGTATTCATTGACGGTTGTTAAAGAGAGGTTGAAAGAAAATAGTTCCTCAAGGTTTGTGGTTTATCTTAAGAGTAACCAGGTCATGATTTCTGGAAAGAAACATCGCTGTTGACTTTTTAAAATGTATCTATTTCTTTTTTTGGTGCTTTGAGCGCCACAAGCCGCCATTTAGCCCCATTATATTTGATAGAAGGCAGACATCTCTACGGCTGATACCTCCAAAACAAAACAATCTGATTGATAGCACTTTGGGTAAGAAGAAAAACAATATTTTAGATTGTGGGGTGAACTGGCCCTTTAAGTACCTGCTGATTTATTACGGTTTGTAAGAATAGAAGGAAGTGAACAGTAGTTACATTGAGTCAGAATCTTTACTGACATTTTAAACAGTTTCACAATTCTTTCTGGGAAATTCATCAAAATTGCAAGCTGCTGATAATTCACTAACTGCGCTGTTCTACATCCATGGGGACACATTAAAGGAACAAACACGCCCAACTAAATGCAGGCTCCTCGTGCCTGAAGAACATTCTAGTCTCTCTATGAACCCTTCATCCAAAAGATATTCCCCCATTCGGTGGTTTAATTACGGTGGTGGAGAGCACTTTCCTGACAAGTCTCTACAAAATCTCCCATTGGTGTTCATTTGGATTGCGATCTGGTGACAAAGAAGGCCATAATATAATTCACATCATTTACGTGCTCAACACACCATTCAGTGAAACCTGGTGCCCTGCAGGAAGCATCTGCATTTGTTTTGTTTCTACGCTCATTTATTCAGGTTTATCCTTTAGTTTCTCATTCATCTGTATAACCTGTCTATAATTACTCTGTTATTTTGTGTTATTATATGCTCAAATAAATGTACCAGTTCAACACATTTAAATTGTCACACTAATTAATACTTAAGGACAGTTTGTGAACAGTCATGTACATATCAATTTGTTTCTTGTCAATGATTGGGAAATTAAAGTTTATATTAGATTTTAGGAGAAGCGTTTCTTAGGAGTTTACCTAACCAGGAGGGATGAGTCTTCGCCTGTCGGAAGTCTTTGTCATACTCCCGAAAGACCACTTTCTTATAGGTGGGACCAAACCTAAGGAATTAAAGAAAAACACAAAGTCTCAATCAGCACACAAGGAAAACACATGTTGTTCACACCAGCAGCACAGCATTTTAACAACATGGACTTTAAGATATGAAGGCACAAGCTTCCTTACATGTTGCAACTAAAGTGTGTCTATAAATGTGTGTGTGTGTGTGTGTGTGTGTGTGTGTGTGTGTGTGTGCGTGTGTGTGTGTGTGTCTGGCACTATCATAGGATGAATAACAGGCTTCCAGAGAGATGAAACAAGGACACACTGCACTGTTTCCGCACGGCACACACAACTTCAATAACAGAAACCGAGTTAGACGTCTTGGATAAGCTCAGGTGGACAGAATTCAAATAATATTAATAAGACAAAAATATAATACAAAATAATTAAATTAGAGTAATTCAACACCAGCTGCATGTCTAATTCTGTAACCAGTACCCTACCCGTGTGTGTCATTGCCAGAGTAGTTCCAGTCTATCTCCACAGCAGCGATGTAATAGTGTCTCTCCTTGGGCTGCTGCTGGTCGGCTTTGACATGTAGGACAGTCAGAAGAACCAGGACAGACAGGAGACACCAAGCTCCAGTCCAGGAACAGAGCCTCATATCTGGGATTAATCCTCCAGGTGAAACCGGTCTGCTCTACAAAGTGAAGAAGCTGTGATCTGACAGAGAGGTCCCGCTCCGTGCTTTATCTGTGACTGACACAATCGCACACACACATGCGCTTTTAAACATTATGTCCCAGGGCAATGAACTGTGTCTCTGCATATTTTTCTCTCTCTCTCTCTCTCTCTCTCTCTCCCTGTCTCTTGTAATTGAAACCTCATGTGTGTTGCTGTGAGTCATCCCTGAGGGGTGTGCTTCTTCCCATCATCTCCAAAAAAGCACAACGATGTCAATAACATTGAAAGTTTCTCCAACCTCAAAATGTCCCAGGAAATCATCTCGTGAAAAACACGCCATAACTCAAGAAACTGTACGTGTGACAGGTGGAGACAAACCAATCACAATGTAATATAAACATCTCAGCGTTCATCATTTCATCATTAGCACATATCGAAACTGTTGTAAGTTACTTGCTTAACTTTTTTTATTCAGAACTATTTCTAATGTTAAGAACACCTCTCCTTATTGCAATTCTTGTTATGGAGTCAGATTATTAATAAAGACGCGTTACCTGCACCCTTGATTTCGACAGGAGTAAAAACACAGCCGTGCTGTCTTCTGTGGGTCGAAAGTCAAAAGTCTCTTGGACTTCTGAACCCACTGAACATCATAGCAGGGTACTTGCTTAGTGATCAGTAGTATTTGTGACCACACCCAGCTGTGATGTAGCATGGTACTATAGTGCCAGACTAATTGCAGCACAGGGTGTGGAAAAAACCCGCTGTCTGGGAGAAGTCACTGTTTAATTAAAGCTGTGTTGTAATGTTAGACAATGTGGAGACAATTTTGACTACTTCATGATGCAATACATTAATAAGTTCATCATGTGTTTTGGACATATTTGCACAACTACAGCTGTCAGACGAATATAGTGGAGTGAAAAGTACAATATTTGTCACGCAATACTAGTAAAGAAGAAGTAGAAAGTACAGCAGAAAATTTAAATTTTCAAGTTAAGTGCAGGCAACTTTTTATGTTACAGTACTGAGTATATTATAGTTACAAGTACTCAAGTACTGCTCTAAAATAGGCTTATAATTTTCAGGTACTTGATTTTATGCAGAATTATACTTCTACTCTACCAAATTTTGAAAGCCAATGTTGTAGATTTTACTAATACAAAATAAATCAACAATTCAATTGTTATGTGTTATAATATATTAAGCTACCCAGCAGTATATACAGTTATTAAAATGAGCCCTACCTTTGCAAAACACAACATTAAAGTGATGATAATGTATTACTAATCATAATTCAGTAATATTCTTAAATAAGCCACTGTGCATAAGGAGTACTTTTATTTTTGGTACTTTAAGTATGCTTTGATGCTAATACTTTTGGACTTTTACTTCAGTAAAACTTTGACTTATAAAATGTTTGCATTGTAGTATTGCTCCAAATATCTGAATACTTCTTCAACCAGTGGTTTTGTATGTTGTAGTTGTACTTTCCCCTCTCTCTCTGGACCACCACAAAGTATTCAGCCTTATATATATATATATATATATATATATGTATATCATTGTGGTACTACATAAAAGTATACAGCAACAGACCTTCTCAAGATGGGACAATCAGATAGTGCGCGCCGCACATCTGACTCACGCGGTGCGTACAGTATGACGTCAACACTGAACCTGAGTGTGCCAGCACGCATGCGCGGATTAACCAGGAAGAGCAATAGTGCAGCTATGTCTAGGAAGAAAGAGGAATAATAAGTAAGTAGCACCTACGACTGGTTTCTTTTTCACATGTTATTGACGATTTCCTCAGAAAAATACACGAAAGAACGTTAAAAAGAAACCGCGTGTTGCTTTTCTTGAAGGTGTTTGTTTGCAGAAACACGACGGTTGTTGTGAAGAGGATGCTAGCTCTTCACACTTACTGGTTCAATTCAATGTGTGAGCGAGACTCACTTACGTCTCTCGCTTGCTATTATTTTGTATTATACCTTTTTAAATACCCGATGCAACTTCTCAGAGCCCATGTCGACGTGTTCAAACTGTTTGTTTTGTCTGACTAACGGTCCAAACTCCAGAATATATTGAATCAACGATGCAGAAAAACCTTGGACTGGAAATAGGTTTTTAAGTGTCTAAATAGTCTGGCCTTGCCATCTTACTATTCAGCTGGGAGCAGTGGAGCTTTGTGTTTACAGTAACTGTATTAAATATAATGCAGACCTCTCTGATGTGCCTGGTTGCTGCTGCTGTTTATGGCTGATCCTCCATCAGAAGATGGTTCATAAAAGCCCAGACGGAGTCAGACCAGACCAGACCAGAGCAGCAGCACATAACGTTGATGAAGCACATTATAACATACCTGCACACTTGTCGCTTTTCGGCGAAATTCGCCGTTTTGAATCAAAATATGTCATCCACGTGAATCGTGTAGATCCGTGGAGAAAAGGTGATGTCGTGATCTTCGCAATACAACATCTTTGATGTGTGGAGTCTCGGCCAATCAGCGTTAAGATGTCTACAGCGTCTTCATTTCCCTCCGTTACAGTTTAAGTTACAGCTTCATTGAGGGATGACGTATAGCAGGGCTGCTGTACCCCATGAACTGGTAACTGGGTGTAATCTGCGGTGTTTTCTGATGGATGGAGAGGAAGAGTCAGCGCTCGAGGATGTGAAATGTTCCACTAATTTCCACATTCTGATCTTTTTTTTTTATAGTCAAGTGTGATGGAGTTATTACGTTTCCATGTCTAAGAATAAATAAACAAGGCTACATGCATTAATTGGTAATAATCCATGATTAAACAGCTTATAAACCTATATCCATCCCATTTTTCTATTGCAATGAGGATTCTGAAACTAAAACTACTAAGATACTGGGCACCAGTTTGATACGAGCACTGTGTGTCTCTGTGTTTTGTGTTTAGGTTTGACTGCATTCAGATCCGGTCCTAGCCATGGTGCGCTGCCAGTCCTGCACCAGGCTGTGCTCCCGCTCCTCGGCCTACACTCTGGCCCTCGGCCTGGGCTTCGTAACTTTGGGGACCAGTCGCATCCTGCTGCTCAAGTTCTCTGCCAATGCTGGTGACTGACGGACGTTACTTTTTTGTTTCCCCACAGAGATGTGATATTACTGTGACGTGATGCGCTTGCCTTCCAGCCAGCACACACTTGAATATCATGTTATAAAACGGCTTTAATGTTTTTAATGCGACATTTGTTGACGGTGTCTCTTTCGTTTTTGGTCAATTTGCAGAGAACAAGTATGACTTCCTCCCTGCATCCGTCAATCTACTTGCTGAGTTACTCAAACTGCTCTTCTGTCTGGCCATGTCAGTTCGGGTCATAGTCAAAGGTACACATTAAAGTCCCAGCTGTGTGTGTGTGTGTGTGTGTGTGTGTGAGATGGTATGTTTATTTGCTCTTTTTGTCTTGTCTCTTCAGAGGGTCGATCATGCAGAGATCTTGGCTTTTCCTCCAGCTCCTCCTTCCTCAATTCCCTGAAGTGGGCCGTCCCTGCTTTCCTCTACTTCCTAGACAACCTCATCATCTTCTACGTGATGACTTACCTGCAGCCTGTTAGTTAACACTTCAATATCTATTCACATGACCACTACCTGAGGGAAACATTGTGTGTGTTGGCTTTACATCCGGGCTTCTGGAGACAATTCTGGTGCAGTTATTTAACCATCATTGACATGCAAACCACAGCTTATTGGTAACTCTTTGCAAACCTCTTTTAACTTCTGTGACATAACATAATCTCAATGTAGATTTAACCCTTTCATATCACACCAGCTTTTACTGAATGTCCTGTACAAAGACTTGGTGTTTTGGTTATTATGTTTGGCTATCACTCTGCTGTTTTGTCTCTGAACCAGCTGTTCTTCCTCGTGTCCCCAGGCCATGGCAGTGTTGTTCTCCAACTTTGTCATCCTGACCACAGCTGTACTCTTCAGACTTGTTCTGAAGTAAGTGGCTCAATTCACCACCCTGTAATGTTTTGTTCTTCAGTATGATAGTGTGTGTGTTTGACTGATGAGAGGGGATGAGTGTGCATCAGCTGATACATTCCCTGTTGAAATGCGGTTGCTTTGTCAATCCCCCCCCTTTTCTTCAGGCCTGTTTAGAAGATACATCTTCTATTTAACCAAATATTTAAGGAAAAATAGCTGCTGAAAATGTTCTTTCTGTAGCTCAAAAGTTAAATTTATACACAGTAGAACCACAAATGAAACTAAAGTTTTAGTTCCTCACATTTTCCTTTAGGAGGCGCCTGTCCTGGGTTCAGTGGGCAGCGTTATTTGTCCTCTTCCTGTCCATTGTTTCTTTGACGACGGGATCAGGGAGCAGCCAAAACTCCATCGCTCTGCCAGGTCTCCACTCAAACCCGCTCTCCACCCCCTCCAACTCCTGCCTGCTCTACACACAGCTGCTGGAGCAGATGAGGAACAGCAGGTCACTGTCTTTCTTGTCATGACCTGGTGCCTACATCAGTATTCATAATTCAATGAGAGTTAATGTCTGGCTCTATGATGTTTTGATTCCCCTTGTTCACATCCTTTCTCCCCCCCACAGTGCCAGTAAATCGTGGGTGTCGTCCCTGCCCGGGCAGGCCTGGAGGGACAGGGTGGTGGAGAAGCTTCGCTCTCTGGGTGTGGGTCACATCCTGCTCGTCCTCCAGTGCTTCATCTCCGCCATGGCCAACATCTACAATGAGAAGATCCTCAAAGAAGGAGACCAGCTCACTGAGAGCATCTTCATCCAGAACAGTAAACTGTGAGAGGCGACTTATGCAGAACATAATAAGGCAGAAGACGCATCATTAAATTCAGTGCTCAAGTCCTTTGCTTCATGGTTTTGCAGGTATGCCTTTGGTGTGGTGTTCAACGGTCTGACCCTTGGGCTCGGCAGTGAGGCACGAGGCCTCACCGAGCACTGTGGCCTCCTCCATGGACATAATGTGTACTCCCTGTGTCTGGTGCTGGTCACTGGTGAGTGAACAAAGGATCAGTAACACGTCCTCATGCCTAATAACTCACTCTTCTGAGCTGCAGAGTTATTCAAATCACTGAACATCGTTAAGGCTTACTAAGTTGTCTAAGAGTATACACTGAGATAAGATACTTAAAGTGCACATCTGAAAAACTCTCTCTCTTCCCTGTGTTCTCCTCAGCTGCCCTGGGTTTATCTGTGGCCTTCATCTTAAAATTCAGAGACAACATGTTCCACGTGCTGACGGGCCAGATCACCACTGTTCTGGTTACCGCCTTCTCCCTCTTCCTCTTCGACTTCCGCCCCTCGCTGGCGTTCTTCCTCCAGGCTCCCACGGTCCTGCTGGCCATCTTTATCTACAACGCCAGCCGGCTCAAGGACTTGGAATACATCCTGCAGCAGGAAAAACTGCGGGTCATCAACGGAGAGGTGTTCGAGAGGTCCAGAGGGGTAGGGAGCAGCACACCGCCTAAAACACACAAATCTTCACTTGTCACGTGCACGCGCTTTTCACCTCACCCACGTGTAAAGCCCCTTCCTCTCCGCCCACGCACATACCAAGCTCTCTGTGGGAAAGCTGGCTCTCATTTCTTTATAATGTGATTTCTTCAGTGCAGGAGGAAACCTGATTCCCTGCTATGAAAACAGCATTCAGCCTCACGCTGGTGCATTACCTCACGTAATCTCGTTAGGACATCGTAGTCTATTGGATTTTGAAAGAGGAAGCTATTAAATGGAACCGATCTCTATGGGGGCCTCGTGAGGACACTGTCCTGGGGTTAGCAGGACTTTGAGGAAATGAACTTAAAAAGTTAACGTTTGGTGATGATTCTAAGATGTCTGTCTGCAGGTTTGTCCACCGTTCCGCATGCATTCTCTAAATTTTCTCTTGTGTTTTCTGTCGCAGGACGGCGAGGAGCTGGAGCTCCTGACGAAGCCCAACACAGACAGTGAATCCGAGGAAGAGTCTTTGTAGTGCCGGCTCTCTTGCGAGACGGAAGGTTTTCTTCTTCGCTGCTAAATGCGAAGCTGCCGTATAGACTCGTCCTCACGGTCGCCGATTCCATCTGTCAACGCTTTTATTTCAATGACTGTCTGCAGGTAAACGTGAACAATGGATTGTGCGATGAACTCTTGGATAACTAAGACTATTGTGTATATTTTGTGCCTGTCTATTTAGGAGTGCTGTCGTGTCAGTAATACATCAGCGTGTGTGCCGGTAAACAATCCTCGCTGTAGTTGTCGTTTGGGATCATTAAGGCCTTCTGTTATGGATAATTGATGTCTTCTAATGATTCCTGTTGTATGTGCAGCTATTTGGTGATCGACTGGTTTAATGACCAGCAGCCGTACTTCACACGCTTTTATGATTGTACAAGGCTTTATGCTTGTTTTTGGCGTCGTTGGCAATCTATGGTCAATATTTAAACAATGTGAAAAACCGAAGCACCGTATTCCAGCACAAAATCACAAATTATAACTTCAGAAACACATTAGCAGACAACAGGATCGATGCTTCCACTACAGTGTACAGAGCTTTCTATTTTTCTGCTCACTCAGTGTTTTGTCTTAAACATGAACCACAGCTACGAGCATTTACACAATTCACAAGTTTGGATGCCTGAACTTCTGAAAGCACAACAAAGGCTCTTGGTTCTCTTCATTGGCCTTGAACATAACTTTTTTTGTCATATGGTGGAATATTGATGTAGTTCAACTGTGAAATGCCATGAAATATATTTCTTTTAAGATTCCTCTTGTGTCACAAAACTGCTTTAATTTTGTGATGACAATTAAAATGTGTCGTGTGTTGAAAAAGGACGAGGACAAAGTCATATTGGGGAAACAGGGTGCAGGGAAGTGGAGGATGTAAAGAATGTGGATGAAGATAGACCTACTGAAGGGACCATGAGGCTGAGGAGGTTAAAAGCCTTTTTTTTTACATATATTTTTCATTCTTCTGTATTACAGCGCATGTTTTTTAATATAGGATAGGGTTGTACTTTATGTACTACTGTCAAATGTTCCCTTTCATCGTCTCAGTAGGCCACTAGGAGGAGATGTAGCTTCAGAGATTCTTGCAATGCAGAAGTCTACACTGACACTTTGAGCATTGACGGTGCTGTCCAGAAAGCCATCCAAAGACCGTTACTGGTAGTAAACAAATGTTTATTTGTCATATAGCACAATAGAGTATAAATAAGAACATTGTATAGCAACAGAAACTTTACAAGAGAGAAATAATGTGACGGCTTCTTTTCATAAAATAACCGATAACTGCACCTCAAATGCAATAGATGTCCAATAAATACATATATGTCTTATTTTAGCCCATTATCTACAAAATAAAAAGGTGTGTGCTGATGAAATGAAAATGTAAATTTGACCTGGAAGGCAAGTGAAGGAGACATGTAATATAATAACGTGCAAAACACTTGTTTGAAGTCAGAAATGACCAATCCAAAAAACAAAAACAACGTCCACAACAGATCTCTGAACCTCCAGGCTCATTTACACATTTATTGACGAGCCGACTGATCGAAGCCTCTTGCAAATTACATTTACTTGCAGCAGACTATGTTATATGTATCAAAGAGCTGGATAGGTGAAAAGCAACAGTTTTGAGGCTTTCACTAAGTGCTACAAAACATTCAAGGACTTCACTCTGTCTGAGCCGACTGCCTGGTGGAGGATGGGAGGGAAAGATTAAAAAAAGTTACGGGTGAAAGGAAGAGGGCCGACAGTGCCGAGCGCCAGCTGCAAGGCAGAGGGGGAGGGGTTAGTAACCGTAGCCCTGGTGGTATCCGTCCTGATAACCGTGCTGGTGGTAGCCATATCCTCCGTACTCGTCCTCGGGGCAGCGCATACCCAGTGACTGCTGGATGGCCATCTCCTGCCTGCGTAGCTGCATAGAGTCTATAAGGTCATAGATGATGGCCATGGACCACATGGGCGAAGGGTACCAGGACTTCACGTTGCCGTCCTTCCCCACCAGCAGCATGGAGAAGTATTCTGCGCTGATCTGGAAGTAGTTCCTTATGTCCTTCACCAGGTTGGCTGACAGCCCTTCGCGCTCCACAGTAGCACTCCCTGGATGGAGCAGAGATTCAGCTCAGGAAAGATGTATTTAACACAGATATCTTATTTTTTTAAGAGAGGAGACAGTGCAGCCATGTTTTTCCTTTGCAGACATTTTCTGCATCTCCAATTTGCTGAACTCAAATGTCAAACAAATCAAAGGCGGCAGCTCTAGCTTTGCATAAGCTTGACTCGCATTTCTTTTTTCCCAGTAAAGTTTGTTTGTTCAAGAGATTTGTTCTCTTGAGCAACAAATACCAGGTTATTTGAGATGAAAGACATAATTCCTGTTTTGATTTTGAGTCTCCTGCTACAGCAGGAACACACATGGATACATGGATATGCTGCTGTGAGGTCGTACGGAGAGTGTTTTTGTAAACAACAATCTTTGAGGTTCCTCTGGGGACACGGTGAAATAATAAAGTGGGCTTTTGAACTTAGTCTCTTAACCATTTTGTGGTGTTACTGATGAGAAGTGGGATACTGAAACACTGGCCTGTGCTTGTGGATTTGTGGATTGACAGGGATTCTGGAACAGACTGTATATAAGAAGTGAACAGTCACCCTGACGTCACCCGTTGGTTTGTGGACGGCTGTTCTGAAGCCTGGAGTTCGGCATTTTAGTCGTCGTCATCTTGTTTTTTGTAACTACAAGTGACACGAGAGGGTGGAGCTAAGTACAACCGAACACTGAATAAGACATTTTTAGGCGACCGAAAAACGTTACAAGTACCTTTCACAAACTGAAAACACACTATGACAGGGTACGCAACCTGTGAACAACAGCGTAGCCACGCCCTCAAGCATTCCCTGCTTCCTCGTCTATTTGACTCTGAATGGACGATAATTTACAAAATGAACATCATGATGTATTGAAGAAGACTTGAAACTAGAGACTGAGACCATAAACTCATGTTTACAATGTTTACTGAGGTAATAAATCAAGAGAGAAGTAGTTATTTTCTCATAGACTTCTATACAATCGGAGGAGTCGCCCCCTGATGGCCATTAGAGAGAATGCAGCTTCAAGGCTCTTCAGCATTGGCTTCACTTTTCAGACCTGATGTTGCTGCATTGATTCTGGTTTTGCATTTTAGTTTATATGAGAAAGCTCTTACCGTTGATAGGATAGAGTTCCAAGACTCCGCCCATTTCCAACAGCTCCGTGCCGGTCAACTTCAGAACGGCGATGTGCCTCAGACCTGTGTGAGGCAACGACAACCACATTGACAACACACATCAGAGAGAGGCAAATATGTTACTGTGACAGTTAGAGTTTAAACAGGAACATTCTGCCTGTAATATGCTGTCCAACTGTTTTGTATCCACCGATCGTCCTGCTTACACAAGCTGATTTTACTGTGGTTACCTCTTATTGAAACCATTCTAAGCATTGGGTTGTAGGTAAAGGGAGGAGAACGTGGTGGTCCAGAAAGTCCTGCCAAAATGCTGTTTCCTCTGAAGCCAGAAAGCCCACTTTAAACACAGGAGAACACAGGCTTTACTTGAGTGAGAGCCAAGTGCTGAATACCAGGATCAAACCTCTCAGGCCTGCAGCCCAGTCAGCAGGACAGGCCTTTGTCTGGGCCAGCGAGGGAGGGAACAGCCCTGGGTGCCAACCCAGCCAAGAGCAACACATGATGGGAAAAAAGTCCTCACAAACCCCGGGTCTGCTGATAAGCAAGACAAGCTTCACCTGATTCACTCATATGGAAAAACAGTGTGCAGACATACTGACGTCACAAATGAGTACCGCTTTTTATTGCGGTGTATTTTATGAGACTTACTGTAAAATGTGGGCCAGCAAGTGCCAAACCATGGTAACGCTGTTCATTTTGCTCAGAGGCCATCTTTACCATAATAACACTACTTTAGGAGCGGCTGGCGGTACCATGGTTTTACACTCTGCGGCTCACGTTTCGGAGAACTACGGGGGGGCTTCTGGTAACTTAAAAAAAAAAAGAGTTCTTAGTTTCAGGTGATTTGAAAACATAGTTATGAATATTATGTTCCATTTCTGCTAATAATTCCCCCGAAATGTTACACACTCCCTCTTAAAAATCTAGTTAAACTGTGGTTATATCTTCCTGAACTGTCATCACAAGTATCAAATGGCAGATAGTGCATAAGTCAAAGACATAAATGTGGCAAATAAATCTATGTTCCTGACGTGAGCATTATGAGAAAGTGCTCGGGAAAGAAGTAAGAGCCAGGGAGAAGTTGTCAGAAACCTTGAATCCCTATAAACAAGACGGGAGCGTGAGGTTCAAGCAGGGGAGAAACTCCAGATGACAGCATTTATTTGGTTTTACTAAGAAGTGGAGTTCACTGTGGCCCATTTCAAGTTTACATTAATCTTACATAAATCTGTCAGACACGTCAGGCTGTTGAGATTTGCAAAGTTTAGACAAATGTCTCTTTTTGAAATATACAGTACTAACATTTAAGTCACTGTGGAAAAGTTGACCAACTGGCAAAGCTGAAAAGGCCATCGTCAGGGAAGGAAAAGAGCTGGTTAGCGCCCAAACAACAGAACAGCCCTTTGCCAAGTCTGTCATCTGGCGTCCTGTCTGTGCACACACACACACACACACACACACACACACACACACACACACACACACACACAGAGGTGCTCATGATATCTGCAGGCTTGCAGTAAACAGAAACATCCCATGTAATCAACTTCTTCATGAGTGGTCCCACTAATACTTTGGCAGGCAGTGACGGGACACACGCCTGGTTAAAGGTCAGGTGAATGTGTTTTGAATTAACGCAGAGATGATTCAATCTGTGATCGGATCATTAAAGATTTGACATTTTCTTTCCAGGTAGGCAGTTAAGCTTTCTTTTATTTGTTTTGCTTCTGGCGGCAGCAACAGGAAATAGATTGGAGCACAGAAAAGAGTAGTCAGTATGAGCGGAGCTACTCTTGCTGAGCACACACAGAAAGGACAGAAAACAACTCCAAAGGAGAAAGTCCTCACAGCAGTGGCCGCACAGAATGAATGTGAACTCTAACGGCATGAAATGGCACCACAATGTCACAATAAGAGTGAAACAGACACCACTTTAAAGTAGCTTTAAAGGATGAGTTTAAATAAACTTTAAGCTCTCGGAGTATTTAGCCATCGTTTCAAATCCGTGTATTTCCAGCCCTTTAAAGTCCCTTTCCAGACCTCAGGAAAGTGAGTTAATTGACCAGTCACAGTTAGTTTTGGAGTGAAGTGACAGGTTGATTTCGGGTGACTCACCAAGGTTGCAGGCCTGGCTGGTCAGGGCGTAGAGCTGCTGCTGATAGGCCCACTCCTCGTCGTTGGGGGCGGAGATGATGAACAGCCGACGTCTCCAACGGAACCTGCAATCACAGAAAGTTTCCGCCTGGATTTAAGTGGCACGTTGGTGCGCGGCAGTGAAAGCTCCGTGCAAATGCAAGGGGTTTGTGCTCGCACACACCAACGTGTCGCCGTACTATTACTGCCAGAGAGTGACAACCCCCGAATTATGGTAAAAAAAAAACTGCCAGATCTCAGCACTGTGATGCTGAAGCTGAAATTCAGGTCTCCATGGAAACAAAAGACAGCCTGTCTGCTTTAGGAAAACATGTGACTGCAATGATTCAGCCTTGAGGTACTTTTAACATCAGTGGAACGCACACACAAACCGGCTGCCGCAATCCGCCAAATGCTGCTTATAAACGCTATAAATTGTGGTCGAGCTGATTATTGAGCAAAACAACAGCTGTTGGATGGAAGCGGAAACACCCAATAATTCTGACGACCAACTCTTCAGCAACACACTTAAACTAAGACAATATCTACGATTTCAATAAAGAGATATTTATTTACAGTATGGCCTCTCAGGTGGTTGGTAGTTGTTTTTATGCATTTGAAAATAAATGCTATTTGGCCATACTTCTGTATACTTAAGGGGCTTTTTCCCTAAGATTAATTTGCAAGTAGCAATTAAGTGAAAACTTAGGGCTACATCAATGATATTTTAGACAATGGTATGCTTCAAACTTTGTGGCAACAGCTTAATGAAGCTTAATGAAGCTTAAAGACATGGTTAATTGGGTGTAATGCTTGGGTGTCCATATATCTTTGGCTATGTTGTGTATTTAAAACCTTTAGAAAACAACTTTACCTGGAGAGGAAGTTCTCCAACGATCTGGGTTTGTCCTCTTTCTTGCAGACAACGCCGTCTCTCTTCTGCTGCTCCATCTCTCGGATGCGGGAGGAGAAGGTGTCGACGTAGTTCAGTACGGCCTTCATGGCGATGGGAACCTCGTAGGATTGCTGACAAAAGAACATTGACAAGAACCAGTTATACTTGGTTCCAAAATGTGGTGAAACCACAGGATAAATAAGTCGATATGCAAAAGACACAAAGCATATGAAAACAATGGTTAAACTGTTTTACAATGAAGTGATGAAGTGAAGTTTTGGAACATGTTTGTAGATGTGGTGCGGCCTCGTCGACATCACAAACATTCTTCAGAACAACTTCTGGGAAGCGGCACAAGGCGAAAACATAACACAGCCTCCCATTTCATTTATGAAATGCTAAACAACGTCAGCGTGAATATTTAACACAGCCGCATGCACACTCTCACACCTTCCTCGGGATATGCTGAATCTTCTGCACGGCTCCTTCTAACTTTTTCACACCTTTCTCCTATCGCTCTCTCTGCCACTTTCTGTCTCACACCAACACCCACATCCTTGCACGCTCACAGACTTCCCTGTCTCCGTCAGCAGAGAGGTGAACACTGGCCCCTTTGACGAACCTGTCCAAATACAGCCCGGTAAATGTACCCTGGCACGCACACACACACAGGTGTGGGGCAAATGTCATGTTGTGTGAATTAAAACAGTGTTTTAGTGAAGGCAGCGCGTTGGCAGTACGAGGACGGGTCCAACCATCTTCAAAGGGAAAAAGAGAGGATGAAAGTGTTGGACAGAAGGGTGGTGAACCTGTAAACAGAGAGTGGAGACCGACAGCTGTGCCACAACTAGTAAGAAAGTACTCTAACTTTAGAGGGAATGTTTAGATTTTTTAAAATATCATGCTTCCCAATCTGTCCCCATTCAAGGTACGGATACCTCAAAGGATGTGGCTCTTGAAGGTCCCGCAGAGGAAATGAAGGCTGTGGGGGCATACACTAGTTGTGTCGAGGAGCCTTTGAAATCGTACAGACCTCCACATATTCTGTCTGGGACTTTAGAGGATCCAGCCTCTTAAACTGTGACGCTATGAGTACAGAGCGAGTTCTTACCTTGACTCTCATGTCGGCGTCGGTGAGGACCATGTAGAAGTCGTCATGGGTCATGCCAAACTCTTTCCTCAGCTCTGTGACCAGATCCTGGTTCACCAAGTCCTCCTGACGAAGACCCTTCATAGGCTTGTCATGTTCTGGAGAAAAAAAAAGGGACAGCAGTGGAGACGGTGAGACAGCTTATGTTTGTTGATTCACACTATTGTATGTGAAGGTCCACAGCGACCTAACTTTACGCCCCAGGTCCAATTTTGCTTTGTGTATCGTGTGACCTCAATCCAAAATGGTCTCTAGTTTTAAATGTTTCTTGTGGAGAAGAGACTTGTGCTCTGCAGCATACTCACTAAAACCTAAACAAGAATATATAAGATGTATAAACGTCTGACGTTTTGTCACATCTGATGAATAAAATCTCTTACACAACTGTAATAAAGTCACATAACTGTCGGACTTCTTACTGGAAAATGAAGTATAATTGTGATGATACGTTTTCCCAGTAAATAAAGCATAACAAAACACAAACACAATGTGAGTGTGCAGCTCTGAGACATTAGGAGTACAATGTATTTTCCATTGCTGAACTCAAAACAAGTTTCCTTTGAACAATGAATCAGGGACAAGAGCAGCTGTTATTTCCTGAGATCTGGCGTAGTCGGACGCCTAAGAAATCTACTGTAGCTGGCGTTTGTACAGACCGAAGCAAAAGCCTTTAAGCACCGCCCCCTCCATGCACATGTGCACAACACACAGAGACCACAGAATGGTGTTTTTTGGTGGTTGGTTCACCCACTCTGTGCCATACAACGTGTATGAGCAATCCCCAGCACATGCTACAGACAGCAGACACAGACTGTACACACAGAGAAACACACAACAAACAAAGTCACATCACACGCTGTCGACCAACCAACCAACTTAAAACTCAAACCCTATGAGATCACCTCAAACTGAGGGAGGGGCAACACTGAAAGAGCCACTTGTTTGTATACAGCACATCCTCACACACACACACACTGACCCTCTGGCAGGTATGTACGTGGAACAAAAGTGTAACCGAGTCCTACCATGGGGTGGGGGCGGGTGACGTCACAGCGGCACTTTTTCCAGCATTCCATCTGGGTAAAATCTCGTTGTCATGCGGAGTGACAGACTCATGAAGTTTTACAAAGTGGGTCCTGAGGTTAACACGCACAAACCTCGAAGTTTGAGACGTGCTCTAAAATGAGCTGCGGAGCAGAGACGACGCAGCGCATTACATAGAAACAGCTGGGGTTTTGTTGTTTTGTGTCTCTGAGCTGTTTAATAGAAGGGCGGTTTACAAAAAGCTGTCATAAGTACAATAGATGAGTGTGTGTTGGTATGATGTCATCTCAAGTCATACAGGAAGACCCACACACTCCTGTCTCATCACTAAAAATACAATGAAAGTATAACATTAATATAAAAGTACTGTTACCACTGGATGACATGCACAGAGAGCACAGAGGTTAAGATCATAGGACTCAGAAGACAGCTCTGTCTATTGTCAGAGAAGTACACAATACTGTGTCTCTGGCAGAGTCGGTGGACAGCACAGTCTGAATGTTGCACTTGGAGCAGAGATCGTGTGAGGTCGGTAAAACGAGGACAGGACAGCAGACGTGGCCTCTCCTGGCCTCCCTCTTAGTATCGGGAACATCCACACAATAACAGGATGGCAGAATACCTGTTCTGTTTATATTTGTATTTCTTTTTACTTCCCGTGCTCCGTTGACAGAAGCGAAACTGTGTGCTCGCACTGCATGATTCTTACCCAGCTGGTAGTGGTCAATTTTCATGGTGGAGTTGGTCAGGGAGCCAAAGATGGTGATGATGGAGACTTTCCTGATGGCCATTTCACACACGGACTCCAGGTACTCGTCCCGCTGCTGAACGTACATAGTGTTCTCCTCACCGGGGGACGTAATCAGCTGGAGGAAGGGAAAGAAGGTTATAGTGTCATGTATATGCAATGAAGAAAAAAAACACACCCACGCACGCAGACGCACACAGTGTGCTGAAGAGGCGATGTTTACATTGACCTGCGGGCGGAGGATAGGGCATATTTACCCAGCCTGCCTGCAGCACTGCTGTGATAAGAATCTATACTGGCTGCAAAACAGAGTCACAGTCTGTTAGCACACAGCTGTGCAGCCGGTCAGATTGCTGCTGCACATACTTTGTGTCTGTTCATATCACAAACCACTTCAGTGTGATTGTAAAGCAGTGACATTATAGCGGATAAAAAGGGGGAAACGAGTGAATGGTTTGCAGCCCCAAAGCACAGAGGTGTTTACCGATTTGTTGACCGGTAGAAAATAATGAATCAACAAGTGATGACTAATCCAGATGTTTGGCTTTCAAAGCATTCTTCGTTTTTTGGAAGTTGGAGTTGCAAAATACTGTAGATCTCCTCCTCCCTCTCTGCACCTCATTTGGGCTAAAAACTAGTCCACAGTGAAAGGAAAGACAAAGTTTTGTCAATAATTTCTGATTGTGACGTTCAATGGTTTCACCAGATATTTCTGTTGGATTGCTGCTTTAAGTAGCTAGTTTACTTGTCTGGCTTACTGTGTCTTATTGTGATTTGGGTGTACTCAAACGAGAATCATTTCTACTACTGATGTAGAGAACTCAATGTACTGGGAGTTGGTTGACCAGTGCAGTTTAACAATGGTGATGCATCTGTGTGCTAATATTATGAAAGGAGATATGCCAGATGAGAGAGGTAGTGAGCCTCTCATGAACTGTGAGTTATGTCTTGCTCTCACCAGCAGCCGCCTCCTGTTTTCAAAGTAGTCTAGGAAGGAGGCCAGAGATCCCTTCGGAGGGGGCGTTGGCTTCTTAGTGGGCTTGGGGTAGTCCTCTTTCTCTGGGTACTTAGACGGCTTCTTTCCATTTTTCTTGCCTCCGACCTTCCCCTCCTTCCCTGCCTTTCCTCCTCTCCTCTCTGCTTTCTTGGCAGCCTTGTCGTTCTTTTTCTTCTTCTTGTCGTGCTTCTCGTGCTTGCCCTTGACCTTCCTGGTGGGACTGATGTCGGTGAAGGTTTCTGTCTCCTCCGGATCACTGACGGTTGGCTTGCCCGCTTCATACTTGTCCTCGTACTCATTCGTCAACACCTGCACGGATACATATATGTTGTTAATTGAGTAATAACAGTTATTGTCCACTTTCTTTGTTGAATAATGAATAATAATTGATTAATTATTGATTTGGCCTATATCCAGTTCACAAGAATGTTTCAAGACCCAGTGTCTCATACATGTCTCATAAAATCTTTCACTGATTTACACAGTTATCTATATATCAAAGCTGAAAATATGAAGAAAAGTCGGCTTAAAAACCCCCCAAAGTGACATTTTAGTAGCAAAGATGTTTGGAGTTTTAAAAGGATTCAACATGATGACCATTGTGCCTATTTAACTCACCTTTCTAATCATACACATCCCCAAAGCTATTCTTCAGTAGTGGTGTTTTCCACAAGTTTAGTAGGCCTAAATGATGTACCGGATGAACCCCACACACTTTTACCTCACCTTCTCTCCCCCGTTCTTCCTCCTGGTGGGTTTGATCTTGGAGGGTTTATGCGTGGCAGGTACCAGCTTGCGGCTGTCTGGATCTCTGTTGTCCTTGTCAGTGCGGTTCTCTCCCGCCGGGGTGGTTTTAGCCGGGTACCTCTCCCTCTCTCTGCGGTTGTCGTAGTGAGGATCAGCGGTTGTTCTGGGGGCTGGGAGCCACAGGGCTGTGGTTTGGGCTCTGGTGGGTCTCTGGGTGGTGGTGGGTCTTTTTGTGGTGGTTCTTCTGGTAGTGGTAGTGGTTGGTTTGGTGGTTGTTGTTGTTGCTTTGGTTGTGGTAGTAGTAGTGGGCCGGGTCGTAGTTGTGGTGGTAGTCGTGGTTGGCGGTGTAGTTGTAGTTGTTGTGGTGGTGGCAGCTGTGGTTGTTGTTGTGGGCTTTCTTGGGATCTTCTTCCCTGGTTTTCTTTCCACTGGTGCCTCTATGGGTCCACACACAGAAAGGAAGACAATAGATAGAAAGGTTATTCTGTTATTTTCCTATTTTGTGAGCAAGCACCTTGAGAAAGTAGATTCAACACACTTTCATTTGTTCAATCAACTCAAATTGCATTCTAGTGTGAATATTTCCAATCACTGACTGAAGTGATTTAAATACTCAAGTATAGCCAGATGACATGCTTAATCAGTGTGGACTTAAGACCCAGTTTGTAGGATTTGGCGGCATATATAGTGGTAAGGTTGCACCCACATTCCACAGTAATATCTATTAATGCAGCTATGGCGTATTTTGAGATTGCGCAAACACTTTGAACAGCAACCTTTCTTTCCAGCAGCGACGGCCCCCTAACTCTGGTCAGTCTACAAAACACACTGTCATAGTTTTCGTGGAAACAGTTTTCTTCTGATGAAATAGATAGAGAACAGTTGCTCTGTGGATTATGCTGAGTGTTAAGGAAACACTGGAAACATACGTCAGATTTTATAAATGTGCTTTGTCTTTGTAGGCTGAAGTCTCAGATATATTCTCAAAATTTGGTATGAAACCAAAATCTGCTTGGACAGATACCACGAGAGAGAAAATTATACATATATATATATATATATATATATATATATATATATATATATATATTTGTCATTTGTGTGAACTGACCCTTTAAGTAGATTGTAATTAATGATGACAAAAACAACTGTGACTCAAATCAAACTCAACCCCCTCTCACCTGTGAGTGTGCCCTCTTCCACTTGGCCCTCCACACCTGCTGCTTTACACTTCTGGACGAAGCCCTTCTGTCTGAGCTTCTCCAGCTTCCTCATGGGCGACTGGTCGATCACCTCGTACATGGCCTCCAGCCTCACAGGGTACGGGTACCTCTCCTGCACCTGCAGGGTCTTCTTCAGCAGCACCATCCCAAACTTACCTGCAGGGCAACACAGCACTCATCAGATTTGGATACAAACAGTTTCAGCTATTCTGTCAGGAGCAGAGTGTGAGGTGTGTGCTGCTCCATGTAAGCTCAGCTTGGTCGGTTCATGGCTGTAGAGAAAGTTGCTTTGAAGAAAGAGAAATTACAACAAATATTAACAGTCACAGTGCCATCACCTCCTTCGGGACCTGCACTCATCCCTTACCTTTCTCCAATTTGAGGAAGCTCATGAGTCTGGGGATGAGAGCTGTGTCCAGCGGCTCCTCCATCACCTTCCCCTCCGTGGTGATCCTCCTCACCTTGCCACCCCTCTCTCCCTCCTGATGGAACATGACAACCTGGTGGACATGTCGCTCAGCGAGCTCGCAGTACACATCTGATTTCAGGAGAGACATCATCATCCGGTAGTAGCCGTCTGAATCATGCGGCGCCGAGATCACCAGGACGCGGTTCTTCCCTGCGAAGCTGGCCAGCAGGTTTGGTGACCCGGCGCTGTTGGGCATCCGGGTGACCCTGGCTCTCGCTCCTGTGGTGCTCACATCTTGTAGCATGTTCGGCTGGCGGGGCAAGCCGATCTGTCCGGCCACCCCTCTCCTTGGCCCAAAACCCTGACCTCCTGCTCTCTTGCCCTGCACGGACCCTGTCCTGGTGAAAACTGGAACACCCTCGTCCGCCTGCACATCTTCCTCCTTCCTGGAAGCGTGCACGGAGATTGCAGAACCGAACCCGGGGCGTCTACGTCCGACGAGGCGCTCCTTGTCCGTTGCGACCAGCTGGGCACGTCCCAGTCTGGAGCGTCTGTGTAATTGCACCCGCTTAAATTGAGTCTCTTTGTCGGCCTCACTTGTCCAAGTCAGCAGATAAATCAGAGCTAAAGTGAGAACGAAAGTCCCCCGCATTCTGGCGAGATGTCCCTCACTGAGGGGAAGATAAAGATCCAGTGGTGGAGCCGCGGTCCTGCTGGCGCGTATTTTAGTGCATTTGAGGTTCAATTAATTCCAGATGAAGACATACAGTGAGCAGTGATCGGCACATAACAGTCTGCCAGCGATGTGTTTCAGAGCATGTCTTCTGCTGAGGAAATCCACTTCACCGTCTGCTCGGTATGAGACAGAAAAGGCGAGTTAGAGGAGAGTTTGTAGCGCGTAAACAGTTATATCCAGAACTTCATCTCAGCAACACTTCCGTTTACAAGTATAATCCCAGGAGATCCGGAGTATAAAGCTCATCTGCTATACAAACATCCAAAAACGTTGTAATAATTCCTCAGCCCTCAGAGAATATGAATGAAAGTCTTTCGGCGAAAAGTTTTGGGACCACGTCACATCTCCAAAAAATACACCCTAATAAGTTAATTTATCCAATTAATCCTCGGGCATTGTGTATGTCCAATAAACTGTGAGACGATCATCTGGGAGCAGGAAGGAGGAACCACCGACAACATGCAAGAAATGCGCACACTGCGCTGAGTCTGCACAGGAAAATGCCTTTGTGCTCCCTCGCAGGTTCTCCTTGGCAAAACTGAGCGTTGGAGGCTTTCCCAGAAATGTTCAAACACAAACCCAGCCTCCGGACTCTTGGCGACGCAATGGCAGGACTTTTTGCCAGTTCAGTCTGCAACACCCATTTCATTAGAAATACAAAGTTTGTGTCCCTCGCGCTGACTGCGATGGTTTTAAGGTTTTCACAACATATAGGAAGCTGATTAGAGCACATTTAGAAATATATGAGAAAAGTTCAACATTTTGTTCCCCTGCTGGTCACACTACCTGGAAGTTAATCAGAATCAGAGTTAAGTTCCTTCTTTAAAGACATTAAATAAACGCCCTTATATCTCCATGGATTTATTCCAAGTGCACTGTTTTTCCATCTTCTTTTTAATTTTGTGTGCAGAAATTGCAGAGACACAGATGATTTAGAGGGAAATCCAGTGTTGCTGTATATTTAAACTTAGAGGCTGATCATCCATTTACTCTTTCTCTACTTATGGTGAGAGAAGGCACAAATGAATGTTGTTTTTACATGTTTAGAGTCAAAATAACATAATTGTAATGACTGGCTTTGCTCTTTTATGGTGTGTTTTTAGCCCAAATCAGACTCTTTCCTTTTCCTCTAAGAAAGTTCCCCATTTTGGCTTGTAATTAAGGCCTAAGTAAAGAAAAGTAAACCACTAGGTTTGAGCCACATCCACTCTCACTGCAAATACTAAACACTATATACGTACAGTCAATGCTGTCTAGCTGCTAGTTTGTAAAAAACTAAATACATTTTCCACCTATCTCTGCCTGAACAAAATATATAATGTAAAACAATAACCACATGTATTTTGATAGCAGTTCCATCACTTATCTTCAATTTTCTCTTGATGATACAAGTGACTTTTTTCAGTGGTGGAGATGCAACCCTGGTCTTGAAATAATAACAGCCTTTGGCAAAGTGATGCTGAACAGGGAACCAGCTCCATTCACTTCTAGTCCGACTGTCTCAACCTAAATACTTTACAATAAAAAAAGACAACATAGTCTCTTTTGCCTCAAAACCTCCACCAGGAATAAGAGGATGTCAGGGGTTTATCCTCACCATCACATTTGGAATAATATTGATATATTAACATATCTAGAGGCTGGTGGGTTTCTTAGAAAACTCTGTTTATATCAGAGTCACATGTGGGTTCTCCAGACGGTGAAACTATCATTGAATAGATATTTCTTGGTTGAAGAGTGCAGCGAAAGGGCCCGAAGCATCCTGTGTTCCTGCCGATGTCAGCAGATGATAACAGCTGCAGGACAGAGAGTAATTGCTCATGTGATTTTAACATTTTTTGGGTTAAAGTCAACACAAAGAGCTGAACCTGCCACGGACTTGGATATGTTCAGTCCGTCGCTCTATGTTACCTTAGCTGTCAGCTTTAAACAGAGCCCTGATTGAAACATGTGTCCAAAGTCAGCAGAGGTCCCTACGATTTACTCTGTAATTACATTCACTGTATGCAAAAATCACTGCAATCCTCTGGTCACTTCACTCTGAATGAGCCCGAGTGCAAATCATTCCCAGGACTGCCAGCTGAAACATGCATTTTACTGCCATCCGGATGCTTCTTTATTACAGACTATTTTGTTACTTTCAAACAAACCAGTAAAGTCATATAAGCAGCGGTCCACATCTATATGCAAGTACACATACATCACGCATGAGGGAAGCAGATGCTATAACCAAAGTTTAAGATGTGCTTAAAACACATGCTGCATGTGGTGTTCACATGTGCGACTGACACTGACCCAATGACCTTAACATCCAGCAAACAGCAGATGTAATATATGATAAAGTGTTATTATTATATTCATTTTCTGAAGTTTACAACGTGATTTCTGCTCCTCAGCAGGTCACAGGGCATGATGGTTGTGTGGCAAAGTCAGATCTGTGTCTCTACAGTAGCCTTCTTTTTTCTGTTACAGAAACATGTATGGATTATTTTAATCTTAAACTATATTTGGTGGACACTATTTTGTCCCACAAAGCACAAAATAGCAGAGCTACTTGCAGCTGGAAAAAATTAAATGAAGCTGCACACAGTGGAGAGAAAACTCCAGGGAGATCTTGGAAAACAAACAACAAAGTACAAACTCTTTGGGGAAACAGTGTGTTGTCTGGTTGTCAAGTTTAACTTAAAACTGCAGTTTGGTTGATGTCCATCAGCACATGTTTGCTATATTCAAAAGCAGTATGCTCTGAAAATGTGCACATGCTACAGTACATTCTGGATGGTATATATGGAACTGGGCACAGCTCATGGCTGAGTCTTTAGGGCGAACATCAGGAAATGTTGTTGTAGAAAGAATATTTTGTCTTTCCTGCACCACCCTTTTTCTGTTAAAATCAATTCACAAAGTCTGACATCCCACACGACTCATCTGTGTCTCACATGTTCTGTTCAAAGGCTTTCCTGGTGAGTGTAATGTGTCCGGAACTTTACTGACATCTTGAGTTTTCTCAGAGATTTAAAGCTCAAAAGTTATGATTCTTATATGTCCCATAAAACAGTTAGTAGTGTGCGCATGAATGGCAGCCTGCTACGTATCTCATTTTTAGATCAGGTCAGGGTTAAGAGGATGTGGCCACACCTTGGTGTTTCATCCCTGTTCTGGCCCAAAATGTCTTTGTCATTAACTTGACACAGTTACAGACATGAACAATTTCCTCATAGTTTTGTTGATAACCACGATTTGTTCATAAGTTGTCAGTACCATAGACTGTATTAAAAAGTGGACGTACACGCCACCCATCGATTTGTGGACTTCTGTTTGAAGCCTCGAGCCAGAAGTGAGAGGCTGGAGCTGGAGAGGAGCGAACTCAATTATGCATATGTCTCAATATTATCTAACCAGGTGAGTTATATAAAAAAATGTCATGAATGGGGAAGTTTGAGGGACCAAATGTTTTTTTGTTTTATTTACCAGGCTGTAAACATGTTCATTTCTGTTGAAAAGTTAGCATTTAAGATGGGAGTCAATGGGGTCTGACTTACAGTACTTTTGGAGCCAGGAACTGCAGATTTCGGCGGTGGTGTAATTTTTCTGGCCCGGAGAAAAAATGTACGAGAACGTTGCTGCATCAGGCCCAATATTATTACTACATTAATAAGCAGACATAGAAGACAGAATGAACCCATAGAAAGCCCTTCAACAGGTGTATAAGAAGAACACATGACCAAAGCTGTGCAGACAAAAAAGATAAAAAGAAAATATAAAAATGCTGATTAAAGATATAGAAGAAGTGTCCTTTAATTGGTGTCAGCTGTATTCCTCACAAGGTCTCCCAACATGCTTCAGAAGCAGATTGACCATATCCGCCCACAAAGGTTTTAACTTAGAAGCACATGAAAGAGAGGACCAAAGGTTTTAAATAAAAGGGCAGCGTGTGCATGTGACTAAAATAACCTAATGATTCTCATATGTCATCACTTAGTGCTGCTCAGCAGGAATATAAAAACAGTTTGACAGAGCACCAATCAGGCACTGATTTTAGAGTTGATTTAGAGCGAGATGAGATGAGTTTTCTTTTTAGCTCACATCCCTGATCTTTTGTCTCATGTTGTCACAATCTACCCTTTTTCTCACTCTCCCTCCATTGTTCTCTTCGGGGTTGTGTCCTCTGTTTTAATGTGTACTACTGTTTCTTTTTTCCATGACTTCACATGTAAAAACACACAGAGCAGCTGTGAAAGTTATGTGAGAATGCATGCACGTGTATGCACTGTGTGTGTGTGTGTGTGTGTGTGTGTGTGTGTGTGTGTGTGTCCTGGGTGTGGAGCTTAATCCCAACCACAAGTGTTACGCTGAGACCCAGAGACCCCGTCCACTTTTGTAGTGCACACCTTGTGCAAACAGCACAAAATGAAAACCTGCTGGAAAGTATCGGACTGGTTTATTGTACTTCTTTGATATCACAACACTATATATTGTACAACAGGGAGAGAGGACGAGGCTGCAAGGGAGGAGACATACGGTCTTAACAAGAGAAACAGCAAAGATCATATAGCAACAAAAATATTTCTGATTATATCTTCTGGATGTGTTCTTATGGATAGAATTTTACTACAAATATTAGCAAAGTTTCTCTTTATATTTACTCTTTGAATTACTTAAGAAATTAGAAATGTGTATGATTGTGTGATGCAGAAGTCTGGAACCAGGCTAATGCTAATTTCTTATTTTGAGCATATATACTGCATGCTGATAATCTGTTTTGCACAATAACACAATAATAACTCTTGCATGAAACCTTCCTAAGCACTTAAAACTAAGACCTAAACCTTCACATTTCCACGTTCTGCCTCTCAGATTCTTTAAAAAAAGATGGAAAAAGAGGCCAAAACGGTCCTCTTCGGCCATCAGAGGACTTTTTAAGGATTCTAATGTACATGTATGAAATTGCGTGAGAGAAATTTCATTTATAATATTGGAAACTTGGTATTTTAACTTTATGAGCACATGAGAAAAACCTGTACTGGATACAGGATCTTCGCCATTCTAAAAAGCCTTTACTTTGCACAACCCACCCATTGAGACATGTGAATAGATTCTTCAGTAAAGTTTGCTCAGCTAAGTAGCCTCTAAGTGTGTTAACCCACCGATGCCTATAGGTGCACATTAGGACGATTATGTTCATGTGTAAACCAGGCCTGGACCGATGACCTCCTTGCCGTGACTCGATTTCCCCGAGTGCTGCACCGTGAGGCTGAAGCCATTCATCATGTCAATAGGGAGCCTTTCATGGGGCTGAGACATCATAGAGGGTCCGTGGTGTAGAGGACAGGCTATGAGTCAATCCTCATGCGGCTGCCGAGGCTAAGGCTTCCCAGCTAATGACCCTAACATGTGGAGCTCTCAAATCCGACTTGCTCTATTTGCGCTGTGGAGCATGGCAGATATATTGAAGAAATAACTTGTTTAAGGGTGAACCTGAGGCTTGAAAGCCGGTGGGGGGGGGGAGATTTATCTGCATGGATGAGATGGTTATTGGCTGAAAATGATGTATCGCTCACACATGTAAGAATGTTTTTGGTGTGAACTGTTTCCTTGTCTGAATCTAGGGTCTTAGCTTAAGAGGTGTTGTGTGTGTGGAACAGATTGTTAAACCCTCTGAGGCAAATTTGGGATTTTGGACTGTATAAATAAATTGGACTTGATTTGACGTGCTTTGACTTGACTGGACTTGACTTGACTTGATTTGATTTGAGATGAAAGCAAACACTTTAAATTCTGAAGCTTTCAGTAATGCCAGGCAGACGTGAAACCAATCTTTCAAGCAGACAGGGCAGTACTTTAAGCCTATACTTTGAATGCCATGGCAAACAATCATTGACCAAAAAGACTTGCTTCTGGACTTGCAATTTTCTCTTGGAGACTCGTCCCTCAACTTGGAGATGACTTCAAGGAATTGAGACTTGTTCTGACTTTGAGAGACTCAAAAAGAAGCACAGGAGGCCTTGAGCTAAGTGAAGCTCCGGGCTCAGCACAGCAGGGAGTGAAGAGTGCCAATGACAACGTCCCCACAAGGGGAAGTAGACTCCGAGCCCACAGGTGGAGTCGGGTTTAAAAAAAAAAAAGAAGCTATATGAGCAGAAGCAACAGTAGCAGCAAGCGACTGCATAGTTCTCATGTCAGTGATGTGGCAGCCGGCATGAGGCCAACGAGTGAGCAGAGCACTAACACCTGAAGTACAGCGCGACAATCAACAGGCTGCGTTGCACATGTGTTGCAGTGAGAAGAGAATGTCATGTGAGTGTGGAGGCAGACTTGAATTAAAGTAGCATAAAATAACAATACTCAAGTAAAGTACAAGTACCTGAAATGTGTACATCGACAGTATGAAACCACCGCTTACTCTGATACTAAAACTGTCGCGTAGGTTTATAAATGATTACATTAAAAGCAGCATCACATGCTGACAGGCAGTTTAAACTTTTGCCTCACAATCAATACCTGACAGCAGTGGGAACACTGACCAGAGTAGTTTGATTCAGTTAAGCGGTGTGTGTGTGTGTGTGTGTGTGTGTGTGTGTGTGTGTGTTTGTGTGTGTGTGTGTGTGTGTGTGTCTGTCTGTGTCTGTCTGTGTGTGTGTGTGAGATGCGGATGGAGTTGTGACCACTTCAGCAAAGCCAATTGCAATGAGCCGCATCCCCAAACTCAGCGGGACAAAGCGCATTCCTGCATTGTATTAGTTTTGAATAAAGACGGGGAGAACAATGTTGCCTGATTCATCTTGTGTCTAGGAGTGATGCACTGAGACCATACTGCAATCCCAAATTAATTCCATGTGCAGGTTTGTTACTGGTATGCTAATAGCTTTAGCGCTGTGAAACCCTGGGAATGTGCGAAGGAAACTGTGGAACAATAACGAGGGGATGTTGGAGGGAAAGAGAAGACATTAGCATTGTTTTAACGCCATATAAGCTTATTGGATGTATCAGTTACTTTACAAACTGAAAATTCCCCTTATTATTCACAGCTGAATAGCTTTATTAGAATTCAGGCTACACACATGGTGATTTTGAATGTTGACACTAATGATTCCCATGTGGAAAGTGAGTCATCCCAGCGATGAATAGTAGCAGGACACAACAAACAAAATAACATGTAAACATACTCTTATACAGAAGAGTCAGTTTGAATAATCATACATATGAAAGCATCTACTGAGATGAAGAAAAAGGAATGCAAAATATGTATGACGAGAAATTGTGCAATAAATGTGAAATATGCAGTATTGAATATGTATCCGCCATATGTGCCGATTCTGTACTCAAGAGTCTTGTTGTTAGTTATACTGCAGCACAGATTGGATAATGACTAGCAGACTTCCATGTTGGGAGAGCACGGGGACTATTAACCTTGAATACAAGCCACATAGACGCACACACACACACACACACACACACACACACACACACACACACACACACACACACACACACACACACACACACACACACACACACATGCAGCACAACATTTCTAAATCCAAATGCATATCTAAATAGAAATCCCTCGCGGAAGGAAATAGCAGATATACGATAGAGCACAGATGAGGATGATAATGAAATCTGGCTACGTTGCAGTGCAAAGAGATCCAGAGACGACCATCACATCCCGGCTGGACGGAGGATATTTATCTTGGATTGTGAGGTCACGAGGCTTGATAGGCATCTTTAATAAGCCTAAATGTGTCAGGCCTCGAAGCTTGTTGAGTCTTTGGATAATTTTAACTGAGGAGGAAATGTCCCTCTTCCTAAATTTGATTTAAACAAGCGGACACAGTCATTTATCCAAAATAATGATAAATAATGAGGAATTATATAAGATAAACTATATTTATTCGCTTCCTCATCTAATCATGTTTGTTTTTGTTGTTACAACGAGCAATTTTGATTTCCTAAGATTTCCAATCATCGTAATATGCTTCCATTAACTCTAAGACACTTACAATAGCCCACCTTAAGATTCCATATTTACATATTGCCGGTATGGTGCAATACGCTCGTTAATGGGACAACCTTGCATTAAAAAAGTTTGAGATTAAATTGAGTGTAACTTGGGATCACTGTGTATACCCAACTTAGGCTGTATGCATTAGGGATGAGCAGATTGAAGAGCCAGGGAAGACCATGGAGACCAATATGTTATATTGGTTATATGATGAAGACAAAATTAGGATATGGTGTAGTATTTTTTCATCAGTAGTAATGCCATGGATCTACACATTCCGATACAGGAGGTGGCGGTATGCTCCTTTAACGTTGGTTTGCGACCCACCAATAATAAACCCATAGAAGAAGAAGTTAGCTAGCTCTATGGTTCTGGGTCTCAAATGACCACAATTAAAGCCATGAATTAAATAAAACGTTATTAATATAATGGCAAATTAGCAACATTAAAATTAACTAGTGGCAGTTGCAGTTTGACCTAAAAAGACTTAAAAACGTGATGATCTGGAGTCATAACAAGAATGTTTTCTAAACGGAATCATGGACTTTTGGACACGATGGACATCAAATAGATTAAATGTGAGTGATACTGCGTCTAAAAAAATACATGTATCATATCTGTGTGTTCATATTTGACTGAGTTGACGTTACTACTCTGAGGAGGACGAATTTTGTGCGGCAATTAGGTGCTAATTGTTAGAAAACACCTTAATTGCCTCCATGGCAGTGTTGCCAGGTTGGGCTACTTTTGATTTATTATTTAATTGTCCACATATGCAATAAAAAAACAAAACTTTTGTATGTGAACATTTAAATTGGGCTACTTTCTTGATGATCGGGCTACGTTCTGTCAGTCCATTCTGGCAACACTGTCCAGGCTTATGTGATACTTGCTGCTGCATATAAGTCGACATATCAGCAGGCCACTAAAAGTACAATATCTAGCTAACATCAACATGCACCAGTCCCGTTCACCTCAGGTAGTATCCCTGCTTTGTGTTCTGTTCTGTACTCTCCCCCCTCTCTCTCAATCTCTGTACCAATAGACAGAGTCCCCCCCCCCCCCCCCCCTGACCAAAGTGCTCTACTTCTGTGCTGGCTTTAGCTCCAAGCCAGTAAGGATGGATCAGTGTTCTCTCAGTTATTGCTGTGGGTTTAATAACAACCAATCTATGAATGCCTCTGCAAAGGCTGTGGGTCAGAGGACAAGGTCTCTGTAAAATAAAGTAAAAGTGAGAGAACTACTAAGCTCACAGTTGAAGCAGAATGTTAGACACAGTTGGTTCACTGTGAGATCCCTCAACCTGAGGAGGAAGACATGTGTTGGAAGCAGCTTCTGGCTTCCTCCCAGAGGATTCTTTGGGAGAGCTTCAGGTTGTGATTATAAAAAAAAGATAAGAAACCTGCGTGTTGCAGAAGTTGAACATCGAGCATGATAATACCCACTATCAGTCGATATGCTGGTGATGTTCACTAACTCCCACACACACATGCAAACCCAGTCTTTGGCCTGAGGCTGAAGGCAAGAGGTTAAGAATATAGATTTATTTTTACTTGAAAGTGAGTTTCAAGTGGCTAAGATGAAAAACCTGCCAATCAATCAACCTGAAATAGAGTTCAACAAGGCAAAGGACGTGAGAAGTCATATGATCAGAAAGTTAAAACCTCAAATGGGTGCACCCAAAAGGCCCTTTTTAAGAATCTTATTGCAATGAAAAACTGTACGACAGGTCAACACCAGGAAGCACTGTAACTTTGCGAAATCTAATAAGAGTTATAATTACTTTATTAGCTTACATTTCCCCCTCCACTTAAGTGCTTAAGATGATGTTATTAGATAAGGTGTTTGTTTACAGCGTGTGTCGCTTTCCCCACTGGAGTCCACTCTAGAAATCTTACTGGCTTAAGTCATTTTATTGTTTTTGCCAAAACCAAACGAAACCGTAACCAGACTGTTTTGTTTTTTTATAGCTATAATCTATAGATTTATAACTTGACAAATCTCAAAAATTGTCTCTGAATAATAGCCTCTCTGTAATCCAGAGTTCTTGACTGTATCTCCTCACACCACAACCTGCTTAAGCCAGTGCTGGCCTCCGTGGGAGTATGAACGGATATGTTTTCGGTAAAGAATTTAAAAAACTCCAAAAATCCTCAACACTTGATTTGAGGCTATCACAACCACAAACCTCCCTTTTGTGGCAGCGTTTGAGGCTCCCTACGGCTGGTAGGCAGCACCACACTGTGCAGAGCTGTGTCTTTGACCAGTCATGTCATGGTGCATGAATATGTATGCCCAGCCCATGCATGTTTTTTGATACACCGGTAGATAAACGCTCCCAGCCATGCCTGATATTTTCATACACTGGACAGACCGGTGCAAGTAAGACATTTGAGCAAACATCATTTTATACTACCCTGATGTTTTCAATCAGCATGTGAAGTGGACGCAGTACAGTGTGTGGGTAGGTCTATAGTGTTTGAACAGTGCATTCCACAGTCAGGCTTTAGAATAACATTCCCTTCACGCACAGCTACTGGTACAAATAACTCCAAGTGCCCCATCAGCTAATGATCCAGGCCTATAGACTCCCATGCACATACTGCACCTGTGCAGTCACATGAGTTCAGTTTATTCACTGAAACAATCATTGTGTCTGTATGCAGCGTGAAGGTCAGGACACGCGCGCATATGCACACGCACGCACACGCACACACACACACACACATACACACACACACACACACACACACACACACACACACACTTTATTCCCTCTTTGGTACACATTCATGTTTTGATATTTGTGAGGATCTATCAGCTTTCCAAAGGCAGAAAATGTGCTTCATGTGAAAAAACAAACCAGCTTCTCTGCATGCAGATCCTTACCGACATGAAATAGCTCTAAATAGAAATATCAACACATGCTAAATAAATCTCTTTTTATAAGAAAAGCAAACATCTGAACTTAGTTGGATTAACTCCACACATCATGCTGGAGTAATTGCTGGAGCCTGATTTTATATTTATGGCCTTTTATAAAGAGACTCTGTCAAGTCTTGCAGGCAGCATTTGAGACCTCTGACATTTAATATTTAACATATGTGAAGTATAGTTAATAAGATTTAGTTGATAATGTGATTTATTTTTAGCTCCAACATACATAGTGTTGTATAATGACATATTGTGCTATGATTTCTTGATTTTACAGTGACGGCAGTTTACGACAGGTTGATATAGAAATGACGAGTGCCGTGGACGGAGACGGGAAATCAAAAGCTGTCCTCTGCTCATCTCCAGTTTATGTGGCTCCTTGACATCTGACATCTGTGCAGTGCAACTTCCACTCACAGCGTCCTCCACCCAGATCAGTGCTCACGTCTTTGAAAACTGGGATATGAGGTAAAACAACATACAACTGTGGCTCTCTTAGGCGTGTCAGTCTTCCCCCTATACACACAAACACGCCTTACACCACAGGTTATAAAAATATATATATTGTATAAACTCAGAATCATGTACTTTCTGTACATGCTTTGATTGTATTTGAACACATAATCATTGCAATTGAAATAACAAATAATGAACAACCTTCTACGAAAGCAGTCTAAATCTATTCTCGGTCTGTTTTGAGCTGAAAAACATCTCCAGTTAGACGTAAGAGCACATGAACTTATCCGAGGAAGTAGAAGGAGGTATTAACATCCTGTCCGGTGCACAGTGTCCTGAGGCCCGGGGCACATTTGGTGGTCAGGTTTACTTTGGGGAGGATTAAGGATGAGAATGTTTGCTACTCCACTGCTACTGAAGGCTGCGACTAACACGGACCACCAACACATCTCTGATGTCTACAGTAGATTAATTATTATTAATTATAAATTTACAAATTTGATTCAATTCAGCACAAGTTGAGTTCATACAGTCGACTTTAGACGACCTGGATGAACGAAGGAAGTCATCAGTTTTGGTCCGGAACTCTGATCTCATCTGGGAAGAGAAGAAGAGAAGGACAACAGAAGAATTCATACATGTGTGCAATTGTGTTTTCCACTTCTGTGGAACAATAGCACCACAAAGCCACCACAGTGAGCTGGGAGGTGTCCACTTGTCTCAAGACATGTAAACATCCAAAGCAGTAACACAGCGATGGGATGAATTATACTTCACTTTGAAATATAAATGGGCATAAGGAAAACATAACCTCAATCTGAAACATGTGGTCTTACATGTTTAGGTTGCCCATTGATCTTACACACAAGATGCAGCTGCTGTGTGGATTCCTTTACAGGATTTCAAAGAGGTGCACTATCAGATCCATATGCAAGATATGAGTGTGAGAGAATAAGAAGAGCACGGAGAGATGAAGAGAAGGGTGTGTATAACGGAATAATCATTATCAGTTGTTGCACGTTTCCGGGCCGGGGGCTTGAAAATGTTCTTTCATGTTGGTCAGTTTGTCATTTCAACATAAAGCAGATTTCAGGCAACATAACAGAGGGACTGGCCTTAATTATGCCATTGTATAAACAGGCTGGCTGTTGGTGGGAAGCCCCTTAGATGGTGCATAAAGAGCTTTAAATATTTTAAAACAGAGCCAAGCTTAGCTTACCCAAGTGTCCCGACTTTAAAGACTTTGTCGCGTCTTTGACACTGATACAACAGTCCCATTGTGGAGCGGAGAGGCAGACAGTCTGTGTTGTACTAATGTTGACATTTCACAGAGACAACAGCGACAGTGACAGTTCCAACGATCACAAAGTCTCCGCAACACAGACGGTCCAACTTTCTCACACAATTACACAAACGACTGTGTGAAAAAATATCACTAAGACATCAATCGAGATCAAAGTTGAGGAAGAAATGACCTTTTATGTGACATGTGAATTCATGAGAACACTCAAATAAGAAGTTAGAGTATATAGATGTAGATGTAGAGGCTATACATAATAGTATTATACATTCTGTGTTACTTTGATTATTTGTCAGATTTAGGTCTATTATACTCTACTTGCTATAGAAAAGTACTCAGCATGGATGGCATCCACAACCAATTATAGAGCACTTTGGAGACTGAGAAAGACAAAACTCTCAATGGGAAACAATTTGGTCCCACGCTTATTTTCAGATAAGCTTTAGATAAGTCAAAAGTCAATGTTAGTAGCTGTCAATCATTTGAGGTTGCTAAAGCACCATGCTAAGGGATTTTCAGTGGATCCAGTTCAGCTATCCCCTCAAAGTCCTCCTCCTCCCACACTATAGCAGCTCAAGCTTGAATGACAAGATTCTTAAGGGTGGATTTCATGCCGTGGCACCAGTGGGCGGGTTATTCCCACTCACAGTCATTTCCTGGCCTTTCATCCGTCTCTCCCAGGCATCCTTCTCTGGAAGAATGCAGACAGGAGCTGACGGTCTGTTGAGATGAGAAAAAGCTCAACAGTGAAACACTCGGGGGAGGATACTAGCAGGAAACCTACAGTTAAATCTCAGAGATAAGTAACAATCAGGAGCTTTAATGAGTCAAACTTTGGGAGTTTTTAAAACAACTGGGATCCATGAGGAATCCCAGTGGGGGACAATATAAAGGGAATTACAGTAGCACCAAACACATGTAACATGCCAAAAACATCCAAATCCTCTGTAATGTCTTGTTAAAAAGGGCAGTTTTTTGGAAGTGGACTGGACATAAAAGTCTGGGTACATTCGGACAAATTAACCTAAACAGTGTCTTGCAAAAACTACGTGGAAATATCTAGAAAAATTGCTCACAATAAGAAACAATCACGTTGAAGAACCACTGCTTTTAAATCGGGTCCAAGAATTATAGCGTGGTGAAAACTGCAGTTTTGCCACTCAGCTCTGAGTCTCTGTCCAGTGACATTTCTGACTCAAATCTTGGTGGAGCAGTACGCCAGCCCCACAGCTGGTTTGGCAATGAGAGCCATAAGGGCTGTTTCTATAATACCAGACTGTCTTGTGGACAGACAGACTGCGGAGAGGCGGAGAAAGGCTCTGACTGAGTCATACAGATCAAAATAGGTCTGAAAGTATGTAATAACTGATAATGTCCTTCCTGACCTACGAAAAGAACTACCAAACCCTACGTTTTAGAAGTGACATAACAGTGGCTATAGGCTATTTGCTAACATTTTGACTTCAGCCATGCTATCGATGTGGCTCTAATTTAATACTTTGGTTTAAATACCTATGAAAATAGCCATATTTCCATCAGCCTCAAGATGTACTTTATGTTTATAGTGCTAATTAGCAACTGTAAGCAATCTAACAGGCTAAACTACAGTGGTGAACATGGTAAACATAGTGAGTAAGCATGCTGATGTTAGCATTTAGCTCAAGGCCTCCTGTGCGTCACAGAGTCGCTAGTGTGGCTATAGACTCTTGTTATTCTCTGGAAATTGGAAACAAAACCTTGCACTCTTTAAACCCCAAGTATGAAGCAGCTTGTTGCATTTGCTTTTCTGTTTTTGAGCACAGGTTTTGCAACACCTCGGTCATTAGAGACCATGAGCTATGTCTGTCCAGAATCAACAGAGCCTGGACTATATTCGTAAAACCCACGAAAACAAACCTGGACAAGGTGCACACACATATTCACGCGTGTACAGTACTGAATGTGTTTAAAACAAACTCGCAGCTAAATCGAGTACAAGCCTATTTCTCCCCATTGTGAGTGGAAACAGGCCTGTGTCCAAAAAGCACTCGTATTTTTCCCAAAAAAGTTTGGAATAGGATGAGGAATTTGTGTGTTCTGTTTGTATCATAAGGAGAGCCTCTGACCTGAAACATTCGAACACTGTGCAGAAAATCACACATTAGGGAATCATTGAGTATCTCTTTACCGGCCTAGAGACTTGCTCCTGTGTTTTCTAATGAAGAATTCAAGACATTTTGTTTTGCCATGCACTTTTACCCAAAAGCTTATAGCCATTCCTCTGAAACATTTGACAAACCAAAAATGAATAGTCTTCTCTGTGGAGGTTTTTCTACACCAGTGACGTCATCTTGAACGTCTACGGCTAATACGAGTAACAGGCTTCCTGCTTCCAGAGCACACATCCTGGAACCCGAGGAATCCCCGCCTCGGTCCCATGAGACCAGCCTTCGATCCCCAGCTGAGGCGGAGCTGAATCAGTGTTTCCACTGACGTCACCTGACGTACAGGACTCTAATGAAGACAGACGGAAAGTTAACTATTACAGCATCCCATAGCTATGAAGTGCTCCTGCACAATCATGACGGCTACCATTCGTTTTCCTGGAACCCTGCGGTGCGTTATGCATCAGGAGTCACAGATTTCCTTTCTACTAACCTGGAAGGAATTCTGTTTAAGCAATCAGACAGTATTGATGATACCCATGACAGTCCACTCTAAATAAACATTTTACAAGACGCCCATATAAACAACTATTTTGATAAACAAATGAAACCATAATCCCCAATAACACTTTCACAGCCCTGTCTCTGTTAGAGTTTCTGAGATCGTCACTGTAATTAGGCAGCATGACATCTTGAATATGTGATATACTTTGCATGAAATTAGCTCATGTCAGCACTGTAAATAATACGTCAATAATATGTTTATTCTCATGGGGATGGACCATGATTTCTCTTACACGGCTCTAAACATGGCGTCAGCTGAGCCAGCGGCTCGGAGCTAACGGTGCTAACAGCGCTAACAGTGCAAACAATGGCAACAGTGAAGACAGAGGTAACAGTGTTAACTTGGGGGGGTGGGTACAACGCTTCCGTGATGAAGCCGTCGGTATCCAGCTAGAGGTATTGGTCAGCAGTTTGCTGGCTGACAAGATACAACGTGTAGAGTTTTTGGTGTTGATAGGTTTGTTTTGACTGTTTGTGCTAGGCCTCATATGTCAGAGCTACCTGTGCCCTGTATTTAATGACAGTAATGACATTGATATTGTTCTTCTCACAAGCTATTAGTAAGAAAACATACAATCAAATTTCACAAAATGTTGAAGCACTCCTTTAACCATTTCCATATTGCACAATGAGACATAGGTGCATAATGGGAGCCATTCACATTTACTTACCAGAATATCTGCTCAGATGTTTGTTCGCTTGAAATAGTTTAGCACGCATAACGCACACACACACACACACACACACACACACACACACACACACACACACACACACACACACACACCTGCATTTCTGCTGAAATGTCAGAGTTGCAGCCCCACCAAAGACAGGGAGCACCAGGTTTTTGAAGATTGTTTTCCTTTCACAGACACAATCACCACAGGAATGCACCGCTGAGACACAGAGGTCAGTGAAAAAGACAAACTAACTTGTGTAGTATAGATACAGAATACACACCCTATAAACTAAAGTAAGCACACAAAAGTAAAAGCATGCACACCACACACATGCGCTACAAATACATGCATAATTAATAATATACAGTACTCTGTTGATCCCTGCAGGTAAATTTTCTTTGCTCACTCACAGCGAGGTAACAGTACAGATACAGTATACGCAGCACTGCACTAACAGTATACCTGTTTGAACAGTCTGTTTAATAATTCATGGATGGATAACCGAACAAGCATGCCACAATGTCTGGTGCCCCATGGCCTTCACTTGCAAAATGTCACTCGAAGAGACATGTATCCAACCACAAAGAGATGCAAAATGCCCACAAAGAAACACAAAACAACTACTGAGAGACACCAAAATACAACAAAGATACAAAAAACTACAACAAAAAGACATAAACGACTGCAAAGAGACACAAAAAACACTACAAAGAGACACAAAAAAACCACAAAGAGACAAAAAACAACTAGAAAGAGACTCCAACTCCAAGGAGAAACAAAAGTGATCAAATAAAAATACACAAAACGACTACAAAGAGACACAAATTACTAAAAAGAGACACAAAAAGATTGGAAAGAGACAAAATGAATACAATGCGGTATACATGTGGGAGAGGTGGTGGTGCCTTTCACATGTTTTTGCCCAGAGTCCCATTGTCTCATGATCCACTCATGTACTATCCACTTAATCTCAATACGAGTTTGGTCCGATCATAGTGCACACGTTACTCCTACAACAGTGTTTGTACATAAATACTTGTCTATTTATATGTTAGTATGTGTTTTTAAGGTAGAGGTGTGTATCACAGTAAGTAAAGTATGCAACACCACCATCTATGGGTTAGAATTAGCAAACACATTGTAGCTCCTGCTGAGCTTTGGCTCCATTACTGCCGTCATTCTGCTTATTAAAGTTTCAGTTTGTCCCTGGCCTCCTGGAGTCCTCTGGTGCATTCGTTATGTCCTGTGGGTAGCCTGCCGCCTCTTGGTGAGACCTAGAATGAGACTCCTGTAATATGATAGACATTAATAACATGTTGACACAAGAGGGAGCTATTAGTCCAGTAATATTTCATTGACCTGGAGTGACCCACTAGGTAGCTGCAAGGCAGGAAGACCTCCCTCAGTCCTAACCTGGGTAATTATCATACAAAGTATGTCTTTGGAAGATCATTTTCTAGATACTCTTTCAGCTGCATTTCACTGTATTAAGTGGTGATCTGCTTAACTGGTGGGGCTTTTTGTGACTGAGTTTGCTCCGTGGTTGTGACTGGGCCAGCTTAGCAAAAAACAAATGGCCTGTTTCTTGTTGGTGCATGTCTGCAGGTTCTTTCAGTATATCGCCTCTGCTTCAGAGGGTACAGGTCTATGAGATTTAGTAGAGTGTAAGAGATAAAGAGGTAAATGCGTCATGCCTCAAATATCTGCTATTCAGTTCTTATGCAATTCAGGGAACTATGGTTTATAATTGTGCATGCCCTTGAGAGAGCACTTCAGTGCTTTAAAAGCGGAAAACCTTTGTCAGGTACTAATAAATCAGCAGAGAGAAAAATGAAGGTGAGTTGAAAATGACCACATATGTGACCGGTTCATCACAAAACCATTTCCTTTTCAGTTGAATTCATTTAATCAAAAGAAAATAACTGTGATAATTTGAATATTTTACAAGAGTAAAGTGAAGCAAAACACAAGATGATCGATTTCAAACAGCACATTTGAATTTTGTCCTCCGTAAGATAAATCTTTCTCGCGTCATCCTGAAATAACCTGTAGTCCTTGTGGGGCAGGGTTTGGGCTCCTGGGTGGTCCTAACCCTTGGACTAGGGACTGCTGCTCTTTGACAATCTATTACACAGTTCAGGAGCATTAAATGGACCCCGTCTCTGTGTTATCTATTCCTCATGAAAGCTGCTTTGACAGGAGGAAACGTGATAGATTACACCACTGCATTTTTACCTGATCCCTCTCGGATGTGTTTTAGATAACAGAACTTTGGCTCCTTCAAACCGATGAAAATCTGTTTCATCTTTAAAAAATTAAAATAAAAAAATCATATAGAAACACAGCAGTTCTGCACTCAGTTGGGTATTTTCAAAATGAAAGGAAGGTATGAATGGCAGTGAAGTAACCAAATAGGGATGTTAGAGAAGGAAGGGTGAGATTCATCTATCCCGTCTGTTTAAGATTTATTAGTTTCAGTCGGTGTGTCCCCCCCCCCGTACCCCTGCATTCCCCAGCTCTCCCCTTTGTTGCCCCTCCAGCCGCCCTCCGCCCCTCCTCTTTCCTGAGGGGCCTGCAGTCAACTTTGACCTGCACAAAGAGCTTGTTAAATGCCTGTGTAATCCCTGTGTCTCTGTTTGCGATTGTGTTTTTATTCGCCTTTTTTTTTTTCTTTGCAAGTGCCATGTCCGTGTGTGCATGTGTGCGATCCTCAGGTCGGTCACTCAGGAGACATCTTGTCTTGGCCGATCACATCAACCTGATTGATCACACAAGCCTAAAGCTTTAACTCACTTACCAACAAGCTCTTTCCTAAAGCCCCCGGGGTGCAGCCTCCTTCGGCCAGATCAATACGCTCAACAAATCTCACCATCTGACATTTTTTCCCATTTGAAATACAGCCCCCCTGGAGGGTTTACAGGAAAAAATTATGAAAATTCAGCCCAAGCCTCTAGGAGTGCCAACTGTGGCGGCCTCTTTGAATAAAGACAGATGATCCCCAAGTGGTCTGACAGTGAGTCACTGACATCCACAGACATGCCTGTCTCTTCCTCTCAACCCTGGTGTTCACCTCAGCATGGAATGCAAAGGAATGCTCTTCGGTTCTCATGGCTAGCAACCGAGGATATGAATCAACTCGTCCTCCTTACATTCACACATACGAAGAGTGCGAGCATGTGTGCACGCTGGTGAACAGATATAGAAAATAGTTTGGGGTGAGAGTCACGCTGTGGATGAGGACAATGTTTATAGCATAGTGGAAATATGTGGCGGAACGGTTAAAATAAGCTTGTTTGTGCAGGCAGTGGAAATAGAGGTGCATGCACACTGAGCACATCGGGAAATACATCAAGATGGGAGTTTGACGTCGAGATCCTGTTGCAGATGTTGATAGTGAAGATGTTGATGGATGAGGCTGATAGTGCTGATCGCAATACGAATGCTGTTACTGCTCTGTTGCTTTTTGGTCAATTCGAATTACGTCAAGTGATGAAATCTGTGCTAACATTCATTCCATGATGATATGATGCTGTGATCATAGCACGGTAACGTTTTACGAAATGTATGATTCCAAGCAAATTGTAATTAACATTTAACTAAATAAGTCACTAATGATTTTGTTAAACAGAATACAGTTAATTACTCTCTTATTAACAGTGATGCCCGTTTCAACCAAGTTTTATTTTTCTTTGCCAGCTAAAAAAACAAACTGTAAAAGTGAATTTGAATCGTCAAGATGGTCTCCAACTGTTTCGTTGCTGTCATCGGCATTTTGTGAACTTCAGCCAACCCAAAGACTGTCCCTGTCCTGATGGGAGTGGGTGGTACATTTTGACAAGATTCTCATGGTTCCCATAGGATTTATTGGCCTGATCGACAGAAACTGACAACCTCTAGTTAGTTTACAAAAGATCTGTGTGTTTTCCATTTACCCTTAGGCCACATACCAAGGTGTGCACGTACAGTGTGTGTGTCTGTATGTGCACACTCATCCTTGTGTGCCTGTGAGCTAGGGTCTCTGCCAGACTAATGTTATCTAAACTACCCGAACAGGCATTTTGTTTTGAATGGGCAGGGCCTAGATAAGATCGCCTTAGTGAATACATTAGCACCCATCGGTGCCCATTCCATTCTTAAACTCTTTGTAAGAGGAAGGAATGCAGGGTGGTGCTGTGGGTCTGCTGCCTCTGAAGCTTCCCCTGGCTGAGCCTCGGGGGATAATAACTCTTTCTTCTGACACTGGGCTACAGATCTATGCATGAGCTTTCAAGCCACTTACACAGGCCAATACAGGAGCTGTTATTTTGACAGATACCTGTTATGCACAAATGGGTTTTCTGCAGAACGGGAAGCAAGCACAATGGCACTCAGGACATGAATGTGTGCTCAAATACATCACACAGACGGGAGTGCGGGATGAAGCCTTCATGAACTGAGACCAAGCACCCCGAGTCAAAGGTCAAGCTACTGATTTGCCCACCCCACACTCCCCACCCCAATCCACTCATAGAGCCCTCCCTACTCGCCACGCTTCAGAGGGAGAGTGCTGACCATATGACCTGACGGCCCCATTCACCACCACGGGGGTAGATACACAAGGTGCACGAGAGATGACCCCACCCCGATACTTTCTCCACGGTCACTTTCCTGCATGAAAGCCCCCACTTCTCTGGATAAGTTTGGAACAAATCTGTAAATCTTTCCATCTCCTTTGCCCTTTGTACCTTCTTTTCCCCTCACCTTGCCTTTCTTTCCTTCCGTCCTCTCCCCCCCTCTTTACCCCCTTGTTTGTCCTTCCCCCTCTCCCCCTCTAGCCGGTGGAATCCCAGCCCCATCCACCTAAGTGTCACTGAAGAATGTTCCATCATTTAAACGGGGCAGAATGCTCCGCTAATATATAACCAATTACACTGGTCACATTTCCTGTGTCTCCTTTGAGCTCTCTGCAGGCTCAAAGTGCCAATCAGGCCAGGAATGCCAGAACATGGCTCTTATTTGCCAGGGGTCAGCGCACCAGTAACCTCACATTCTAAAGGACCATTGTTCCCATGGCCAGAAAACTCAGAGAGGCACACATACACATCCAGGGTGAAAGACACACACACAAACCCTGGCCCCTAGAGGCCCCACATCAAGGGCCCGCTCTGTTTAAACAGCATCCGCCTGCAGAGCCACCCGCCATGAAAGGGATTAAACAAGGTGTGTGTGCTCGTAGGTGTACGTACTGTACAATGCAAAAAGAAATGTCCATGTTAATACATCATTTCATCCAGTATTGGACCTCTGAGGTGTCCTGATTTAATTTAAATACGAATCAGCGATCAACAGTTTGTGAAATGGAGTGACCTTACCTCAATGTTGTGCTACTTGTGATTTGCATGGGGCGTTATTCATCGTTTCCACAAAGTGACACATGTTTAAAGATGAAATCCTGTAACAAATACTTGCATTACCAAAGTTATCTAAGAAGATGTGCTCTTTGTTAGTCATTTACATTCAAGGAAAGTCAGACTTTTAAGACAAAGCGCAAGATAGCACCTTCCAAGTAGCAAGCTTGTCAGTGTGTGTGTGTGTGTGTGTGTGTGTGTGTGTGTGTGTTAGTGTTAGTGCGTGCATGTGTGCATGAGTGTGGAAGACTGAGAGTGTGTCTGGCTGATTGCAGGTACTCAAACTGTCCTTGCACAAAGCATAGCGACCGTGCAGGGATGCTTTATAATGCACAGTGGCTTTCAGAGCTTCGACATTCTGTCCGTTACATTTCCTCGCAAGAGAGCTGGAGCATAAACAAAAGACGACTTTCTGTGAATGAGCACAACAAAAAGACACAACACTCAGTATCTTAAGTATCTCTCTTTCGCCCACTCCTGCCTACATCACACGTTAATACTGCTCATGCCGGCTATTCCTCCACTTAGCAGTGAAAAAATCTGACCTAAATGGGATGCTTTTAACAACAAGTGGCTGTAGTTAATGTATACTACACAGCCAAATGCATGTGGACATGAAAATATTACACCCACATGGGTATTAATATGCTAACAGCATCCATTATTCTGAGTTTATGGGCCTTTCCTTGTGCAAGCATGTGGTCAGACGTGTCCACATAATTCACATAATGTCGGCCATATTCACTGTACGGTTCGGCTCGACTCAACTCACTTTTGGCACCAGATCTTGTTTTCCACTTCAGATAGTAGGAGGGATTCTCAGCTGATCTGTCGAAACTGCCGTGACATCATCTTCGACGCCACACTCACTGAATGCTGTCATCTGCAACCGCACAAACATCTGCACTTTCTCAACTCCACGTTGTAGTGTATGTACGTAGTGTAAGGCGTTTGTTTTGTTGAGAGGAAAATAAAATTGTGGTCGCTATTGACGGGAGCTTGGCTGTTACAAACAGCAGGTTTGTACAGGATGTTCCGCGTTGCCCTCGTGAAGATTCTCTCCGACCAATCAGTGGTCTGCAGTGATTTAACGGCGCCTTTGATTATCGGCCCAGCTCGCTTGGAACTTCCACCAAGGTGGCATTGGTGCATATCATAATATACCATGAGTTCAATTTCCTAGATAAGGTACTGTGCCTCTATATTCTCTTGAAAATGTCTTTGATTGAATGGTAAACAGATTTCTAGTTTGACAGATTAATAAATAAAAAAATGACATCTTAACTCTAACCAGGTTTTTCCAGAGCTTTCCAGTGTATTCGGTCTCTCTCTGCTAAATGGAGCTGAGTTGAGTTTTGGTATTTCAGTGCCAAAGTATCCTGTCTGGTCTTTAGCTAAGGATAGTGAGGATTCTGTCAATATTTTACATCTTTTATGTATTCGTCTATGTGCATGTATTTGTTTCTCTCTATGAGGCTCACTCAGCACTTGCAGCCTCCTATATATGGGGTGAATCTTTGAACATGTCGCTGGAGAAATCTAGTTGGCTGCCTCGTTGTGTTTGCTGTCTGGGCCGGCCACATCAAGAACGATTGGATTCCTCACCTCTGTCTCAATACAAGCATGCACACACATGCGCATACACACACAAACGCATGCACGCAGTTTCACACAGGTATGTAGCCATGTTAAGAGAAACCTGACCTACCTGACTGATCGAAACTACTCCTACGCTACTCCGTTAACCCCTCGATGTTCGGCGTGGGAAACAATGCTTTGGCAATACCGGCTAATTCCTACTCAAATACCTGAGATGGATGGATGGCTGTATAGATAATGGGTAAACGTTGACATGGCCTCGAAAAGGAGAAGGAGAATAGAGAGATAGAGGTTCCATATTAGGAAGAAAAGGTGAGGTGTCGAAAAAGGAGTAAGGAAAAGGTTGTCAATACTAATTTGTTCCCTCTCCTTCCCTTCCCTTGCTTGCCTATAAGAGATATCTGAGGCCAAAGGGCAGACAGCCTTTTCAGAGAAACATGATTGCAGCCTTGTTGCGAAAGGCCTTTCATTTAGAAATATGTGACTTTCTGTCAGAGGAAAAAGCCGAAGCGTTCCCTCTCCCATCGCTGCTTTTTCTCCACAACACAAAACCACGGCAGAGAGAGAGAGACCTTGTGCCTCTGAAAAAGCCCTTTAAAGACACTCTTGTTTTCAAGGTCCTGCCTTGAATGGCACTGGGTTTACAGACATAAAAATCACCATCCAGATCAAACCGGAATTGAAATTTTTAAAGCTTTTTTTCGTTCATTCTGAACTGTAAGGCGTTGTAATTCTTTCTCCTGAAATGTTGTCCTTATCAAGGATATACCGTTTATTTTATTCAGTGTATGAGTCTTATCATATGCAGAGGCAGAGTAAAGATAAATCTTATGCATGTTTCCTCGGCTCCTCCTTTAGTTTCACACCAGAATGCCGTGTCATACTTTGGCCTTAACCGTGCTCAGCACAGGCTGCTCTGTTATTTTGGCCTCAAGTGCTTGGAGGTTATGTAGCTTAGGTCAATACCATGTGCGTGTGACCAGTGTACCGCGGGGTGATGTCACATGGCTTGTGAAAGTCCGCCTTGATGTCAACAATTAGACGGTCGAACTTTTAGCTCGCCTCAAATCTCAGCCTACTGTTACCGGCTAAATGGGTTGCCAAGTTACCCGCGTGGAAAACATTTGATGTCTCGATCCTTATCAGCGATAGGGTGCCGCACAGCGAATGAAATCTGCTCGCGCTTACGTCAGACGGAGGAGCTTCTCCAAAAAAAAGGTTTTCCTAAGTTCAGTGGCTCATATGACTCGAAGCAAAGAGAATAATTTTAAATATATTGAGTAGAGGTACAGCAGACGTTTCACAGTCACATATTAAAAAAAATGTATTTTAGAGAGAGGTATTTTGCTAAACATCATATTCAAGGACTTTCCAGACTAGATAACTGGCCTCTTTAAAACGCCGGTCTGCTCTTATTCACACACATTTTCCTAACAGTGCAGTATTTTAAAGCACCGTGCGTGGGCTTGTCCACACAGTACATGACCTGAAAAGTTGTGTGATGTAGGCCACACTGATAAGGGGAAGACAAGAAGACTGACGGGGGAACAGTACTGCGCACTGCTTTATCACCTGTGTTCCTTTGATATAGTTTCACTGCTGGCAGATCAAAGCTACCTGCCGCCCCCGGGGACTACGGTGCTACTGTAGCCGGCTGGCGCCGGCGGTGGACTTCAGCCGAGAGCTCGCACTTCTGCCCTGTCACAGACTTGGAATGACTTGTGGCGGTTCGGTAACGATGACTGTAAGTCACACACGCACAGGGCAAACTGCGCCTCGAGTGTGTAGCGTGCGCCCTTTGGAAAGATTGCTTTATTCACTCTAGTTCCTGGAGCCTTTTTTGGCAGAGGTGTCTGATTTCCATATTAGGGATTTCCCTCATTTACAGCCCTGTTTCAAAACCAGGTCGGAGTCCTTCCGCCGTCAAGTGAACTCCTTCAATCGCCGCTGGAGGAGGACTGCTGGTCGGGATTGGGGTTAGAAATGGAATCCTATTCTGTTCTCATTCATAAGAGCGGCATTCTTGATTTCAGCGGGAACCCCCTCGAATAGAACTTGAGACCTTTTTCAGGAAGTCAGTTATAGATTTCATCACAACTCACGTTTAGCATTCCACATTTTTAGTATACTGCTTTCTATAACCTGTGAGGCATTGGTTTCCATTACACAGTTTAAGTTATTGGAAAAGTAAGAGGTTCAGTTATGTGACAATCTATCTTAAACCTCAGTGTCATTGTGGGCTTTGTCAGTAATGTCAACATGCTTTGCATAACAGACAGAAACACAGTGTGAATGTGTGAGTGCCTGTGTGTTTTACTGCATCATACTCATTTGCTTCATGAAACACAGTAGCCAGCGCACCTGCACCAATCAAATACCTTGTTATGAGTCCTGGGAAAAAAAGTGATGAGGCCTTATGTTTGCTTTGACTTCTTCTAAACTTCAGACCTGTGATTACAGGGTCTGTCAAAGAAGGGTCTGTCAAAGAATAGCAATACATGAAATATTATGTAAAAGGTTTTTAATTGGTCTTAACTGTCACTCTGCTGCACAGTTCTGACAAGCAGACCCGCAGCGTGGCGTCAGCGGCTGAGCCATTTGTTAGAAAAATAGTTTTCCAAAGATTTTGAAACTTTAATTGAGATTAGTCTTTTGGGTAAAATAATGTTGTGTTGTTGCTCCTACTTTAACATATGTCATGTTACAGCGCTTTACCTCAACTCCACCACAATTTTACTCCACGGCATTTACCTGACAGCTATACAGTAGTTACTGGTTACTTTGCTGATTTAGATGGCCAGTGTGTAGGATTTAGGGGGGATCTATGAACAGAAATGGAAGATAATGTTCATAAATCTCTTTTTAATAGTGTATAATCATCTGAAACGAAGAATTGTTGTGTTTTGGTTAGAATAAGCGCTTCATATCTACATAGGAAGCAGGTCCTCTTCACAGAGTCCGCCATGTTGCACCGCCATGTTTCTACATTAGCCCACAACGGACAAACCATGAACTGTATATAAGGAGTGGACGTAGTCGTCATCATGTCAACCATTGGTTTGTGAACTTGCGTTTCGAAGCCTCGAGTTCGACATTTAGATCGTCGCCATCTTGGTTTTTTGCAACCAGTGAACGTAAGTGGCCATATTTGGACTGCCGTCGACTGCCGTAGAGTGATGTAAAGACGCCATATAAGGCTCTGGCAGCGGCCTGTTAATCACAAGATAGCCACGCCCTAAAGCAGACCCTGCTTTATGGTCTGTTTGACTCTAAATGGACCATAATTTACTAAATGAACATCATGCTGTATTGAAGAAGACTTGAAACTAGAGATTGAGACCATAAACTCCCGTTTACAATGTTTACTGAGGTATAAATCAAGTGCGCAGTAGGGTCATTTTCTCATAAACTTCTTTAAAATTGAATCGGAGGCATCGCCCCCTGATGGCCAGCAAAGAGAATGCAAGTTTAAGGCACTTCCGCATTGATTTCAGAACCGGAGGTTGCCGCCTGGGAGAAACCTAACACTGGCTATAGAGAGAGCCTTTTGCTTTTTTACGTTACCTGAAGGCCCTAGTTCTCCAACACGCTTGTCAAACTGCAGTAACGTGAGCCGCAGAATGAATAACTGTGGTAACGCCAGCGGCCGCCTGACTTCTCTTGCTCCTAAAGTAGTGTTTCGGCGGATAGCGTTACCGCAGCCTTAGAAAGGGAGGAGTGAGTTTAGGGGTATTCAGTTGGCTGGAATCTGCTACCACACCTCTAAGAAACAAAACATAGATTAATCTATTAAATATGAAGCAGTGCTATAAAACTATCCAACAGAACAGAGCACAGTTAACACGTAAGCAACATAAAAACGTGTTAATTCATCAGCAGTAATATTCCAATAATGATATATAGGTGTTTATCGGTCCAAGTTAGAGAGAAGCTCTCTTCTGCGCTGCCCCGGCAGTAGGCAGCACAGTGCTGGTTGGAAAAGCGATCTGCCGCTTGTGGAACCACATCGCCGCCAACACAGGACGCCGTCCTCTCGGACGGATGACACACTGCGGTGACTCACAACATGTGTCTCTGTTTTTGTTTCTAAAGATGAAGAAAAAAATAACACAAAAGGCCTACTGACCTTTTTTTTTTTTTTTTTTTAAAGCGCCAGCTGTCAAGTGGACATTTGAGAACACGTGCAGATTTGTACACGTGTGTGTGTGTGTGTGCTTGTGTGTGTGTGTGCGTCTATGTGGCTTGTATTCAAGGTTAATAGTCCCCGTGCTCTCCCAACAGTAGCTAGAGCACTGTCACCATCCAGACCACAATAAATCAGATACTAGCCGGCGGTCAGAGAGTAGACGGATTTGAGGCAGTTCATGGTAAAAACCACATGTTTTCCATGCGGATTGAACAGCATTGACGTGTTTGACCAATTGTGGATTTCAGACCTATGATGCTAAAATCCTGGCGTCAATAGACACGAAACCTCAAAGTTAATAATATATATATCATACAACAAAGTGATGAAAACATTCCTCTTGTATCACCGAGGGAAATAACCAAATAGAGTGTGATGATTTTAGATGGGAAGGATTTTTGCTTTGGAGGCAGGTGTGTGCCTGCTCAGCCGATGGACGTTACACCTCATTGATTATGAATTTAAAGGAACACTTCCATCTCACAGAGTCAAATGTGAAGACCAATATCATTTTCATGTCTGAGATTAGTCTGAGGAGTGTTTAGCCTAGTTTAGCAACGAGATTGGGAAAACTGATCGCAATACCCGCTCCACAAGCGTTGCTTTCAGACAACTCAAAATCTTCTAATTTACATGTTTATTTGTGTATTTTATATATAAAGCAGAAAGCAGGATGAGGCTTTACTCGGTTTGAGGAAACTTGGATGGTTCTGTGAAACAAACCATCTGGAGTGTCAGGTTAAAGAAAGCTGGAGCCATCTTTGATTTAAAATTGAACAAGTGCCCCATCAAAATAATTCATGAATGTGTTAGTTTACACAGGACATTGTTTATTGCCCTGCTTTATAAGACACTAAGACAATTTCCTTCCCTCTGGTGATTTCATATTTCTTTTACAACTAAGAACAGTGCTATAGTTTGCTAAATGTAATTCTTTGTGCGTATCATGGTCCTGGATAGTGAAAAGGATCAGTGGAAACACAAACACTTCAGTCAGTCCGTTATTCATAAAATCAGTGACAAACCTGTCAACAAGCTACAAAAACAAATTGGATATTGGCACAGAAACAGAGCTCATTTTCCCATGTTGAGTAAGAAGCGAATAATTGAGGCTGGCGTCTGTTTATAGACACGCCTCCACCTCCACTCTTAACCCTTGATTCAGTTGATGACTCCGCCCTGAGATTTATTACCAGTGGCAGTTATTCTTCTCATCATTGCATCAAGGTTGGGTGGGCATCTCCAACCGACACGACAGGCATTGGTTTCTATTTATTTATAAAGCCCTTGATGGCAACTTGCCACAATAAATATTATTTCCTTATTAAAATGTTCCTACTTTCACTATTTGACTCTTTCAAGTGATTGGCTAATGCTTGAAGTCCCGTGTGAAAACACTACATTTGGGAATACTTGCTGCTCACTCCTTGAACATTTTGCAACACTTTTAAACGTAAAACAAAAATATAAAACTGTGTCCTGTTGATGTCTGCTTGTCTTCTCATTAATAATTTTTATTGTGTGTTTATTTATTCAGTTTTAATTTGCACTCTCGACATCATTGAAAATGAAGTTATGCCCTAAATGATTCCTCAAGATTTAAGTTGAATGAGTGAATGAGCTGTTCAGCGTGGAAAGAAAAGGAAAAGAAGTGAATAATGAGGATGTGGAGAAGTGTGTGTTAACTATAGGAGGTACCCTATGGATCACATTCACTTAAAAGTAATGCCAACATTAAGTACAGTATGTTGAGCTTACCTGTTTTCAGCTACAGTACTTAGTGTATAATTATTGTAAATTGGAATCAACCCAGATGGGTTTTGCAACATTCAGGTAGCCCCACCGACTTCATTAAACCCGCCTACGGTGCTGTCGTTAAGCGGGTGACTTTTTGTGTTGGATAATGTCCACATCTGTCCACTTTTCCCTCTATATCGCTCCATCTGTCCCTCTTTCTCTCTTTCTCCTTCACCGTGTGTGGCTTAAATTACAAAGCTTTCACTCAGAAGTGACTCATGTCGGGAGAATGCACTTCTTTCTCTCTCTCATTTTTTTTCCCAACCGTCTTACTGCTTCTCACTTCATTTTTTTCCTCAATGTATTCTTTCTTCTCAGTTCCCAAGGCCATGTCTGTTTTGCTCTGCTCTTTGTGTTTTTCAGCCGATGGAAAAAAACAGAAAAAAAACACCTTTTTTCCAGAGGATTTGAGCATCGCATCTTACTGCACTGTATGTTGCAGCAGCCTGAGTACAGGACACCTTGACAGACTGTAAGAGCACAGATCCTCATCCAAGACGGTCACGCAAAAAACTGCAACCTTCAGATCCAACGGGGGGGGGGGGGGGGGGGAGCGGCAGGCCAGGGATCGGGAGAAAATGGAGCTGAGGGAGATGGATAGACAAGAGACGAGCGGATGGAGAGGGAAAAGAAAAAAAAGGAGTACAATTAGTCATCTATTTCAAAGACAGCATATAATAAAACATTTCCCCCTTAGGTAAACCTGGTGAATGCAAACACGAATTAGCCGCCCACGCTTACGCAATGAATAAGGCTAAAAGAATGCACGGCAGCCCACTCATCGAACACCACAGAGCCACTCTCTCCCCCTCTCACTCATTCTCTCTCTCCTCTTTCCGCCGACACATCTTATAATGGGTTTCACCTCCACCACTCAAACACGGGCTTCGGCAACAACAAAAAAAACACACACACAAAACAAAAAACATATTCATTATACAGTAAAATTGAAACATTGTTTTTAAAAAACGTCCACGCCTGAGAAGTGACTGTCAGTTTTCAAGAATATGGTTTTTTTTTTCCAGCCGCGAAATTCATCGTCAAATAACAACACAATGAGGAGGGCGTGACAACCTGGTGAAAGGGACTGTCTGTTTTGAATCCGATGAAAAGCGTCACGTTTAATGGAGATACAAGGATGTATACGGGCGAGCGACACAATCCAAAGAAAATCCCCCCCTCCATCGCCGAATAATGAAAAGATGTGTTGACAGCAGAGGCCACTAATGCTACACTGCCATAGAAAATGATGATGAAAGTAAAAGTTGTGCAGGAGCAACGTACATTAGTAAGGGCAAACCACAATCAAACAAGTGAAAGGAACGAGGCTGAGCTTGCTCTGGTCGTGAAAGGATCGGCGGAATGATGTGCGCAAACAAACGTTAGCGAGTAACATTCTGCATTGACTGACAGAGATGGGGATCAAGACCTGATGCACTGTGTAAAAGGATAGAATCACAGTGTGTGTTATTCGCAACCACGTTCAAGCAACAAGCATACATCAATTTCATGCACAGCTTGTGTGCACTTGAAACTTTTATACACTGATGCTCACCTGAATCTGTTCTTGTTACCAGAGCAACAGGAGAGATTTCTAAAGCTTTTGTGCTGCACGAGTAGCCTGCAGATGATTTTCTTTATCAAAAATGCATTTTTTTCTCACTTTTTCTCTTAGCATCTCTCTCTCTCTCTGTCTCTAATACACCATCACATCACTCATAAGTCATTGTAGTCTTTGCACAAGCTGACAATCAGCAAATAGTGCCTGTTCTTTGAGGCTGGGGGGAGAGTGGGGGGGGGGGGGGGGGGGGGGGGGGACGACAGAACAAAAGAGCAAGAAATTCAAAGGCAGAATTTCCCAAAACCACATGGGCGTTTTACAGTGTGTCAAAAACATCAAAACTCTGACAGAGGTTAACTAAATGAGGGTTTTGTACTTTGTGATATTTGGTGTGTGGGCACAAGAACACAACAAAAACAACAAAAAGCTCTGAGAATCAAAAGGAGGGAGAGATGGTGCTGTGATCTCTGCGGCGTGGAGGTCGACCCCGTGTCCTAACATTTACCCTGCTATTTAAGACGGAGGAAGCAGTCCGCCTCACAGCTATCTGACTCACATCGCAAAACTGAAAAGTCTCTCTCTCCTCTGGTCAGTCTCTTGTGATCTTTCTCTTTCTCCCTCTCACACACACACACACACACACACACACGGTTATATCTGATAGAGAAAGAGGGAAACCACAGTGACTCAGTGATAAACCACAACCAGCAGTCATCCCTTTCACTGAGGGGAAGCACGATGACATCAGATGTGACCTTAACATGCTGATGAGCTCTGCACACACACACACACACACACATGCATGCATGACTGTGTTATTATTGTACATGCAAATGCACAGACTGGCAACTGAGAAAAAACCCCACTTTAATTTACTGCATCTTACTCTTCACCTTTTTTTTTTTCGAATAAATGCAATCAGAGAGCAACTGGAAATGTTTGAGCGAGTGAAACTGCCCACTCTTTGTTTGCCTACAATATTACTTGTGAGAATAATCCCCTTGTCCTCCAAAGTGAAATAGTTGATTCGAGAGTTTCAGCTGCAGAGAAACTCACTTTCTATTCCTCTCCAACTCTCCAAACTGGTGTTTTCAAGTAAGCTAATCAGCATCTCCTGCATTAGTCACCTCTTTACCCTCGCCCTCCCTCTTTCCTTCATCCCCGCTGTCTGCCACCTGTTAGCGCTGGCACTGTTTGGCTGCGTAAGTGTCCTTTTGACTGTCATCTTGTCTGGGGCCTCAATACACTTCTCCCTCCTCCGCATTCTCTCCCTTAATGTGTATGAGTCAGGGTCTGGAGCACAGCTTTTACAGTGGTAAGTGTTGAGGAGGGCTTTTTAAGTGTGCATGTGTGTATTTGTTGCTTGTATTTTGCATGCAGTTGTGCGTGTGTGTGTGTGTGTGTGTGTGTGTGTGTGTGGGGGGGTGGTTGTGTGTGTGCTTGTATGCTAATGCTAATAGGTACCATTATCTTCCCAGTCCTTCATTAGTAGTAAATGTCAGAGCGATTACCTGCGTCTGTGACTCACCTCTCAGCCAGGTGCTTTCTCTCTGCTCCCACATGCAACCTGCACACCAGGAATACACACACACACACACACACACACACACACACACACACACACTTCTGACACATGGCAAAATAATTGAACATACCCTATGGCCAAACTGCTCGCCCACAGATATACCTGGCATACCACAAATTAATTTCAGATATCATCACCTCGTACCAAACAACAACAACAAGCACACTTGCTCCACTGCCTGAAGTCCAGACTGTTGTCACTGTCTGCATCTCATCCTACCCCCGAAACTCTGACAAATCTCACACCAGCTCTCCTCGACGGTTTAATACACTAAATAACCGACCCTGTATGGCGCACCCAGTCTGCAGTGCCCCCACATGGGGAGGGTTATTATGGGATTTTGTGGGGGAGGAGGGCTAGGAGCGAGAGGTAGGTGAATCGAGCTCAGAAGACATTTTGGCTAAGTGCTGGAGGAAGACCTGTCAGCGCATCAGTCCTGGTAATTGACGATCTACAGCATTCCTACTGTTAACATATCTCTCCCCTGCCTGCTAACGCAGCGCTGCTCGGCCCAGCCACCTACGCAGTCATAAGGCCGCTCTGCAGCGAAGGCCTTGAGCTCACCGATCCAATGTTCTCTGGCTTTAAAACAGCATGTTTTCACAGCTTCTCTGAGGCTCCAATTTTCTTTTCCCTTTACACGTTTTGTCAGGAGCCTTATATTTCTTTGACCTCCTGAGCACTCTTCTCCATGTCTCAACCTCATCCCCGGTACATGGAAGAAGCCTCGTCGGCACAAGGCTGACTTTAAAACACGCATTCGCCTTCTAAAGGATTGTGGCGTCACTGCTGTGAGGTTGTGTGCGGATCGGATGCATTAAGTGTGGAAGCTGAGACGAGCTGCGAGTTCCTGGGAGTTTCGGCAGCACAAATGAGGCAGAAATGTGCCTCCATTATTGCACAACACATCATTGACTTCACATCTCTCTACATGGGGCAAGTCATGTTTCTCTCTGTATCTCTCCGATCTTGCCAGCATTCATAAACCGCTTTTTGCAGCGTTGACTGCCACACACACACACACACACACACACACACACACACACAGAGTTGTATGATTAGTTTTGGGTGTACATACATCTCCCCCAAAGCCACAAAAAGGAGACACAAAGCATCTAATGCAAACATGTAGACAGTTACTTTCAAAGAACATTATGTATCTGAGGTGACAGTGGACCTGGTTTTAGCTTACAGCCTGCATTCCTATAGGGTCAGAATACGTTCCGTCTGAATCTCACCGTTGCCAGTCTTCCGAGCTGGACATGAGGATGACCGACCTGCCTCTTGCACAGTATAAAAGGGAGACAATGTTGACATTATGCAGTGCATGCCACAATTTGTCAAGTGGCCCTATGCAAGAATATTCATTACAATTCCTCATGCTAAGTGTTAAGCATTACATGGCGTTAATGTCTATCAAAACATGAACAAAGCTCATAATCTGTTAAAAACCAACACCACAGAAAATCACTCAAAAATAAAAGAATGACAAAGTGATTTGTAAACTCCTCCTCTGATCAGTATACGTGTGAAATGACTCAACTCACCTGGAGACATAAACCCAGTCTCAACAGGTTTGGTGTACATTCGGTTTCACATTCTGGGTTTTATTTTGTTTTGTTTCAGAAGAAAACAATACTTTTATTCTTTAAATGAGACTTTTGAATGTTCATTATTGTCACGGGGCACGATGGAGGACTCAAGCGCAGTCAGTCAGATGCAGTGAGAAAGGGTTTTAATGAGTGACGAACACAACAGGAATCTTTACCGGAACACAACAGGGAATCCAAGGACGAGACAAGAGACGAGGGGGGGGGGGGAAATCCGGCAGGGCGAGGCAGGGCAGACAGACTGGGAAACCTGGAACAGGACGAGCAAAAAAAAACGTGCGGGTAGACATGAACAATGACCTGGCAGTGAGTGACTGAGAGACAGGGGTTTATAAAGTGGCTTGAACAGGTGAGGGGAGTTGTGCTGATGAGGAGGGAGTGACTGACAGGGAGAGTGAGGAGGGTGAAGTTACACAAAGACACAGAACACACAAGGCAAAGCCTGATCGTGACAATTATAGGAGGCTCATCTACCGTGATGTTCACCAAGAATTCTCTCATCATGGAGACCCACAGTGAATAGAATCCATCAGAAAGAGAGAAACCTCCAGTTAAAGACATGAGAGTCATGCATGGCAGTGAACTTTCTTATGATATGTCGAGTTTCTGTCATCTCTTAAAATAAGCCTGGGGATTTCATCAGTAGATGTGAGAGAAACACATACTTTGTAACATTGTTATCAAGTGGAAATGATGCAAGACCTGCGCAAATGGATGAGAATCAAGCTGACTTTAGTCCTCACTTTAGTTTTCAATTTTGAAAACATGTAAAAAATACTTCATTTCAATTGATTAATGTGACAATAATGTCTTAACACTTACCACGTGGGACTTTGCTGTTACATACTAAATCTAATACATAACTAGAATTAATTTGGGACACGTTTCATATACTGTATGTGTAATATTTACTCAATATATTAGACTTAATAGTATAATATTGGATACTACCACCAATAATGAAATAGAATGATACTGAATACGTCATATTTATTTGAAATAATAAAAGGCAGCTCCTGTGTAATCCGTTTGAGATTAATCATTTAATGAATCAGCCCGTGTTTCAAAAACGTGCCATTGGTTTAAACGAAACTGATCCAAAAATATAACTGTTTCATTGCTCTTACAGTCTTCTCCGTGTTTGTCATGTTCTTGAGAAGCAGTCTGCCCGGTAGCTCTCGTCGCTGTAGATCTGCTGAGAGTCAAAACAAGGTACATTCTGGCCCTGAATGGATGGATCCCCCACCCACACTTCTTTCCTATACTCGAAGAGGAAACACGAGCCATGCCCAGGAAGTGCATCTGATATCAAAGTATTTATATGTTAAAAAAACGATTTCACATATGCAACAGGTTCCGGTGTAATATTTGTGACTGTTGGTTTTCGAGGTTGTTTGCTGCACTGATTTATGGTGTGTTTATTATGATAATGTAAATGATCATTTTTAAATCGCTACTGATGATATTGTAAAATCAAGTCTTTAACGAGCTTCTTTTCTTTGTTTCTCTTCATTCAAGGACAGCAGCACTGCTAGGTGTGATTACTGCCGAGCTGAATAGGAGATGGAGAATAAAACAAAAGATTCACAAATGCATGCTACTGGAGGCTCTGTCAAAAAGCTACTGCACACTCCTACACAGTGCCGCCCACACACACACACACACACACACACAGCCACTACACACTAATGTGTATGCACACATTCAGATGGTGGCACACAAAGAGCGATAGTCAGATGCACACGTACACAAACACACACCAACACGTGCACGAGCACATAGACGAATACAATGGCCCTGAGGCTTCTTTTGAAAATCTGAGATTTTCTTTTTTCTCCCCTCTCCTTCTCTTCAGTAGAACCATATGGGGAACGGGAAGAGAGAGAGAAAAAAAAGAAGTGCAGCAGAGGTGCAGGTTATCTTCATATTTATTCATCAGGGTTCATCTCTCTCCCTGCAGACAGTGCTGCATGAACACATCAGATGGTGGGTAGGATCTGCCTGCTATTCTCAGCTACAGGCTTCATAGAGCCGGAGGTACCGAGGTCCCAAAGGCTGCTTTCAGGTCCATGGTGAAATAACCTTTTTCCTTGAGACCGGAAAAATACATCTAAAAGGATGCGGGGCCTTCGGGGATTTGTAGAATGAGCCGCAGTGGATCATATCATGTATATCACAAAGCAGGAACATTTAGCGCTGTAGGTGATCTGATTTTAGATCAGCCTCTTTTCGGATTCTTCTCCTCCATTCAACCCCCTGCTTCTTATTCTCCATCCCAAACTCACCTATCCGATATCATAAATACTTTATTGTATATTTTTACTAGTAGGAATGAACATATGCACCCTGTAAATATGTGTGTGAATTTTTTTGCCCAACTACGTAAGTGTGTGTGTTTGTGTTTGTGTGTGTGTGTGTGTGTGTGGGACTGAGGAGCAGAGGCTAAGGTGAAGTCTGCGTTAGCCAGGCTGAGTGGATGGATGGAAAAAAATCCGCGTGAGTCGTGACTGCTCAGGCATCTGTAGGAGGATCTGACTGGCACTTGCTGCTCCTTTATATAACACACTGGAGCACGTTGAGCGCTGATTATAAGGCCACAGGTCACCTCTCTCAACACCTCTGCAATAACGTGTGTGTGTGTGTGTGTGTATGTGTGAGTTTGCAAGATTTAAGATTATTCGATTTTAGTGCGGGCGTGGTTATTTATGAGCGAACGACTAATGCACGTGTGAGCTGTGTGTATGGGTGCGCATGCTGGGACACAAAACAACCGAAATGAAGTAATTAATTTGGTAATGTGGTTATAAATGTGTTCCTCATTTTTCCTTTTTTCTTTTTTTTGAGGTTTACGGTTTTTCAAGATTCAAAATTGTTCATTCACTTTTCAGATTGTAGCTATACCTACGCAAAAAGAACGCGCCGTAGTTCGTAGATATCCCACAAAATCATGTAATCATGAACGAGGAGGTATAAAGACCACAAAGCCCACACAGAGTGGGACGGGAAGGTGTTTGGGTCCAACCGACACAGGTCTGTCACCCGGGGAGAGCGCTGTTCGTTCCCCGTGAGAACCGAGAAGTCAGCATTCATTTATTTGTCACGTAACTTGCATATTTTAGTAAGAGGACTTCTGTAGTTATTCTGACCCAAACAAGGTTCTTTTTCTAAATACTTATCAGTAGTTTCGTTGCCTAAACTTAACCAAGTATTTTTAAGATCCATTCAGACATAACTATGTTTGTTGCCTAAACCTAGCTAAGTTGTTTACCGTGACAATAAAAGTGACTAATAGATAAAATATATTTGACATAAGACAATACAAAAGGGGAATAGCTCCATAGCAGCAGGCTATGGAAGTTTTAATTAACTGAACACAGAGTTCATTATCAGAATGCTGTACGTGTATTCTGTGGAAAAGCTTCATCCGATAACGTTTCATCATTTGATAGCTTCAAAATATACAAGGTTGTCTGGCGGGCATTGAAGAAAGTGTTTTGGCTCACTTCCTTCCTCTCCCATTGAAACGAGATTTAGTTTTTCTCACTTTGACACGTGATGATTTTCATCCCTGTGTTCTCATCGTTTACTGAATACGATGACAAAAAGAGCAAATTCAGGAAACACTCTTTATTTCTTTAACATTTGAATTAATGTCCTCAAAGAAATGTAAGCTGTAAAAGTAACAACGGTAACAACCGTAACAAACATGAATAAAAAACAGTGGACATGTGGTTGAACAGCGGTCTCCTGGGTGAAAGTCCTGTTTGTCAGTTCATCCATTATCAAAAGAATCCGACTATAGTTCTTACTTGGCTGGGAAACAATCTACCGCTCTAAGATTTGATTCAGATCAAATGGTATTTAACGTTTTTCACCCCTCATTTTACTTGATGGCGTCTTCCTCCCTGGATCTCCAGAAGGCGTTCGTGAGAGGCTCGAGTGTGGCTTTCTATGGCGGGCTATATTCTCACGGGCAAATTCACAAAATATGGATTGTGGCCGCAAATAGAATTGCACATTATTTTCAAACTATGCACATCAGCACTGTCTCAAGGTCGGATTCACAAAAGAAATTGCACTGTAGTGCAAACACGGCTTTAAAGTTTTGCAGCTGAGTGCAATTATCCCTTTTTTTTTGGTGATTGCAATTATCTATGTAACAAAATAATAAATGCACTTGAGGCCAATGCGTCGGTTGTGAGTGGTGAGTCAGCCTGAGAGGTCTTGTCAGGAGTTGCTTGCCAGAGTGCCACTTCCATCCAAATCTCCTGAAGGCAATTAAGAGACAGGAAAGGGAAAAATGTAAGCCCAGGATTTGGGAAAAGAGGGAAGACGAAATTAGTTTATACGTTTGAATAATTACTTATTTTTAATTCATTTTTTTCTTGTTTTTTTTCTCATGTTTTCTTCAACTGTCACTGGACCCTGTCACTGCCTCCCGAAATAAATGAGTTTGAACAGACACCCCTTATCAATGCGCTTCAAATGACTTGAAGTGGGGCAATTTTACGCCAAATACATGCATATTACCTCATTTAAATATGTACAAATAGCACAGGAGCACGGAGACGCTATTTGCTCGGCAGCGCTGTTAGGGGGGTATTTCACCCTTTGCAGGGTCTTTTACACACCAGGGGCATTTTTTGCCAATTATTTCGCAATTTCACTATATTCTTTCCGAACTGTTATTTTCGTCATCTTTCACACAGAGCGTGAATATTACGCGGCTAAAAGCAACTTCAATTTTTTTGAGTTTTTGCAAATCAAAAAAATCCATCAACCAATCAACCTGATTGTGTGGAACAGGCTGAGTTGCACCTATACTTATAAAACAACAACACCGAGGCTCGAAGTCGGAACCAAGACGGCAAACTTGATTACTCCTTTCAACCTTGACAAAGGCGGCACACATTAGATCAATTCCCTCCGTTCTAACCTTTTATAATAAAAGTCCTACACATATAATATTCGCAGGCGAGTATTCCGCCTTTTTGTGTCGTTAATTCAACTCTCATCTGTTGTGTAACGGTTTCTTTTTGTCGGATTTGTGCAGGTTTAATGGCTGCAAAAAGCCACCCGATCATTAAGTGAATTCACCACTCAGCCTTTTACTCTTTTTTTACTTTGCAATCAGGGCAGGAACTAGTACTAAAGATGTTTCACAAGAGGAGGAGAAACAAAATATGTTTATGTATGCATAATATATCTTATTTCTTACCAAATACCCTTTCACGACAGAAATATCAGGCTAAGAAATGAATTCGCAAAAATTGGAAGCTATGCTGATAAGTGGATGCTTTTTATTATTATTATTCCAGTTTAAGTGGATTATTGTTATAATAAAATATTTATGAAGCAGGTTGTGTTCAGATCTAGAAAATAAGGTTCTTCATATAACATGTCTTGATAGTGAGATTAGGCAAGAATTATGGCACAACGTGATCTCAAATGTAGGCTGGGCTTCAAAGGATGTAAAAAATATGTTCATACATTTTTTAAATTGTTCATAGATGTTGTTTTACACCCTTTAAACGGTTTAAAACTGACAATAAATGCTGGAAATGTAACAATGAAGTAAACACATTTCTAAAAACTTGAAAAAGGGTTAAACAATCTGTGCCAGAATCCCCACAGATCCCTAAACCTCTCACACCACCACGACTTACTGAAGCAGCTTTTTACATAACTGGAAGAGCACACATAGACCCTGTTGTTATAGTTGCATTTAAGATATGTGCAAATGGTTATTATGCAAACTATGTATACATGAAAGACCATCAGTTGAAAAGGAGGAGTGAGACATTGCTGGAAATTTTACAAGTTGCTTTTTAATATTCAAGATTTAAACATCACCTTCTCTCTATCTCTCTCTCTCTCTCTCTCTCTCTCTCTCTGTGTCTCTTTCTTCTTCTTTCACACTCTTTTTCACAGTGAATATGTGTCCAGATGGAGTGCGTACCGTGCTCTCAGATGGCCTTCTGTCTGATCATCCCCCATACACCTCCATGTTTCACCCCGTTGCAGGCAAGTGCAAGCAAACGCACAACCATCTCCTCTTTCTGCGACACAAACGCACACGATCAGATATAGCAGATAAACAGTTTTGCCTTCCTTTCCATCAGTCACCTTCTATGGCACACCTTAGATGTTTGAATTACAACTGCAGCGCATTACACCGTCTATGTGCACATTTACTTAAAGCAATATTATTATGTGTTTTTTTTCGTTTTTCTTTTCTTTCATATTTTTTGTTATTTAATAATAGTTCTGTGCATATTCTGAACGTCTTTCCTCTCAGTTACTTTCACTCGGTTAGCGCACTGATGGCTTCTTTCTGTTTTTAGGTGTATTGAGTTTCAGCGAAGCGGTAATTCTTTGCCCGTGGATCCCCATTGATGCTCTGGCTTTGGAGTGTTTGGTTGCATCAGGGCCCTTTTTTGAACTGCGGCCGCATACAGCAAGTTACCCACCTTAACGTGGAGCAAATCAGGCCAACGCACAGCAGGAAACACTGGATGCAAAATTTGATCAAAAGAGATTTCTAAAATCAAACTTGCTCGTCAGCTGCAGCACACATGGCTTTGTGGCCAAGGCTGCTCTCTGCGATGAAGAGGCAAAAAAAAGAGCGAGTGAGATGTGCTCTCATAAAGGCTTTCGATTACAGTGCGCTGTGATTGTGTGTCAGAGGGGAGGGTAAATCCAGACATATTCAGAGAGGTCTGCCGGGTCAAATTCCTCAGGAGGAGAATGTGGAGACGAAGGCAGAAACATGGGAACTCAGGAACCCACCCTGCAGCTCTCGCTGCACCCGGCGTTAACTGTTGCTTGGAAACCAAACAGCGCTCCTCGCTTTTTTTTCCTCCCTTCGGTTTCTTTCTGGCTCCTAAACCTACAATTTTCATTATGATTTGCTGTTAGGGGAGGCAGTGTTGAACTCTTGAGCTGAATTGGTGTACTGATATTCAGGTGCAACAGCGGGCACTCAAACAATCGTGTTCTGATTGTGGCAAACACTCGCCCCGACAATTACTGGACTAAAATACTGGGTGTGGTTGTTGTTTGTGTGCGGTAGAAAAGAGATGAGGATGAGAAGATATGAAAGGGAGATAGGAGTAAAGAAGTGGGAGATAAATGGGAGAATACGGGATTCCTCCTTTCCAAGTTCTCCTTTCTTTTCCTCTTTCTCAGCACGCATCGGTTGATAGTCGTCCCAGTACAGTCACTGCTGTTTTTTCCCATAAAACTACACATTCAGTCAGCCGTTCGTAAGCTTGTCTACACATCCTGATGCATGTCACCCTGTGTTTTACCTTCAAGGAGCAGGTACAGTGTTCAATTTTGTGTCAGTGTCTTATCTTCGAAGCTGTCAGGATTCTCTGATGTATACTATATGCTTGATGCTGCTGTTGTCAGTAAAATATCAGGGGAGCTAAAATCGAAGTTTTGTCGAGGAATATTACAGCGAGCGCAAGGTCAAGCACCTCCCAAATGTTCTTACAGTTACAGATGCAATTACGTAATGTTACGTAATCCACAAAAAAACAAAAGGGGATTTGGAACTGCAACCCTCCAATAGCTCCAACGCTCTGTTAAATTTGCACCACATCTAAGAGACCGTATCCACTGTATTCATGTGTTTTTACTCTTTGGTGTGAAGTGGAGAGGAGGGAGGAGGAGGAAGAGAGCAACGAGACGGGGAGGGACGATGGTGGAGGACGATGTAGGTGTCAAAGCAGCCGGGGAGAGGAGGCAGAGCTGACACACAAAGGTGGACGGTGGTTCATTTCCAGGGAGAGGTCTTCCCATGAGTCCTCTGCCTCCTCCATATACATCCAAAGAACAACCGAACCCTGCAGCATCCGGCCACCGAAGCAGGGATTTCTCTCGCTGTTATCTTGAAAACACACAGGTGAGACACAAGGTTAAGTACAAGGGGAGGAGGAGAAGAGTCCAACATTATACTGTGTAATATGTAACTCTGGGGAGGCGGTGGGAGAAGTTTGCGAAGGCTAGATGCGATGCTGGTGTGTCAGTGTATGTGTGTGGCAGCGGTATGATGAATTCTAAAAAGGCGGGATGACTCTTCACAGATTCTAAACATCAACAAGAGATGATTTCTCTCCTGATGGGAACAAAAACACAGGTGTGTCCCAGCCCATTCGCAGGAACAAAATGTTGGCACTGTAAGATTCGGCAAACCACGGATACGTTGGATGTTTTTTTTGGGGGGGGGGATTTACATTCAGTCACAGCAAGTGAGGTATTATATTGAGTGAGCGTTATTGAATGTTACCTGGGGGTAACAGCAAGTTTAACAAGCGGGAAAGTCCAATAAGGGTGGGTGGAAGGGTGGTGGATGGATCACACAAACACAGGACTTTCACCTAGGAGATCATTTTGTCCCTTGTGAAACCCAAATTAAAACATGTACATTTTTTATTTAGGCTTGTTCAGAAACATTGACAGATCTTGCGATTTTCCTGGCAACTGGGGTTGTCCCTACAATCCTATCCGTCTTTGTGTTCTTATATTTTTCTTCAAGTATAGGAAATTAAATGTGACTAAACAAAAGATAATTGACCAACATGAGGGACTTTTGCTGTCATTTTAGGGACATTCCGTGTGTAATGATGAGGTATTTTAGGCTTTTTGGACGTCATTTTACGCTATGACATTACACGTAACCTAAACCACTTAGTTAGGTTTAGGAAAAACATGATGGTTGGGCTTAAAGTACGTCTGTGAACTAAGTAGAAAACACGACACAAACATTGCTCAAAATAACACTTTGGGACACAAACAGCTGTTTTGAACACTGGTCTCCTGGTTGAAAGTCCTGTGTGTTTGACCCAAACACCTCCCCTCCCCTCCCCTCCCATCCGCCATAAGTAGTCTCTCTCACTTTTTATCCTAAGTCACTTGCTCTGAGCAGAGCATATTCACGCGAATGTGTTTACATTGCAGTCAGTACAGACGACACGGCGTCAAATTACACGAAAAAGTAAGACTGGCGCCGTTATTGCACTGTAAATTACCAACAAAAGATAAAGTGGCATTAATACGTCATTCTGTGAGAACAGGCTTTTCAACACGAGAATAATCAGCGCATCAGTCGTCCGACAGATATAAACTGTTATCTGCTCAGATGAAATACTGCTGTGCACACGGAAGAGTTTGAACAGAGCTCACGTCTCGTTACATAATCATGTAGTCCCATGAGAAGGTTGGAAAAATAGACCGCCTAAATTCCTAAAAAATATGTTTTGAGTTACAGCTCAATAGTGTCATATCTAGCAACATGATAGCAACAATAATGACACAGAAATGGTGTGAATTTTCACAGACTGATGCCAGTGTGACCATGCCGTATTTAGAGTTCATATTAGTTTAGAGTTATGACTTCACAGTCAACAGTCAAAATGATAATCTGCATGATTCCCTTTTTATTATTTACGTTGCAACACTGAACTAGAAAGTACTTCTTTGGAGTTGAGTATAGTTCCTTTCCACTGCAGACATTTTGACTTACCATAACCTGATGCACAGGTGGTTGACGGCTCCAATGATACATATTACCCCGACCCTTAAACTGGCACATCTACATACACATGGAGCCATTATTAATGGCACTGTTGACATCTTTACACAGGAGCATAGATCAGTTGCATCACTTAAGAAGAAGAGAGAGATCTGCACTCAAAAGATGCGGCTCCTTCTGCAGCAGAAAAGTACAAATACAACTGCCTCAGGTAGTAGCAGGCAGAGAGTAGTGCAGTGTGCCTCAAACACTCCTCTATCGTATCCTATCGTTGGGAATTTGAAGGCACCACATAAAGCATGAATGTCCATCTCAGAATCCAGACACTTCAATAAAAAGACAAAAGGATAAACATACTGTACTGTAGCAAATATAGGGTGTGATGTCAGTCTACATCCATCGATGTAATTACACACGAAAGTCAAGAGATTGAGATTGCCAGGTGAGGGGCGGCATTGTCTCGTTATGTCAAAGCTGGAATAACGGCAATGAAGAAGGTAATGCATGGAGATGGCGACACCATTAATTAAACGTGGGAACCACAGACATAATTTAACACATTTATAATTATTAGCTAACAGGCTAGCATGTTGCGGGGTTGTGCTAATTAATGGTCTGACAATATTAGTGAAAATGAACATTTGCACGTTCCGTCTGGCTTGAGTCACTGATGAGGTGATGGTGACTCAGTAGTTGAGGAGGGGACTTTCTACTTGGAGGGACACAAAGATGGTAAGTGATCATGATGCATTCCTCGCAACAACTGATGCCACATTTCAGTCGGGGAACTAAATAACAAACTGTTATTACATAGAAACAATCATTATCATATATTCAATTCAGAGTCTTTCAGAAATTAGTCATCATCCATTTTCTGTTGGTTAAGGGTTTTCAGTTAAGCTGCTGTTTGCTGCTCTTCATTGACGTCTTTGTCCCATCGAGACAAAGTCCCAGATATGTTTTGAATGTACAACAAGTTTTGAACACGAGCAGACAGCTTGTTGAAACACATATTAGATATTAAAGTCCAGCGGTTTATTAATTAAAATAAATTAATGATGACTGACAAGCCGACAATAAAGACACCTGGCGGCTAAAGTTTGTGTTTTCCTTTACACAGATAAAGACATTTCCGGCATAAATTGGTGCATAAAATCCACCAGAATGCAGGAAAGTGTTTGACGCTGAAAATGTAATACGTGCTTAATATTAATATGTGCACCCTCCCCCCCCACCAATGTTGAAACTCAACCTTTGGCCTCTGTTCGTCATACAGCAGGTTATCTCGCCTTAATGTTGTATCTGGATAGCGTAAATAGTTGACATTAACATTCTTTCTCATTCTTCACAGACTTCAGAGAAAGGACGTGAACCAAGAAATAAATAATAGTTTTGACATATGCGTAATAATCACTCTTCTTGCTTCCGAATGTGACATTTCCTTGTTTGTCCGCATATTTTAAAGATCACGTAAAAATACTCCGCTTTGAATTACAACTTATGCCCGATATGGTTTTTAATTATAAAAAAAAAGTTTAATTAACTCGTTTAAAATTGTTAAAATTCTCTACTCATGCTCCTTTAACGAAAAAAAAATCTATGAATATGCAAAGATTTTTCCTTTCAAAAGTCTAACTGCTGGACATAAGACATATTCTACTTAACTGTCGTCAAGCTTCACACGTGTGTAAGATTCATACTGGATCGTGATTGGCTCCACACTAGTTGTGATGTCACAAATTCACCGTGTTAAACATTGTGACGGTCAAACATCCGAGTGTATTGTTGGAGAAACTGCCTTTGTAAAAAGCACAATTCCTTATGCATTTGCTTATCTAGAATATTTCCGAAGAGATTATTGTTTGATTCAAATGCAAACATTTAGCAACGGGCATTAACATTTCATGTGTGTAAGAAGCTGACGTTTAGCTTTGATTGCAATCTCCAAATGAAGGAACTTAACAGTGTCGTGGTTAAGAACACAGTTGCTGCTCGGTTTCAGCCAAAGACAGTTGAATCGAGGACAGCTGACAGGACTCAGGTCGGGGAATTCCACAGTAACGGTAACACACACACACACACACACACACCTGTCCACCTGCACCCACATGCATGCATTTGTAAGACTCTCTCACGCTCACACACACACACACACACACACACACACACACACACACACACACACACACCTGTCCACCTGCACACACATGCATGCATTTGTAAGACTCTCTCACACACACACACACACACACACACACACACACACACACACACCTGTCCACCTGCACACACATCTATGCATTTGTAAGACTCTCTCACGCTCACACACACACACACACACACACACACACACACACACACACACACACACACACACCTGTCCACCTGCACACACATGCATGCATTTGTAAGACTCTCTCACGCTCACACAGACACACACAGACGCATGCACAAATGAAAACAAACGCGGCTGTCGATGGGTAATGTAATGGGACAGGTGGGGTCCCCCTCTAATGAGCCAGACTCGCCCCCAGACAGGATGGAAAGGCTTGGCGGGGCGCAAGAAAAATAAAACACAACACTGTTGCTTTAAATCACGTCTGTAGCAAGCAGCAGCCATCTGACGGTGGGATGGAAAGAGGCTGATCAAATGCTCTGTTACTGCTCTAAATGTCCACCGACCTCCCCGCAGCGTGCCCACAGCTCTCGCCTTCATGTCGAAAACAAATCTTTCCATCCGACAGAGATCTCCTAGAGAATAAAAGGAACTACACTTTCTTTCATTAAATCTTAAAAAGCAAACAAATAAAGAGCTTGTTTGGCACAGTGGCAGAGAACCCTCCAAAGCTGGATGTCACTCAGCTCCGTGAAGCCTCTCTGCCCTAAAATTGGACATCTCATTGACTCTTCTCTAGTGCCGATCCCCGTCAGAGCGGTGAAGGTTCAACTAGCTCCATCATAACATGCTTATGGATCCGCAGGGACGAGGACACTTGTCTCTGTCACACAGTGCTGCCCCACCCCCACCCGCACCGACATCCTAAATTAGTCCCAATGAATGTAAAACTCAGAAGGAGAGCTCAAACTTAAACTTCTTCTTTGAATTTGTTAACCAAAATTGTTTATCCTCCTGAAAGTCTCTCAACACAAACTACTAAAAGAAAACCATGTAAACCAGTCATTCTTCTAGCTGATGTCAGATATAATGTCTCCCATTAGGGCATTAGGTGAAGGTAAAACGTGTAACTAATAGATATCGCTATGAAACTTCCCCAGTACTTATCATTGACAGATTTATTTTTTGTATTACACACCTTTTCTGAAAATGTACAGTTTAAATATGCAAATTATGTTTTTTATTACCAAATGTGTGCGAATTTGCATACGTTTCCATAACAGAAATCTGAACATTGGACAAAGCCAGGTTCAAGAGCATTGTTTTCCCAGAGGGGATTTTAGATCTATCTTTGAAGAAATCAGAAGCAACTGTCACCAACCATAAATAAAACCCATTTTTGTTATTTGGAACAAAATGTTCTATAACTCATGCTTTGAGTGATATATGAACAAACCTCTCTGTAAAAACCTTCAAAATATAGATAGGAATAAAACTGGAAAGTTTGGTGTGAACAGGTTTTAAAATGATGTATTAACTATATACATTTAGACAAGACAGATAAATAGGCTAAAAGAGTAACTGATAGACATCACTATGGAACTTCCCCAGTTGATTACTTACATTAAGACATCTGTTCTTTTGTATGACAAGTTTTCTAAAATGTTATATTTAACTATGCAAATGAAGCATTATTTAATGCTCACTTTTTGTAAAATTAAGAGAAATCTACCAACGCAAATAGTAGTAAAAGTAAAGTAGTGAGATAAACACCTAGATGTGTATTTTGGGTGTTTTCTTTCCACCGGCCTGAAAGAAGACAAAATAGCCCAAAATCTCAAAATTGATCAGTGTGTGAAAAACAAAGTGTCTCCTCTTAACACATGTATGAACCTCAACAACGTACTGTGTTATATAAGAAAAGTTTATTGTTTTAACGAGATCGATTGATTTTGAGTAGTAGCTCGAAAGTTGTGAACAATATTATGAATTTCGTTTTGTTTTATAAAATATAACTGATTTATAGGCAACGAGTGTAAACCACAGATATGTTCTTTGAATCACTTGATAATAGCCAATATATAAAAACGTGTAGCACAAAATTCTGCTGGTCTGTGCTTTGCTATGATGAAATGATCTCGGACGCTAAAGAGGTCATTGGAGTATTATACAGAGCACACGGTGTATGACAGAGCCGAAGGTGTCGTCATAATAAGACCAAACATCAAAGACGTGGAGGTGAAGGTTTGAAAAGGTAAAAGAAAAGAAAAGTTCCCAGCACTCAGAGAGAGAGAGAGGTGTGTGTGATCTGCCGGGACACAAGCAGCGAGTCCCCTCTGCAGAGAAAAAACCGAGGGGAATTCCCTGTCCAATGTGAAGGGAAATCACACACACACACACACACACACACACACACACACACACACACGGGTACGTTTGCATGTGAAAAAGGGGTATTTTTTTTACATATTTTTCACATTCGTAATTCCCCGTCATTGTCACAATCATATGGGTTATTAAAGCATACGAGTGTAAGATTGACAATAATATGGTGCATATAAGGTAATGGTGTGTGTGTGTGTGTGTGTGTGTGTGTGTGTGCGTGTGTGCGTTTGTGTGTGTGCGTTTGCTCTGGGTGGGAGAAGACGTTGGTTTGCGGTGAGTATTTCCTGTCAGTGACAAGTTGATGGGACCACCCTTCTCTCGGAAGAGGAGGGCATAACCCCCCCCCCCCCCTTTAACCTCCTGATACTAAACTTGCAGCCGTTTACTACAATCATATCTCTACTTTACAATCATCACCTGCAACTGTTCATCGCTGCAATGAGACTATTATTTAGACTACAATTTATCTTGTAGATCTTTCATTAAAGGAATTTTTTTATTATTCTGGCAAAACATGAAGTAGTGGCTCCATCGCTGCATGTTGTTCAGCCAAGCTTTGTTCAAACCCACTCAGTCTTATTATGAAAAGGCTCAAAGTTTCCAAGCAAACCAAATATGTCAACTTTTTTTTCAATTTCAACTCGGTGTATCATTTAGCTTCAATGAAGGGTTGCAACAAGCGGACATACAATATACATGACATGCTCTGATGGGAAAAAGGGGTTTTCTAAATGTATAAAAAGCTGGAGGGGAAGTTTTAACAGTAAACGTTAAACAGTAATTAATAAGGTTCCTGCTACTCATCATGTAGGCATGACTTTTTTACATTATTCTAGGTTTCTTTTTTGTGAAATCTTGCCTGTTTTTCCGACTAATAACAATAAATGTGGATGGGAAAGTGTGCCGCTGACATTCACACTCTTTGTGTCATCCAGAAGTCTCCGATGGACAATCCCTTCATCGAGAACCTCAACTGTGTGATGCCTTGGCGTTGACATGCAAAGAAAAAGTACCTTTCTCTGCAAAAAACAAACAAACCGTGCTTTCAGAACACGACGTGCACAACAATATCATTTCCCTGATTAAATGCGTAGCTTTGTTTCCTCCCAGCTGTTTGCTGTTTAGCTCCAAATTCAAACCATCGGAGGTCAATTATTTGTTTCATTTGGCGTGAAATGAAATCGCAAATCATCTCCAACGATGCAGATCTTTGGTGTATTTAAATCATTCCTGTCGCATTGTTCTTCTGTGTCGTTTATCTGTGCAGGAAACTGAAGATGTATTGCTTCAGTAAAAACGGAACATTTATCATTACAGAACAAAAACACAAAAACACTTAGTTAGGTTTAGAAAAAAACCTTAAAATAACTATGAACAGTTAAGTTTAGTCAACAAAAACAATTTGGGACACTTGGTATTGAAAACTGTCGGACCGATCTTCCTCCACGTCCGTCCACCCTAAACGGTCTTTTTAATATTTAATTCTAGCTCTGACCGTTGACCGTCTCAAGTGGATGCGTTTAATTCATGGTTCCACCACGAAACAGGATCCTAATTGACTTTCCATTGACATTCTTTACGTCATGACACCAATAAAACTAATATTTGTGTCCATGCATACGAAAACCAATAGATTGCATTTCTTGTCTATTTCACAACCTACATTGATACTGGGTTCTGTGAAGAGAGCTTTCTGGTCATTTACATTGTTTCCTTGGTAAAAAGTTCATGAATTTCCCATTTCTCTAAATCTTTTTAGTATTTTTTTTTGAGATAAAGCAGTTAACGATGTAATATTTCATCAAGCTTTTCAACCGTTTGTTTCGTTTCGATGCAGCTGGCAGAGCATCGATTAAAGCCTTTCTCTGAAATTCATGTCATTTAACTGAACAACTGAATTCATGGTGGCAGCTTGGCTGGATGATTGCCTTCCCCTTCCACACGGGCTATTTTACTCTCCCACAGAGAGAATTCATTCTCCCATGTGTTTGGATGGAGCTCAAGCTCAGCCCGTTGACACGGTGCCACTGCCAAGCGAGACAAAAGTGATTTGATAACCAAATGATTGTTAATACGTTATGAAAGAATATCCAATTGATATGCAGAGACATTCAACTCTATCAACTCGCTCTCTCGTCACTGCTACCTTTCTTTCTTCGGCTTGTGCAGAAGCCGACTTTAGAAAAGAAAAAGAAAAAAGAGACCTTGTCAAGGACATTTGCTGTTTACTTTCCGGTGTTTACTCTGATTGGCAGCAATCACGACAACCTCTTGATGCGTAATGTCAGAGAAGGAGAGAGTGAGGCTCTCAGCGAGGCAGGGAACGAGAGAAAGACTGTAAAGAAAAGCAAGAGTTGGGAAAAAATGAGTGAGGGAGACAGAGAGAGAGAGAGCGAGAGGTGCTATAGGCCTTCATCATCGTTCGCCCACACATATTCCATCCACTTCTACATCACTCCATTACCTCCATGTAAATGACAGCTCTCTGTGTCCCGCTGAGGGGAGAAAAAAGGCCTATTAACACCACAGCAGAGAAAGCCCGGGCACTGTTCAGCCCACGCAGAGTGGTCCTCCTTCACCCTCACACTCCCACACACAAATACACACACTCGTACATACACACACACACACACACATACATACACAGCTGGCCGGGGGAAGAAGGGCGGATGCGAAGAGGAGGTGGGCATGCAGGATGGTCATTCACTAGAAAGGCTGTTCCCGAAGAGCTTCTAATCTGCCGCACTGAAGCAGAAAGCAAGATGAAATCACTCGCCTTGTGCCTTGATTGTGGGCTCGATCAGTAGGCGACGGGCCTCGTGGGTAAATTAAGCATTACGAATCAACCTGCCTGCACTTCTTCCTCAGTTTCTAGCCTGCTTTTTCTAATTTCTCATCGCTGATGGAGAAAGACAGTGTACCATGGTGGCAGACGGACCGGTGTGTCCGTGTTATTGCGCGACATTACCGAGCTCACTGGAGGAAGTTCCTTCTGTTGAGACGTCAGATCGACCATAATTTGTGTCAAAGTAGAAAGGCGGGAAAAACAACAAGGCGGGTTTGACGAGAGGCACAAATTCTCGGCTCGTTCGTCCCAAAAAAAAACGAAAAAAAAAAAAAAAAAACGGTACACATTCGCACTGGACTGTGACTGTTGTCCCCTCAAAGCACCCAGATTCCCCGTCCACTTCCCTTCCATAATATTATGGAGCCGGTGGAAACATGGGATAATATTTGGAGGGGGAATGGAAAAGACAACGGCAGATTATGGACAACATTCATCCCCTCTCGCAGCCCCCTGAGCTGTGTTTGGGTTGCCGCTGCCCTACTAAACCACGTTTGGAATTTGTGATTGCAACGTCAACACACGTATGTGTTTTCTCGCTTTCTCTGCGTCCAGAGCAGGGAAACTTGTGGCTGCTGGAAGAGTGTGAAGCACACAGAGCACACATGTATTCATGCAATAATAAAGCTCCCCTGACCAGGTTGTTTTCAAGGCTACGGAGGCCGGAGGTTAAATGGTAGAAGAAAAAGAAATGAACTAGAATCCCCGGCTCCCACTTCTATGCCTTCGCCAAATAGTGAAGTTGCAATTTGCAATAATCACGTCCGTCCATAATGTCATCACTTCATCATTTTACTCTTTTAGTCATTTGTGTGAAAATCTCATAATTAGCAAATTAATTATTCCTTCGTTATGGCGGAAAAATGTGTTTCGTAAGGAGAGCGTGAGCTAGAGCTTTGATCACCAAAATCTAATGAATTCATCCTTCAATCCAAGTGGACGTTTGTGCCACATATGAGGAAAATCCCTCCGTCTGAGATATCCTGTCTTCCAATATCTATGCTACCATACTATTTATTTAGAAGGTCTTAATACATGGAATGTGAAATGCAGTTTGCCCAAAAATACCAGGATGTCCTACTTTATCTAGTCGCATTTTGCAGTATGCCACCCAGCATGCTTTCCTGGCTATTCTGACCCACAATGCTGAAGGCAGCTGATGCTGACAGACTCAATAAACTGTCTCTGTCCTGGGAGTGAAACTGGAGTCTCTGCTGGAGGATGCTGAGCAAACTCCTCAGTATTACGGACAACGCCTCTCATCTCCTGCACGCCACATCGGAGGCACTTCGGAGCCCCTTAAGCTGTAGACTGAGACCACCGAGGTGCACCGCAGAACGCTACAGGAGGTCTTTACTAGCAGTGGCCATCAAACCGAATAACTCCCCCACCTTCTGCAGGAAGGACAGCTGAAACGTCGGACAGAGAGAACTATAATATCATGTGCAATATTACTGTTGAGTTACCTTTCAATATAATTGCAAATATAACTCTCAACATCATACACAATATTACCTTTCTATCTTAGCTTCTATCAAGCACCGGTGTTATTTTACTTCTTCTACACTTTATATTTCTACTCTTGTTTTTATCTTATGTTGTAGTAACTAATGTATTCTCTTTACTAGTTTACTTATGTTACTAAATTCATTTTACTCATCTTGCCATTCTATTTTGCACTGATCTGTGTTTCTTCTTATACACTTAATATCTATCACATTATATTTCAATGGTTTGTATTTTAATACTTTTACTTTGTTGTTATTCTTCTGTTGCAAGCCTTCCAGTATGGAGGAGATAATAAAGTGACAACCAGCCACTCTAATTTGCTAATTTGAATTAGACACTGTACAAAGTCCTACTTGATTTTTAATGCACAATATATACGTGAGAATGAAGTTCAAGCCAGACGAGCTATAATGTCACTGAATCGGTCGTACAACACTGTTACTTAAGCACCCAGGATAGTACAACCCCGTCTCCTGAGACGTGTTCATGTAGCACTCATTTTCTCGTCAGCTCGGCTGAGTTCAACAACGGTAGAGACGGTGAAAGACGGAGCAGCCACGGCGACGTCACGTTGGAATTTTTTTCCCACATCGACCGCTGAAAGGGCGCCACACGTGTCTAGTGGCAAACTGAAGAAAATTATATAATACTATAGAAGTTATACAATAAAACCTAAATAAAATACAAAGTGTCGACCACCTGACAATCCAGGACACGGTTGGAGGCGAACCAACCCCGCTACGTGTGCAAGACGTCACTTTAGCATTGCGGCTCGCTAGCTAGATAGCTAGTCTTATCTGTGGTTATGACAACTTATTTTTTCAATCAGAATTTATGCAAGGTGCATTTTCTAATATATTTGGGGACTAAAAGTCCTCTTAGGGTTTCAGGTAGGGAAAGACTGTCATCATTTGAAAAAAGTCGATGACACAAGGACGTATTTACTTCCTCAACATTGAATTAAAACCCACATCTCTCCTTTAACCAAAGTGCTTTTGTAGCCTGAAGCTTACAACCTGTGAGACGCAGACATGAGACCTGGTCTCTGGTCTTGCACTTTGAACGCAATTCCGCGTGCAACAGTATAAAGACGTAACACTTCCTGTACTGGAAAAAAAAAGAAAAAAACCATTGCCAGTGAACAAACCCACCTTATTGTGTTTCCTCCATTCTACTTACCCATTTAGTAGCATATAAATGTAACCTTTACGTTGGCTGGGAATATATTTTCACAATTTGTATGTCCTTTCATTTCGCTGGTGTGACAAATAAATATTTCATGATATTTCTGAAAGACCTCATATAAAGAAATTCACCGTATCACACATGAGCTCGTTACAAGGCCGCTTGAAGCTTGTATGACAAATGTTCTTTCGCCGTCCTCCATTAGTCCGTCTTTCACATTCTCCATCTCTCCGACTCACTCATCCACTCTCCTCAGTATAGAAAGCTGAGATTTGCCCGTTTGAATGTACTGGAGAAATGCATATTATTGTCGAGGCGTATTGTGCTATGGAAGTAAAAGTATAGGAACATTTACTGTAATTTGTAAATTTGACATGTTTAATGACATATACATATATATTTATAGACACACACACCATGCGGTGTTGGGGGGAGGAGAGAAACATTCTTAAGACTGCCTTCATGGATCACTCTCACTTGCATAAAGAGGGTCGACTTTATTGAGCGCAAGAGGCAGAGAAGAAGAGGGAGGTGCAAAATGAGGGACAAGTTGTTTTAATATTTTTTTTTTCCGAAAAAAAACAACTGAGAAGTTTGAAGAGAGCAGCAGAGAGAGAGAGAAGAGGATCCGTAGAGCACACGAGGGGAGGGGAGAGGGAGGGAGAGAGAGAGAGAGAGAGAGAGAGAGAGTGGGGAAGGGGGAGAAAGACAAGAAGAGAGACGCAGAGAGACAGACAGATGGAGGAGAAGCATGCAGCAGCAGAGAGGAGGAGAAACAAAGCGTGTTGACTGAGGAAGTGTGCATGCCATGCGGGCCATGTGCTCAGGTACGTCCCATCTACATCTACTCTCTCAACACAAGTCTCCCAATCTCACGTTTACAGACTCTTTCTCACGGCTTCTGTGTCCCTTTCTATGTAGAAAAAAAAATCTGTAATAAGGTAGGACTGTCTTTTCTTGTTGCTATTCGGAAGCTTCGTATTCAAAAGATTTGGATTTTGTTGTGTGTGTGTGTGTGTGTGTGTGTGTTTTCACTCTCTGTCTTCTTTTCACTCACCTTTTCCATCTTTTAAATCCCATGCAGTGCTTCTTTTTTTGTTGGGGTTTGATGATGCCATTGTCAGTGGGAGGTTTTGTTTTTAATGTTGCATGATATGATTTGCAAAAAAAAAAAAGACAAAGTTGAATTGTTCATGTCAGATTGATGCCACAGATGTAGTGCAAATGAGGAAATTTTATTCAGATCTGGCTATCTCATACCGCGTGTGTGTGTCTGTGTGTGTATGTGTGTGTGTGTGTGTTTTTGTGTGTGTGTGTGTGTGTGTTGAGCTGTGATGCTCTAGTATACTGGATATTGGCAGGACTGAGGAATGTGTGAGACTTCTCCCCAAGATCTCTTTGTTCCCTCTCTCTCTCGTTTTCTTTCTCCTTTTTTCTCTCCGGGATTGCACACCACACACACACACACACACACAAACGACACATACACACGCACACACACACACACACACACACACACACACACACACACACGCACACACACAGTCAAACCAACTCTTGCAGAAAACCAGTTGAAACTTCCCACCGGCAGGAGAGAAATGTCTGGAATGTGATTATCACGTATTTGTGTTTATTTTATCACTGCGGGTCGCTCGCAAAGCAAAGAGGAAACCAGATCAGGCGCATGCCCGGCACTTAGTGTGAAACTGTGTGTGTGTGTGTGTGTGTGTGTGTGAGTGTGTGTGTGTGTGAGTGTGTGTGTGTGTCTGTGTGTGTGTGCTGACATGTGTGTGCTCAGTGGTGGTGGGTGGGGAGGGAATAGGGTGGGAGGGGGTAAAGAGTGAGAGCTATTTGGCAGTGCACGTGAGTGTGTGGGTGGTTGTGTGGGTGTCAGGGTGAGTGGGTGCAGAGCTCTCTTTGAGTGAGAGCACATGTGACTCCAAGTGTGTGTGGGTGTTGAGTGTGTGTGTGTGCGTGTGTGTGTGTGTGTGTGTGTGTGTGTGTGTGTAGATGAAGGTGAAAAGTATGTGTGTGAAAAGGTAAGGTGATTGTGTGTTTCCAAGTCCGACCTTTGCATCAAAAGGAGGTGGAGGACAAAAAAAAAAAAGAATCCGCTCCACTTTCCAAAGCTCTTCGTCTTTCTTTCTGTTGCATACTCATTTACACGCATGTACATGCACACACACACACACACACACACACACACACACACACACAGTTCAGGCGCCTGTCAAACCCAGTGCATTCCTGAGCGCTCGAACACACAGAGTCTGAATGGTGGGATGAATGCGGGGAAATTCAGCTGAAACGTGAGGACAAAAGCCAGGGGGACATTTAAGAGGGTTTAACTCGGCAGAACCCTGGGAATCAGGGAGGAAACGCACACACACACACACGCACGCTTACATTAACGCATGCATACGCGCACACTGAAATGCGAATAACTGTGTATACATCCCGACACACACACACACACACACACACACACACACACACATACATATGTACGTACAGCTGCGGCTCCAACAGGCTGTTAGAGGCTGGAACAGAGGGGAATTCCCAGGGAGGAGACAGTGAAAACACACACTACACCTCTGCCTTCATAGACTCAATGGGCCTGGGAGCCAACATACCAGCACTGAAACACACTGGTGAAGGTATGGTAGCCTTACCGCCGCTGCGGTGCACCAGTGTCTTCAATGGTAAACCATTGACTTCTACTGTACGCTGCCGATTTGAATTTTCGAAAAACCACCAAATCGCTGGAGGGGAGTTCTGCAAGTGACAAATTCTCAAAGAGTGACGGAGCGGCGTGGCTCGTTTTGTCGGCTTCATGTGTAAAAGATCAACCGGGACCGAGTTGTCCAATGGGCTTGTCAAACAGCTATTGACCAAGTCTTGAATAAGGATTATCGTTATAACGTTTGATATAAAGCATTTCAACTCAAAAGTGCCACTTTATGAACTCAAGTGGCGATGGAAGGAATGCGAAGGTTTCCACTTAATGTCGAGCTTTACCATGTTTCCAGCGATTGAGTCAAACTTTGAGGCCTCCAGAAAACATTGTGGTTCCATCTTTTTTGCTGCCTTCATGTAAAAAAAAAAAAGCATTATCAACAGCTCTGATGTGAAAACATGCCCTTGCAAACGTCTTTATCTCTGACTTCAAAGCCAGCCCGGTCCGGTGTTTGTCGTCTGTGTTCGCGCAGACAGAGAGGAGAGTTCAGTGGACGTTACAGGTCAAACCTTCCCGGTGCCTCTGATGTCCGGCTGCGTGCTCGCTGTGTGTATGATGTGTGGTGGAGGTGGGGGAGGGGAGGGGGAGTCAATATTGCTCACTCACAGTCAGATCAATACAGACACCGAATCCAAAACACAGCCCCTCTGCTGAGAAACATGAAGGGGAAAGTGTGGGATTCTCCCCCCGAACACTTTGCAATGTCTCTCAGTGGCAGAGTGAGCTCGTTGTAAATGAATGTGTGTGTGTGTGTGTGTGTGTGTGTGTGTGTGTGTGTGTGTGTGTGTGTGTGTGTCTATGTCATGGGGGGAAAAAACATAGTTATGAGTTAATTATTGAGGGTTTCTCAAACATACAGCCATCTTCTTGCAATAAAAGCTCAATTCATGTCGGGTTTATCTCATTATTTTCATCTGATTTTCTGTTAATTTATTGGATTCACCATGAGAAAATACTGTACGTACAAATTTATTTTGCTGAGGATGACACAGCAAAAAAAAACAAAAATCATCCAATCATGTCTGATTTCCTGCCTTAGTTCGGAGTTCATTATGAACACATGTTAAACAGCACATTTAAAGGTTAAATTGTGAATATCAACTAGTTCCAAGCAGTGTCAGTTAATTATAGGGCTAGACAAGTTTGAGCGCATTTAATCAGCTCACTAAAAAGCTCTTTGTGAGATATTTAAAATCAAACTGACAGTGTTTCATAGCGTCTTCTCTTTCTTTAAGGCGTCTGCATATGATTGTCAGTCAAAGAAAATCCTAAAATCAAAGCCTCTCGTGTCTCATCTCTAAGCCTCGTCTTTTCTTTATCAGATGCGACGGCCCAAAGACAGAGGACGTCGTATGTTCTACAGATTCTAAATCCCTCCGACTCAAATTTCATGATTTGTGATATTGGGCTTTACTAATAAAACATTTAATTGAAAAATTGTGTCACGTGACCTCGATATAGAGATAACCTGTCATGTAAAGGGTTAAATTCACATTGTCAAAAACTGTTAATGCGCAATATTTCTGGGAAGTTTATATTGAAGAAACCACCCATCCCAAACAGCAGAAACTGAGGTCATATAACTGCACTCATAACCAGAGAAGAGAAAGAGTGGGCACAGTAATTTATTCAGGGAATTTCACAATATGAACCCCGGTCGTGCTGCTGGTAATATTGTCAGTGTAGCGGCTCAGAGACCTCGTACCTCCTCAAGCCTGTGCTTGTGAAAACATTTGTTAATTTCCCAGATTGCTGTAGCAAATCACTCTCACTCTCAAACTAAGAGCGATGAGACAACCTGCGAGTGCAAAAAACAAAAAAAGGGGGGGGGGGGGTTAGCAGGTGAGGTGAGCAATAACACACCATCTCTCACATTTCACAGGAAATTTATACAAACGTAGATGCATAAATTTAAGCGAGCAGGTAGAATCCCACTGCAGGTGTATTTCCCCAAAGAGAGAGTGGTGTGAGACAGTTCTCAGTCGAGTTATGATTTGAGAACGTTTCACATTTAGTGTGTGGTTTGACTGAAAACATGCAGGGAGCTCGACTTTGTTTATTTAAATTTGTTGTAAAAGTGTATAATGTACTTTGTTCTAATTCAGTGTTGAATCTGAATTTGTGCATTTTGAGTTCATTTGTTAAGATACCTTGTTGAGCGCTATTTTCCTCCCTTTTTCAGCCTGTTTTCTGTGAGCAATTATGACTAAAAGTAAAAGAAAAATGGCACCAGAAAAAAGAAGAAGCTGGTCTTTAAAATGTCAAATAGTGGCATTCTTAAAAAGCATTGTCTGTGGAGAGCTATTTGGTCCTGGTGCGATTTCTCACAGGGGTTCCCAGAAGTTAGCATTTCACGAAGCCTCAATTAAAAAGATGCAGATTGTGTGAGAATCTTTCTGTGGAGGAGAGAAACCTCTGACGGACGTCCTTCCACATTCACCTGTTGGGCTTTAAGTGGAGCTGAAGTGGAGCTTGTACTCAGTTTGCTGGGGACCCCTAGAGGTTCCTAGACCCCCACTATGGGAGCAATTTATATTTCATAGGCAAAAAAACACAGCAAAGAGAAAAATGTGGATATTTTTCTGTAGAGCTGAAGACAGACGCGTTCATTGATAAACGGAAAGTGTGAGATTTGTTCAGCAAATGTTACAGTTTCATCTTAAAATTGTCAGGAAATGAGAAGAGGGACGAAGCTGAGAATGGATTTGCTTTGGAAAGTTGATTCTGACTTTTGCTGTTTTTTAAAAATAATTATTTTTAGGACTGCAGTGCATGATGGGTTATTGTTTGAGCTGTTAAAGACCACGTTCGTGTTATTTTATGGTTTTAGGGTACTCCTTTTCAACCTCTACTACAGACATTTCCGCTTTCTCCTTCCCCTTCTCTTTCACTGACATTCGTTACATGCACCTCTAGGTGTTGCCACCGGCGGACTGATGCGTCACTATTCAGCTTTTAGTCTCCGCGGTCGCGTTAGGGCGCACAGGGGACGGTCCCCGGAGTCGGGGGGGGGGGGGGAGGCCGACTCTCGGGCCGGCGCAGGGTACGAAGAAGCTGCGGCCGGCTGGTGTGAGTTTATCGCCAGCCTCCACTCCGAGGAAGCAGAGCCAGTCGGTGGCATTTCCGAGCGATCCGGTGAAAAAGCCCCGCGGGCAGATAGATCAAATAAAGAGAGAGAGAGGGAGGGAGGGAGAGAGAGAGAGGGAGGGAGAGAGAGAGGGAGGGAGAGACAGAGAGACTCATATCAGATGAGTAATAGAGCAGAATTATTACGTGATGCATCGATCCTCCTCCTTCCTCCCGCATATATCCGCGGCTGTCTCAGCTTGATTTACGGAAACTTTTATTTCAGCCGTCGGTGATGTTTTGTTTCAGCCTCTCCTGTGTGTGTTTTGTGTTTGTGTGTGTGTGTGTGTGTGTGTGTGTGTGTGTGTGTGTGTGTGTATAGTCTACCGGATAGATCCAGGAGCTCTGCAGTTGATGAAGCTGACTGCAAGTCGGGCTGTTTTTTCCTCACAACTCCAGCCGCCGTGCAAGACTCGAAAGAATACAGGTAGGCCTACAACTATTTCACATTGTTCATAATGATTTGCATTCGGCATTTAAATGTTTAGCTGTTGATACTATTATTATTCAACGAAACCATCTACAAATGTGGATGAGAGAGCAGCCATCCGTGCACAAGATTATTTATTGTTGTGGTTATCTGTTGTAGAATACATGCCAGTTAGTTTCTTATTTCTGTTTGATTTAATTCGATTTGGATTATAATTGTGTATAAGTTTGGAAGGCGTTGGCATCGTGTGATAGTTTAGCAATGTGGTGAGACTGTTGAACATGGCATTGCAACAGTGTGTGGTCTTCTCTGGCTCTGGCAAGACCATTGTGCACTCCGCACGTGCGTGAGTGTGCGCGATGCGAGCCCCCGCGCGCGCGCGCGTGTGTGTGCGTGTGTGTGTGTGTGTGTGTGTGTGTGAGATAGAGGGGGAGAGAGGTGGTAGGCTATGTGAGTTGGGCTGGAGGAAATTCTTGTGTCTTGGAATGCGTTTACCCCGGGGGAGACCCCGTGACTTCGGCATAGACAAGGGGAGCAGAGAGAGGAAGAGAGACTCAGAGACATAGAGAGAGAGAGAGAGAGAGAGAGAGAGAGAGAGAGAGAGAGAGAGAGAGAGAGAGAGAGAGAGAGAGAGAGAGAGAGAGCTGGCCTATTGTGATTGCTTCCCTAAAAAGTAACTGAATCAAAGACGTGGTGCTGTTTATTGCGAGTGTCATGCCTCTTGCAAATTTAATGACACTGACGATATCATAAACTATTAACATTTTTGCTGTTTTTTTTAGTTTTAAAATCATTTTTCTGTCATAATTAAAACCATGCGCCTTCGCTTTCAGATACAGTGATGCTGTATCCAACAGGGGGCACTTGTTGCACATGTAGCTGGAACTCATTGGTTATTAATGTGCCACTAATGTCTACAGTCCCATTTCTTTTTAAAATACAAATGAACATTCTTTTATTTATTTGATTTCTGCAAAGCTTAGTATAAATTGTGTCTAACAGCACACAATAATAGAATTTGGATTGATTTTCCTGCGCAGTACAGAATTGTTCATCTGTTTAGTGTTTTGTGCTTTTTTTACAGTCACAAAGCAATATACTTGTCATCGCTGTCCTGTTAAAAACACGCGTCTCTTTTCATGAGCTCTGTGACGATTGCGTTCGTCAGATCATCCAATCGGATTTGATATAATGTCAACTTCCAACACGGCATGGCGGTAAATATAGAAACCGACCAAGATTTTTTAGGGGTTTTGGGTGCAGTGGATGTGTGTATTACAAAAGTTGACAGCGAATGTGATACGCTGAACTTGAAAACTTGGAGAGAAGTTAGTGGTTGGGCTCACTTTTTGTTTTTGCAGACAGACTGGGGTTAGCATCCCGGTTGGTATTGGACAGAGAACAATGTTTCTGGAACGAGAGGACGAGAGGGAGAGGGACTGCTAAAAGCTCGCCCACACACAAATGTGAGATATTCTAATGAGCAATCTGGCCCTTCTGAATATTATTCGTCTTCGCAGCACAGGCAGCCTACAAACGTGTGACATTGTGCAAATCGACTAATTTTTCCTGTAAGAAATGTTTTTCTAGATTTCAGTGGAATAAAGGTGTCAGTGATGAGAATATTTGAAAAGGACGATGTGAGTGACGTGCTCCTCTTTCACAGCCTGAACTCTTCGTGATCAGTGAAAAGGCGGCAAAAGACTGACCGGATCGAGGGCTCCTGTTCCGTCCATGCTGGTAAGAATCACACGTTATCTTTTGATTTCAACTGACGCAGCATCGGCGTGAATTCATTTAACAGATGGAGCAGTGCCAGTGGAAACCAGACTCATTGGCAAAGTGAGGTTTTTGAGATTTTGATACCAATGTCTCTACTTTCCAATGCTAAAAACCATTCATCACACTCATTAGTATCCTTAGTCCTTTGTGTCATCAGATCAAAATCCTCCCGTGTAGCTGTGATTTAAAAATAACTGAGCTCACCTCAGTACAGTAGAAGCTCTTTACTCACAGGAGCCAACAGTACACGTGTACATAAAACACTTTAGTGTACTTAATGTAAACCAAAAACAAAAGAACAATAATCTGGCAGCATGATTCTCCCACACACACACACACACACATACACACACACACAGAGCATGTACGGCCCACACACTCCCACGTGTTTCCCCTGCCTCTGCTCCCTTCAGATGTAAGGCACATGACATCATTAAAGAGGTGCTCTAAAAATCAGTGTGGGTATGTGGGTAGGCGATGTGTGTGTGTGTGTGTGTTTTTTTTTGTGTTTCTGAGTGGGTGAGGGGAATGAAAGCCAAAGCTCCAGAGCCGTGGGCCCATGCTGGCTATGTGTGTGTGTGTGTGTGTGTGTGTGTGTGTGTGTGTGTGTGTGTGTGTGTGTGTGTGAGAGAGTGTGCGTGCCCAGCCGGAGGCTCTGGTCCTGGGCTGCGCTGCCTCCCACGCTGGGGTACGGCTGGGGCTGAGTGGGAGGGAGGAGTGGGAGGGCAGAGTGGGAGGGCAGAGTGGGCCGCGGCTGTGAGTCAGCCTGTTGCAGAGCCCCCCCCCCCAGACAAGAGACCGCGGAAAAAAAGCAGCGCTATAGAGTCCTCTCTCCCTGCCAGCGTTGGAAGAAAGTTTATTGTGAGGAGGAGCGCGCTCGTCCTGGAGGATCAGGGAGAGAAGCAACTGCACAAACTGCAGATCGGGGAGACAGGGATGGAAACAGAAAGTGTCTGGATCAAAAACATGCCGACTCGCTGATCGCCGCTCATTGCAGACGTGGTGACGAAGTACAGCAGATGGCAGAGGACACCAGGATGCAATTTGCATCTTCCTGTATCTTAGTGATGCTGGTTTCTAATTATTTAAACCTCAATGTGTTGATATAAGACAATAAGAGACTTGCTGTATAGGCAGCTCTGCGAGTTCCCAGATCACTCTATATCACAGATAAATAGAGAGAGAGAGGCTCTGCAGAGCCGACTTCTGTTCTTCTTCTGAGACAGATGGCCGTATCAGACCAGGCCCCATCTGCTGGAACCGCGCGCTCTTTCTCACTCTGTCTGCTCCCCGAAAGACGGAGCCGAGAAAACAGAGCCCCACGCCGCATGTCCATTTAATCCTCTGTGAATGCCACGCTCACATTCCACACTTTGTGCATGCACATACATTATGCATCATCCCGTTAGTCAAAAGTGATGGGGAGCATTTTCGTTGTTTGGTGATTGTGCCGGGTTGGTGCACACGTTCCTCACAGCTAATGAGCAGGTGACTAATGCAGGTTCTTGTTAGTCAGGATCAGAACTGATTGAGTTGGACTGAAGCTCCTGATTTGGTGCAAATGTCTTTTGTATATTGAAAGTTGGCCATTTCTGCGCCAGACAACTCCAAGTGAAATATGCAGTGTCTGTCAGTCAGTCTTGTGAAAATATTTTGTTCTTCAACATTTGGGCTGCAACTAACTAACTAACTTTGTGCTTACATGTTTCATCAGTTATCCAAATAGTTGTAGATTCATTTTCTTTCAGCAATACTTTACACCGCAATGGGATGAAAAACTGTCGAATGAACAACACCCTCAGAGGGTTTTAGGGTCGGTTTATCGCTTAAGAAAGGTTGCAGCAGGTGTCGTTGCTGGCAACCAACCAAAATCGGAGTTTTATGGAAAGATCAATATCAGTCTAACTAGACTATCGATTCAGGTCCTTTTATTTATTTTAGTTGCATTTCAAAGAGTGCGACTGAAATAGAGGTTTCAACGAGTGAAGTTTATCCTCAGAGGTGGAGGTCAAGCTCAGGGCCACAAGGACCCGCTGAGCTCGGCAGCAGCAGCGTTTCTGGGCTGGGCCGCTCGCTCTGATAATGGAAGGTGGTTCTCCAGGAAACCCGGAGGGAGTCCACCAGTCTGGGGCGTGGGGCGGTGGGCCGGGGAGGGCCTGGAGCCAGGGGGACCGGCCCAGGGGTGTAGAGCAGCGGTAGATGGGGTGGTGAGAAACGCCGGAGGATAGCATTGGCGTGTGGAGGCGAAGGCGGAGGGTGGGACGGGGCGAGAAAAAAAAAAAAGGAAGGCAGGGCGAGGAGCGGGAGGGGAAGGACGGGGAAGTGAGAACAGGAAACGCTGGTCAGAGCGGTGGGGGAGAGTGGAATGTTTCACAAGAAGCCTTCTCCACCCTATAGCGTCAGGACGAGGGCGTCTGCTGTCGGCGTTGCCGCTCAGACAGCCACCAGCTCATGTGTGACACAGTCCTCACACACACACACACACACACACACACTCCACAGTGTGATCCCTCACCGCCTTGGCAGGGCTCGCAGCTCTTATATCCTGTGAGTGGGCCAGCCGGCAGCGGAGTCAGTGCCTTCACATAGCCACACGTTGTGTGGTTGTGGAAGAAAGAGAGAGAGAGAGAGAGAGAGAGAGACTCATACATTTTCCCTTTTTGTTTTTTTTTGTTCTGACACCTCTGAAGGGAAGAGGAAGAGGAAAGGGGGAGAACGGAGAGGAAAGGAAAGGAGGAGGGGGGCTCACAGGGCAGGGATGTTAAAAGGAGTCACAATGCTGTCATCCAATTTCTAACAGTATACACACACATTAGTGACATTGTTGTTGTCACGTTATACGTTTTATAGGAGCATTTTTATCATTTTTTTAACTAAAAACATTTTTTTAATAAATAGTTTTGAAAGAGATATTTCAGATTTATTAAAACTCCCATCATTTGTGTTGGTAATAATCAGCAGTGGAAAAGTTCTAAGCACATTTACTTGTATACTGTTTTGTGGTACTTTACTTAAGAGAGAAATATTGGACTTTTTGCATAGATTTAATGTGTGATTTCTAGTTTAGTTACATCCAAAACACATGAATACACATGCTGCATTATAGATTAAACTATCCGATAATCAACAAAGTAGTTACAACATTAAAATGCTAAATGAGTATTTGTCTGGAACATTTTATATTGACAACTAAATAAGCAAACATTTAAGTTAAAATTAGAGCAGGGGGGCAACCAGTTACTTCTAAAGAGTTTAAAACTCAGCTGATCTGCTTCATTGGGACTGGGTGGGTGTTGTTAATGGATGAACCCATCACTTATAGTAAAACAAATCAGTAATTTGTGTTTGCAAAGGACTATTTTCTTTATTGTTGTATTAATACTTAAGTAACGGATCTAAATACTTGTTTGACAACTGATACTATAAACATTTTACACATCACGTTCATTGAGTCCTGGGAATGTGGCAGCATTTCTAAAAAGACACCCAACAGGAAATGCAAGTGACAAAAAGAAACTTAGAAAAAGAGGCTGAAAGGTAAAATGATGTTAAAAACATGAAAATAAGACTGCAATAAACAGTAATTATCCTTTAATACTCGCACTGTTACTAATACTACCGTTATGCCAGCTATTACTTTATATAGCTTAACCTAAGAGCTAACCAATGCGTCACGATAGAAGTATTCGTGTGTGATGTACACTCGCATAAGTAATGGGAAATTAAATCACCGAAACGCATCACAACTCAGCCTGCTGTGGGTGTTTCTCCGAGGCTCAGGGGTGCTGTTCTGTCAGCTGAGGTTTCCCTGTGTGTCACTAAAAGTCCAGGGTTATCACAGGGTAATAAGCACACACACACACACACACGCACATATTGAAACAGGAGGGCACACACACACACACGTTACAGCAGGGCAGTGGAGAGAGATAAGAACGTAGAGGCATGCCTTCCCAGCGTGACCGTGACATCACAGCTGTATCTGTGTGCTCACTGTCTCCCCGTGCTGGAAACAGACCGGCCTAATATAGTCAGTGTAGACCATGCCACACACACACACACACACACACACACACACACACACACACACACACACACACACACACTGGGGTAAGGCAGTCTGTCCTTGGTTGGTTGCAAGTATGTGTTTCTTCGGAGGTGTGTGTGTGTGTGTGTGTGTGTGTGTGTGTGTGTGTGTGTGTGTGTGTGTGTGTGTGTGTGTGTGTGTGTGTGTGTGCCAATTTTAGTGAATGAAATGACGTCGTTGTTGCGTCTGTTCTTGTCCATCACCGGCTGAGAGTTTCAATCTCGCCAGAGACAGGTGCATCTGTGGCAGACTCTCCATGCTGCCTCTGTGTGTGTGTGTGTGTGTGTGTGTGTGTGTGTGTGTGTGTGTGTGTGTGTGTGTGTGTGTAATTAAGTTATTATTGACTAATTCATAATTAAAAACTAGGATGTAAATTCTCGTAACTGAATAGAAATGTTAACATCTGAAGACCCTTTTTTATCTTGCTTATCTTGGAGACCTTTCATGAAATATGAGACATTTTTGTAATAGGTTTTGAAAATGCATTTATGCATAATGCATAATAGTAACGAGTAGTGTTTGTTCAGTTTAAATGTATAATACTTTCCCGTTAGATGTTCTGAAATGTGGAAACAGCTGTCCAGAAATGTCCTATCAACACATTGTATCATGCGTGACACACATGCCTTCCAATTTTTTATTTTTTATTTCAGCTTTATTTTTTGTCAACCAGGATATTTTTCCATTTCGATTCAAATTCTCATATTTGAGGGAGTGTTGGCCGAGTTTCAGTTTCTGCATTTTCCTGCACTGTGACATTTCCCTGGAAACATATTGCAGCTTCTGTCACTGCTTGTCTTTCTGTATCACCGTCTCTCTAACCATGTTTACGAGGACAGAAAAATGCAATCAAACAAAAGACAATAATCTGTTTATATTTTTGGGTATTTTGCTTCTGAGACTATTTAAAAACTTCATGAAGCTAAATGACAATATTTATTACGTCTCTCTAAGTGTATCTAGCTCTTTTTCGTTTTTCTCTCACACATTTTTGGCATTGCTCTTTGAGTACTCTGTAACTCATGCCACATTATTATATGGCTTATTATCAGATGTGTCATTTTAAACTCAATAGTTATCTAAACAGCCCCCTTGTCTCATTTTGACACGCAGGAAGCAAATATACAAACAGATTTCCCTTCGTATCCATGATTTGTTCTTATTTTGTTAGAGGCTATCGATTTCTGGGATGTTTTCTTATTTTTGCAAACAAGGAAACACAAGCTTTAAATATGGGGGGGGGGGGGGGGAGAAAAACGCTGAAATCATATAATCAAATGTAGATTATTATATGTTTTAGAGTTTAAATCTGTGGGCTGAAGATTGATTGATTGATTTCTTTATTTTCGTGTCGTGCACAACCCTCATGGGTTTATACGACACCAAACACACAGCTGCAGTGCCCAAACATTTCAATTGCAACACCGCTCGGTCTCAAACAAATACTATTGGTCCATTTATCCCAATTAAGACGAAAACCCCTGAATGATATTGCCTGTGTTCAGCTTCTGACTGGATTACATACGGCTCTTCAATGCCGTTTGATTTTCTTGTGTAACGTCAGTACCGACGCTCTGGAAAGTCACGTTTACTTTAAGTTTATTTATCTGCTGAGGTTCTTCTTACAGCTTCTTTTTTTGTTTTGGTGGTGGTGGCATCCGTCCAATTCTTGGATATGTGCCGGAGTATTTTCACCCGGCACAACAACTACCCCTATCGTGTTTAGGGGGCGTTACCTTTATGCTTATAATAATCAATCGGCGACACACCTCCAATTTATGATCAAGAGAGATTGATCATTCAGTACAACTGGGTTGAATGGTTAAGAATGTTTTGGTGCATACGGAGTTGACTTCTCTTAATTTTCTCTGAGCAGAAAATGCAAAAAAAAAAAGCTAAAAATCTTTTCTTACTTTTTACTTTCTTTCTCCAGCTCTTTTTTTTATTATCTTTGTGTGTGTGTGTGTGTGTGTGTGCGCGCGTGTGTCACTAGCAGCCATCAAACTGCTTCTCAAGCCAACCCAGCAGAATTCCCATGCTGCTCGGCTGCCTGAGTTCACACCTTTTTGTCCACAGGAATCTCAGGAATCACCAGCTTCCTTTCCCCTGCAATCTCCATTGTGTGCGTGTGTGTGGTTGTGACTACATGAAGGAAAGGCCCCCGCCTGTGTCGTGCATGTGTGTTGAAACACATCTCCGCCCTTGTATCCACCCAGAGAAAGCGAGCGAGCGGTGCTCAGTTTGTGCCCACAATAGACTGAGTCACATTCTAAAATGGCAAACCTCTCAGTTACTGTGAAACTTTGCTCTTTAAGTGAAACTTAAGTGGAGACTTTAATGTCAAACTAAGTTTTTAAATTGTAACAGTGCAGGCGCATCCTTAATCGTATTTAACAACTGAGTTAATCACAAATCATAACGATTTTTTTCTTAAATGTGTTTGAATTTCAACATTAACAAAACATTATTTGTTAGCAGTTTGGTTGCTAAGAAATGCTAAATAGGTACAATGTCAATTAGGATTTCTGTATTTTCAATTTTTTTTAGTTGTAGATTAATAATTTGATAATGTCATGCTGCAGGACTATTTTCATTCTAACATCAAATGTTAGAATGAAAATAATAATGGTTTCTTGCCCAGTGACTCATTGTCCTTGGCTCACAGAGCAGCTGAATAACAACATGAAGAATAATCTGTAAAGATGGCAGAGAGCAGCTAAATGAAATGGTAGAACTGGAATAGCTCCAAACATGAATATCATTTTATTTATTTTTTTAAATAACCTGAAAGGAAATTAAAAAGAGAAGCCATTTTCATTTTAGCATCTAATGAGAGATGACAAGTGTGTCCGGTCAGACTAGAGGACAGTGCTCCTACACAAGTCCTCTTGGTGACTCCTGCAGGTTATGTCGGCAGGTCTGGAGTCGGTTACCCGCTCCGACCCTGAGTCATCCCCCCGCTTGAGCCCAGCCTGCCGCCGGGCCTCAGCGGCACCCGCAGAACACAATCCGATACACACAGACAAGCCATTCACCGCCCCGACACACGACAGGCTGTGATTCACCTACACCCACTCGCTCTCCATCCACACATACGCCGACCACAGAGCTGTATAGACGGATGATTTAGATGTTGAAGCTGCTGCTTCATGAGATCTTTCGGTGAAACAAGAAAAGATGCATTTCTTTTAAAAATAAATGCTAGTCTTCTACGTCAAGTTTTTAAATATATCTAAAAATATTAAATTCAAACAATGTGAGATGTGAGAGCCACTCCTTGGACTTATAGACATAACCAATGCGTCACTAGATGCTCCATATAAAGGGCCATTTAAAGGTTGTGAACCTCGTTCTTAAGGGTGACAATGCCGGCGAGAGGTGTGTGTCTGGTCAAATATTACTTAACCCGCCTTGTTACATGACTCACTGAGGTTACTTAAATAGTTATGAATGGAGCACTAAAAAAAAGTCTGTGCGTGAGTGAGTGCGTGTTTGCCGCCACAATGTGTGTAACGGGAGCGTAGCATGGGTGCAGCATGGCTTTTGATGAGTCACGCCGTGTCCTGTGAGTAACAAACCAACTATGTCATTCCTGAAGTTTGAGACTCCCATTCAAAAACACCAGCCCACCCTCGCCCCAAAAAAACAGCACGAGGGAGGAGGAGGAGGAGGAGGAGGGCGGGGCAGGGTGGGGCAGGACGGGACTGTTGATAGGTGTGGTGGGCAAGGGATAGAAAGGGGGGGGTGAAGGCAGGATGTAGTTGAGAGGGCACTGTCAGGTCAGAATTAGAGGTGAGGGGTCAACAGATGATAATGACCCCTGTTGCTTGTAGTACGACCCGGGCTTTCTGCCATCATCGCTCACTGGGGTCTTTTTTTCTGCCGGTACACTCGGGTACTTTCTGTTTTTAGTAGCTGTGGTCACCGCGGGGTTACCCGCTTCTTTATTGGCCGGGCTGTAAACTCTGGTACTTTCTCTTTGTGGTCACAATCAGCAGTCTATTTTTTTCACAAAATGTCACCAGAATCTTTTTTTTTTTTTTCATGCGAGATAGACCGACGCAATGAAATCTAGTGAGCAGCTGAGACGAGATGCACATAAAAAGCGTTTGTTTATATTGTGTGTATGGGTGGAGAGTGAAGTGCTGCCAGTGAGGCTGGAAGTCATAAAGACCCCTCTACTGTGGCCGCTGTGTGTGTTTTCAGTGTGGGGGGGGGGGGCCGCCGCTTAAGTCCCTGCCTCCTTTCCCTTATTTAGAGACGGGTCCCTTTTTTCTACAGACGCCCCAGCTCTCTGGTGGGGGAGTTTCCTGCTTTTGAAGACCCCAGGCACACACACACACACACACACACACACACTCACTTACTTACACACACATACAGAAAGAGAGAGAGAGAGAGAGCCAGAGAGACCGCCCTTACTTTTTTTTTGTTCCTCCTCCCTCTTCCCTCCTCTCTTTTTTCTGAATGGATGTCCTCTCTCTAACCTCAATTGAGAGCTGTGTAACAGGACACTGCCCTCTGCTGCAATAGGCTCGGCCCCCAGCCACTATAAGAGAGTGCAGTGTCGCTCCTGAGTGTGTGTGATAGGGTATGTCCGTCAGTGTCAGTCAGGGGCTGAGGGAGAGGAGGGAGGGCGAAGGGTGAGAGAGAAAGGAGAGAGAAGAGAGGGAGACCGCCGCGAAACATGTGATAGCGCAACTTTGGCGGGGCTTATAGGGAGTGTAACGGCTGTAGTGTCTCCGGAGCTCTGGGAAAGCACCTTTAGCCCAGAGGGAGCCTCACACACTGTCTGTGTGTGTGTGTGTGTGTGTCGGTGTGTGTGTGTGTGTGTGTGTGAGAGAAAATGTGTGTGTGTGTGAGAGCCGGCTATGTAGGGCTGCTGCTGTCACTTTAAGCCTGTTACTGATTACACTCAGAAGAATGCAACGGGAGGAGGAAAAAAAAGAGAGAGATGAGGAGACATGTAAGGTTGAAATCTTTTCGGAGTTGAGCTCCGGCAAGTTTTGGGTGACTTGTCCTCACAGACGTGGACGTGGGTGAGAAGCTGTTACACAATAGTGTCTCTCTCTCTCTCTCTCTTTCACTCTCTGTTGGACCAAGTAAAGTTAACGTGAAGTGGAAGCCGGGATCCCTCTTTGAAGCAGAGACAGAGCAGAGGACACCCAGAAATGGAGGAAAAGCTAAAAGAAAGACACAACAGAGGAAGAAACCGAGGAGGTGGGGGGGGGGGGGGGGGTTCCCTCATTCCAAGCTGAATGCCGAGGAGGAAACACTACTCTCACCCAGACGGGTAAGTGAAAAAAAAAAAAAAGGAAAGAAAGGGAAAATACTCCCAGAAAGCAGAGCTGCTGCTGTTGATGGATATCATATGTTACAAGTTAAGGTTGAGAAACTGCTCCCAGATCCTGAATAGGCTGAGCGGCACACAGAACCGAGAGGAAGAACAGGAGGCTCTCGGCGGTCTAGAGATGGAGAGACTGGTGTTTCTTTACAAAAAAAAGTGTGTGTGAGAGGAAAGGCCTGAACGCGAAGCTCCTGAGTCAAACGAGCCGTCTTTAGTCCCTGAAGCCGGGCGAAAGATCGGCCGGTCTGGTTTTTTAAGAGTTTGAATTGTGGTGGAGGCACAGCGTTGCCTCACAGAGTGATCACATTACAGAAGAGCTGATTCACTGTTATAGTCGACTTGTCTGGCTCGCGCTCTGCTGCGAGGCTTACTTACAGTACTACTGCCGGGATTAGATGGGAGCTACAATGTAGGGTATGTACTACTGTCAGTGCTGTAAAAATAGGTCTTTGTGGTTAATGGGCCTTTTTTTTTTTTCTTCAGACAGAGGCAGCACTTCCTCTTTCTCTGCTTCAGTCACGCTGTTTCTCCACAACCCCCCTCTATTTGACATAGATAGCGCAGTCCACTCCTGCTCGGCAGCAGAGGGCATGAATGAACTGAGCGTATTGGTGGGGGTGTGGGGGGGGGGATGGGGGGTGGTACAGTATCATACAGCCCGGACAGTGCCATGCGGCTTCTTTATGAATGGACATGGCAGCCGGCTGATGTGATTGGCTGAGAGAGAGAGTGACGACTGACGGGACTTGATGTTTGAATTCATTCCAATCTTTACTGTCGCCGCTGTCTCTCCTGGTTACTGGCCCTTAAAGCGCCGCTGCGTGCGTGTGTGTGTGTGTGTGTGTGTGTGTGTGTGTGTGTGTGTGTGAGAGAGAGAGTGTTTGAGAGATTGTGTGAATCAGTGCTAGTGGTTCTGGGTTACATGTGTTTGTCTAAAGGGGGCTTAGTCACAAGCTGAACAGTGGTGTGTGTGTGTGTGTCCTTTAAAAAGTCGTGGCTCTCTGCCCAGCTGTTGTTCTTCAAATGATCTCCCACTCTCTCTGACTAAGACGACGCTCTCTCCAACTATCATTACTCTTACTCACTTGTCCTGTGACGGGAGGGCAGGTCTCCAGCGTTAATACGTCACAGCGCTCCTCGCTGAATCACTCGGACGAACTTGAGAAACTGATTTCACCTGCGTTTACGTTCCTGCAAAAATACTTTAAACCGAGTAATAAAAACAAGTGATGCTGTCGGATCGGTGGATCCCAATTAAGATGTTGAGATGTAACAGCTACTTCTTTGGGAAAAATCACTACCTCTCATATGAGGGACGTCAGGGTCGTGTGTGTGTGTGTGTGTGTGTGTGTGTGTGTGTGTGTGTGTGGTCACGAGAGCCCATTCACACCAGTAGCCTGTAGCCACACAGTGTGCATGCATGTGTGGCTGAGACGGTCTCTTTGTTTTACTGCAACACATCAATAGCCGCTCCTTCAGCTCCAACAAAGATTACTGCAGCTTCTTTACTGCCCCGCTGTTGGCAACTCCAGCACGACTTAACTCTGTAGTTTATGGCACCAGGAAGTGTGTGTGTGTGTGTGTGTGTGTGTGTGTGTGTGTGTGTGTGTGTGTGTGTGTGAGATATAGAGAGAGAGAGAGTGTGTGAGAGGAGTGGTGATAAGGAGCCAGCCGTAAACCATCGCGTTGGAGCGTGAGGATCTATCGGCTCTTATCGAGGCAGTGTTTCCGGCAGGACTGCGTGATAGCAGGGCGGAGATTGGCGGTGAGATGCATCGCAGGTATCGAGATGAGTCGAGATTAAATTCCCTGGATTGAGATTAGCATGGAATCTGCCCTCTGCCTTATCACTCCGCCGACAGAGTGAACCCTGCCCTGTTCTACTTGGCAGGAAGCGGCGGAGCGGGGCGAAACACTTCTGGGGCAAATAAAATAAAAAAAGGTGAAAGGTGAAAAAAAGCTACAATTATTATTTGTAATCCCGGATTATTAATGTAATGATCATTGTAAAATAGCTGCAATGGGGACCAAAGCTGAAATGCGTTAATCTTTAAGAACTAAGATCGTACTTCAGCAGAATTTTTAAAAGTGAAAATGTATTTTTTTTTGCAATGGAATACTGCAAGACTGCAACCTGAAGGCAAAGACTGGATGGATGGCAATTAGCAAGAGGAGTTGAATTATAATAACTTCCTTTTACTGAGGTTTTCCTTGCTGAAAGTTTAGAAAAGTTGTATTAAAGCTGCAGTCAGTCACTTTTTCTTGTTATTGGTATGTGGTGAAAAGGTCACACAAGCAATCACTGATTGATGTTGGCACCGTTAACTGGACGGAAGAGCGTTCAGCTTTGAGTTTAGTTACAGTTGTTTCGTTTCTCTACAGTCCCTAAGTGTGAAAAAACCCCTCCAGGAGTGCCTGGAGGTGGTAGTGTAGAGGACCGGAGGCAGTCAGCGTCGAGCAGCTTGTTCAAATGTCCACGCTACCGATCGTGTCCCATTGAGTCATCGCGTGGAGGTCTACATAATGACAGGTGGCAGATGATTCAGTGAGGTGGGAAAGGCTGAAGGGAGTTAAGCTATTAAGTCACAGGTGCACCAGGGTTTAGTCTGAACCACATTCTTTGCTGTAATAGAAACACACACACACACACACACTGTGTCAGGAGTTAAGACATTGTGACATAGTGATTCCGACATCGACACAGTTATGCAACTAAAACTGGGCTGCGCAGGAACAATCTTGACTATCACTTGACTCATTCCTTCTTTTGCCACACTTTCCTTTTTTCTTTTTCTTTTTTGTCGCATGACTCGTCTTTGTTTATACAGCAACAAGTCACACTCACAAGTCTGTCATTCACGGGCTGATTGTACAGTGAAGAGCTTAGCGGCGTAACTCACACGTCACTGGAGTTAAAAGCAGTCTGGTTGAAGCGGATGGAGCCCGTTTGTGTGCGTGCGTTTTTGTGTGTGTGTGTGTACTCAAGAACGCTCGTTCCAACGGTGCACTAACCACACACACCTGGCCCGTTTCCTCCTCTGCTCATATATGGGCAAAGCTTCCCCTACCTGGGCCCCACTCTGAATTCCAATAAGTGGCAGTATGTGTGCGAGGAAGAGGCTGCGGAGACGGCCGCGCGTCATGGAAAAGCAGGATCAATGGGCAAGGCGTTTTTAAGGTGTTCCTTTTGTTTTCCAAAAGGTAATCAGTTAACACAATGACTCAGCCTGGCTGCTTATTCAAAGTGGCTGCAGTAGGAGGACGTCAAGAAGGAACTGTGGTCGCGCAGCTATCGTACAAGCTGAATGCAACACTGAGGCAACGAGAACTAAATCCCTGTAATTCCCTGTGGATCAGTGGGATTATTAAATCAAGAATCAAGCTCTTGATTAAAAGATAGGGGTCTGATGGCTTCATATATTGAAACGGAGTTATCTTCCTCCAGTCTCCCGGGGTTAATTATCCGTGAGTGTGTTAGTATTTAGGGTGGAGGCAGTTCAGGTATCAGTAGCCAGCGTCTCAGCGCTCTCAAACAGAGCTTACATTATAACGTTACACGCTCAACGTTGCCTTGTGTTTGGGGCTAATGAAGCAGATTTATGGCTGTGTTGGCCAGAGTGCAGCGCTAGTTCTCCTTAAACCCTGTGACCCCTCAAACGGGGACGGGGGAATACAGGAATGCCCTTGCGCTGACTTCGGAGGATGGGAAACATTTCAACCTTCTATCCCTCCTCTTACTATACATTTCTACCCCCCCCCCCCCCCCACCCCTTTTTTTCTGCCGCCTGCTTTCTTTGCCCTCTGTGCACATTTGCCAGGCCTTCATGAAGCAGCTCGAGGAGGGAGTTCGCTTTCCTTGGTTCATCTTGCCAGCTCTTTCCCATCAGTCCAGCCCCCTGGAAGAGCCTGCAGACACCCCTCTCTCTAGGCCTGGGGCTGGGGTACGGTTTGAGGCTGGGTCTCTCCCTCTGGAGAAGCGTTTTGGCTCTCCGGTCTATGGGCCTTGATCCAGTCTTCACTTCAAGTGACAGCTACCTAGCAGCACCCAAAGGAACCATTTGGGATCGCTTTACATGCAAACTCTGTTTCATCTCCTCCGTTTGTAATAAGGATAGAAAGTGAGAGGGGGAGAAAGACGGAGAGGAGGGGGAGAAAGTGACTTCAGCAGTCTTTCTGGCAGTGAGTGCCGGTTGGATAGCAGGAGAATATTCTGGGACAGGGAATGACTTTGGATAGGGAACAGAGGTGGCAGAGAAGACCGAGCTTCCATAACCTCTGTCTCCACAGAATCGGAGCTATTGGCTTCCACGCTTTCACTCCCCCATCACAACCAATCAGACTCTCGGGCTGGGGTCTAATGGGAGCCGAGAACTGATATCTGATTGGCTGCTGGCCTCATGGAACGACTGCTTAATTGGCGGCAAGCTGTTGGTGAGCTGTTGGCTTGTCTCATCTTGCAGACCAAGTGTCTGTCTTTCAGCCAGTGAAACCACACCCATTGGTGCAAAGTCCCAACAGAACTGTGTGGAAGTTGAATATTCTTACTTACCATCGGTATTTAGTATGAACAATGCTTTTTTTAGTGACAATACATTTTTTTAATATGATTTTCACGCGGACTTTATGTCCACTCATGTCCAAAAGTTTCTTATTTCTGAAATTCAATTATCTGATTAATGACATAAGTTGTATTATTATTTAAATGTGTTAATTGTGAAATATGTTTGCACCTAATTGTGAGCACTGATACATTTCCAGATTTCTTTTGGAAGAATAACTGTAGATAAGGTGCGCTGAGCAGGAACAGGAGGGGAACTTTAAAAATGGAGTGAGGCACATACTGTACACACACACACACACACACTGAGAGGCAATGCATCCACACCCAGCTCACACATCCTACACACCCACCCACCCACACATGCCCATGCATACTTGAGCACACAACCAATGAACCAATGTCCCCTACTGCAGAAGTGCAACTTTTCTTTGCACAAGTACACACACACACACACACACACACACACACACACACAAACACACATAGTTGTACAGTGGTCACCACCTACTTTGAGGCTAAAGCAGGGTAATGATTCGGTTCCTCTTTGCTCCCCTCAGAATGTGTGTGTGTGTGTGTGTGTGTGTGTGTGTGTGTGTGTGTGTGTGTGTGTGTGTGTGTGTCTGTGTCCATGCACATACAAGTTGAGTTGTATATGCTGTATATGTGTGCACAGTTGTCACTTTGTGAATGTATGTGTGTGTGTGGATGTGGTCAGGCCCAGTCATCTTCCAGGCAGCTAAGAGGAAACCCACATCAACTGCCATACACCACACTCTAGGAATAGACTAGCCCAGTGCAGGCAGGAATGGCACGCCTGGCCTCACCCACCCACCCCCCTCACACCGGCTCACCCGTCCTCAGGCCTCCTAGCACTCACCCCTTCCTAGATCCACCTTCATCAACCTCTCGTCCACTGCACCCCACACTAAAGGCTCCTTGTAGAATCCCTTCGGTCATTCTGTTTTGTGTTGCATGCCATCCCTCCTTTAACCCTCCCATGATAGTCTCTAGCGATCTCCAAGCCCATCAGCTGTCAACCATTAAGCTTCTGCAGGCAAGGGGCTATATTTCTGGGGTTCCAGTGTAGCCGGCGGATATTCGGATAACGGATATCTGGGCCAAGACTTCCTCTTCCGTGTGCTGGTCATTGTTTATAGTCCCATTAGCGACTTAAAATGCGAGAATGGAGTTGGAGTTGAGCAACGGATTGTTTCACAAGTAGCCAGTTTACACTCAGTCGACTGTTTTTAAGCTAATAAAATAGCTAAATCATCGTGAGATGATGGCTTGCTACACGGCTTGTTTATCTGCATGCAACCAAATCTTGCTCAATCGTGATGAGTGAATACTACTCGGACTACAAACGGACACCAGAGTGCCTCCGGTAGATTCTGCATCCACATGCAGATATCCGTTATTAGAGATTAAGCCTCTAGTGTAGTGCCGAGAACATGATCCTTATGATCATTATGGTACCACTTTCTGTAGCCACACGTCTCTGCTCCGATCATTCTGCCATGAGCTGGTATCACTTCATTGAAAAACCCGTGTTTTTCACTTCCTGTGTTGTCTCTAGTCTGCCTCAGCCTCTGACCTTGTCCTGCTTTCACAGCCTGTCTCACAAACCAGATGCTTCACTTTCAGTGGAAAAAAAAAAATTGCGTTGCGTACGTTCGACCTCTCTGCCCAGCGGCGGTGGCAGCATCACCAAAGCATGGAAAAAAAAGACAGAGATAAGACATAGAGGACCTTATCACCTTATCTCCAGCTCTGTGAGCTTACTCAGGCTGTCCGGTCTGGACCTGTTAATATCACACTTGTACTTATAGTGCCGTCGACAGCTTTAAAATACAGCTGTGCTTATTTTTTTTGCAAAGCGACATCCTGTGTAACAGATTAAATTTGTATTCCTGTATATCTGTTAAACTCGCGTATCTCTTCTCTGTATGTTTCAGGTTGGCCCAATTCTGCACAGAGTATTCCAGGAACACCGCTGAACAACCACGTGTTCCCAAAGCCATTCCCAGGAGAGGTAAGAAACATCATTCAAAACGTTATCTTCACCTCTTTACATTTGTCACCCACATCGCCACGCTCTGTCTGGAGACTGTTCTACCTCCAGCTGAGAACAGAGGCCACATCCCTTTATACCTCTTCAAATGCCCCTCTATAAAGCTGCAGCAGGGATATCTTTGAGTCTTACGTTTACGTTTGCGGGTTCAATTCAAAGTTGTGTGGGGTATTTGAATCAACGTGGTACAAAACCGGCATGTAGAAAGAAAGCAAAGTGAGACGGAAGAAGAGACAAACACAGATGGGACAGCTAGAATGTGAGGAGGGAGGAGGAAAGAGGGGGAAGGGGGAGCGAGCCAGCACATTTCCCTTAATAAAAAGAAATTGGAGTCAAGTGACCATCAGCTGGTCGCACTATGTTTGATCCATGCGGTCATGAGGCCTCAGGTATGCAGACCACAGAGTCAGAGAGGAGAGGGATCAGCCGTGCTGTATCCTCCTCTCTTCTCTAGTCACCTGTGGAGGTCGTAATTCATTAAGATCGGGTCAGTGCTCCCATTATGTGACAGGCTAAGTGTTGGAGCCCACATAGCGGTGGCTGCTGCCTGTCGTGCCTCAGGGTTAAAGGTAAAGAATGACAGGAATCTGCAACTGATAATGCCACGCTTGGAGATGTTCGTCAGCAGATAATCTCCCATATCCTTCCCTTCCCTCGGGCTCATTTTCTCCTTCTGCTTGATCTCCTTCCCACTCTGCTCGCTACCACCGTACTCTCCCTTCTCCTCCACCCCCTGCATCACTCAATCTTCATCCTCACCATTTTCTGTTTCTCCTTCCTGTCTCACTGCTCCCTCTTCTGACCTCTGTAATGTGTTAATAATGGAGCTTTTTGTTCTTTCTCCTCAGACGGACTCAGCCGTCTCTACGGAAGTGCGAGGCTTCCCGCCGAGGCAAGAGCGAAACCGGCCGGCCTTCACGGTTCGCGTCTCTGTGGCCGCTGTCAGTTGCTCAGTAGGCAGTGTAGATCCTGTGTAGCAATCAGCAGCTACATCTGGCTACTGGGTCTCCGACGGCTTTGCCTACTTCCTGGGTCGAGCATGCCTGGTCCACTCCCATTGGCTGGTGGCACATTCCAATCCTCTGATTGGCTGCGAAGTCGGGGGAGGGGGGGGGGGGCTCCATCCTGTGACCCCACAGACAGGATGTTCTCTGTGTCACAACTCCACAAGGGGCCCTTGTCAAGGCTTTTTGTGTTGTGTTTTTTTTTTTTTTTTCACTCCTTCCTCTTCCGCCATTCTTTTAATTCTCTCTCTCTCTCTCTCTCTCTCTCTCTCTCTCTCTCTCTCTCTCTCTCTCTCTCTCTCTCTCTCTCTCTCTCTCTCTCTCTCTCTCTCTCTCTCTCTCTCTCTCTCTCTCTCTCTCTCTCTCGTTCGCTCTCTCTCTCTTGTTCGCTCTCCCTGCTGCTCTGTGAGCTCCTCTTTGTGTGAAATGTCCTTGATAAAAGCTATCAAAGTTAAACTTTAAAATGTTCTCGGACAGAAATTCTTGCCAAAGGAAAGGCATTTCTTGATGCATGTTTGAAAAAGCCTTTGAGGTGAAGAGATGTGCCTTTGCTCCGTCCTGAACCTGGCATACAATGTAGATTTCTGTGTGGTTCAATTGTACAGCTACATTGTCTGCTGGGTTTCTGGCTAGTAACATAAGCAGCATTTATATAACCCTCCGGTGCACAAAAAAGGTAAGTATTCATTTACTCTGACCCTGACAATTCAATAAAAAGGAAATATTCATCATTAATAGTACTGAATGATGCGTGGTGTCATTTGTCAGACTGAAAATCAAATTTGAAGAGAGGAAAGAAAAGAAACCTGGAATCTGCAGAATCTAAATTGATTCAGTGTTGCTCCAGCGTCCCAGGAGTTAACCCCGAGCAAGAGATGCCAGGAATATTCTAGTAGCTCAGCACAAAGCCGGCTCGTTGTCTGTCAGGAGGTTGTCAGACTGCTGTCAGACGGGCTCCTTATTAGTGGGACAGCACTGTCTTCCTTACAGCCAACACACAGACACACACACACACACACACCTGGGATTATACCACAAACTTCACACAAACCAACAATGCTTTTAGAAGACATTGTGTGTGAAGACATTGTGTGAAGACATTGTGTGAAGACATTGTGTGCATTGTGTACTTTCTGTCACCTTACACAAAGGCCGTGGACCCCAAAAGCAACTTTTACAGCCGCATGTTTGTTTTCATTTTACTGCGCATTTGAAGGAAAATAAAGATACACGCAACTAAACTGTAATTTGCCGTGTCTCCGTCTGATTATTTCTGATGGTTGCCTCTCTCTGGGGAGTCTTCTTTACACACACACTCACACACACTGCAGGGAATCCAGGCAGATACATACATGTATAACGAGGAGTGTATCCATGTTCCCATGGTCCTATGTTCTCCAGCTCAGTGCGCTTTAAATATGACACATTACGGAGACTTTCCAAAGGAGTTTATGTCATGTTTATGTGATGTCATGTTATGTATCCCACTGATATTATACTCCTTGAAACCTACGCCATCAAATGTGTGCACAAGAAAGCATTTTTCTTAACTAAAAGACAATGACACTCTTTACGACTAGTAGCCTTTTTACTATATTATTTTACTCATTACTATTGTTTTATTTTATTTATTTATTCATTTTCCATCAATCTATTTACTTTCCCTTCTGGACATGTCCGAGTTCACTTCACTGTTTTGTTGATGAATCTCATTGTTTAGTGAAAAGCCTTAAAATAAAGTATGAAAAAAGAGGAAAAGACCATCTGCTTTTGTTGTTAGTTCACATCGAGCACATAGGACCCTGTGAACATGTGACCCAGGAGACAGCAGCAGCCGTGCAGAAGGCAGGTGAACTGGCTCTGTAAACATAAATGACGGCGCTGCGCCGTACAAGAAACCTGAAAACAGGGGACATGGTTCTACAGCAGAAGATGAAGGAAGTGAGTGTTTATTCAGCGGTGCTGTCCAGGTCTCGTCTCGGCCCCTGCAGCAGTACTGTGAAAATATAATGAGTCTCCAGCTCAGACAAGAGGAGAAACAACGCTCCCTCACAAGAGCAGGCCGTCTGAATATAGCTTCTCAGACGAAAGACAGCGAATGAGTTATTGGTCACTGCAATTGTTCTCTCCACAAAAGTGAAAGTGAATTCCAAAGCAAGAAACGTCACAATCCTCGTTACAGCGAAACAGAATTGTAAACTCAGCAGAAGCGAACACGAGTAAAGCTTAAAACAATCCGTTGTTTAATTGGTTAGTGGATTGACAGAAAATACATTTTGATAATTCATTTAAAGTCATTATTTAACAAAAAACAACACAAAAAAAACAGTCAAGGTTCCAGCTTGTGTGTGAATTGTTGCTGCTGTTCTCTTTTTTTGGGCTTGTTGGTTGGACAAATTAAGACATTTGAATACATCAAAACTGAAAATAATCGTTTCAGCAATCTTACAAACTCATAAACACAAAAGTTATTCTGTGTGTCGCTGTCCCTCCTGTCTGTCCAGAGCCAATAACACCACGTTTGCACCATGCGAGCTGTGATTTGCTCACAGATCACTTTCATGAAATGGGCGCACAAAGAGCAAATTCTGCACTTCAAAGACTTTCATTTTCAAATGTATCCACTCGATTTGATCAAATAGGAACAATTACAGCCTCCAATGGCTCTCTTAATGTACGCACTTATGCAGTGTGACCATGTCTGGTTTTCAATGGTAAAAACACGTTAAGCGAATGGTTCTGCCTTTTCACGACTCAAGTAAACAGCTTCTGCATGTAAACTAAAGACTTGACGTGATTTCAACAGTAAACTGTTACATTCCTGTCATGTATGTTGTAAAATAATGTTCGAGATCAAATCTTTAAATCGACTGAACCTTTAAGTATCTTGTAAATGCATACATTCCATAAACAGACACCATAGCGGCGTAATTACAGCAGATATGATCTCATGAACTCCTCTGGGTACGATTACAATGGATTTGTTTTTATCGTGAGTTCACTCTACATCTCCCACACTGATCAATACATGGTCCTGTTGTCCGTGTCTCACCCCTCAAGTCCTCAAGTGCAGCCACTCAGAATACTTCGCCAGGCGAGCGAATCCATCAGGACCCACTGTGATGTGAGAATCCCAACAATGCGAAAGGTTGCTAATGGCTCTTAATGGGAGGGGGTGTGTGGGAGGTTTATTGTTGCTTTGATAAGCTTGACGATGACGCGCGTGGTGTGAGGACTGCATGCAAAGTCAGAGTGTAAAACAACAAGAGCGAGCTGACAAAACCAGTGATGATGATGATGAGAAAAAAACAGTGGGAAAAAAGGCCATCTGTCTTCCTCTATCACACACATAGACGCTTTCAAGGAGGACAGGGTATAGAAGGTGAAGGTGCTGTCATCAGTGACGTCATCAGCTGGTGTGAACCGTCGCACCGTGTTTTGCTACAAACACACAGCTGATATGCAATATTAGTCTCTGTGGTTTAAAGGGGTCTCAATGAGAGAGTTGACACTTCCATCCCTGAACTTGGAAGAGAAGTTTCAGGACGTGTTTTGTTATTTTAGCACCTTACCATGAGCATGTATTTAAATTTCGGACAGGACTGTGTTTGTAGTGTCATAAGGAAACAACGCTTTCAAGTGACAAAGCCCTCTTGCGACTTTAGCAGTTATAACACTTGTCTCATGTCTCTGTTGTAAAGCCACACAGTTTGCAGAGGGTGGATGTGTGTCAATAAAAGATGGGACCATGACTATTTGTAGTTTGATATAGAGGACCTTGTTGTAGCTGTAAAATGCACAAAGAGCAGAACTAAGAAGAAAATAATAACTTTAAAAAGTGTTTTACCAAATATCATCTTTAGGTTTTCTCTTGTCTCAGTAATACAGCTTGAAAAAAAAATGTTTGATGAGGTTTTTTATTAGCTCGTATCTCTCAGGTCCTGGTTTGTTGTACTATTAGTGTTCTCCGTGAACGAATGGTGTGTATTGTTATGTCAGATCCCTATACTGTATATGTTGCGCTGCCATTTTGGCCGGGTCTCTCGTGTAAAAGTTTATCTCGAGAGACCTCCTGGTTAAATAACGGTTGGAAAAGGAAATAAGAGAATCAATCAAACTGATTAAACACCTTCTGATAATGTGTTCGGGAATTGTAGGGAATTGTAAGTTTATTTTAATTGTAATTGTAGGGAATTGTAATTGTAGGGAATTGTTCGGGAATTGTAATTTCAACGTAGCTTCCTACGTTGAAAATCCAACACTTAGAGCTGGAAGAAACGTTGCATTAGAGATTTAAAAGTTGATTTCGTTCTGCGTCCTCCAGACACTTTGAACGGAGAGCTGTGTTGAAGTGGAAGCGGGAGACGCTCCAGAAACACTCGTTGTGCATTGATATTTTAGAGGTCGGTTTCCTTTAAACGTCTACTTATTTCCAGTAAAGTTTCCAATGCCACAGAGTCCCATTCAGGCTCTCTTTGTTTTAGTATAATAAGCAAGTTTAAAGGATTAACAAACAGACTCGCTTTCACGTTTCACTGTCGGTGATAAAAACTTGAGTTTTGGCTTAAGTCTGGCTCCTTTCAAAGCTCCAGTCCTCTCTGCTGGTCACACCAAGTAAGTAACGAGTCTCCATAGTCCAGGTAGAGACCACACCCACGAAGAGGAGGTGGGATTTAGCTTGAGAAGTATATACAGCATTAGAGAACATAGATTAATTCCATTACTGTATTAATATTTATATATTTTTCGTTAAACACATGGATTAGAAGCAAAAGAGTGGTAATGTTTTATGTGGAGCTTTAAAACTCAGTTGTCCTGTGTGTTAAACTGTATTTCTCAAAGTGTTGCTAGTTTATCCAAGCAATTCATTGGAATCAATCAATTGGAAATAAACTAATTGAACCTGTCTCCGTTTTCCCTGTAATGAGTAGCACATGACATTTTAATTTAATATTAGGAAATGATTTATAAACTAAGGAACCATAAAATAATGTTGACAAAATAATTCACAAACCCCCCCCCCCCCCCAAAAAAGGCACATTTAAAAAAAATATACAGGTGGAAGAGGAGTTGATGTACCGACGGGGACCCTTGTTGCCTTATAGTTATATTTCACATCTGTGATCTCTTTATTGTCAATGAAGGCATAGAATTCCCCAAAAATACTTTAAAGGTGGTAAATTCCAAATTCATAGCAAATCTAAGATGGAGATATGGCTTCACCGCGGCTCTCAGCAAAATAACAAAAGCTAAAAGTGAAGGAGAGGAGAGGAAAATATGGAGGCTTAAAGATGACGGAGATAAAAAAAAAACTTGTAAATATTCAAATAAATTATAATCAGTTTTGTATTTCATTATTATTTTAAACTCTGATCAACCTATTCCATCTCCATCTTTGCTCCACACACACAAAGCATCACATATGATGACGCAGCAAAAAAAAAGAAGGATTGGAGGTAAACAAACATGGCTGACCACATCTGCGTGAATTATTCGGTGACGCATGCTAAATCATGACCGTTACGTAAAACCTGAAGTCAAAACCGGTGACTAAACGTCTCTTGGAAGATGATAGCCCAGATCATGTACTGGAGAGGCCAGTAATTACTCCGGTGCAACATGGCCACCAGACAGTCAAACTGTTGGTGAGCGAGGCAGATCACAGCACGTTCACCATTCCATTATCTCATACCAAACCTGGTGACTCACCAGGCAGAGGAGGGTTCTGCAACCTACCACAGAGTTTGGTGTGAAGCAGCCTGACCCGACCAGACTGGGAGGCAAAGTGGACAATACTCTTCTTAAACTGAGGTGGAACCAAAACTCCTCTTCCAGACATCTTAATGACCAACATATGTAAACAGGACCATCAGTGAAAAGATTTAGAATGTATCTATTCTCAATGCTTGTCATCGGTGTCACCCGGTTGAATTCCGCACAAAATCTGATAAAATCATGCACCAGAAACTCCTTCAGCTCCGACTCTAGCGAGGTGGGAGAAAGAGAGCTCAGTGCCTTTCCAGTCCCCGCTGGTAGCCAACATCGACACCACGCTGCTGGAGACCCGGGCCGTATTACTGGGCCCACTGGGGGGAACCGACGAACTGGAGAAGCAGAACCAGTACTGAGCTGTGCAGACCTTCAGACCCTGCTGCAGTAAAATGAGAGGTTTTCTAAAAGGGACTCCAGTGCTTGGAAACACCACCACTTTCATCCGCCAAAATCAACACAAAATGAAAGTTCCTTTTAGTAACTTTAAGATCACATTATCATGTAATAATCCAGCCTAACAAAATATGAAAATGTTCACTTATTGTGTCTAGAGTGATTATTCCATAACTTCTTCATCCTCCTTTAAGCGTCCGTTAAAAATAACACAAACTCTAAAGTCCCCATCCTGACAGAGTGAGGCTATGAGAAGGAACAAGGATATTCTTTTAGACAGCAAAGATATATTAAGACAAGTTTGAGACAAAAATATATATATATATATATTCTATCTTGGGACACACTGAATCAATCTTCCACCAAAGAAAAAGGGAAGATGTACATTCTCATCTATCTTTTTAGAGTTCTTTCTGTTGTCAGTGCAAACTGTTGCTTTGTTTTTTCAGTGAGCTCGCTGTAAAGCATCACTATTATTGTTGTGGTTTTCCTGCAGTTCAGGGACGTGCACACACACATTTTGAGAGGGAGCGTCTCAGTTTAAACACAACCAGGGGCACAGCTCAGTAATATACCTCAAACACTGATTCGGATACGTTACCCGCCAGAACAAGGTGTTGTGTACACGTGTGGCTGCCAGCAAAGACGACATTTGGATGTTTTCTGGTTGTGATGTTTTCACCCAATAGTAATTAATGAAAGTAAGATTTAGGAAGAATGAGTACAACCCCATCATACATCTTAATCTCCGTTCTCTCACTCAAGATGTCACACATAGGTTTGTTTCTCTTATGTTTTGTGCTTCTAGTCTGCTTGTCTTGCAGATGTGATTGAAGGCCTTTTGCATGTCTGTGCCCAGGGGCCCGTTGTCTCATAATCCACCCATGAGTGTTGCCAGAGCATGTTGTACAAGAGGAATGTGCACATATCCAAGTACAATCCTTCAATACTCCTGTTCTGAACTTCATTTTGAAATTTGAACAGGAGTTGTCATGCAAGTTCTGAACACTGTGCGTGTTGGATTCCATCCTGATGAAGCCTATCTGCAGTAAAGACAAAAAACCTGACGACGCAAAAACAAACAGCACGTTCCCTGTCGTGTCAGACAGATGGAGAGACAGGCAGCTGACCTCACGCCCCACCACGGCATGGGACACGGGGCTGGAGGACCAGCCCCGTGTCAGGGATGGACCCCGTCAAGGGGACGGCATTGTGAAGTTGTGAGATCTGTATTTCTCCCCCCTTTATAGCTTCAGTATTTCACAATGTGGGGGGGACAGAGAGCGAGAGACAGAGAGCGAGAGAGAGACAGAGCGAGAGAGAGATGAAGCAGCCGAGAGGATGCAGGGACTAAAGGGGGAGCGAGGGAACCAGCAGAAAACAGCAGAGATGGCATGATGGAAATGAAGAGCACATGACAGGAGGTTGGAAATGTCTGTCTGCACCATTTGTTCTCTGTGTGTGTGTGTGTGTGTGTGTGTGTGTGTGTGTGTGCTGAAGAATGTTGAGGCCCTGTTCACCTTGGTAATGACATTATAAGCACCTGACTGCCACTTTGATTGACAAATAGTGGCAGACTTCACTCCAGAAAAAAAGGGGGGGAGGGTCTGTAAGTGTTTTTTCACAGCAGTGATCCTCAATCTTTTTGACCTGCAACCATCAAAACAAAGACATTTCTGCTGCATACCGTGAAAGCCGGCGCTACAAGGTTACTAGTTTATCTACATTTCTCAGTAGCGCTGTCTTCTGAATCAAATGGCTCTCAGTAGCTATAGCTCTTACAGGAGTAGCAGTAGTGTCCACACAAGCTACATTTTCACGCTCATTCTGTAGCTCAAGCGCAGCGGCGCTTTCTGCTGGAATCTGGAATGAAACTGCTGAAGGTCAATAACGGACGCCACCAACAGAACGCCAACGGACGCCACCAACAGAGCGCCAACGGACGCCACCAACAGAGCGCCAACGGACGCCACATACAGAGCGCCAACGGACGCCGCCAACAGAGCGCCAACGGACGCCACCAACAGAGCGCCAACGGACGCCGCCAACAGAGCGCCAACGGACGCCGCCAACAGAGTGCCAACGGACGCCACCAACAGAGTGCCAACGGACGCCGCCAACAGAGCGCCAACGGACGCCACCAACAGAGCGCCAACGGACGCCGCCAACAGACGCGTGGTATAGTGGTGGTAGTTTCACTGGGAGCAGTAGGGGGATTCAGTGCCAAAAAAATACTGGTCCAGGGATCAATATTAAATTTACTCAGTTTTCAATTGAATTTTCTATTAAATCATATCCTGAATGCCATACCGTAGTGTGCGTATAGATACACACACATAACGGCGTTATATCTGCCTCCCTGCTTGCCCCCCCCCCCCCCCGCCACATATGCACGGCCCTGCGGCTACAACCGGACATTAAGATTTAATGCAATCCTTTGTGTTTGAGTTAGAGAGCACACAATGACTCTATAAGGCATTCCCTCCAAAATATAATAGATCACAATTACATTTTCCTATATGAATCCTGAAAGTCTTTTTGGCCACAGCCGTCCCTCTCATATTCCTCAATTGAAGTGAGGAAGAGGAGCACTGAACAGCCATTTTGTGAACAGTTTGATGGGTATCTCCATTCCCTCTCGTGTTTTTTCAGGAGCGGAGTTGACGTCGACCTGGGAGACTGATGAGTCCGTGGACTTGTTCCTGCCGAGAGTGAAAGCTTTTTTTTTCTGCGTGGGAGAGTTGCTCTCTTAGTCTTTTACAGCCCCCTTCCTCACCCCACCCCCCCGTCCCTCCTCTCCTCCACTCTCCCTTTTTCTCTCCCGACGTACTGGCTTAGAAATGAGGAGTAAGTCCCTCTGTTTCAAGAGGTTTGGAATTAGTTTGTCTCCTAGCAACAACCCGTACAATACAACATGGTTTTGTGTGAGACAGAGACACAGTGTGAGAGTGATGTGTGCATAAGAAGTGTGAGAGACTTTGGGAACGGGTTGATCTGCGCGCACGTGTGTGCATGTGCGTGCGTGCGTGTGCATGCATTAATCAGCTGAGCACACTTTTCCACTGTCGTACATGTTTGGTGGGTTTACTCTCATGTGGAAACCTGTTCCACTCCACGCGTTGTCTAACTCTTCTCTTGTCTTCCTGTCCTCAAACTCAAACACACACACACACACACACACACACACACACATTCTTCCTCCACAGCAGACAGCACTTCCTCCCTGGGTTTGACGTTACATAAGCGCAAAGAAGCTGAATGGAAACTGGTGATAAGCTGGTGTTTTATCACGAGGACAGAGGCAGTGACCATGAGAGTCTGGGTGGGACAAACTGTCCGTGGGCGTATAAATGGGGGGGGGGGGGGGTGAACATCCTCTAAACACCCACCACCACCCACATGGCCACCATGATGTCACCAACCCTGGCTTGTGGCAAAAATGTAGGTCACGACCTGGAAAACCTCGCCACAAAATCCCAAATTTGATTGGGACAGACTTTGAAAAAACGTTATAATGACAATATATAAGCAAAGACTTTATTTCTGGGGCCAGACCTCACTGTCATCACTTCCTCCTTCCTCTCAGATGTAGCTGCTTTCCTCTTACAGGAAAGGAAAGGGTTAAGTTGCCATAGCCGGAGCTGTGAAATCTGAGAAGTGACGGGAGAGGGAGAAGGAAGGGGAGATTTCAGAGGGGGAGAAAAAAAAAAAAAAAAAAGAGGAAGAGCGCTACCCTTTGCCCTCCTCCTCCTCCTCCTCCTCTCTGACAGCTCTTTGCCTCTCTGCCGGTAGCACAGGCTTTCTTCTCCTTTCTGTTCTCTCTGACCCGAGTCCGTTTCTTTGAGTGGCAGCCACCTCATTCTGAAGGTCCTCCGAGCTTGTAAGCAGCCGTAAGAGTCGACACCACGATTACACCTGCGACAAGGTGGTTGTTCGGTTGTTTTTGTTTGCCGGGAAAGGGGGGGGGGGGGGGGGGGGGGGGGGGGGACTCTTTTCACGGTTGCACCGCTCCAGACGAGGTTCTTTCCCTCCTGGTGTTAAAGCCCAGCAGTAAGCGTTTCCCACTTCCTGTGCAGCGCTGAATCAGCCCCCAAGAATGTACGAGCACTGACTCACACTTCCTCCTGGATATGACAGAGCTTCCTCTCCTTCGCCAACTGATTTAGCCTCTCCCCTCCCCTCCCTCCAGCCATCTTCCTTTCACTCCCACCCCAACCACCCGACCGCCTTCCTCCTTCCTCTTTAACAGTTGAAGGTTTGAGTGGAATAAGTGACTCCCGGCTCGACGGGCATGCGTGTTTGCTGACAGGCAGCGCGTTGACCGACTGAAGCGGAGGGATAAGTCACTCGTCTCAGTCATCGAGCATCTGAGTCATTTGAATTTAATTTGTCCCGTCTATATTTAGACGCTTCAGTCTGGCCTTATGATCATTCATTGGAGCAGAACAGATGGGTCTCTGTTGCACAGGTCCACCATTAACGCCTCCTGCGCAGGTGAACTGCAGTTCAACTCTTATTAAAGCAATGAACTCAAAGCGCGGGTAAATACGGCGGCTTATCAGTGTCAGATTGATCAAATTCTTAAAGAATTCAATCATTTATATTCTATTACATATTTAAATTAGAGATTCTCACTCATACCTGTCGTGGTTTCAAGCCATGCAGATAGTTTCGTCTCGTTTTTTTTGAGACGTACACCTGTGAGAATTTTCTTTACAATTTTGATGAAGGTGAGAAGAATTTAATTTGTCGTCCTTTTGTTGCTCTGAAGAATTACATTTAAAGAAAGTCTGTTCACTTCGAACAGATGTGCAGAACCAAGATGTGTATTTTTGAAGGACACATCTTTTAAATGTCACTTTTTAATGATTTTAGCTCTACTAGCAAAATTCCATTCCCCTCCATTGTGTTGAGGCATTAGCGAAAATATTTCACTCACAAATCCCTTAATCAAATAAAACCAAAACTATTTGAAGACAAGTGAGAAAATATGATTTCCCTTTTGAAATTAATTGACTATTTTTTTTTTTTTTTTTTTTTACAGAAATGCTTTGTACCAACTTTCACATGTGGATCCTCGAGTCAGAACTCAATCGTGTGGAGAATTTTATTTTAACACATTCTGGTCAGAGAACGAGTGAAGACTGGAGAACACAAACATGTCCGCGCACATTTCTCACAACAAATATAATAGAACACTGAGCATATAACTGGATAAACAAGACTTGGATTGTACTGCACGAGTTATGCGAGTTTGTAAATGGAATTTTTAAAAGTTCTGCCGTTGTTAAATCTGGACCCCATTTACTTCAATTCATCGAGGATTTACTCGGCGGAGGCACGCGAGAAAAACAAGGTTTTCTTCTAGAATTGAAGGTAACACGCGGTACGTAACCGATAAACAAAGTAGAGTCAACAGGCACTGATGTGGCATCCTGACAGTAACCATCTCAACATGATGATGCCCGACTAAACCGTCCCTCCGCAATTCAATGATGATTTATGTTCTATTCGTTGGTTTACTTGGTAGGGACAGTGCACTTTAATAAAGCAAGTCAGCCAAGAGGCTATTGTTCATCTGTAGTCCCTGGTACGAGTTTTACAAAGTCACCCTTAAAAACAGAATTTAAGATTATGATCTGCAAAGAGGTCATCATCTTTTCAGTGACTTTGATGGTGGAAGAGTCTCAAAGCAGGTTTATATGGAATATCCTGATCAGACCAGTACTGTTAAAATATGTTCCACTCTGTGTAATTCTTTCCTCCATCTGAACACAATACCCAAAGCAGTAGATGTACATGTGTTTATTCGCTTTCTTGCCGAGAGTAAGAGGAGAAGATCAATACCACTCTAAAATATATACATGAAGCTGGTTATTTCCCGCCGTTTCCAGTCTTTATGCTAAGCTAAGTAGCTGGATCTTGCTGTATATATGTACCATAGAGACATGCCAGTGGTATGATCTTCCCATCTCAACAAGAACGCAAATAAAGCGTTCCCAAAAGCAGCGAACTGTACCTTTAAATAAAAGTCTACTCAAGTAATATGAATGATTGTAGACTTAACCAGGAAACAAAAGAACATGCAGGTTTGTCTACCTTATAAAACCAGTTTAAAACCCAACTATTACACTATGAACTGACTGTGAAGAGTCCCTCACGTGTTAGTATGCAGCCAGCATATACAATAAGACCCCAGTACCTCTCACCTCCCATCAGCCCTATCTGTAAAAGTAAGCCATTCTCTGACTACTCAAGCGTGAAGCGGAGGTCTTTTTTCTCCGAGCACAGTGGAAAGTTTACCTTGTGACCAAGGTGTGCTGCTGTGCTGATTACGCAAACATCCCACAGCCAGCAGGAGCCATTACACACACCAAAACGCATGCATTCACCTGACTCACGTATGACGTCACGTGCGACAGGTGCCTACCCGGGCTACAGCAGGACCTGAGGCAGCGAAGGCGCGTTTGTGTGTGGGTGTGTGTTCGTATGCATGCACTCTTTGAGTTGTTTGCGGTGTTTACACACAACAGCGCGATCGTTAAGAGTGCGTAGCCGATCACGCGTCAGGGGAACTGGGAAACAGTGAGCACTAAGAGGAGCCGGTGATGTGACACCGTCATCACCGAAGGAAAATGTTGTGCAATACCTGCGTCACTCTGCACCGGGACAACAGCAGGTCGAAGCCGGGAGCCGGCTGGTCAACCTCTAAACAACATCTGTCACATGGAGGCCTGCAGTCAGCACAGAGGCAGCGCTGTAGTGCTGCTGGTTAGTCAAGGGCCAGTGACTTATACTGCATTAGTAGGTGGAAAGCACCGTGCTGTCCAGCTAAGAAAGATAATCGGATGACTGTTGGAGGCACTTCAGATGACCAAATACTGTGGTATGTTTGTAAAAGGAAGTAACACAACCCCAAATTCAGCTGCCGTTCCTGTAGCTGCTACACACACACACACACACACTCCTTAAAAAGACACAACGATCGATTCTGTCCAGTCCAGTCAATGTGAGACCAATCTTTGTGTTCATTTTTTCCCCCTCTTAAAATCTCCTCTTGGAGGATGAGGCCAGGTCAGCCGTGAGTCACCCAGAAACAATGCTCTACGGCGCGGGTAGAAAACAAGAGCACGCTGGCCCAACCACAGAGCTACACTTCTGGGTCCTGGGCAGGTGAAAAAGATGCGATGAGATTATATGATGCCGACGGAGGCTCTTGCATTCACATCCGTTGGTGGAGTTTCCCTCGCTGTCCAGGTAGTGGAGCACCTGTTAGGAGGAACGTTGCTTTATGGCAAACAAACACAACATCAAATCCAACTGAGTTTCTTGGTGCATGTTAAAAAAACACACATGTATATATATGTATGTATATATATATACATACATATGTATGTATATGTGTAGGTATATACGTATAAACATACATGTACACACACATATATATATATATGTATTTATAGCGTTGATATTGAGCGCATATATTAAGCCTTGACCTCCTCAATGAATCATCATTACTCATGATCTGTATCACTCATATTCAGAGCGTTGACCTTTCCCCTAGTTAATTTTTCGATGCCGTTACGTATAGTTATGGCACCAAAATGTGACAAAAAAATGACTAAACGGCGCCGCTGTGGGCTGATTTGACCGCCGTTTCAAATTAGCCACGCGAACCACCGAATGGCTGTTGGATCGACCCCCTCTGCTGATTGGTGGTTGTCGGAAAGGAAGAGAGTCATGGTGACTCAAGCATAACGCCATTTTTGGACACCTGCCCAGAGTGCCAGTTGGGTTGCCATCTGCATTTTGCAGAGGCCTCCATTCACATTCTGCCTGTATGAGAAGAGGTTTTCACAGCTCACGGAGACATGTTGGCTGGAGGACTGTTACCTTCAAGGAAGGGCTGGTTTTCATGTGGACATGGAAGACGAGCTGACAGTATTTGTGGACACTGCCACCATGTGGCTCCCCTCCCCGTCCAGTGAGCCGGGGAGGCTGGTCCCTGCAAATCCTTCTCACCATCAACAAAAGGACAAAAGTTAAATATCAGCAGCTGCGAAATTGGGTATCACCTTCTATGAAGCCCATTTCTATAATGCATTATAAACATACTAATAATGTGTTATAATCTGCTTATAGCACTGTATAATCATAGTTATAAGCACTCATGTATATTCATAATGCTTTATAACAATAATCATAACACAAGTAGTATAGTATAATTCCCATAGTTGTAATACATTATAATCTTTTTATTATGCATCATAATGTGATTATAAGTTACTCTAAGTGGTAATTGAAAAATAAAAGTGGAAAATAAACTAAATACATTTTTTACTTAAAGCCAACAATGACCACTTAAGAGTAATTTATAATCACATCATAGGGAGTTATAATACACTATGATCATTGCAATAAAAACTATGTCAGCGAGTGACCAGCAATATGATACAATGGTATTAATTTATGATGCTTGACCTTATAAGTCTTTGTAAAACGCTTCATAGTGTGTTATGATTCTTGTTATAAGACAATATGAATGTGCATGAATTTTTATTTAAAAAATTATAAATACATGCACGTCTTTAGGATGGGCACTGCAGAGCTTTAATGGAACAGGGACAGTGATATCCTGCTAATCCCTTTTTACATGGTCAGAATGGCTATGAGAGAATATATATATATATATATATATATATATTTATTAATGATAAAGGACGTTCATGTATTTATGCAGAGTGTTTAGGACCAGTGAATGACACCGATTTAAATTGCTGTGAAAGCTAATCAGGTTTTTCATGTCATGCATCGAAATAATCTTCTCCAACATTTATTAGCGTCAATCTTCAGTCTTTTTGCTAAATTATTATTTGAAATTTCTTTGCTTCACATTTGAGTTCTGTGAGAGCTAAATCATCTCATGCTAATCATATTACGGTCGTATAATTAATATTAACAGAACCACAACCAACCCTGACCGCATCAGAAAGAGCAGCTAAATAATTTCCCCCTGGACATGTTTATGTCGTGATTCAGAGCCCAACTCAACGCCCACTATTGCAACCTCATGCTCTCATAGTTCATTTATAAAGAGGGAACAAAACTAACTTTTTTCCAGCAGCGTGATAAGAGACAATGGTAATATCGTCCTGCCACATGCCAGAGTGACAAAACCTCTCAAAACCTCTTAATTTCCTGTGAAATAAATGACCAGTTTTGTCTGGCAGAGATATCTTTGTGGTGATCGGCGATGAAAGGACAGGATTTGGTTAACAGCAAAGATGCCAAAGCGATCCAACTGTCTTTATGCCTGCAGGCAGTCAGACACTGTTGAAAGGAGACGGGATGGATTCATGTTTCTACTAGAATCCTTTCATTATCCTTTGAGCAGGAAATCCTCTCATCACATTGCTCTCTCTCTCTCTCTCTAAAAGTAATTAGGGGAGCAGTCGTGTTGATGAAGCACAGTGTTTTCACTGTTTTCTTTTTTCATTTCCAAATGCTCTGCAGTCCTTGCTTTCCATTCATTTCTTTATGGTATGCAAATCAATTAGCGGGCTCCTGGAAATTGCTTAAAGAGCCTAAAATCTAGATTTTTTAAATAATAACAGTGCACTGACTGGCAATGTGAAAAGGGTCGCTCATAGTGATGAAACAGAGAATCATCAGCTGAATCTGCAGCTCTGCTCGGCTTTACGGAGCTTTATTGTTTAGCCATTCAGCCCACAACTCTATTGTTCTGGTTCACTCTCAGCGCTCTAACAGCGTCGCTTTCATAGAAACAAAAAACTATGTATCCTGATACAACGGTTCATATAATATCCAAGTTACTCCTCATTTTTCATGCGTTTTCCTACGAAAGCCAGCAACACGTGTCTATCTCCGCTCCTTTTCAAAATAAACTTCCGTCTTCACCGGAAACAACTATGTTGGGTTTAGACAACCAAACTATTTAGTTAGGTTTGGGAAAAGATCGCTGTTTGGGTTCAAATAACCACGTAAGTGTCGTTACTGAAGTGTGCAAGTTACGTGACAAATAAATCAACGTTGATTCCTCGTTTCACACGGGGAGCGAACAGAAGTCTCCTGGAGGAAAGGTCGCAACATATCGTACCATAAGTCCATGAAATAAAAAGAATCAATGTCACGACCACATATCGTACGATAAGTCCATAAGTTAGATGTTGTGACAGGCCCAGCAGCATGGAAGAGTCAACGCATGATTCACTTACGACATACACCACAATAAGAACGGATCTTAGAGGCATGAAAGAGAAAAGCCTGACGGTTATCAGGGTGCATGTACTGTAAAAAGGAGATGTTGCCAAGTGCAACAACTCTGTGGACAGATCATCCATCTAGATGATCCTGTATGATGGCTGTTAGGAACATTGATCTGATGGCTGCAATGACTCTACATGCACAACAGAGGCATTGTTGTACATCGACTACGTGCACCGCCTGGACCTACAACGCTGCTCTCACATGCAACCACTCTAAAAGGAGGTGATGCTTCATAATGAGTACTTTTCCTTTACACACACACACACACACTTTAGTGAGAGTGTGTGCGCAAGATCACAAGGCACTCATGAAGTTAACTTGATGCTTCCTGTGACTCACAGCTCCAAAACCCTCGGACTCATCCGAGAGGAATCCAGGGGACTTCTGCCACATGTAGACCTTGTTGTTGCTTTGGCACATGAGAATGTGGATGCCTTCAGGAGACATAACGGGGAGATACGGCCGCAGCGTCCTCCGTCACCTCCTGACAATACAGGTGCAGCGCGATCCAGTGCATCCAGTCCATGTGTGTTAAGATGGATGTCACATTTCTTCTCTATTTGTTCTAACATTGGCAAAAATAGGTTTTAAATAGCATTGCTGGAAAATGTAAAATACGGAACATTTGCGCTCCGCTTGTATATTTGCCAATAAAAATAAATAATTTCAAAAAGATGGATGTCACAGAGGCTGCAGACCACGTGTGCCTCTTCCTTCCATTTCTGCCTTTTAGCCGTGACATTCAGCAGCAGTGGTGCAAAGTACACTTACTTAAGTACCGCACTTAAGTACAATTCTGAGGTACTTTCCTTTAGAATGTCCTTTTTCTTCTACTCCACTACATCTCAGAGGGAAATATTTGAAGTTCTGCTTACTATATCAATTACAAATGAAGATTTGGAAAACAAATGATTTGCCTGCAGCCTATATAAGAGTTTATAATTATCAACATACTGCTTACTCCTTCATGGGCGACTGTGGCGAAGTGGATAGAGGATCGGCGGTTCGATCCCCGGCTCAGGCGGCTTAGTCGCATGTCGATGTGTCCTTGAGCAAGACACTTAACAAAATCGCTCCTGTAGCTATGCAAAGGTGTCTGATACTGTAATGTAATGCATAATAATCCAATTATATGACATGCTAAGATAACATACGCCATTTCTTATCAGTTATACTTCTTCAAGTACATTTTGCTGGAGATAGTTTTTACTTTAACTTGTAAAAAAGTATTTTTATGATTTGTTGTTTTTGTTTTTTTGCTTAAGTAAAGAAGTTATGAGGGAACAGAGGACAAACACTGCCTGGATATTGAAAGTTGCATTCATAAAAACTAACAGGGGAGCATGCAGCACTAGACACTCTGATGAGCTGTGCGAGGTAACTAAATACATTTACTCGATTACTAAGGCTACCATTCTTAGCTTTAGGATTATAATTTAGGAGGCTGAATTTGAGAAATATTGTACTATGTTACACTTTTTATCTGAAATTAAAGATTTTGTTGTACACTGAATATCACAGTTTTTGGATAAATGGATCCTCAACATGTCGAGTCATCATGAGCTCTTTCTGGACATCATCTGAAGAGCTGCAGAGGTTCCTCTCCACCTCGTCAGGTCATGTCGAAGCAGAAGATTCACATTGTGGAATCAATGGTTTCTGTTTTTGTTGCCTGTCAGAGTGACACAGCATGCCTTTAGGGGACTTTACTCTCCGATGAGTAATCTAACCTTTTTATTGAAGTGCATTTACCGAAAACAACATATTTTTGAATGCAGGACTTCTTTGCTTTTCATACATTATGTCCCCATTGTTTATACCTTAATATAATAATTCAACTCTACATAAAAAACTCATAACTTCCACAGGAAATGAGTCACGAGTTTGATTACTCATGCCGGGACTTTTTTTTCACACCTAATAATAATAATGTCATGAATGGACGCTTTAAATGTCAGATATCTTCATTCATTCGTTCATTGGCACTTTACGCTCCGTGTTTACAATAACAGAAGACTTTCCGGTTTTTTCCCCCAAGTTGAAACGTTTGCGGTATAGCTTATTCATCCCGACAATAAACTCCGCCGTTTCCTCGCGCCCTGCACGAGACGCACGCGACCCACCGCGACGGCGCTGAGTCCTGTTGAGTCACCGGACCGCACCGGGGCGGCTGCCTATTTCTGGGCCGTATATATAAAGAGCTGACCGGGGCTGATGATGCGGCACTGCGGAGACTCACCAGCCTCAGTTAACATCCAGCGTATTCATATCTACAGAAGCTCATAGTTTATTCAAAAGAAGCAGTCGTTATTAAATAATAAATCAAAGGAAGTTAGAGGTTATGAAGATATGAAGAGCTCAACGAGGAGAATGTTTATTTAAAAATGTTCAATTATTGATTCATGTGAAAGATTGTTTTTAAATGTTGCAACTAATAAGGATGATGCCATACTGTTCTATAAAACGATCATAATTAATAACATTTTATGAGTTTGAATATATTTTTGTGTATATTTACTTGAAACTGCAGCTGTCAAATACAAGTAATTACATTCTCTCTCTCTCTGAAATGAAGGAGAATTGAAGCATGTTCACAGTACGGTTGCATTCAATTGAATTACTTGAGTGCAAAAATGATTTCATTGACATTATTGTGAAGTACAGCACTTGAAAATGTGAAAACGTCACTTTTTCACCTTTGCATTTAGGACATTTGTATGGATTCTTAGAATTTAATTCAATTTATTATGAATCAGATACTTGAATACTTCTGGCTACTTCCTGTAATATTATGTAGTTTTTACATAACTTTGATTAATGAACTTTACCCACAGAAACCAGGCTCATGATTATATTCAAACTAAAACTTTTCTTAATTTATCTCGATAACGAATAGAAATGAAGTCGGGCGACTCTGCAGATGAGAACGTTTGTTGGTGGGAGTCAGTCAGAGAGCATCCACTGCCTCGTCACACTTGAGATATTTGGCCTTCTGCATTAACGGTAGCCTGCGCTCCTCTCAGACACATTCCTCACTAACCCGACGCGTCCACAAATGACTATGATTTCCTCTTGGCTGCTGAAAGCACTTGATCCGCACAGTCCAAGAAATATAATGTTTGCCCCTCTGTATATCCACTTCCTGTTCTAAAACATTTGCATATGTTTTTCTCTGTCAACTCGAGTGTGAGTCACTTTTGGTTTAAAGAGTAAAAACAAATACACGCTGACTCACACGAGTGACTAAGACATCTGGAATACACCTTCAGGATTTAGGAACAGCTTTGATCCTCTTTAATAGTGTGTGTGTGTGTGTGTCAGACAAGTTAGCATCCATCTTTTTTGTTAATAGCTACAGTGACATCTGCTGGCTCCAGGTTACACTGGCTCTTGTTTCTGTTGACTTCTGGGCTTCCTATCTGTGTGAGGACATCATGGAGGTATAGTGCACCGTGTATTATCGTGTATCACATACTCTAGACTGCACGTTACATGGAACTCTTACTGCACTTGGCCCCAGTGTGTGCAGGTCAATGGGCATGGCCTCTCGTGGAGAACGGGACTCACTTCAAGTCTCATTTAAAGTCAATGGTTCTCTGAATAGCCAGCATATAATACAGTGAACATGCAGCTTTTAAGCCTTGCATGTTTGGCCTTCACAGTTCAGAACGATAAAGTGGTGTTGAAGCCCGCAGCGCGCAAACACTGAAAATGGACTTGTATTTTTCAATGCTGAGTGTTTTTGTCAAACATGTCTGGAGGAGATCTTTAAATACTTTATTCTCCTTCCTTTGGCCTTATTATATCTATATATTCGGCTCCGTCCTCTGCCCTGAAGCTCATCGTCTTCATCTTCCTCTCAGGTCGTCCCTCATCTGAACCGGATGAGCCGCTGCGCTCACTCTCTGCAGCTCTGACGTCGAGAGGAATAACATTAACAGATAACATTAAAGCACCCACAACGTAAAGTTCAATTATGCCTAATAGTTTCACAATAAAAGCAACACAACTTCAGTCATTCTCCTTCATCTGTTAAGACTTAAATAGTACAAAATAATATGTTATGCTTTAACTTGTGTGCCGCATCAACACCAACAGAAACTAGTTTTAAAAGGCAATATGTTAAAAATAAAAACTCCTCAAACATTGTAAACCTGCAAAAACATGCTGATTTAAAAAGTCTTTTAATAAATGAGGTTGTCTGTTTCTGTCATAATAAAAATCATTGAAGGATTCAGTGCAATACTCACTTTCTTTTAGATCTATTTTAGTCTAAAATAACTCGTTCACCAGCTACTCACAGACTTTGTCTTTCAGCTGCTGGACACGTAGACTTCAGTGGATTTTTCTAACAACAACAAAACGGTAACAAAAACATTAATATTCTACTGCCGATGCCAAACCCAGAGCATTAACACATTTTTGTTGCAAACTTGAACCTCATAATTACGTCCATATGCAAAAGGCAAAGTATTTAAAAGAGAAAAAGGGAGTCCAACTGCGTCCTTCTGTTAGAAACTGGCTCATATATAAAACACAGAGCGGCCTCGGCTCCCAGCTCTAAAATGTTCTTAAATGTCAGCCCCGCCCCCCCCCCCCCTTCTCATTTTTTTTAGGCAAGTGGGGAAAAAAAAGTGAACCTGAAAATTCAAAAGAGCTCATGAATAAATGAAAGGCGTTTTGGCTGAAGTGGTTGTCAGTCCATCAGACCGACGCAGCCACCTGTGGTCGTGATAAGGAAATAACTGTCGAGCACAAAGCCTGCAGGAGCCGCTGAACGATCCCACACTCATTTCACACAATGGCCGTCAGCGAGCAACAATGAAATCCTCCATCAAATGCTTTCTAAAGTTTAGAGAGAAAGGTTCAAGTGAGGGAAGACTGCTGTTGAATGATTCCGGCACCATAAATGACCAAAGAATTTCACTGATATTATAAGTCATTATTCACGCATTTCACACCCGGTGACCAAGTGTTCATGGAAAAGGTTTTCACACCAACTCAATCTGCATTTGACAGGTTTTTTTGGGTACTTGTGCTGAAAAAAAACACACCTCAGATCAGTGAAACAAAAACTGACTTTCTTACTGTTTTAATCTACGTTGGGTTGATTGGTGGATGTCTCCGGGACAGGTTGTAACCACAGACTGTATATAAGAAGTGGACGTAGTCATCGTGATGTCACCCGTTGGTTTGTGGACTGACGTTTTGAAGCCTCGAGTTCGGGGAATTAGCCGTCGCCATCTTGGATTACGGCCGTCACCATGTTGCTTTACCCTATTTGGAATGAGGAGGAGTGACGTAGAGACGCCTTATACGTCTATGGTAGCGTCAGCGACCTGTCAATCACAGAAAGCCCGCCCTAAAGCACTGTGGTCTATTTGGCTCTAAATGAACCATAATTTACTAAATGAACATCATGCTGTATTGAAGAAGACTTGAAACTAGAGAGTGAGACCATAAACTCATGTTTACAATGTTTACTGAGGTAATAAATCAAGAGAGAAGTAGAGTCATTTTCTCATAGACTTCTATACAACCGGAGGAGTCGCCCCCTGGTGGTCAGTAGACAGAATGCAGGTTATAAAACACTTCCACATCGGCTTCACTCGGCAGAACCAGAGGTTGCCGCCTGTTTGTAACATCGGGGTGAAATGTTTCGTGGGGAATCTGACATTTGATCTGCAGTGTCGGCATCCGTGTTGCCGTCCTGTCTCTCTTCTTCTTCGTCATACTCCTCATCTTTGTCTACAGGCGGGCGAGGTGAAACATACAGGCAGACGAAACTTTGTCTATCTTGTTGCTTCCCGTGGAAAAGCTGTAATGGCCATGAGGCTGAGAGACAAACATCTGGAAGATGAACAGTCTCCCTGTGACCTGAGCGAAAACAGCTAGATCTGACGGTTCAGGTTCAATTAAAAGCATCAGGCAATATATTATTATCATTGTCAATGAAAACCATGAATCATTAGTCCATCCCTCAATACTTTCCAATATGCCTGTCCTGTCCGTGGCTCTCAGCCCGAAGCACCGTTCGTGCAAAATAATGCACTATACAGAAATGCACTACAGCTTAGTTTGGTTTTGTCTGTCATGCGTTTGTCATGAATGGGCTACAAGTGAATTTCTTCGTGCATCCCTGTGTTGCATAATGATAATAAAAAAACAGTCCTTGAATCCTTGAAATAAGTTTATAAAGCTTTCTGCTTCATCTGAATACAAAGAAACTTTGACAGTGAAAACCGGAAAGCTGGACTCAAAAAAACAAAAGAATCCTGCCGTCAGGTGTTCTGGTGTGAACCAGCAATTTGTGACTGAACGCTTTCCTCCTGCTGTGGTTTGAGTGATGGGCGAGATGCATTAATAGCTTTAATCTTCACACATGTAGAGATAAATAACAATCATTTAAATACATTTCTCTGAGCCCAGTTCTTACAGCACTTTTTAGTCAAAGAGATTTACAAGTATTAAAGTAAGAGGGCTGTCTATTTTAATGTACAAGGCCATCGGCAGGTTACCCATGTACATATGCGTTACGTTTGTACAAAATACAATCTTAGGTCCAATAACTGGCTGGGCTTTGAGCTGCCACCGGCCCTTTTATTGAGGCAGTTGGAATGATTTTGGTCGAGTCTCAATCTGGAGTCCCTCGTCTCTCTCTGGCTTTAATCAGCAGTTATCTGACTTTAACTTCAAACTGTTCTTGCAACAATGCGGAACAATTTTGTCACGTCTTGTTGCCTTTTTGTCCGTATGTACCGAACACTATCTGTGTTTGTTAAACCTCTTCTTAACAATTGCACAGAAATTGTGAATTAAAGAAAGTCTGTGGATACCAGGCCGGTGCAACACGCGTTTAAGCCACGTGCCGGTAAATGAAATAACCCGAATCAACAGTCAAATAAAACATCAAGAAGGCAACGCAAACAAAGTACAGCAACAACACAACTTCACAGCCTCTACACAACTTGGAGTTCTTGCAACATCGACGTCCTCCTCTGAAGAGAGTCACTTGTTGCACTCACCTGTCTGCACGTCATCCTGTGAGTCTCGTGCGCCCTGGAGTTCCTCCTCTCGGTCTGCAGAAATTCGTTAAACATCATTTCCGGAGTGTCAGCTGACGTCTCCTCACGGAAAATCTGCCCCCCTGTGGCCGCAGACACACCAGCAGCATCGGACAGACAGACAGGTCAGGTGTGCAGACACACACAGACACACAGACACACAGACACAGACACACACAGACACACACACACACACACACACACACACACACACACACACACACACACACACACACACACACACACACACACACACACACACACACACACACACACACACACACACACACACACACACACACACACACCTGTATTTCATGTGGCTTTTGTGTTTAGCCTACTATGTAACGGATGCGACTTGAAATGTAGCGAATAGTTACAATATAAATATAACTTTTGCCGAAAAATATTTTTTAGCTCTTTTTTTTTAAACAAGGCTTATATGTGCCGATATTCATGTATTCTATTAATTCTTCCTGGTTCTACCTCTGGTTTGCTGAGTTTTACTGTTCCATAACAGTGGGTTGTATCAGGACTCCATTAAGCAGCATTAGCAGCAATTAGAGACCAATCAGCACAGCTAGTGACTATCATTATTCCAGTGCATAGGAGCATAAAGAGAGGGGGGGTGTAAGGAGCTGCGGGGAGTGGTTTTACATGAATAGGGCTACTGAGCAAAGATGTGATGACGTGATCGGCCTGCTAACATGCTGATGTTTTAGCAGGCATGATGTTTACCATGTCCATGATCTGAGTTTAGCATGTTCGCATGCTTTCATGAGCCACTTAGCACAAACACAAAGTATTTTTTGATGGAAAGATGAAAAGTCAAAGGTATTAAAATGTATGCCGAGGGGAACATTTTATCACGATCCACCCAACTGTTTTATTGTTTTACACAAAATCACAACGTTCAACCTCTTGGTGGCATTAGAGGATGCACCCTAATGATGTTTGACCTTTCCTCTGAGAAACATAAATCTCTCTACAAAATGATTTAATGGCAGTCCATCCAGTAGTTGTTGAAGATGATTGAGTCTGAACCACCCAACATTAGAGCCCTGCATGGCCAACAACACTTTCATTGTGACTGAACTCATGTTTTACATCACAGCATGCTGATAGTGTCAGACTAAATCCAGCATGGCAGAGGACTGTTACACACGGGCCACAAATAGTCACAAAACAATAATCCCTTGATTATTTATTATTCATGTTGCATTATTTTCTTTTTTATCCACTCAACCACGGAGGAAGCAAATGCTTTCTGTTCCTCTTTTACAAACCGACAATTTTCAGAGTTCCTCTTTTCATCTCCCGTAAACCGTGGCATCACCGGGTCTTTTTTTAGGAGGCTGTAAAGTAAATCTTGTGCAGAACCTTAAAACTGAGCTGCACACCGTTTAATAAGACGACCCACTGAGTCCCGACACAGCACGTGCATTGATTACAGTCAGGAACATCAGAAGAGCTTTTGATTTCTCACAGCCACTTTGTTCTGATTCATTATTTTCTCCCTCTGCTGCTCATGGACTTCATTCAGATAAAAATAGTCCCCCCCCCACCCCCACCGGAGACCCGACCCCGTCAACTGGATGCACCATGTGGGCCTTTAATGAGGCATTATGTCTTTGTTATGGTGCAGGGATCTGACTGCATGTCTGCGGTGGACTGTATGTGGTGCAGATTCAGGGCACAATTTGCAGGGATAACAGGCTCCCAGAATGCAGTGCACCAAACCCAGCGGATGAGACTTTAGCTGTGTGGATGAAACAACGCTCCCATGAAAAAGAGAAGAAACATGAAAACCATGTTCTTTTTCATTATTGCAATGTCCACCCATTACAGCTATTATTAACTCCTTAATAAACCAAAAGCTTTTTTCTTTTTTATCTCAAGCGGCCTGAACATGTAAAACTGCTTCCATAACGACTCGTTCGTCTGCGATCTGCCATCTGTATTCTTCTCACTTGCTCGGGAGCCCAGAACCGTTTCTTCCATTTGCTTCTGGTTCAGATCCAACAGCAGGAGACTCTGATTTTTCTACATTTTTAGCCACAATCAAACACAAACCTGTGTAGTTTGGGACGTCGGTGTTTGCCTGGTTACTAATTATACATTTAAAGCTATACCCTGACTGACGCAGTGCCAAGATATTTCCAGAACCACTTGAAACAATGAAAGAAAGATTGAAGTACTCTACGTGAGAGACAAGTTTTAATGGTCCTCCTGGTGATCCATTTGGCAACGTTTGAATTCTCTCGACAGCCTGCTGAGGACGAGTAAGACCAGCTGAGACGGACAAATAGCAGCCGAGAACATGCCAGAGCCTCTCTGTGTTCTTCACGCAGGACAGTTGTACATTTAACAATGAACGTCTTTGTTGAGACGACACAATCCTCAGATGGCTAAAAATGAAAAGCCAAAGTTTGTTTTTGATCCACTTGTGTGAGGTAAATATGGGAACAAAAAACACCCAAATAAAACGTAACAATACATCCAAAAGTAGTTTGGAGTCGTTACAATAAGGTGTCAGTCGCCCAGCTTTAGCTTTGAAAAGCCGATCACTCTCGCTGCTTCAGTTAGGCCCCAGAAATCAGGACAAATGCCGATGGGTAAAGATCGAGATAACGGCATCGAGTGAAACCTCAAACAGCTCGTTCACTTCGATACCGTTCTCCACGTTGGAGGAGCTCCAGGTTCTACTTCTCCAGCCGAGCGAGCACCGATCAACACTGACCTCCTGGATTATGTAAAAGAAACAATAAGTGCAACAGAGCTGCAGATGTAAATAAAGACAGTTCTTGTTTATTGACTCATAAAACATCCTTCAAACAATAAACCCATTTCAAGGTAAGGTCTCTGTACAATGCTTACTAAGCAGTTTTATGTTTATAGAAAACGTATGAGGGGCCAAGCTTAAAATCACAAGGCTCCTTCAAATTTAATGGCAGGTACTCTGGAAAAAATTACAGCATTCCATCAACAAATATTTTCAAGCAATAAATATGCATTTATAAATAGTGTAAATTTACATCAAAATAAAAAAAACAACTAATTAAAGTTCACTCTCTCGTCTATGTGCAACCCTTTTTCTTTGTGACTTGGCTGTTTGTCTACACGACTTCCTCTCCCCCAACACAAAGCAATCAAAACATCATCGTAGTTCCAGCAAAATAAAATCGAAATGTTTTAATAGATTGGAAAAAAAAAATAAAAAATGGGGGGAAATGTTGCAAATGTCTCACTCAACTTTTCACATTACAAAAGAGTTTTTTATGTGGTTCTCCCGTCTATCTAACATACAAAAGACCGGCTATGCTAACGACTCGTCTCATGGAGGGAGGGAGCAAAGCTCTTGTGTCAAACTCACCAACAGAATACAAAAATGGAAAAAGGAAAACTATCAAGTCAGTAGTCTTTGCGTGACGATGCTGCCATTTAAAACATATTATGTACAAAACTGTAATTCATCTTTTTTTTTCTTCTTCTTTTTTCTTTATGTGGGATTTTGTGTATTTTCTAGTGGAGTCCAGCTCATCCAGCAGTAGAACAGTCTGGTCATGACGACAGGAGGAGCTGCCACCCCCCTCCGGTCCACCGGGGGGAGGCAGGTTGCATAGACACACAGCTTTCACGCAGCTGCCTTGTGGGATCGCTACAGAGCGCCGTTTGAGGACCGCCGGCTTACTTCCTGAATATCAGAAAAAAAAAAAAAAAAAAAAAAAAAAAAGAGGTTTCCGGAGAGTTTCCGATTAAGTCCATTGTGGTTCAAACTGTCCTCAGAACAACAGTGTTAGCATCAAGAGGAAGAAGGCAGGGGACTCGCCTGTAGACAGATACAGGAAGAACACACTGAGCTCTGCAGACATGAAAGCATGTTTAACTGTTACCTCCTTGGGCGATGGATATTGAGTCAGACATTTATTTAAACAAAAAACTTAGAGATTGCGGCTTTAAAAGTCTCCTTTGTGTTTAAAGTGATCCGCTGTGGTTCTGAGTGAGACCGGTACAGCTGGTGGTTTTGTGCACGGTACTTACCAGAGTGAACTGGTCATAAACCTGCATGAGGTCGTCTATCTTGTACTGCTCCAGCACCACGAAGTTGTCCAGGTTAGCGCTCCCCCTACGGGCGCAGTCCTGGCAGTGCACCACATACGTTTTCCTGCTGTTGCTCTCCGTGGTTACAAACAGCAGGTCGAACACCTCCACCTGGACGGGAGGTTGACAGGGAGGGTTTCAAGTGCCGCTGACACAAAATACAGCAAAAAAAACAACCCACTCATGTAGGCGTGGTGGTTTAGGATACGCGCGCTTACCTCACAGATGCTGCAGTAATGCGCCGGCTCGCTCTGGGTCCTCCCGTGCCACACCAGCTCTTTCCCAGCAGCCAGCAGCAGTTCCCGCTGCATCTGACACTGCTTCAGAGTCCGGAGCAAACAATACCTGACATACAGAAACACACGTGTTGGGAAACAGTCGCATCAGCTGCTGGGTTTTGTGGTTTCAGAGAGAGTCCTCACTTGATCATCTCAAAGAGCCGGTGGTCCGACACTTTGATGTTCCTGGCCATGTTCCAGGAGAGGTGGATCATGGGAACGATGGATTTGACGCTCTGCAGCTTGTTCCACTCGTAACGCTCCACTGCCAGCTTGTACTGATGTGCTGAGGACAAAAAAGCAAAACAAGAGGCACTCGTCATTTAATCCGTACATCAGGGGGAGTTTACAAGTTTACAGAGCCTACAGGCTCGTGCCTTTTCTCACCTGTGAGGGGTCCAACATTCCACGCGATATTGTTGCACCAGCCAATGGCCTGAACCCAGTGAATGGTGCCCGTGTTGAGCCACACCAAGTCTCCAGGTCGCTGGATGAACCGATAGACGGGCACGTTGGTCTCGTACAGGTCCTCCAGGTTGGGCCACCAGGATCCCATCAGGAAGTTGATGTTGTTCCTGCAAGAGGAGGGTGGATTGAATTAAAAACGCGTCTCCGGAGGCTGGCTGAGAAACTCTCGAGTCGTCATTTCTGGTGACGTACTTTTCGCAGAAGTCGGTGATGACGCCCCAGTACGTTTCAGGCACCGCGAACCACTCGCAGTCCCCAGGGCCGATGTTGATGTTGACCGAACAGAAATTGTTGTTCTCTTGGTGACCTGCGAATAAAAAAAAAACAAAAAAAAGGATGGGATTACTAACAGAGTGAGACAAATACAGAGCGGTATTTGGTAGGATTGTCAATGAATAATCTAAATGTGAATATATATTATATTCAGTCATATTTGAATATGAAAATGTACTCTGATTGTAAAAACAAAACAAAAAGCAGCACCGCCGAGGCCGTCTGCCTCGCGAGCACAATCTCACTTTCATTAATTGAAAATGAAAAGTAACGCTCGGCCGAGCTCAACGATGAATAATTCAACAGCAACCGCCATGACGGCAGAGAACTCGTGTCCTAACAGCAAGCGCTACGGTACATCAGGTAAACAAACCACGTACCCATATCCCTGGAGACGTGACCACTTAAAAAGATGGCCGAGTGGGATCCTTCGACGCACATTTTATATCGTGATCTTTACTGCAAATGCCGTGCAATAAAAACAGCAGCAGGAAGGAAACTACCCGCTGCAGTGCAATGAGGAAGTACCCTATAGATTACTCTTCATCTCAACTTCTCAACTCGGCCGTTCCTCGTTCATTGCGGCGCTTTCTAAGCCAGCGACAGGAGTCAGTTAGTTCGAACTTATGTGTTATTTAAGGGCAAATACTCGAATGTCATTATTGGCTATTTTTGACAGCCCTAGTATTTAATCTGTCCGTGTGTACCTGGTGTCCTGCTCCCTGGAACCTTCATGTAGAGCTGGACGGTGTTCATGCCCAGGATGGTGTGTCCCACGTGGCTGAGCAGGTTACCGGCCGACACCACTCGGGCAAAAGCTGGCAGTTTGGACAACTCCTGAAGCTGCTGTTTCCACCTGGACGAGGGCAAAGGTTGCATGAATATTAATATTATATTCCTTGTTTCCAACTACCTGAGGAGAAGATGTGTGGTGGTCTATGCATACAGATGTTTTTGTGTGGAGGGAAACACAGTTCACTCACTTCTTTTCATCAGAGAGGTCGATGTTGGTGCCAAACTTAATGTGTTTGAAAGACCCCTTCCTTCGACGCATCGCACTGAGAGCGCATGAGAGTTGAATACAGTTAATAAATAGGAAAAAAACAAAAAAAACATGCACATTTAAATCTGAGGAGACAAGAAGGAAAAGAAAACTCACCTGTCTGAGGAACCTGCTTCTGTCTCCGGCTCCTTCTTCTTCTCATTCTCCTCCTATCACAAAGAAAAAGCATCGGAAGAATTAGAAACTTTTGGAGGAAGTCTTAAGAAGCTCGCCAAACATCCATTAAGTCAGTGCAGTTTAATCTGGACTGCTGACAGGAACCCACGCTATATGTCGGGCCCAGTTGTTATCACACCAACAATGATGGCTGGCATACAATCTCTCTCTGGTAACCCAATGTGTGCCCCGCATCATGGATACAACATGTCAACGGTTTATGGTTTCGTGACAGACGCACTTGTTCAACTCCGGTTTATCTGTTGCACAGATCAGTTTTCCTGCACACAGTATTAGTGTGTCTGTGGTGTGTGTGTGTGTGCGTGTGTGTGTTCCTCTCCCACTGACCCGCAGAGACTCCTGGAAGGACGAGGCCTGATACTGGGCGTACTTGATGACGGTGGTGTGGGAGCGGCTGCTCTCGCAGCGCCACATCTTCCTGCTGCCACTGGGGTCCCAGTTCTCGTCTGTGGGCTGGGCCAACTGGGTCCGCACCTCCACCAGATGGTCTGGGTTGGCCTCCACCAACGTCTTGGTGGAGAACAGGCCCAGATCTATGCGCGGCGGATGGGAAGAAAGAGAGGAGCCAAAGAAGGAGTTTTAGTTTCAACAGTTACCTAAAAAAGAAAAAGAGATTTCTATGAATCAAGCTTTTGTGCGTTTTCATTTTTTATACTTTTCCTTGACATTCGTACATAAACGTTTTAAACACTTTGTTGTCTTCTTATTAAAGGACAGCAACGTGAGACACTAACATTCGAGGCGATTGTCAATCTCACATCTGTAGTGCAGCAGGGTTAGGCGCCTCATTGTAGGCTGTGCGGTTCTATGTTTATTTACTCTTTTTTAAACTTTGGCCACATAACTGCTTCACAAATAAGCACGGAATAATCTGCCAGATGAGAGCATTACATAACGGGGCAGCAAGTCATTATAATAGAGGAGCAGATGTTTGTACATTCTTGGCAAAGCCAACTAGTTCTCTCAACAGCAAACACGTGCAGTAACATTCTCCACTTGCAGGTGGTGCTGTTGTAATACACGTCAAAATCCATCCACACACACACACACACACACACACACTCCACACTCATGATTAGAGACACACCCACAGAGCCACGTGAGAGTTGAGCAGACAGCAACATCCAGTTGCACATGCTCAAAGCTGCCCGTCACCATCGCAGTTTAAATCAAATAACAGCAAAAATCAAACACATTTAGATGCAGAGTGCGATGCACAGCCTCGTACCTAGCTTGAGTGCTCCAGCCAGTCCTCTGATGACGGTGACCGGGTTGGAAGGGTTGGTGCAGAACTGATGGAGGGGGGGGAAGAAGGCGTCCCTCTTGTTTTCGAGCTGTAACGTGAGAGGAGACACAGGAGCGGTCAGACATCGTGGACTGACTCCTGGCTTTATCGTAACATCGAAACATTAAAGAGGAGCCGAGTGTTTGCATTTGGCTCTGTGTGGCCGAGGTGCTGTTAATCTGACATGGCACACAATAACAGCATGGCTACTTCTCCTTCTACGGTGCGGCTGCGCTCACATAAATACTGGGTGTTGGGGGATTGAGTTTGTCCTTTGGCAGTGGAGGAGAGGGCGGGCGAGGGGGGCGCGGCGGGGGACACTTGTCCAGGAGGATGCTGCTCGTCGACAGGCCGTTCTTCCCCAGGTTCCTGCAGCCGGAGAGAGAGATCAGTCAGTTCATCAGCTAAAAGGTAGAAACAAGCCACCTGTCGCTGACAATAAACAACTAGACGCACTGTGCAACACAACGTGGTGTGAGGAACAGGCCACTAAAGAAAACAGAGCATCTGCAAGCGAAAAACCACAGTGCACAGTTTGCCCCCATGAAACCTCCCCCCTTCCACAGAACACTGAACTATGTTACGTCACCTCACTGAGCTTCAAAACACAAAACACAACATTAGGGAGAAGATTCTAGTTCACAGAATCAGGACCTGAGAAACACTGAGACGGAGGTTACCCTCTCCAGGGTAAATAGCACCGCAGACAATCGTTATCCACCGATATACAGTCAAATATGTGATCAGGACGTCGATATTTATGCTTTTCTCGTCACCGATCTCTGATAATGTTACATTGTAAATAACCACTCTGTGTTTAAACTGACAGGAGGAGAACGAAGGGCCATGTTCAGTGAAAATGAGTATTGGGTGAAGGTAAATTATAACGTTATTATGATCTCGTAAAATGTAGTGTTGGTGAGAAACTTGAATAAATCCAGATGTTTGAAGGAGATGTTTCACAGCAACATAAAACTATATTAGAGCGGGAATGATGACCTGTTTACACTAGCTCGAATTAGCTTATAATAAATGACTTTTGGGACGGTGGCAAACTAAATGAGTGTGTATTCTTGTAGAGCAGCTGCTATAATCAAACAACGATATGGATCATCAATGGTCGATAATTGGTATCGGCAGCAGAAAAAAAGAGATCAGGGATCTCTAAAAGTTATATTTGCTTTTTTTGTTGATCCGTGATACGAGCCGTACTGAGTTTTATGATCCATTGCACCACTACCAAACAGTGAGGCAGAGCAGGGACATTCACAGCTGATTAAAGCTTTTGTAAATGAATCAGTTCTGCCAAATAATGCCTGATTTCCTGTGTTTATTGTTAAATACTAGAGTATGCCAGAGGGGGTGAAAGCTAAGTGTTTGTATTCATGGCTGCTGCATATTTTCAACTTGTGCAAACCAACAGGTGCCTAAAGCTACATTCATGCAATGTCTGCAGAATGGAAACACTTCTGGTTACCCCTGCTTAGGACTGTCCACACATTATCTGCAAAGTGGTGTAAACATTGTATTTACACCATGTTAAAAAGGCCCAGATCAGCTACTTTTGTTTGGGTTCATGTTTACAGTGTATAGTTAACAGAACCGATTGTATTCAGTGTTAACATTGGATACATCAGGGTGCATCTCCCAGTGATGGAGGCTCTACAGCCAATTTCTCCAGCAGTTTGTTGACACTTCTCTATTTCTTTTCGCCAAGTAGGAGAAATTGTATCTGTCCGACTCTGAATTACAACTCGAAGGCTGTTTTTTTCTGACTTGGCAGCTCATAATGATGGTCTGAATGATGAGATGTGAACATGGCGCCCTGCATGAAGAGTGGCCTGAAACTAGTGACGAGACCAAGTCTAGAGCACCATGACAGCTCCCCACTGGATTCAAAACGCAAGCAGCTGCACCCACACATCGGGAGATGAACTCCGGCTCAGGGCTCATGATGGCACGGTGGGAGTTATGCAATCCAGCCTCAAAGACACAACGTGCCAGTTTTCCTCCAAACAAGATGAGGGTGAGAACAACCGGCGTGGGGTCAACATGCCACGTCATGTTCCCGAACGCAGCGAAAGCATCAACACATTACTCACTTCTACGCGTCGCTGCTGCGTAACCGCCACGAACATTCAGTGTCGCACGGCGTCGTCTTTCTCAGTTGACAACGAGCCGGCGCGAGCAGCGTTTTGCACACGACTCATTCAATTGCACAGCCTCTGATTTCACCAACTCATTTTTCAAGCTGTGAGCTCAACCACATGAGTCAGCGGCTTCTAAACATTCAACGACTAATATCTTTTGGGGGTTAAAAAAAACAAAACAACAAGCACAAAAATACCAATAAAGGATTCAGCACACAAAAGAGTTCTTTTAACAAGTAGTGTGACTCGTGCAGGCTTCTTACCTGCATGCTTTGAGCACCTCGCTGGAGCTGGGGTAGATGGAAACCGAGGACCAGGGTGCCAGACCAGCAGGGACAGTGTGTCTCTGAGCTCCTCCAGAAGACTCCACCTTCAGTGGGCTCTGGGAGTCCTCCGGCCCCTTCCCATTAACCGTGGGCCCCTGGCTGTTGGTGTTGGACGGGCTGTTAAGGCAGGAGAGGCTGTTGGTGCTGTGAGGGTCTGCTGAGCGCGGAGAGGGAGTGGCGGCGGCTAGCAGGGGCGCCGCCGCCGCCGACTGCTCCGACGTTGGCTTGTCGGCACCGTGGAGACCCGGGTGGACGTTGTTGATTTTCTCTGAGGAAGGCCCTCTGTGGTTACTGTTATTGTTATCGTCATTACTGGTAGCATTGGCTTTTCCCTTTAGCAAGGCGGAGAGCTGAGGATTGTCTGAAGTGAGCACGCCGGGGGCAGGAGAGCCGGGCCGAGACAGGCTAGCAGAGCTGTCCGTCACCCGCGGCTGGACGTGATTAGTCAATCCCTGCGCGGGGGTGGTGCTGGGACTTAGGGGCGTCCCTGCGGAATGCCTGACAGCGGCCTCCGGACCTGATGGCAAAGCGGCAGCGGCACCGTTGCTGCAGCTTTTGCCCCCTGAAGGCGTGGCGTCTTTGGTGTGGACCCCTGAGGTAGTAGCGGCGTGGGGGGGCGAGGACAAGTGGTTGGGTGTGGTCTGGGGGGAGGTGGGGGACAAAGAGGAGGCTGAGGAGGAGGCAGTACAGGGCCCGGAGGAATGTCCAACCTGATTCAGAATGCCAGAGGAAGAGAACGAGGTCTGAGGGGAGGAGGAGGAAGAGAAAAGGGGTTCTCCATTGGGACCTGCCGAATGTGAACCTGGACCTTTGTGAAGCCCCTGGAGCGAGAGGAAGAGCAAAGAAACACACAATGACCAACACGTTCAAGCATAAAAACAGATCTTTGTTACATTTCAACATCAAAAAACAAAGCAGTGACTTCAATTGAAAATAAGACTTGCACATAATCATTTAAATCACAGAGGAACAGCCAGAGGAGCAGCGGGGTACCTGAGTGGTAGTGTTGCGTTGTTGGCTCCTCCATGTGTCGTCTGCGTGACTGGGACTACTGGTAGTGCTGCTGGTGCTGGGGTGACTGGCGGCTGTGCAGTTGTGAGGTAGAGAGTTCTGCTGCGGGTAAGGCACGTTTCCGTTGCTCGCGCCACCACCTCCCAGTCCCAGGGTGTGATTTTTGTCCAGGTGTCCCAGCGGCCCCGCCGAAGGACTCGAAGAACAGGATCCGTTGGCGGTGGGCTGCGTGGCACACGGGGGCCGGATGGCTGCGTGGTTGAGGGGGGAGGTGCGGGGGAGCCCTGCGTGGTGGTGGGAGGACTCGGCCAAAGGACCATTGGGAAGGCCGGGCTGCGGCTGGCCGCTCGCTGCTGCCTGCTGCCTCATCTGACAGAGGAGGAGAGAAGACTCAGACCCGGAGCTTTACGTAGCATACATACTAGTCAGAGGTAACTGCGGTTTGGTATAATCTACGTTGTGTGTGTGTGTGTGTGTGTGTGTGTACCTGCTGCTGATGCTGCTGCATGAGGGAGAACTGGTTCTCCAGCTGCTCCAGCATCTGCACCTGGGGGGGCTTGAGGTTTGCTCGATTCGTCCGCATGTGATCCAGGTGCTGCACATTCGACAACAGTGTTGGATTAATTCAGCAGCTCACAGTTTCAAGTCACGTAAAGGGAAATTGTGGCACTTTTCAAGCTGGACCCAATTTTCCCACGTTTTTTTATGTCTAGATGACTAATAAGGGGACAATCACTTTAGAAATTGGTTCAGTGTTGAAGGAGAACACTGCGGTGTGATCCTAACGTGCAATGCCTCGCCGCCAACGTAAAAGCACTTGCAGGATCCTACAAAGAAATGAAAGCTTCTTTCTTTGTTATCGTGTCATGTTGCCTGAAGACACCGCTGGAAACGCGAGTGAGAGTTGGAGAGAGGAGCGACGGTGTTGTCAGTTTGTATTTGTGGAGCACAGACAGCGTCGCTTAGTGTTATCCGATAGATTTTCAATGTCATGGCTGAATATTTAGATGATTTCAACGATGCAATTTCAGACAGACTTCTCAGAGTCTTTTCCATCATGCTGTCAGACCCCTATAATAACACTTTGTGCAAAACAAGCACGTTCAGTAAATGTAAATTGACTGTGAGGAATTGCCCGATAAGATTACACCGCAGCTCTTTCAGCCTTCTGCTTCAATACAGGACCAATATTTAAAAACAAATTTGTATAAGTCACAAAAAGTAGGGTCCCAGTTGAAACATACCGAAGTTACTCTCTCAAGACACCAACCAACACCCCTGGTTCGTTCCAGCTAGGAAGCTTTGTGTAATCTCTTTCTCCCTTACTCCTTGCTCTAACCCATTTTTTGAGGAGGTTCAGTGTAGCTACAGAGGCTACATGCTAACACGATAATACAAAAACAAAATATTTCCTACCTGAAGCTTCTGTGGCGTTAGGTACCAGCTGGGGATCGGCGGCTGATTGGTGCTTTCTGTCCACGAGTCTGCCGCACCCTGTAAGTAGGACAAAACAATGTGGACCACGTCTCGCCTTCTCAACTGTCCTGCAGAATAGTACCGTTAACATTCTTAGCCGTACCTTAGCTGGGCTGGCGGTGCGTTTCCTCTTGGCAGGACTGGCCTGTGGGTCTGTGTGATTGCTGGCGGGCTGGCCTCCCTCCCCCTTACAGGCCTAGAGAAGCCAGCACAGAGACACAGCTCGTGAGGACACGCTGGACTGACAATAATAGCAGCGCTTTGTAGCAGTAGTACAAAATGAGCCCTAACATAGTACAAACAAACATTAAGTCAAGCTTTTCTGCACAGTGACGATGGAGGATAAATTTACTACAATAACATGCACAACAATTTGTGCATTTGAATGTAGGACAATACTCCGATTGAAATATGATTCATGTTATCACCTTAATCCAATTCAAAAGGAGGTTGATTAAGGTCATAATCAGAGTATTCATGCTGTGATTAAGATGTGGGATGATGCAACATCAGTTGCATCAGTGGAGGGTTGTTTGGACATGCAGATCACGTGTTCTGGTCTCCCACTGGTTGTTTACACATTCTCATCATCTATTATGCTTACCGATTGGTTACGTTACTCAATCGCACCTCAAACTGCAATAACTGACTGAGCAAAGATTTGTGTTTATTAAAAACTACATTTCAGTTTGCTGCCGTTTCTCTGTGTGCAGATCAAGCCAGTGCTGATGAGGGAAATGATGTTCTTCATCAAACGAGGATGATGTCAATGTTAAAGCTTAGAATACACAAAACTGCATGAAAACAAATTGGAACGAGGAAAATAAGAGGACTAAATAAAACTGATATGTTGATGGTGCGGTCAGCCTTCAGATGGAATGTGCATGACTGAGATATGCCTCATTCTCAAAGATGTAAAAAAAACTATCTGTGCCACTTTTAAAGCCTTTCTTTAAAAAGGAAAATTCAGCTACAAAAAGTGTCAAATACATGACACTGAATAGATGCATTGTTTAGACGTAAACTGTATCCATTAAGCATGCATTCTGCCAAATACATTTGTAATGACCGCACAAGATTTGTGCTTTTTCGCATCAAGGATGAGAGCTGTGGGACTTAACGAGCCCCTTGGAGCTTTGCTTTGTAATTTGCACACTTGTCATGTGACACGGGGAGGCACAATGAAGGACGACTACACTCTGGTAATTAGATTATCGTAATATGGGCCTCGCTCCAATTCCTTCAGACTGCATCCCCTTTTATCTTTCGGCCCAGAAGTCTAACGAATGCAAAGTTGCAAACCAGGATTTCGGAATAATCGATACGGTCTGATGCAGATTTAAACGTCTGAAAGTATGAGAGCGAGGCCTCAGCTTCAATAGTCCTCGTAAAATGTTTTGTTCAAGTAATTTCCAAGAGGCTGTAGTCTCACCTGCTGTGCTTGTGCAGTGTTCAAGGCCCCCTGCCTGGACGTGAGCTCAGCAGGAATGGGTAGGCTCCATGCCTCCTCAATACTAGGAAGCATTTTACTCTTATTCTGCAGACTACCTGGCTGTAGGTTACACAACTGAGCCTAGGAGAAATTGTGTAAGACACAAACTTTAGTGCTGAGCTTGGGTTTCACAAGAAAGCCACTACAAAGACTACTGCTTACTTATAGGCGGTGCTTAAGGTAACTGTATACAGAATATAACAGAAATGTTCAATGCCATGAAGGTATGCTTTACAATTACAAGTGAGAAAAATGTGTTTAAACACAAATATGAATTAGCATTCATATTTTAGTGGTCAGAAATCAAAATGACAAAAACACAATCTGCATTTTTTTTAAAAGCTGATTGCTTCGGCAATAAACACGGCACTTCAATACACGCACACGTACATACACACCAAAATACTGCACAACAGCAGGGGGTTGGTTGATGGGTGTTAATGTAGAGGCCGGGCCTACCTGCAGCAGCTTGATGCGTTGTGTGAGTGCAGCGGTGTTGAGGCAGGCCTTGCTGCGCGTGGCGTTGATGTAACACTTGATAGCGTCGTGCGGCTGGCCGCAGGATTCGTAGAGGGTGCCCAGGTCCATCCAGGCGGCCGCGTGGCTGTGGTCCAGTTGAACAGCACAGATGTAGGCCTGCAGTGCATCCATAGGCTGGTTCTGCTGCTGGTAGAGCACCCTGGAGGCAAAGGAGGAGGGGGATTATTCTCTTGCCATCTTCCTGGATTTAGGTCTTTATCTTTCTGAGCCATCCCAACTCTCAAGAGGACATACGCCACCCTTCATACATCTATCTATAGATCCCGTCTGAATCCCCTACTGCTCGGTTATCCACCCTCTCCCTGCGTCCTCTGTCGCACTGCAGCTGCTGCACATTCACGAGGCGCTTTGACAGCCACTGATGCCCTGAGCACAAAGCACCCTAGAACAGATGAACTGTTATAAACCAGCGACTTCTCCCTCTTTCACAAACTCACAGATGTTAAGAGAAGTCGAGATGTTGGCACCCCTATCAGGGCTCGGTATCGTTAAGAAAAACTGACGATACCAGTACCTCTAAAGAGATACCGATACGAGTACATTTGATACTTTTACTGGGTTATTTCGGTCGAGTTCCAGTACTCAGCCCTAACCCCCAAGCTTGTGACCTTTACTATGCATCTCAGTATAAAAATATACTGTCCTTACCCTATGGAGCACCAGGTGTCAGCGCTGGCCTCTGACTTATCAATGGACTGACGGTAAGAGATGAAGGCATCCTGCACCTTCCCGATACTTGAGTAGCACCTGGAGGGGAGAAGATGGACAAATCGACGTGAGGTATTAGAGACAAAAGCAAAGTTAAAAAACGTGACCGTGACATCACCTACTGGTTTGTGAGTTTGGCATTTTGGACATGGCCAACTTGATTTTTTGAAACCAGAAGTGACCATATTTGGACGAGAGGGTGGAGCCTAAGAGGCCCGACCGGTACTGTTAGCAGCTAACGCTACCTAGCTAGCTTAGTGAATCATGTTAACTGTGATATTAAATGGGATGCTACTTTTGGTTTGCAAAAAACAGGCATAAAATATGCTTCTTAATTTTGTGCACCAGATTGATTTAACTTTAAAATGTAGCCTACAAAATTAGGGGAGAATATTCCTGCAACTTTCATATTGAAATCAATGAATAATCATGTTAAACAATCAATAAACCTGATCCAAATGTTGGCGATAATCGTGCAGCCCTAGAAATAACAGAACAACGCTGACATGGTTCCACACAGACAGCTTTTTAATGGCCAGGATGTAGCCAAGCCTAGCGTACAACTAAAAGGGACAGCGTGGATCTTAAGGGGGGGGTGTTGTATGCTCATCCGCTCCAACGCCTGTGTGCTTTTAGGCTGCCTATTTGGCCCAAGGAGAAACCGCTACAGACTGTATTCAGCCAACAAAAAGCTCATGTAGCCAAGATGATTATCACAGCACACTGGCAGATGGCTTCTAGGTAAAACAAACAGTCCAATCTGGACTCCCGAAAACGTCCCCGGCTCCGACAGGTTAGAGGCTAGCCCTGCAAAACACAGACACACACACACACACACACACACACACACACACACACACACACACACAGGCCCTTGTTTGTCTTACCTGCCGAGAAAGTACCAGGACTGGCCAGAGTTTGGGTCCGCTTCTAAAGACTTCTGCAGACACTGGATGGCATAGCTGTCCTTGGTGCCTTTATCCCCCAGCTGCTCCACCGTGTGATGCATCCAGCCTGGAGGAGCAGAGCAAAAAAGTCCAGGGGTGAGTCTTCCGGACACAACAGCTGGCTTTGCCCTCGCTGCTGAGCTAGAGCACCAGAGAAGCAGCTGTTACGTGCAGCTGCAGAATTAGGAAAAACGGTAAGACTTCTGTGTGATGTGCAAATGAGAAAAAGACTGAAACAAAACAAATGTCTTGTCCTTCCACAGTTCTCAATCGAAGTGGAAGGGAGGAAAGAGGCAGACAAAGAGGTGGAGGGGGTGTTCTTCTCTCTCTCACACACACACACACACTTTAAAAGCTCTCATATGAACCAGCATTTACAAACAACTCCTCCCCATTCGACAACTTGCAAAGTGCACACACACACACACACACACACACTGTGCAGTGATGGGCAATTTACAGCAAATAAACAAACTCTCAGTCAGAGCGACCCAATCACAGACCTCCCTCGTTCGTCTCCTATACACCTGTGGCAAGCTCCACAGCTCACCATGACAACCTCAGCAGGCTACACTGGGAATGGTTTTTACAACTGTGTGTGTGTGTGTTGTGTGTGTGTGTGTGTTGTGTGTGTGGGGTCTCTCGGTGTTTCCACAGAAAGAAAAGAAAAACGTGTTAAAAGGGCGTCAATCTAACATTCAGGCTGCCGCTGCACGTTCAATGCTGTGAACTTGAAGGTGATCGTAAAGCTTCATTAATTAAAACAAAAAAAACATTCTTTCAGAAAGAACGGGTTTTTGTTTTAATCAATTAATTTCCGATACGAGAGCAGACTGCGATTTGAGAACAACCAGAGCAGGAGATTATCATCTGATGAACAGAATGCAGGTACATTTAGCCTGGAGGCGTTTGTAAACACAAGGCAAACCAGACTTTCTTGGCAATCAATCACTTTTTATGAATAAAGCAATAAACAACTGTAGACCAATTCCATTTGTATTTCATGTGAATATGGAAAGCTGCACTTTTGTCACAAGAGCATAAAGTTCTTCATAGATCTTTAGCCCTTCAAGAGGGTCAGTGTGTTTTATGCCAGATTGATGCATTTCACTTTAAAATGTACAAAATAGGACCTGAGGTTCAACCGCCACAGTCTCACAAAAATCCTGTGGGAAACACTGATTTCATATTTGCAATATAGATGTTCTTCTCCGATTACCATTGCAGCAAAACTTAACTCAACTTGAAGAGTGTGAAATGGAACTTCAAACTTTTCAAATTCTCTCTAATCACACCGGTGGGACTACAGAGTGACATTTAGGTTTCTGTTACACGATACAAAGCAAAGCAAAATAGTTTTCTATCCTCACAAACGCGACATCATTTTTGCATTTGAGTGCACGTGTGTGTGTGTACGCCCGGTGTGTGGGGGGAAGGGAACGGGAGAAAACAATGCCCTCGAACCAGCACTTTGAAAAACAGGTAGAAAATAGCAGAAAACAAAAACATGTACGCACATTTCAGCCAGTGTACTCTGTTGAGATTCCACATGTGGAGATGAGAGTATTAGCAAGGGACACTCACCAAGCTGTTGCAGTGTGGTCGCCTTCACCTGTGCAGGAAGATTCTCCGTCTGCAACAGACTTTCATACGCTTCTTTCGCCGCTCTGTATTTCTTCTGCAGGCAGAACACGAGGAGAGAGAGACAGAGAGGTTGTTTCAGTCAGACAAGAGGGTCAGTGTGTTTTATGGTTCTATCTGGACAGACACAATGAGTCTTAAGACCTCCTCACACTCGTAATGGCCAGCCAGACACACACACACACACGCACGCACACGCACACACACACACAGGGGGAGGGTCATTGTGGAAGAGGACAGGCCGGACTCAACACGTCTGGCAGGTTTAAGTGCTTGTGTGTGTCTGCGTTTAGGTCCGTGTGTGTGTCCACTGAAGTGCACGCTTTGTATTTTTGGGAAACCTGAGCTGGCTGGTCAGAGGTGAGCCCGCTGTTTGTTTTAACTTGACGACCTTGCGGACCTTAGGTCTGGACCCATACGTCGAGGTGTGTGTGTGTGTGCATTGGCCGACTGTTCTTATCAGCTCAAACAAGTCTTCTTGAAAGCAACCCGCCCACATCTCAGACCCTGCAGTTCCTAATGCCCTTGTGAGTGTGTGAGGAAATACACACACACACACACACACTCCTTGTCTGGTCCTGGACTCTTCCTGTCTGCACACACTAAAGACACCTCGGGGTAAACACCGACACTTGGGGCACATAAAGGAGTGAGGCTCTTAGTGGTTCCTTCCTGCTTGGATTAATGATCGTCATGAAGCCAGACGACAAACACTGATATGACTGAATACCTGAATAGCTGCTCGACTCCTCACCAATAAAGACTCGCTGAAATAAAGACTCAAGTAAAGAGATCTAATTCTTCTAGCGCAGAAAATCACCTCAAGTGTTCAGACTATAGTTTAGAGTAGCGCTGCTGCAGACTTTTCACGGATGTCACATGACCACAGCAAGACGTTTTAATACAGGAGAATAATGGACGAGGTGCAAAGACCGCCTGCTGTGTCCAGTATTAGTTTCATATTGGGAGACTTTGTAATGCATCATTCCATTCAAATCATGGTCACACCAACGAGAGTAAGAGGCTATGTGTAAATAGTAGGGCTGCACAGAATAATTCAAAGCTTCATTCATAACGGTGACATAAAAACTTTGTGTCAACTGAAGCTTACATTTCCCAACATATTTCCCAGCATTGCAAAGAGAACCAACGAGAAAAGAAATAAAAGTGTGCCTGTAGCAACATCCTTGCTGTAGAAACACAGACTTCTGCATGTTCTGAATCCTTCTACATGAAAAGCTGCGCTTATTCACAAATAAATAATATAGACTTCTCTTCAACCAAATCCTCCGGTTACGGGCAAAACGTAGAGATGGAATGTTGTATCTTGGTAAAGCTCTGGTTCTCAATAACTGAGTAGGCAATAAATCGAGACGTAATTGGGTACGAATTGGGATTGACAGCACGTCAGCAGCACAACACCTGGATCAGTTTGAAAGAGACGAGGCCGTAGGAGAGATTGCTCGTCTCCCAGTTATCAAAAATAATAAATGGACCGATTGACACTCTTAATGGAGACCTGCCAACCAGTTAGAATCATTTCATCATTGTTGATTGAGAATTTACAACCAGATTTCTTCTTAGTTTCATTCATAGTTTTCCAACAATGCGTACTACATATTGGAGGGCTGAAAATACTTGCCGATACAGTTCAACAATGGCGAGCAGCATGGCCCCGCTGACAGCTGTTTCGTCTGACTTAAAAGTCTAAATGCAGCATTGAATGTGTGTTTACAGCCATTCAAAATAAAACAGAAGAGTCAACCATCACCTGTAAACTTGTACATCCGTACGCAAGATTTTAATTTGATCAACACCCATGAAAAGACAATTAATAATCTTCCCTTGTGTACGATTTAAACTTTACGTCAACTCAAAGAAAGATAAGAGATCAGAGCGCAACAACAGCTCTAAAGTGTCCTCTTACTTAAACAACAAGAGACACTGGCGGCTTAAAGGGGGAAACCGTTGGCCTTCATAACATGAAGCTTTTATAAATTATGATAACATTCATGTGCTTCAGAAGGGCACTTAGAAAATGAATGGAACGCAAACAAACAAGAATTATATACAATCAACTAAACTCAGGCAGAATTGAGCGTATTTGTAGTAGTAGCCTCATTCACAGACTACTTATTGTTTGTTCAAAGAGGGGAAGCAACAGCTCATGCGTGTGAGAGCACGTCTGTATGTCTGCTAATAATAAGCAACTTCTTTAACCATTCAACCACAGGACATTGAGCGTTTTGAAGATACCATGAGATCTAAGAGATGAACACCATCTTGCTCAAAAGCACTAATAACAAAATAGAATAATAAGCCTCGTCAGAGCCCTTCTAGAGAAAATGTGACCGATGCTTCTTTTAACCTCCAGAGCCGTCTGTGCAACAGTTTATACAACAACGTATGCAACAACGTTACACTGCCCTACATTTAAACATAAGAGATTGTAACTGGTTTCTTACCTGGCTCTCATGTAAATGAGCAATGTGGAATTGAACTGTGGAGAAAGAGAAGCAGAGAGAAGAAGAGTTTGTGATCGGCGATATTTCAAAGTCACCCCGTGGACCTCAGTGGGTACAGATTGCAAACAGTATGGAGCACAGATGGGAGGGGGGGGGGGGGAGGGGGGGGTGTACATGTAATCTGAAATCACAGTGTGTATGTGCAGCACTTCCACATCTCTCTCTCTGCATGTGCTGTCTCCTAGGCAACCCCAGTCTTGGGCAGAGTCAGCAGAGAAACGGCAGCACAGAAAAAACACTGCTCCGTAGAAATACAAAAATATGTACCGACGAGCTGCTACACACAATCTAATGACGGCTTTAGGCAGCAGCGTGTGGCTGGTTTAATTATAACGACAGTACTTACTTTGGTTATTATAACGACAGTACTTACTTTGGTTATTATAACGACAGTACTTACTTTGGTTATTATAACGACAGTACTTACTTTGGTTATTATAACGACAGTACTTACTTTGGTTATTATAACGACAGTACTTACTTTGGTTATAATAACCACAGTACTTACTGTGGTTATTATAACGACGGTACTTACTTTCGTTAATATAACGATAGTACTTACTTTGGTTAATATAACGAGAGTACTTACTTTGGTTATTATAACCACAGTACTTACTGTGGTTATTATAACCACAGTAAGTACTGTGGTTATTATAACGATAGTACTGTGGTTATTATAACGACGGTACTTACTTTGGTTAATATAACGATAGTACTTACTTTGGTAAATATAACGAGAGTACTTACTTTCAGCTTTGGACAAAGTGCAGAGATTGGAGTCGATCAAAGCCAGCTGAAAGTGCTGTGGACAGGGAGAAGAAAAAAAAAAAAGGATTTCATTATAATTACATCAACTTTTACACAATCAGCTGTCTGCCTTTTACAAATTGTACTTCTACAAAAGATGACAGCAGGATACAAATAAACATCCCCTAATTCTTACTGGCAATGACAACATAAATCACCGCAGGTCTTGATGCTTGTAGAGAAATCAGAAGTTCTTAATCTTCTCCATCAAATCTGCTAAAGATCCACAACAAACCACGGATGAACCCTGCTGACCGTAACCTGAGAGCACAGCGATAGCCAGCTGAACCTTACATGTTCCTCCTCTTCCTCATGTGCAGCCAGACGACACAGCGTCCTCGATACGAGTCACTGACGTCCAGTTGTTACGCCGGCATCCTGCCCCCGTCATGTGAACTACAGACAGTGTTGCCGGGTAGGACAGATGTCTGCAGAGGCTAAGCCTGTGCTGCCAAGGCGTGGCACGCTACCAGGCAGTATCTCCATCCAGGGTCACTGAACAGATTAGTCCACGAGTGGATCACACACACTCACAGAGACGACTCTCTGGGGCTTTTTCTTCCGGTTTTATCCTGACCCTCTTTTAGGGCTGCCATTCAACTCCACTGCTTCCCTCATGTGTTGACATGTTGCTAAGCCAACCGTGTGTTCTGACCTTATCTTTCATTGTATTGCATCACAAATATGCAGAGCACATTTAGATACTCCTACCAGCAGTTTAAAAAAAAGGCACCTGAGCGGTTAGAGTGGGGAAATATCAAATTCCAAGCGAGGTGTCTGATCCTGTCAATCTGTAAAGGGAGTGCTCGGGCACCCATAGGTGGCTTCAAGGTGACAGGTTCTATTGCAGCGCCAACGCAACGCAGTCACACGCAGCTTTGTGCTTTTAAAAAAAGGCACCAGCAGTATCTGGGTCAGTTAAAAACTCCCAGCTCTGGTGCCTCCTGAAGCAGGAACTGCACACAAGGATCTAGCACACAGTCAGAGAAAAGACTGTTCTGCTGGTGGTGCCGTACTCCACTGGTCAGCTGTGGTGGATTTGTTAGAGGGTAAAAAGAAACGGTGGAATCTTATCGCTAAATATCAATATCTGCTACACACAGACAGTCAGGAGATTGCTTAGAGCAAACTCATTTTAATCAGAGCTGTGAGCCACAAAACATCACAAACACTCAGCACATCCAGATGCCTAAATGTCAGAGAAAGTGTACACACACACACACACACACACACAAATGCGTTACCTAGATCGCTGGCACACCACACTCCTCCTGGAACCCCACTGCATCCTCCCGTAGATATCTCCTATCCTTCCCTTCCTTCTCTTTCACACTTGCTCTGCCACCAGGCAGATAATACAGCAGGATTGTCAGCTTGGCATTCCACCTCCCTCCCCATGTCTCGCCTTCCTCACTCTCTCTCTTTCCGTCTCTCTGGTATCTTTCTCTCTCTCTCCCTCCCTGCTCCTTCCCCCTCTTCTATCCTGGTGTCACTGATTACTATTCAGCAGACGGCTGCAGTGGAGAGTGCAGAGAGATGACACACAATACCTCAAAGCTGGAACAGGCAGCACACACCACCTCTCCCTGTCTCCCTGTCTCCCGCCCTCCTTCTGTCTCAATTCTTTTCTCAGCTCTTCTCTACGGCTACACGGCTCTACGGACACCGCCAACTCATCACCTCACCAATATGCAGCGCACAAATCTCATTTCCTCTTTCTGTCATAAGCTAAATCAGCAGCCACTGGTGGAATGAAGTTGTCCGTGTATATCGCGGGTAAAGAAGAGCAGTTTGGTGCGGTTATATGACGAATTGCAGCGGCTGGCTCCTAATTAGGTTACAGTGTATTCTGAGAAACTGCAGGCATCTTTCCATCACTTCGCTGCCTCTATCCAATGTGCTCCAAAAGGAAAGGGGGGGATGAATGGATAGACAGCACCATGAAACACACATCCTTCATAGAGACCTCTACGTTCCCTTTATCCCGACACTCGTCATCTGCAGCAAACGGTCTTTGCCGACAATTTCCTGTTTTTCCATTCTCCCTCTCCTACCTTTCATTCAATCTCAGCTCCTCTAAGCACCCACCCCTCCCTGTGGATATCTGGGGCAGTCATGTGTGCGGTGTGTGTGTGTATGTGTGTGTGTGTGTGTGTTGCTGGCGACGAGCCAGGACCAAGAGGGAGGGAAGCGTCCAAGACGGAGTGAGGACGTGCAGCACGTGCAGCACACTTGGCTCAATACTGAACCACCTCCAGCATCAATACACACACAGATTTACACACAGCGCATCGTCTGCAAGGCACCACACACGCTTTTCATGTTTAATTGTGAAAAGATAGACTAAACAAATCATGAACGCTTACACAAAGTGAGGCATACAGCTTATTAATTAAACGTTTGTGATCGGTCCTCGTTATTGGACAACGCCTAAACACCAGGGAACAACACCGGGACTGAAGAAGGTGAAATAATATATACCTACTTTGCGAAACTTATATAATATTACATACTACTAGAGTTCATGGACAGAATTGGAGAATTAACCATTCAACGCAGAGCTTATTAGTGCCCTGCAAGGCTCAATTATACGCCAATGCATTAAAATGCATAATAAAAACTCCTGTGACAGAATGTCTGGAGTAGCACAAAGCCCAGGATCCGATAGCAGTCTGTCCCCGAAGGTAACCAGCACTCTCAGACAACAATAGATCCATAGGCTCCCTTCAGAAAGCCCTCCGTTACCGCCGGGCCATCTATGGCTCACAGGTGTCAGGAGATAGGCTCGTAGACGGGGTTTAGCTCAGACAGACGGGACAGATGATCCACCAGCCTTTGTTAATCCGAGGACTAGGGAGGTCAAGTCTGTTTAGGCAGGGAGGAGGCTTCTATCAAGTATACAATGCAGACGGGCAGGAAATGATTCCATGAAAAAAAAAGAAGTTTACTATCAGGCCCTGCTTGACCCGACCATGACCCGAACCAATATAAACATCAAGATCCACATTTCGGTCTATTGCACTCTTTGAGAAGATTTACCTTTAAGCTCGACTCGTAGTCCGTGTTGACTTTAAACATGAGTCCCAGTCTCAGGTGAATCTCTTTAGCTCTTGAGAAGCCGGGGTCGACGTAAAGCACCTCCTGGAACGCCTTGATTGCCCTGGAAATAAACACAGAAACAGTGTGTTTAATGAAAATAGACAAATAGCAAATCTGAAAATAACCCATCTTATTATTATCATCATGCCTCATTCTTCTACCACCTGATGAGATCACTTTTAATCAGCTGGTATCAGTGGTGGTTTCACAAACATTCACCAGAGCGTGGCAATATAAACTCAAACATTACAATATAACTCAATACCTCAACATTGATAATGTGGTGATCATTTGGGTATGGCTGTGAATAGATATCGGAGATTTAAAAAAAAGTGTAAATGCAACCAAAAAGCATCGGAGACGAAGTGAAAGCTTGTTGTTTTTTTTTTAAACATCAATAGGTGGTTTGAGATGAATTCTAGCCAGATATCGACAAGGTGCACATGCAGCCATCTCCCCAAGCTGCAGCTCAAGTGACACGGAAATAACAATTCATTCGCCACATTACAGCATCTGGAAGCAGATTCTTCAGCAGTCGTGTACGTTGACGATAGTTGCTAGCTGGTAACTAAACCGTAGGCTGTACTTTAACTGCTAAACCTCACAACGTGTTCTTCTACTGGTGTTTTCGTCTCCTTCAGGTGCATTACCACCAACCTCTGAGCTGTAACCCAGATTACCAGGCAGCACGCGAAGAGCAAGACAAATCCAATCAGACTTGTGATTTGGCTAACGGAGACACTGCACGCAAAAAGAATATTAAACTACACCCAGGAACGTATCCGCATACGAGACCCATGAAATGTAAATGGGGCCTATTGGTGATTGCATACAGCATTTCATTTCATGCTTTTGATTGGAGACCCTTGCTACACTACTGTATATAGATGTCCTTACATCTCGTGTAAAGTTTACTTTTCTTGCGTACATGTTATTATCTAACATTAATACCACAAACTATTACTTGGGAAATGCAATCATTTACGCTCAGGAGCCTTTGACCCCCCCCCCCCCCCCCCCCATTTACACCTGGTATCAACATGTGCTCTGTATCTGGAGGCTTTATATGGATAATGATATCTAATCATGGGGAGTTGCATTACGCCTGGTACTAAATTGTTGTCGTTATTTCATTTCTGCCTGCCTGTTTAATCTAAATACGTAAATTGGGAAGGCGGAGCTGGTTGATTTAGCACAACAACCATGGTCCCAGGTACAGTATGTGGGTTCTAATGGGACAATTACTTCACAGGCCTGAATCCCTGAAGACTTGATTCAGGGCTTTTCAGACGATAAGCTTATAACAGAGCGATGGTGTGCTTAAAAGTTTAACTGAGTCCCCTACCGACCAGCTGTCAGTCATTAGAGACGCTCTGCACGGTGTGAAACGATCAGCTGGATTGCTTAGAAACAGATTCACTACGGCATCGCTTATTTTAACAGAGAGACAGTCGACAGCAAACAAAGAGTTTGTGGATGACAGCTGTTAATATTGTCTGCAAAAATCAAGTCACCTGATAATCCTCTCACCACTTATAAGAAATAGTTACAGCGACCTAGTATCGTGCTGACATTTCAGCAAAGGACTCAATTTGTACTTCATTGGTTGAAATAAATGATCCAGCGTCTGCAGAGGGCTGCTGTCGTGTTAGCAATAAACTCTCTAATCCTCTCATAACAGTATTAAAATAAAAAGGGTTCATTAAAACGAAAACAAACGCACGTTTCCGATTGAAGCCACTCACTGTTTAGCAATGACAACAATAGCAAATGCATGTCAGCATGAAGCCTTTTCCCTGTAACGTAGCAGCAGAGCTCTGAGCTCACTGCTGACTGGGTACCCCCCCTCAAACACACACACACACACACACACACACACACACACACACCGAACTCATTGCCCCTATTCCCATCTTCCTGCACCTCCTCCCCATTTATCTGGTCCCTCCCTCCCTCCCCTCTGCGTTCACCCTTTCCTCCCTCATTGACAGAATCCAACGTGAATGCTTGGAGAGCTCAGCTCTTCCACAGAATCGCTTGTGACACACAGCGTATGGCTGACTCCGGCCAAAAGACGAGCAAAGAACGCCTCTCTCCTTTAGGAAAAGGGCACCTGACAGCAAAACAACTGCACACTTTTCCAAATAGGGCATGCAAAAAATACTGTTTGGGTTCATTTGAGATTTTATGGCATAAATGTTCCACATTATCTTGCAGCGACGCTCGTTTTGGATAAGATTTTTGATTATGGAACAAACAAATATTCATCTTTAATACCATCACAAGCTCCTGTGGACAGCCTGGATAGTCGGGCCGGTGTTTCATCCCCGCGAGGTAACATGCACCACTTGACAGCTCAGCATTCCTTTCGGGCCTCGGCCTCAGGGTGACGTAATCCCTCCTCGTGAACCCAACTTGACACGCTCCCTTCCCCCCATTAATACATTCCACAGGCCTCAGTGATGGCGGCAGCCAAACTTGGCAGGGCAACAAACACTGGAGGCCTTCAAGTTCATGGATGATGTAGCGGGGGGGGGGGGGGGGGGGGGGGGGTGCAGCAGTAGGGGCGGGGGTGGGGAAGGTCACCGCGAGCCAGAGGAGGTTTCTGAACCTTCGGTTCGGTTCAGAAACTGAACTGCTGGCTTGTGACACCTGCAGGAGCAGCTCAAAGTTGATAGTTTACACTCCCTGTAGTAAAGCTGGTGCAGCAGAAAATGACGTAATCATTTGGTCATGGACACGTGATCAGAGCTTTTCAGACGTGTCGGTCGCAAAAACTTCACTGATAAAAGCACGATGAACATGTTGGAGGGTTTTACAAAGAACGCCAATTCATTGCTTTAGAAACTGGAGGTCTTAAATATATTGCCAGCCAAATCAAGTTTACAGGATATTCAACTTTTGTTTTATTGTAATGCATTTAACACTTGACTCCTTTCTTAACAGGACTTAAAAGAAACAGTATGTTCATGAATATGAGATATGAGTTTTCTGGTAATTACAATTCCTCCTCAGCATTGTAGAGGTTGGCGCTATGGTGCCACGCACAAGTTTAAACCAAGCTCGACACAGAAATTAAATGGTAAGTGTGTGGCCTAAAATGTGCAGACTGCGCCCAATCCCGAGGTGTATAATAGAGTTCAAGCTACAGCCTTCAAAAGTGCAATTGTCGTCTCTAATCCAGTCAACAGTATACACACAAAAACACAAAGAGACATGGAGTTAAGTGGCAAACAAAGTATGATTTCCATGTATTAAGCAGCTGGATTTCATCAAGCCTAGGCTAGCCGTTAGTGGTACGAGAAAAACAAGACGTTAGCGATGCTCTGCTCCCGATGGGACAGAGAGATGAGGTTCACTACACATGATGTGGTCCCAAAATGGCCTCTGAAACTGTACGATCAAGAGAACACGTTTGACAACACAGTCCTCTCGAGAAACTGAGCCCCGGTGGGTGAAGCGTTCACCTGGGAGTCTACTGAAGGACGTTAAAATGAGCGGCATGATTTTAAATCTTAAAAGACTTGGCTTGGACTTAGAAAAGAGACCAAAGAAATGTTGTGGTTTAGCTTACTAAAGCAGGAAAATCATGCACAACAAGGCCGACTTCAGTACGTGCAAAGCGCACCATACGATCTGCTCTTATCAAAACACGATGACTACCGCCACACTAACGGATCTGCCTGCTGCCGCTTTGCAACCGGTTCTCATGCGATGGATGTCGAAGCTTCTGTCTTCTTTGTAAAACAACAGCAAACCCAAATGCACTCCATGGGGGGGACCACCAAGAATACACAAATTCTCAAACAGTAGGAAACACAGAATGACCCTGTAACTCTACTGACAAGTCATAAAGACACCCAATAAATCTGTGTGAAATAGTCAAGACTGTTTGAGCATAAAAACCACCAAATAAGTCAGAACATGAATGCAGCTTTCAGCCTGGATAGAGATCTCACTTGCAGCTCTTATTACCACAAACTATTTAGCTTGAAGGTTCTAGCTCTCCTTGTGGATCTTCAGTTTGTCTTGCTTCTTCTTACTTAGAAGGTTCTAATTAGGCATGTAAATGAGTTTCAATTCTGCCATTACACGAGCTGATGGAATCCAATAACACATGATGTTTCTAACTGAAACAGGACTCATGTTCCATGAAAAGGACTACTGGTTTACTTGGTCCCCACAGATGACCCCCCCCCACACCCAGGGGAACCCATGAAGAGAATCAATATCAATTTAATTATGTCCGCCAGTCAGATATATGTTGAACCTGGCGGGGAACCGGCTAGCCTCGACCACAACAATAAAATACAACAGCTCCAAATGACTTGTGTTTAGATATTGTATCTTGTTAGCTAGTAAGCTAGCATTTCATCTGACGGCTAGTTCAGACGCAATGGTTACATTTTGTATGCGTGAACCAGTGAAATAAACATACAACTAGCAGAGCTTCAGAGTAATTTCAAGGCATCTTTTGGGAAGCAAGGCTAGCAGTTCCTCCCTGTTCACAGTGTTTGTGCTAAGCTAAGCTAAACACATTCTGGAGCCCACTCTGTACTGAACACACAGAGATGAAATGATGATACCAACGTTCTCACCCTACTAGAGATAAGAAAGCCAACGTGTATTTGCCAGAATGTCAGTATTTCTTCAAGACAAACTAAATCTTTGATAAACCGTTACCAGAGACCATAATCATGGTGGAAGAGGCTGACGCCATGCATGCAATGAGTTTTATTTAAAGCACTTACCACTGAAATGCGTTGTAATGGAAGTAAACCATGCCAAGGCCATATAAAAAGGCAGCATTCTGGGAAAAAGAAAGTGTTGGAAAATTGTTACAAACAAGAACAAAACCTCTTCAGTACATTGTAATTATTGTTGTTCACAGCTTAAGGAGCTAGCAGTTGTAAACTTGATGGTGTCATGGCATATTCATATAGTGCATGTTCATTACATATATCTGCACCAATTAAGGGCTACACTCAAAAATATATATTCATTTATTCTTTTGCATGATAACTTCTACCAAGCTTTAAATTCATGCAAGAAACCGTTTTCTAGTAGAAGAAGTTAACCTATTAGAGAATTAAAGTCTTTACATATGCAGTACAGGTGAATTTGTTTCCCTTCAGTGCAAGCCACTTAAACAAATGTTTTAACTAATCAAACAGAAAGAAGTGGGCAGTACCGACCTACATGTGTTAAGGTATTGATCAACATGATAGCAGAACTAAAAAGACATACACCAGAATTACACTATACCCTATAACAGGCATAACACATCATACAAAGATTAGAGTGGGTACACAGAGAGATTCAGCCAATGAGAAACACCAACACACTGAGCATAAATCAATGCATTTTCCATTATCAACATTATTATGTTGACATATCTTTCCTGCCCTTTAAGTATCCCAGTTTGGTTAACCACCCCAGTCTAGCCCCGGCCAATAAAAGCCCTGCTTTTGGGCTCCAAACTCTTTTCGACATCATTACTGCTACCAAGAGAAGTCTGCTCCACCATCCCATCATCGAGCAGAGGGTAGGACCTCACACCCGCACTTCACCGTGGCAATCTGTAATTCAGAGGAGCCTAAAGCTGTCAGTTTGAATCTCAATCCAACCCTCGGCACCTCTGTTTAACAGCCATTCCAAACACTGAAGCGTCAAACCAAACGGGCCTATTCACCCACAGAGAGAGCACAGGCTGGACGCCATCGTGTCACAGCTGATTGGACAATTTAACTCCAGGCCATGAGCAGGAACTGTAGGCAATCTAAACCGAGGCAAATACTTAAACAGTGTCTCATCCACAATAAAGGTTTCACATAGTCTTAAAGTCCTATGTAGCAAGGCTCATTGGAATGACACATGCTCCATATTAGTGAAAGTAAAGACCACACAAAGGTTTCAGATATTCTGGCTGATTAGACCTCTGCTCAGGTTGAAGGTGGGCCGGAGCTTTGATGGGAATTCATTCGGTCACAAATCTTCATCTAACCAATAAAAACGATAAAAGTGCAATTTGTCCCGACCAAACAGGTTCATCAAAGCTAACAGGAAGAAGTCACACAATTAGTCTCAGCCAGATTAACTGAAAACCTGTATGGGTGAACTGTATCCTGTGAAGTGGTAGAAACTTTCAGAGCCCCTGAAGGATCACAAGGGATCTGAACTACTTTAGCATTCCCTTTAAGTTGTGCATTCCGCCTGATACACAGCCCGGTTTGGGGAAACACTGATGGATGATGTGACACTTTACATTACGCATCTAATGCTCACTACTCCTATCAGAAGGCGGAGCTCCGGTAGTGGACAGTCACTGGTTGAAGTGACTGCGGATGTTGAATGTATGGTGCTATGTATATGGCTGCAGTGGCTGTACTGTGACTACACTCACCATGGGCCAAGAAAACAAAACCACAGTAGTTCAGCAATTCAGTAGCTTCAATACAACGCTCAGCTAGCACGACCATGTCAACTACCAAAGCACAGCCAATGGCTGCAGCCACAGTTACAGCAACGGGCCATCACAATCAGCAGCACTGAAAGAGCTAGTTATTTTAAAAAATAAAAGAAATTCCATTGGGACCCTTTGGGGTCTTTGTAGGAACAAGTTTCAAGGCAGCAGTATCGACGTATGAACATGTAACGGCATGAGAGAGAAACAAGTAGAGCCCGACAGACCAACTGTCAAATAAGCAGCAACCTGCAACCATTAATGTGGTCCATTCTTGGGGTCCATATAGGCGGCTCTGTATTCCCTGTTTTATATCAGAGACAGTTGTTAACTCTCCGAGGCTCTCTTTTACCGGTAACCTGAAGATTTGCATTATTTTGTATGTGCTCGCTGTTACAAATGTGCCACATGTAAAGCCGTAACACAGAGTATACAGCCACTCTTGAGCATCTGTATCCGTCCACCGCCCTCACTTCTTGCAGTGTCTCTCTGGCACATAAAGCCCTCTCAGCAACCTTACATGCACTCAACAGTATATCACGTCCATGTGTCCGAAAGAAATGAAATACATAGAACAGGCCGACAAGCAGCTCAATCTTCTTGTGTGCACAGCACTCAAGTTACAGTACAGGAGTCCGCTTGGTCTGCATTCCAGGTGTTGTTGCTCTTACATGTATTAGGACACTGTGGGTAGTCCAGTACTTCTACATGACTTTGCGAATAAAACGCGTTTTTTCTTAAAACATGGTTAATATTGTATTGTAAAAAAAACAAATAGTGCCTGTAATGTTGAATGTTTTACAGCAAACTCACCTTCCAGTAGTCTGGCTGTAAACTGAAGTACCTCTGGTATGCAGATAATGCTGAGAAAATGGTGTGATGAATAAAGAGGGAGAGACACACAGAAGGAGATAATGAACAGTTAGTGACAATGTTACACGATCAAGATATTCAACTCAGCTAAACAAAATGTAAAATCAGAATAATCCTTTGTCAGCAGCTTTTAGCCGTGTTAACCAAAAGTATGAGTGTAGAAAAACAAAAGCAACAACGACAAACATCAAATGCCTCGTCATGAAAATCTAGCTGTCAATTCTTCATTCATTTGGATCCCCATTAGCTTCCACAACGAGGTCACTGTCTCACTGGGGTCCACATAGAAATAAACTATTTAAAATCACACAGGATCAATAAAACAAGAAGAGGCGTAACAAGCCAAATGATATAAAAGGGCAGACAATACTCAAATGATCCTGCAGATTTGAAAGGAAGAGAAAGGTGCTACAAAATAAAATAGAAAACAGCAGCCAGGAGGATTTACACATGGATTCTCTCACCTTTTGGATAGTCCTCCAGCAGGAGGTTGAAGTGGCCCAGCTGGCAGAAAATGTCAGGGTCCACTTTCCCCTCTGCTTTCAGGATGAGGGCATCGTAGCAGCTAACAGCCTAAACGAAGGAGCAAGAGCAGTGTAGAGTTAAAGGGGCGCTACACGGCTGCAATGAACGATACGGATTTAAATGCATATTACAGAAAAACTATCAACGATTAAGTTATAAAGGGTCGATAAAGCCAAGAGGTGATGATCACACACAGCTGACGATATACTACCAAAGTCTTCCAGGGCTGTTTTGCATAAAACCAACGGAATACCCAAAACACAGACCTCGTCAGTCTGCATTTAAACGTCTAAACAAATTCCTCTTGCTCGCCCACACTGCAGCCACTGAAGAGGAAGGATTAGTGAGCGTGTGGGACACAAAATAATTATGTTGAATGCGATACGTCATAATAATAAAACTAATATTCAGATGAGTCAAAATCTGGTATTTTAACGTATGCTATTCTTGTTGAGCTTTGCCATGGCCAAAACAAAATAGACACCAAATACTAATTTCTCAAATCAAATGATTCAGAAGTGTATTTGTCATAGATCTGAAAGCCTAAAGCAAAGGACTGGGTGAAATGAAGTCATCGTACTGTGACATACTGATTCTAGAACAGTTCTGGATGTCCGTACATTTCTTTTCTTGCACAGTTCATTCTGAAGACACTCGGCCCCTTTTGGTCTGTTTGTAGCATTAACAATATGTTTGTGTTCGTAACATGGGAAGCGATGAACTCAAGTATCTAGTATCACAAAAGAAGATCTCTCTCTCTCTCTCAGATGGACCCTGCAACATTGCCACGTCCAGTTATCTGGGTATAGACGTCTGCAATGCTAACGCAACAATAGCTTAGAAGCAATAATAATGTTTCTCATATTTGCTTCTTGTTTTGAAGAAGTTGTAGTAACATCTGACTCTGGACATTTTTCCATTTGGTGAGCAAGAGAGGTAATTCTGATATCAAAGTGCACAAATCTTTTGTAGCAGAAAAACTAGCAACTAACATCCCTCACTGCACAGTCCCACAGGTAGATATCAAGGATCGTTATTTGCCAGCCAAATGCCAATCATCTCCTTTGTGGAATGCAAAAAAACATGTTCTAAAGCTTCTTAAATGACGTGGCATAATTGCATCTTTACAAAAAGATTCCGTATACAACAGAACGATATATTTGTAAGTGACGAGATGAACCGCAGCCGGTCTTGTAATAAAACATGCATCACTCATCACTGGAAAGCCTACGACATTGAATTAAATGCATAAACATCAATGTTGCATTTGATTGAAATAAATGTCATTCTTTGAACAAGTGCTGTGGTGTAACATGTGTACAACTGTTAAAGTGTTGCTAGTTTCATGATCGAATCAATTAGAATTGTAGGTAGACCATGTTATTTAACTCTACCTCATATCCTCACAATCACAGAAGGAATCATTTACACATGTGCCTTTTCCACACACGTCCATGCCATGCAGCACATTGTCACCATGCATTATTACACACACACACACACACACACACACACATCTGAAGTGCTGGCATGATGCCAAGCTTGTAAATTCTGCCACAGGGGTTAGCTACACCCTGCGGAGACAGTGTGATTCAGCAAATTAAAACAATACACTTACACCTATCCTCCAATTGTAAAAAGCACAATATTGGGATGGGACTTAAATTAACGAGTATCCTTATCTTTAGCCGAGTGGACTCTGTATCAGTTTAAACAGTACCTCATGCTGAACTAATACTCTCCCTTCCCCCCACATTTTAAAATGGAAGAGTCCAGAGAGAGGATGTAAAGGGAACTTGGCATCAATATTGATTCATTCCACAAAATTATTTCATGTGACACACACAGCCTTATACATGTGAATGTTATCAAGAAGACAACCCCTACAATCAGATATTATAGGTGTGATGTTATCATATGGATAGGCCTGAGTATGGAGGACACTGACAGCAATAAATGAGTGCATGGCTGAGCCTAATCTGGAAGTACATCCGAAACAAAATAACGTTACCAGCCAGCCCTTCCATAAGAAACCCAGAAGCCACATGTTGAAGACATGGTAACATGGAGTGCATCTACCCGGTGGCTGCGTGTGCACCTATCGCTACACACACTTAGTTAACTTCCGCTTTTTATAATTGGTCATCTTTGTTTCAAACACTGAACGCCTTCGTCGGGATATGGCTTTTTGCAAATGGTGATTAGCCTAGCCACCGCTGCTAGTTAGCTAGCATAACGTTTGCTAGGTATTTTCTTCTTCCCACCCCCGCCATCTTGGAGCCAATACTACCAGCCATTATTTATTTTTTAATGCAACCCTTAAAACTACCACGTTTTGCGTTTATATTTCTCCCCCTCGATAGTGTCAGATGAGATGCACATATAGTAGCTATGTGTGCTAGTGGCAGTTAGCCGCTACATGCTACCAGAGAGTGAGCTGACGCACAACCCAAACTCTTAGCTGCCGTTATTGAGGATGGGACGGAGGGTTTAGTGGGATATTATATTATTTATAAGCAACTTAATGTCTCTCCTCTCGTTAAGGATGTGTGCTTTTACCCTCTTCTGAGGCTCGTTGTCATACTTATAACAGTTGGGTGACAAGGTGTTAAAACATCAGCTTAGTTTAGCTCGACCAACGTTACACATCAAATGTAACAACAGTTGTAACAACAACGTGCTTTCCTCTCCAACACACACACATATACCTGCCGCTACAGGCCCATTGTGTTTATACCGATATCATATTTATATATCATATGTGTTGATAGTATTCATATCGTCCTGCAATTGTACCGTTTGGGGCTCATTTAATATTGATAAACATCACAAGAAATGTAGCGGAGCCGTTTGTATTCTGTGCTTTAGCGGTGCAAATGTTGCCTAGTTGGGAGGTCTGTGCCACTTTATTTCAGGTGTGTTGTGCACTAATCAGAGGAGATATAACCGTGAGAGGAGCAGACACTGTGTTTCCTATTCTGTGGCATACCTTTAACAGCAAGGCCTTCGTTCTGGCGCCATCTTCTTGAAGCCTATGAAATCCAAACAGTGAACTGCAAGTAGAGGACAGACAACACACACAGGCGGTTCCGTGTTACTTGAGGGGGTGGGGGGGTAATCATATTTGTTTATTTAAACATGTATTGCCAAACATTAAGAAGTGGGTGAGACTGTTTACATAGCGGATCGTCTAACCTGTCAGTTTCGGCCAAGCTCTCTTTTTCTTGCGCTGTTAGCTTCGGAAAGTCCTCTTCGATATCAGTCGCTGTTCCCGACGCCATTTTCTCCTCGTCATTACCAGCAACGCCGAGGCTCCGGGCGGCAGCAGATGCGGCGGCGGTGAGCGACACTCCGCACGATTTCATGGGAAAGAAATGGGAAGATCGACGGGACCGAGTGACTCCGGGAAAACGCAGTAACAACGAAAGTGTTGCACACTTAACGTTATCCAGGACTACAACGGGGCGTAGCGGTACTTCTTGCCAAAATCCTCAAGGAAATGATCCCTTCAAGTTACCTTCCACACTCCTCATTGTACATCAAAACACAGCGTGTATTCCAGTGCCAATTTATGCATGAAGTTGATGTAATGTTGGGTTTTAGGAGTGAGGGTTTACTTGGTAATGTCGCAAACTTCCCCAACCATCGGCTCAAAGTTGTTGTAATTGTGTCACATAGGCAAACGCACGCCGCCGCTGTCGACACGCCCTCCGTTCACCCTGGCCAATCAGTGGCCGGCGTGTGCCGCCACGTGACGGTCTCCAGTTGATGTGTTGCGAACACGCGGACGAGCACGCGCACGCACACATCAATATGCACTTCACAAGACCCGCCCCGAACGCCTGCGATTGGCTCCGCACGTTATATTATGATTACGTAACTGTATTGTAAAGCAAAGCTATTGGTCAAAATAGCTGTCACGTATGTTTGTTGCAACGTTGCACAGATAGATGATGGATGGATAGATAGATAGATAGATAGATGTGATGAAGTAATTCGAATTAAATATAATTTTGTGTCATTTTAACATTAAGAGGAAATGGTCATTTCCATCACGCTACAATCAAAGGTGTTTTTAAAACAAAATTACGAATGTGTTTTTAAAATTATCGAATAAAATTGTACACACAGATGTAATGTATACGTTTATTTATTTTCAGAATTTTACAGATAATATTTTTACATTATTTAGATGAAAGTTTTCAAATGTTTTAGTGAAGTCTTTCAGTTAATTTCTTACATGGTACAATCATGAGTTTTTCAATTCTATACATTAATTGTATACGCATAACTGCACAAAACTACAAAATATTATAAGTGTGACTGTGTTATTTTGTTAATTAATTTGACTTTAAAATATGTGTTGTGGTGGAGATTACATTTTTTGGTGGAAAAGACTGCATTTATTGCAAATTACATGTGACAAACAATGTTCACTTTTATTGTCCCCGACACAAAGTAACATTACTTTTGAAATATAACTTTGTTATCCAAACTTAATGCACATTAAATCAAATGTCAGAATATTGCTTCTTCCTTGCTGTGATGTTCTGAAACCTTTAATCAATTCCAAAGGCTGGACTTCATAAAGTGCAGGGATGACGGATTTTTGTAAACCAACACCGGACGTTGGCATCGCACTTGTTCCCTCGACAGATTTCAGTATATTGCAGAAAATAAACTCTGTTGCAAAAACGAGTTTACTCACGCGTTTTTGTTTAGCAAAGATAACCTTCACAACGGAACCCAACTTTTATGATTTTTGAAGCGTATTGCCAAAGTAAATATCTAACGTTAGGCTTGAGAGAACTCCACCACGGTCGTATTAGCACGAGTACACAAAGAGGCTGTGAGGGAGGACTGATATGCATGATGACGTTTGGTTGTCTCATTTAGCCACTTGTTAGCAACAACCTTTTTTAAGACACTTAAATTCACGAGAGGGGTATGGATATGGATTGACTTTGATGTCATTTGATTATGTTGTTGTTGGGATGGAAAATGTCGTATGCAGGACAGATTTTGAAGCCCTCCGAAGCAAATTTGTGTCTTGTGATATTGGGCTATACAAAGCGGTCTGCTGACGTATTTTATATCATAGAACAAAACTTTAAAATCTCTATAGCTTGTTTCAAATTATATTATTTACTTATTTATTATCTAATATGCCACTAATCTAATCAGAGACAGTAGAGCATCTTTACTATCGCCTCACAGTTCATCTCTAATAATCAGGGGTAGAGAATTGAAGATGAAATTTGGAATTGCTCATTGGAAAAATGCAATGTTGTTGATTGTTAAAGACCCCAAGGGAGGACGGTGTCATTTGGTTAGCATTAAAAATTGATCATATTAAAGGCTGGTATTCTGCTTCAGAAAAATTCTTGTTGTATTTGTTTAAATTCTCATTACATCCCCACCGCAATGGCTGCTCTTACATAAAACAGATATCTGGTTTCTGTGGCCTTTGCTGGACTGTAATAAGCCTGAAAGTAATACTCATTACTTTCAGCATGAATGTAATGATGCTATCTTAACAGCTGTGAGTAATAACACTAGCCATGTCTGTTGTTCACGTTCATAATCATCATTTTGGCTTTGGAGGGAGGCCTGAAGAGACGGGCTGTCAGTGTTGCTGACTTGGATTTAGCCGCTGTTGGAGCTCGTGCTGCTTGCTTCTTCATTGGGAAAGAGTTGGCAACACTGGGCTGGGTTTTTTGGGTCAGATAATTAAAAAATATATAGTGTCCTCTTGCGAGATTACCAACCCTAGCTTTAAATTGAAATAGGAGGTCCCACCCCAAGGAAGGACAGCAAGAGGAAGGCCTCAAAATATAGAAAAGCGTAAAGGGTTGGTTGAACTAAACCATTAACAAATCTCAATATCGTTGATCTTTTTCTCTCTTCTCTGGAACCCATTATTAAAATTCTGATTAAAATGCTTCAACAGCGACACCTGCCGGCAACAAAGTGGTGGTGGGAGGCAGACGAGGACGGTCCTCTTCTGGGACCGGATCCCATCAGTTTGCTGACACACACACGAGGTTCATTCCCACCCACAGCCTGCAGTGATTGTTTGTCAGAAATATTGTAGGCAAGTGGTTTAAGGTTTTCCTTTGAGGAAGTAGAGATAAGCAGCCAATTAGTGTAGTAGCAATAATTGTATGTACACAGCACTTGGAAAGTTCTTTTCATATTCAAAGATTTACAGAATAAAAGAATAAAATCAGAAACCAGTGTACTTAAACTGGAGCACGAGTGCACATATATCAAGCAGCAGTGAAAAAAATAAACACATCAAACATAATGTTCATTTTTTAAATTATTTCTGTGACTTCTTGGGTCTTGTATATGAGCCTTACAGCTTAAATTAAACATTTCTGTGACTTCTGGTGTGCTCTATGTGAGCCTTACAGATTAAATCTAACATTTCTGTGACCCCCCCCCCCCCCCCCGTTGTCATCTCGTCTTCCCTCCAGACGAGGCGCACTTCATCTGTGGAGAGAAGGTACCTCCTCCACCGGATAGCATCCGAGGACACAGTATCGCACTCCAAAATGGCGAACCGCGACAAGGGTAAGCAGGCCTGTAAACTAAGTAGATCTTCATCCAGACAGTGACACCGTCCATTCTGAGCAGTGGGATAATCGAAGCAGCTCTTTTAAACTTCCATTTAACAATTTGGGTATCTTTATTTAACGATTCCCTCCCGCTGACTACCCTTTACCAGTGCGTGACCAGTGTGATGCTAACTTGTTGTCAGGCCTCAGAAGTTCCCTTTGTTGCTAATGTATGCTTCTGTCTGTTTTATATTTTATATGTTTCCCTTGCAAGAGCTGGAAGAGGAGATTTACGAGAAGGTCGTGGACCTGACGGAATACGCCAAACGTCAGCGATGGTGGAACCGCCTCTTCGGGAAAAACTCCGGCCCCTTAGCGGAGAAGTACTCCGTGGCCACACAGTTAGCCATCGGGGGAGTGAGTGGATGGTAAATATTCTCCTTTAGAAATGCATTGTGTTGCCTTCAGGTGCTCCTCATTTCCTCTCGTTCTTGGGTTTTCTATGCACTAATATACACGTTGCAAAAGAATCATTCGGACTGACTCGGACATAACCAAGTGCTAAATATGATGTATTACGCATGGTCCCTGGAGCCTTGGATTATTTTCAGATGTATCTTTCCCCCATCTGGTCCCTCCTCTCTCTCCCCTGTTCTCCCTTCTGTCTGAATGGAGAGGTCTGCCTTGTGCTGCAGGAATATACAGTCCACACTCATTACTACTGAAACTCAGAAAGATAAATCCCCCTTGTGTCCATCCTTTCTACCCTTAAATGATATAATTGTGCACTTGGTGTGCATCATACTTAACAATGTGTCTGGTAGACTTTTAAGTGTTGGGCCATTCACTGTCATGCAAACTTTACAGTTTTCGAGATAAGATAAAACTTCATTCATCCAGAGGGAAATTGCTGTGCAGCATTTGCAATGCAAAGTGGGAAGAGTGCAAATTTATAGCGCGCACACATACACCAGTCTAAGTTAACAATAAGGTGCCAATCCAAAATAAGTACAATATTTAATATGCCAAAAATAGTCAACAGTATAGATCATAAAAAATATAAACTTAGGTGGGGTTGCATATAGATATGTATACAGTATTCGTACGACGATGTGGTTAATACAGAATGCTCATGATTTATTTAAAGACTGTTGAAGTCATTCATTATGTTAGATTACCCATCATGCTCTCTGTCTCGATTCATTTCAGGTGTGCAGGGTATCTCTTCCAGAAGGTCGGAAAAGTTGCTGCTATATCTGTAGGAGGAGGTCTTCTGCTGTTGCAGGTATTCTTGCGACACTATAAAGACATAAGGAAATCACTGTGGTGAAATCTGCCTCTCGTCTATGTTTAATTTTGCCGTGACTCCTTCTCCAGATAGCTAACAACAGTGGCTACATCCAGGTGGACTGGAAGAGAGTGGAGAAGGATGTCAACAAAGCTAAGAAGCAGATAAAGAAGGGCACCAATCAAGCCGGCCCAGAGATCAACACATTTGTCGAGAAGGTAGGACCTTTAGTGTGTTTAGTTTTGATTGTCACATTACACATCACATTTGATTGACTTTTTTGTTTCCTGTCAGTATTTACGTTATATACTGAGACACGTTTTCTGTCCTCTTCAGTCCACAGTGTTTGTGAAGAAAAACATTGTTGTCACAAGTGGTTTCATTGGAGGATTCCTGCTCGGCCTGGTGTCTTAGGGTCTGCCAAAGAACAACAGTCTGTATTCCTTCAAATGTTGTGAGAAGCTATAGGGAAACATTATAAACCATTGCTGGAGGGTGTTGAAAGTGTTTCGACAGCAAAGCAACCTATTTAAGATTAGCTTGTAGCTCTGTGTTTCTACACAAGCTGCACTTCCTTTTGTCTACTTTAATACTGTACACGTGACGAGCACCGTCGATTTATAATGTGGGACTTCTGGGATAGAATTCTGGAAAAGTAACGCTCACCGAAAGGTTGTAATGAGGTGCTGATCACTGGAAGTAAAGTAGGGAAAACGTGTCGCGCACTTTGCCTCCATATGCATTTCTATTTCATTCAGATGATGTTTCAGCAGTCAGGCCTGCTTCAAGATCCACGATGGTTGACCCGATCCTTTGGAGAGACCAGAAAGATCCTCTTAAAATACTCCACCTTCCAGGCCAAATAAAGATGCATATCATGCTAAATTATTTTTAAGAGAAGTGTAAATCGGCTATCGGAATGTTTCTATTTATTTATGAAAGAAGAAGAGTATCGTTATCGCTGCCTTGTTGCGCACAATGAAGCCAAGCATAATGCAGCTAAGAGCAAGTAGCTTTAAATTCCCCCTCACACGGCAGGTGGTGTCCACAGGATTCCATCAGTGCCCGTGTTCTATTTTTCAATTCCAGACATTGACCTCAATTATCTTGCTGATGGATAAGCGATTGTTATGCCTTTTTTGAGATATGCCACATGTTTGATGGGTTATGTCTGCCTCCCCTGCATCTTTTTTATTTTTATTTTTTTTTAATGTATTTTGTGTAGCAATACATTGATGCTTTAAGTACCAAAGGCTATGGTTTGTCTACACTGTAAGTTTGATGAAGAAATAAAAATAACAATCAGTTGAATTTTGTCTCGTGTATTTTATGACAATGTATTTTCCCTCTTAACCTTGAGTCTTTGGAGTAATCGCATGTCAAGTGTTTATTATCTGAGTTTTTCTTACAGTGTACCACAGATGTATGTGCCCATAATTAACGAGTAAGTGAAAGTATGCATGCCTCTTTAGTTTACAGCAATGGAGGAAATAGTATTCAGCTTTTACTTAAGTAAATATAGCAATATTAAAGTGTGAACAAACTAAGTAAGAGCCCTGTATTCAAGTAAAAGTACACAAATAGTATCATTACTCTTAATGCAGAATAGCCCATTTCAGAATTGTGTACATTGCTTTAAAGTTGCAGCTGGTGAGGGTGACTTTAATAACCTCATATACTCCTGAGTAGCTTAACCTGTAATGATATAATTATTTGTTGGTTTATATTTTGAATTTATAATCTGTATCCGCAAATTAACTAATTTACAATAACTGCAGTTAAAAAGTACAATATTTGCCTGTAAAATGTAGTCGAGTAGAGGTACAAAATGAAAACACGTCTCAAAATTGTATTTGTTACAGCACTAGTACATTTAGTACACATCTAGTATTTTCTTCTTTTGTGCACGTGTTGATATTTTACAAGTCCCGCCCCCATTCTGAACGTCGCTAGGAGACGTCCCCAAACAAAAAGGTTTCCATGGTAAACAATAACAGCCCGTTGAATGTCCGCAGCTGCTCCGACGCATAAAGAAGTGAATCGACCCGTTTTAAGTGTTACAGCCATGGCGTTACCTTTTCTACCCGGGAATTCTCCCAACAAACAGGTACGTGTACTGCGTTCAGTGGCGCGATAGTTCACCCACGTGTTGTGACTTCAGCTGAGGTCTGCTTTACTGCATTCCTTCAGTTAGCTAGAAGTTAGCTACAATGTCAGCTAGCCAACGTTGCGGATAGGAAGCAGGCCAATTGTGCATTCAGCAGTTTAATTTTCTATTTCTTACTATTTATGACATCAATGTTTCTCAAATTGGTGTTTTTATTTATAAGATTCTTTCAGGTGAAGGGAATATACCTGATCACTTCTAAACCTAAAGTCAGTTCACAGGTTCACTCTTACTCAACTCCTCAATCTTCACATCTTCATCCTCCTAAATTACAGTAAAGGACAATTTTCAATAAGATTTAGTGGAACCAAATTGTGGAATTACTTTTCCCACCTAACAAAAAAATGTTCCTCTATAAAATGTTTCAAAAGGTGCCAAAAAGAAAATCTAATTGCTGTTTTGTAATTACTTTTTTATGTATTATTGTTCACGTCTTCCTTGTTTTAGCTGTTATATTATATTTATAGTTGTTTCACTCATAGGGACTTGTAGCATTACTGCTTATTATCATATTTCATATCTTGTAAAACGTCTTGTCAATATATTTTTCGTAGTCATATCTTATGCATATTCATTTTATGTTCTCTTCCTGCACTGGGATATTAATTTATCTCTGTTATGTTTGTTTATTTTTATTTTATTCTTTGAATTGTGCAAAATAAATAAATAAACTAAACTAAACCATCTGCCTTAATGTATGGTTGTGTAGCGGATAATGTAGCGGTGGGTATGTAACTGATTCAACAAAAATAATGTTAGATATGAGTTGAAGTCACAAACGTCCCCGTTACATAAAGAGGTTTCTTCACCTTGTGTAAACTGTTAAGTAGCGAGTATTGTAACGTTACTTAAGTACAATTTTGACATGGCGTTACTTGTAATGTTACTTCACTTGAGTATTTCCCTTTATGCTACTTTATATTTCTACTCCACTTCAGTTCAGAGGGAAACTTTCTACTCTACTGCATTTGTTTGACAGTTATAGTTGACGTTACTTGTTGCTTTCCACATTGAAGAACCAGTAAACCCATAAATATGTAGTAATCAGAGACTTGGCTGTAGTGGAGTTGAGCATTCTCAAGCACTTCAAAGTCTTGAACTTGACAATAATGTACCGCTACTGAATGTAATATCAGAAGTGTAATTTCCAGGTTATGTTCCTAGTATTATGCAAATACACTTTATTGTAGGCAACACTTAGCTCTACATAAATGCCTGCGTTGTGTGCACTTGACCTGTTCATAGGTTAGTTAATTATAAATGCATCAAGTCATTAGTTGATGTAATGATTGTATACTATAGTAAGCCCATATTACAGTACGTTTTTCATAGAAAGCGATCATTCCTTTAAGGTTGACAGCTGAGTAGAGACACTTTTCTCTTTTCTGTACGACAGCTGGGGAAGCAGAGATTCCACAAATCCCAACAGTTTGAGTACTCCAATGGATTACCTATGCTGGTGGGATTCGAGAAGCCAGGCATTGGAGGAGAGCTGTTGGTTGGCCAGAGGATTAAACCAAAGTATTCTGTCTACCCCAAAGGACAGGGCAGGGATATACCGTCATGGGTAGCCTTCGACAAACAGGTGAATTGATCAGTTTTAAACAACTTCAGCAGTGGCTTTAAAAGTGAATATGTTGCAAACAGCACAGCTAATGTTCTCTTAGTACAACACTTCTATTGGATTATAGTATTGATGAGTTTAGTTTGAAGCACCAATGCTTCACTTGAATTCACATTTGCATATTTCTGTTACATCGTTAAAGAAATCTTGAAAAATCAATGACTTAAGAGTTATAATTTGATGAATCTCTCTCACAAAATGCCCTTTCGCTCCTCCAGGTTCTGTGTTTTGAAGCATTCTTCCAGGAAGCTGTGCCTGAGGCACAACATGAGACGTACAGGATCAGGAAGTGTAAGATCTACTTCCACCTGGAAGATGATACCGTTCAGGTGGTGGAGCCAGAGTACAAGAACAGTGGCATCCCTCAAGGTGTGTGTGATATCACAGGAAAGGTCTAGTCAATGTAGCTCAAATGAAAATGTTTGATTTTATGCATTCAAGACTCCAATTGGCCAAATGAGCCATTACACAAGTCAAACAAGCCAATGCACGTCACTGTGTAATTTAATACCTGTCCCTTACCATTGCTGTGTCGTTGTTCCCTGTGGTAGGAATACTTATTCGTCGCCAACGTGTCCCGCTGCCTCCCCCAAATGATGACCAGTTCTACCACATTTACCATTTCAACATCAACCAACAGATGGTGCTGTACTCACGCACATTCACCATGACCAACTGTGACTCTTTTACGAGGAACTTTCTCACAAAACTTGGGGTGCGCCTAAATAACCCCGCCACTGTACCTGATGACCCTTACAGCAGACACCGGGAAGAGGTAGGAATCAGGTTTTTTATTGTCTTTAGAGGATGAAGAGATTTATAAAAATAGCAATGATAGAATCCAGTATTGCATAGAGGGGAGTTACTTATGTATTGATTATTTTTACCACATGGTCCCTCGTCCAGATTGAGAAAAATATGAAGCCACTTCGGCCGTACGAGAGGCGTGACACACTGAAGCAGTTCCTGGAGCACGACCACAAAGTCCTGCGCTTCAACTGCTTGTGGGACGAAACAGAGAATATGCTCGGGGACCCGCGGGAGCTCATTCTGCACTACTACCTGGGTGATGACACCGTAGAGATCCTGGAGATCATTCCCTCAAACTCTGGGAGGGATACTGTGCCCAAGTTCCTACGCCGCGGCAAACTACCCAAGGTGAGGCACCACGATATAAGTTCATCAGGTGTGTCGAAGTCTCTGGGCCGTGGGAGAGTAGACGAGGACTACATTTGTTGTCAGAGGAATAAAGAAAATACACAGATCCTACAGCATAACGGAAATTGCTGAATTTTCTATAATATAGAGAGAAACATGCTTGACAGGAAACGTCAGAGAAATTGATGAATTCTCAAGGGTGGTAAGGAACATTTAGGGAATACATGAATGTAGCAGAATGTGTTTCACAGCTTGTCTCGCGCATTTAGTGTGCTCATTTTCCATGTCCATTTGCACGTTTTACATGTAGATAGTTATTCCAAAGCGAAAGGCTTGCAGTGACTCTCTTTCTGGTTGGGTGGCTTCTTTTCATCTTCCTCCCACCACCCCTCCCTTCACCCAGGCCTCATTCAGTCTGACAGGACGGCTGCAGCATCCAGTCTCCCTCAAGCATTTTGGCTTTCTCCTCCAGTTACTGACTGAAGCCTAATTCAACTTGAAAGACAGCCAGGCCTCAATCGTGTGTGTGTCGTCCGTGTGTGTGTGTGTGTGTGTGTGTGTGTGTCTGTGAGTGTTTTCAGTCCAGTAATTTTGTTTGTTCTGATGCCTTTTATTAAATGTCAGCCCTAAAGGTTGACCAGAATCCTCCATCCAATGGGATTCCACCACATCCTTAAAGACAGATCCCTTCTTTACTCTTTCTCTTAATTCTATTAGACTGCCCCCCCCCCCCCCCCTTCGTTCTCTCTCTCTCTTGGTCTCTCTATCTCTCTCCTCAGAGAGTGTGCATGAAGATCTTGTACTGTACAGTGTGTTTTGTGTAACAACAGTTTCTGCATGTGGTTGTTTGTTATTTCTCTGTAGCATTCGGTCCAAATGAGGCAGCCTGGACAGATCACGGACCGCACAGTGCTCAATGTGATCGCCCCCACGAGTCAGGAGCAACGCTACATACTGGACAACCTCAAAGTATGTCCTGAATGAATGGACATTACTTTATGGATTTATGAATCCATAAAGTAATATGAGTAATGTCTCATTTGTGGTCGTTCTGTCATCTCATTCTCCCCTTCATCCTTTCTCTCTCTCTCTCTCTCTCTTTTTTTTTCTCCCCCCCCTGCAGACTGGAGCTGTCCATGATGAGTTTTATGAGGACTGTGATCTGACTTTGGGTGGAGAAGTGAATGTATGGGGCAGGAGAGTGATCCTCACTGACTGTGACAACTTCACCAAAGACTACTACCGCTCCAAATACGGCATAGGTAACCAATAGAAGTGTTTGTTTGCTGTAGTGCTTCAAACGTGTGACCTGTTTCTTCAGGTGAAATAGGCATCTTTAAAACACTAGTTTAAAGGGTCTTTGATGTTTCATAGACTAAATTATTAATCAAATAGGATAGATTGATTTAGAGTAACGGGTTTTGTCTGTGCAACAAGAACCTGATCTTTTGTAACAAACTGAATAACATGTACATTTACACTCGTCATACATTTGAAAGGATTTAATCTTCAGTTATTGGTTGCTCATGCCTGCAGTACATTCATCTGAACACTCAGGGGCAGTAAGAGCAAGCACCAGCAAGAGCTATCACCTTCCTACAATATTGATTCCTGAGACTGATGGCAGACTCTTGTTCAGAGGATGAAGTATTTGTATCTGTATACTCACTACGACTGAAATGTTACGCGGCAGCCCCATATAATGTTGTGTTTCTTTCGGTCACTTCTTGGTCGAAGGATAATGTAAGAGCCAACTACAGCGTAAAGCACCACTGTCCGCCTGTCATCAGATACTCTGGCCCTCCAGCACTGGTATTTCTCCATGCCTCCACAGTTAAAGGCACTGGGGACCACAAGAGGCACAGCGCTCCCCAGCAGGAGAAACCCAAGCTGGTCCTGGATGTGTCTGCCACCTTGGGCAGGTTTTGGGGCTTGCTGCATTAGTCACGGTAGTAAACCAGGCAGAGCCCCCAGTGACAGGCCACTGTGATGGAGGGTCCTGTCTGACTCTGAGAAGTCAGAGTTCAGCTCAGGGTTACAGTCAGACCCAGGCTGCTGTGCTCCTGCATGGATGGATTACCCGCTGCCCTCTGATCATTTCAGCTCTCCTCCTGCGTTCCTTTCTTCTTTTAAGTGTTTTGTCTTTTATTTCCCCTTCCTCCGTTCAGAGGACTTCACCCCAGTGGTGTACAAAGTTCCCCCAGCCCCTAAGCCCCCAAGGCATGTGCCCCCCTACAACGGCTTTGGCTCGGAGGAGGACTCGCTAAGCTTCTGCCAGAGCCTGCTGCCCAAGCCCCCACAGAAAGATTTCCACAAGTTTATGGAGAGGTCGGATGAGTTGTAGTCACAGTCACAATCAAATTACTTACTGAAATGTTTGTGTCTCTGTGTGTGTTAGTGGCAGTCCTCAACTCTGCTGTGTATATGCCCCCCCCAGTTGCAGTGTGCTGAATTTCTGTGCCAAGATGGTCACCACCGATCCCTTTGACAGAGACAGGATGTTCACCATCTCCTTCTTTCTCTGCGATGACTCCATCTGTATGTTTGAAACACCACAGAAGAACTCAGGTGAAAAAGTTTGGCCCAACGCTGCACCACACCTGCTCCTCGGACTTGACATACAAATCTATAACTCTCGTGGTAAACATTCGGTTTTTCAGACTCAGTTTCCAGTTCCAAACTCTTTTGAAAACAGATGAAATCGATGACGTTTATTTCAAAGACCCATTTTTTCAGGGATGGAGATATTCCCATCATTGTAAATCAGTATTTGACAGTATTTTCTTTCAATGTAAGATGAGTATGTCATGGGTTCAAGGATGAGATATCCAACCCCTGACATGATGTAACACGATGCAACAGTATACGTCTTGATTCAATTTAGATTTGAATTCAATTTTAAAAGTATAAAACCAACATGAAAAAAAAGGCCAATGCATTCAAACTGCGGACCAAGCACCAAGTGAAAAGAGTCATTGAAATTGATAAAATGAGTAATGTTTCAACATCTTCCTTCCCTCTCTCACACATCATGCCCCAGGTATGCTTACTGGTAAGTTCCTGCAGCGTGGTCGTGTAAAAAAGCCCGGCCAGGAGCTGTTTAAGAGCGAGATGTCTGAGTACTTTAAAGCTCAGGATCTGTACGTTGGCGCTACCCTCAGCTTCAGCGGTATGCACTTCCAGGTTCTGGATGCGGATGAATACACCCTCAACTACATGGAGCAACATGCTGAGGAGGTAAGGAGGGAACTGCAGCGGGGATATTGCTTTCCTGTGGTTTTCTAAGGTTTATGTGGGGTTTTGTATCAAAGGTTTTGGGTATTATAAACACTGGTGGTCTTTGGAGCAGGTTGCCAGAGCTAACATGATTACACGGCCCTCGTTCCTTGGTGTTACGTAATGCTATACCCCATTGCATGTTTGTGTGTAAATGTCTAAAGTTCCCCAAAGCCAACGTGGGAAACGTCCTCAGCAAACTACGATCCCTTCCGGAGGAGAAACAGAGCGAGATCAGGAAGTTTCTGACTCTCAGTGACCCCAGCAACACTGGCTTCATTTCCTATGAGTCGTTCAGGTACAGTAATACAGCCAATATGTGCAGCACACCCCACGTTGCAATGATCTAGTAATATGAGTCTACTTGGATGGAGCCATGACTCAAATTTAAGTCCACCTGTACATATTTAAGATCTGATCATGAAGTTTAATTCCTCTTAACATTATAATGTTAACGATCGTGTGTTTAACCAGGAAGAACAAATCGAACAGGTGGCGGGAAGCTTAGATAGTGTTATACTTGCTGAGATACAAAATGCATGTGATTACGATAAAGATCAAAGGATGTCAATATTACGAGAGGAAGTGACAAAAGGAAGCAATTCTATACATTCTTGGTTTAAAGTTAGGACTGTGAGATGTGGTTACGTCCTATCAGATTGTGTATGTTAATATATTTATAAGCCTGTATGTGCCACAGGGGCCTGCTAACAGGCCTGGACTGCGGACTGTCGGAGCACGAGGTGCTGGTGCTGGGCCGAAGTTTCTCAGAGCGCGAGCAGCCTGAGGCCGACGTGGGCCTGATGCTGGCTGTGGCCCAGGACTTCCTCAAGAAGAAGCCCTTTGAAGAGTTCCCTGACTTGGACAAAGCCTTCACAAGCCGCGACCTACAAAAGTAGGCGGTCGCACACACACACACACACACACACACAGATCTTAGTTTAAGACAAAATACTGTAGCAGAAACACACACACACACACACACACACACGCAGCGTCACAACAAGACATCAATCGTGCAGTCAGTGGCCCCATATCTCAGGGCAACGATTAGTTCCAGTAGTGTGAGAGTGGAGCATTGGAACCAGATGGACCCTGAAGACCTGTATGGCACGTAGCTCTGCAGATCAGAGGACACACACATACTCGGTCTCTCGCTGTCTTTGTGCCTTCCTTCTTTATTCGTGCACAGCATCACATGTTTAACGCCTGTACGCTCCATGGATCCGGCCATCCATACGTAGTAGACCTTTAACTTGGATGAGGTCAGCGGAAATGGATGGTGCCACACAGTGCCACAAGGTTAAGCTGACTTGTATGTTCATGTGGCTGCGTTGACACTCTGAGTTGGTGCCAAATTGTTCATCAGCATTGCTGTAATGAAGATGGCATGACAAGAATGGGCCTGTGGGCCGCCTGGCATCACTGTGGAAAACTCTGGTCTTAGAGGACAAGCAACTTCTGTTTCTCTCACACACACACACACACACACACACACACACACACACACACACAAACACACTGTTTTCATACAAATTCAGTTTGAACATTTTTTCTCCAAATTTCTATATAAAAATGATAGCTTTTTAAAAACCCAACAAAGGCCCACTCATGTGCTGCTGATGACATATTTGCTTATGTGAGATTCAAGCCTCAGCTCGTGTATTTTCCTGGAGCTTCATTAAAAAAAAAAACCACTACAAGTGGCCAGACATTGACTGTATATATAGATGGACAACGTTTCTCCATCTTCACTGTGCAAAAGTAAAGCCACGTCATCCTTTATATACAGTCTATGGTCCAAACCCCCAGTTTTGCTTTCGCTTCCTTTTTCGATACGTTTGATGCCGATGTCTCTCCTTTTCTTTGTGTCTCCAGGACCGGTCGTCTCTCCACCAAGGAGACGAGGACCATCTGTAAGGGCTTCCACCTTCCCCTGCCTGAGAAGCTGCTCGGAGGTCTGCTCAGCAAGTAAGAGCCCACCAATCACAGCAGAGTTCAGGGTAGAACTGTTCAAGGTTCCCCTGCATTTTCAGAGTGGTTTGAAATATGTCATTCATTGTAAAGTGAAGTCCAGTTCTTTGCCCAGAATTATTTCTTGGCTTGGTTGAAATATCTCCGAATCAGCATTTAGATGGAATACCACTAAAAGATGATGTATTGGAAGTAGAGCAAAATGGCTTCATTTAAATCAAGTGGAAGCTCTAAACAGTATGCACCTGTTTCACATCTGGATGCATGTCTGCTGTAGGTTTGCAGATGGGGACGAGATTGACTACCACGCCTTCCTGGCTGGCATTAACTGGATAGAGCACCTTGCTCCCACAGTAATGCCCGAAGACACGTTAAAGGTAAGAGAGGGGAGCGGCAGTACAACATGCAAAACAAAAGTAGCACAGAAGTGGGGAGAGAGAAAAACCTTTTAGATGAAAGTGAATCAGAAAAGCACAGTCGGTGCTTTCTCAGTGTGTGCGCACAGATTTTTTAATTGAAAATCAATCTAAATTTTGCCCCTATACCTGCGATGACTCAGTGGACAAGTGAGCCAAAAGCAGAATCAAGTGAGTTGGAAGGAATGTTCAAATGGACAGGAGGACAATTTATTGTGCACAGAAAAGGACTTGAGAGAGAAGGAGACACACACACACACACACACACACACACACACACACACACACACAGAGGTGGTCAAAAAGGAAGGAAGTAGCTCCTTTGTTCCTCTCTCTTGCATTTGTATCTTTCCTATGTAATGCTGATTTAGCATGCTTTGCCAAAGCCAAATCTAAGCAGAAACAGGTGAGCAGGAGAGATATACACCATGGCACGACAACAAAGGGAGGCCTGCCTGCACAGCATGGAAGTGGACTGAGTCTGTGTGTGTGTGTGTGTGTGTGTGTGTGTGTGTGTGTGTATACCGATGCAGTGCTTACTTCATTCTCCATTTTCCTCTGTCACGGTTTCCAGCTGCTCTTTGCCTTCCCGGATTCTCAGCCCAAACTAGTCTCTCAGTCTCTGCTCAATGACTTTGCCCTCCTTAAAAGGTTCTCAGGTACATTCTGTCTCTCAGTGAGGACACAACAGTAATGTCATGTTGATGGACCCAGATTGACTCGCTACTCTCTGGGTCTTTCTGGCCTTTGCTGCAAGCCATATGCTGTTTAGTATGGACAATTTTCATATTACCTCTATTATTTCCTTTCTTTCTATTCTTTACATTTCATAATCTTGGGACCAATATCTGGGCCTGCTCGAAAGAAATAGCTCAATTGCATTTGTTCTGTAATGTTAAAAAAAAACAAGTAATTTTGTTTCCTAGCGTATGAGGTTTAGTCAGTCTAATGGAGGTTTGGGCAAGCATTACCTTTTGAAACTTTAAGCAAAGCAGTGTTATTTACACAGCACGTTTGCTACACACAGACATCTTTTCAAGCTGTTTAAAGGACATAAAGCAGAGTAAGACAAATAAAGGAGATATCTATCACAGAGAAACAATAACAAAGGACAGCAACATTGTAAAAACAAAGTGGCGTATAAAATAATAAATGATTGGCAACGCTGAATAACAAAATATTTAAATGTAGTCAGACTTGTGCAGTGACTTGTGTATTCCTGTCGTCTCCAGTTTGATGTGAACGCCAGGTCTGGCGCCGCTTGGGCTACAGGGAAAAACGTCGACTATTCTTCCCTTCTGAGGGATGTATTCAGCTTTCCCTCCAACAGCGGCGACCCAACGGCCACCACCACAACATAGGCACAAGGTGGGAGGTGAAACGATTCTGCCTCTCGAACACACACACACTGCTTGTTCTGCAATTAAAGCACACGGTCTGTCGGCTAAACCAGCGTCTGTGTTTTCACTGTGTGCCGTGATGGAGATGTGTAAGAGACTACAGGGGGGGGGGGGGCGGGATGCAAGTGCATGTTTTGTCTTCTTGTATATGAATAATTTGGCGGTAATGGTCTCAACACAAAACTGGAAAATGTATGCTTTAGGGGGGGGGGGGAAGTCCTGAGAACGCTTTCTGAGACGTTTTGTGATGTGCTTGTGTGTTTACACAAGTTAGCGTGAATCCCTCTGAGACATGGCAGAAGACAGGTGGCGTTAAAGCAGAACCATATTTCAGCTCTGGGCAGCGTGCGCTCACTCACATTATGATGACAGGGTATTCCACTGCATCCTCCAACACTGTGCTGAGTAGATACAGAGGGATGGGGGGGAAATGTCCTTGAAATTAATGATTAGTGCTTTATGTTGACTTAAGTTGGCTACATCTACCAACAAGACAGAAGCCCATAGGTGTGGAAACCACATATAGATGTGTTTCCAGGCCACAACGACCTCATATGTTTATCATCAGGGCTAAATCTCACATGTTACGGTTGAAAAAATAAATAAAGTTAATTTCTGTCCTCTTGGTTATCACTCTTCTGCACCTGTTTGAGATGTGTTGAGGCTTATTGTCAGTTATTATTAGTGGTTTATTGTTGATGATGTGATTCATTCTCTTGTATTAATTGGATAAAAACAAACAGTGAGGTCTAATTTATAAGGAACTGCGCCCCCATTATGTGTTTGACTGTCTGTGTGTGGCAGTGTTAGTGTTATAAAAAGGCACAGGTTGGTCAGGTTGAGGCGCCACTGTAACCAGAGCCTGCGTTGTAAGGGGATGAGTCAAACATTAGGTAATCAACCAGCCAATCCTCTCTATGTAACCAGCACACACACATCGCACACACGCACCCGTCCTGCCTCCCCCCCCCCTTCACACGGAGCACAGAAACGGTGCATTACATCACCGCGGGCATTATCAGGTCTTCTCTGTCTGCTCTCACACATACTAAAATATTAGCTTCCCCAGTCACCCACTGCCAAAACACAAAGGGTGACGTCGATGCGGTCGGTGGTGGCAGAGAGCTTCTGCAGTGCGTACTTGGCCTTTTTTGTTGCCTTGTGAAGCACGCTGCGGGGGAGGGAGGACAGCGAGGGAGGAACTTCGACACCTCCTCGTCCACCGCTCCTTTCCCTCCTGTCAGCCGTCTCTTTGCGCCCACACATCCCATTTTCTGCCCTGTCATGCTCTGTGGCACAGCAACAGTAACCTGAATGAGTTGCACCCCTCATCGTTGGTCTTTGAATGTAATGGTTGCAAGGTATCATGTACAGAGCATCCTTCAGGTTTAGACAAATACTATGACCAACCAAGGACAGTGCAACAGTGAGACTCACTGATGTTTTTTCAAATAGTTTTTGGACATAAATGGAGCTCTAAATGGCACAGAGGAATAAGATATATCAAGCTTTGATACACACACAATACTTTTTGTTTTGGTCTTTTGATGGGATTTGTTGACAAGAAGACTGGCTGTATCCTTTAATCCACATCTGTATTAAAGGGTGGCTTTATTTTTGTGAATTTCTGTGTATTTTTCAATATCATCAGCGATTTAACGGCTTCAGTTCCCTATCCAAAATGTCTGTCTGATGTCAAGGTAAAGCAGTGAAAATATTCTAAATATAATGTACACTGATAACGGCATTATTGGGGAGGGCATTGGCGTAATTTACAGAAACATTTTGTCAAAACTCAACCACCACGTTGACTAACTTGTGAATCGAACTTTGCACCAAACGCGGGGATAAAACTGTCATGAATCTGGTTGAGTGACTGCTTTCTGCTGTCTCTCTGTCTGTACTCAGCAGAAGCAGAACGTGGAGGTTTGTTATAAAGAATCTGCTTCTCTTGTTTTGTTCTCGCTCCACTTTACTGCTGTTCTGCGCGGGACCACTGCACGTTAAAAACTGATACACAGGAAGTTCATAAATGTCTCTGGGGTTGAGAGGATCTGAGTGTGTTTGTGCACTTGCAAGTACGTGTGTGTTTGTGTGCAGGCCTCATGCAAGTCTGATGGAGTCATGGCTAATCTATGAAGTCTAAACAGATATCTGAGAACAAGAGGGGAAAAGTCTCTGTTTACTGGCTGCATGCCTTTCTTGTCTCATGACAACAAATCCTGGAGCTGGAAGCACACAGACACACACACACACACACACACACATCACAGAGCACCTGCATTCAGATGTTTTTCTCAGAACTGTTCCCCCAGAGCAGCAGTTTTTGGCCCTACGGTTCACTCTGAATGAGCTTCTGTCAGTTGATATCACGGTGTAAGTAATTTGGCTGCTTCAGTTGATTATTTCACAATTTGAAACCCTTATTTGGGATTGTTTTTGGGCCTGTTTATGCAATGTATTTCCCCCATTCAAAACAGAAAGGTTTGATGAATAATTAACCGGCTTTCGAAGGGAAACGCATGAAAAAGGAGGAGTAACTTTTCATACAAACCGTCGTATGAGGATACGTTGACTAAAGCGGCGGACCAACCGAACCGGCCGATTGATAGTCCTGGAGCCAAGCTGCTAACATGGCTAAAAATCTGTCTTTACCAACTTAAAAGAAAATATAGGCCTGGTTTGAAAAGATTCATGATGTCGACAAACATTTAACAGCATCAATATTACTTTACGTTTAGTTGATGTCTAGTGTTTGCCAATCCCATAGGCACTGTCAATCAAGTTGGGAGTGAAAGCTGGTGTCTTAATTTTTGTTGACACAAATTCTTGAATACTCCCTTGGCAAAATTGGTGACTACCTACCTGTTGGCATGTTACATAAAGAAGTCAGTCGGTCAGAGCCCTTCGGTGTCCCTGGAGGGCTGTTGAAAAGATGGAGCAGCCCGCTAAGTGTTCTCCGTCTGCAACTGGAGGCCCTCTGTAACGGCACTTCTGTAGAGATGAAGAGAGTTCAGCAGACTGTTTTTGGCTGCTCTCCCTCATTCCAGTGGTTCCTCAGTGCCTATGGGGCATTGGCACGGGGAGAGGGGTGGAGGGAGAGAGGGCTAAAGCTTAGACCCCGCTTTACAGGGTCAGCCACTGCCCCAGGTGCACATGGGGAACCACTTAGCTGCTCTCTCATTATTCCATATCTCCTTCTATCGCTGTGAATTTTTCACTTTCTCTCTTTCATCCCTTTCTCTCTCCACGAACCCCCCCGCCCGCCGCCCGCCCGCCCAGGGCTGCTGATCTCATCCCACATGCGATATCATGCACACAGCTCCGTGTGTTTGTGTGTGTGTGTGTGTGTGTAAATGAGTGTTAAGATCATCAGCTACACTGTGGTCTGCACTCACTGTGTCCTAAGCCTCTCTTTGATGCCGGTGTGTTATTCCTGTACGAGACATTATCCCCTGATTCTGAGCACTTGTACTGGCTAACTGTGTTCCCCCATCTGAACTCCAGAACCAGACCTGGTACACTCATCAAGCATCAGTTGTCTTTGGCAGCTGCTGTGACAATACTTTACCTGGTCAAGAGAAGAGAAAGTTATTCTACACTGGCTGTAAATCACAACTATGGGACTTTTTTTGGGAGGCTTTTGGCTCCCAGCGGAGACCATTTTTGAGGCAAACACGCCTTTTCTTTTTTTTTTCTTTTTGCACGCCGGTCCACATAAATCTCCTAAAATGATAGCCCCTTTTTTCATGTAGCTTGAAATAAGGCTGGAGGTCAATCATCCAAATGAAGACGGAATATGTCTGGTGCAACATCAGTCGGTCCATTTGTACCCATCACAGATAACACGAACCAGCTCGAAAGCTTTCCTGCACTGAAGGAAAGAACTGAGAGCTTTGGTTGAAAACCGACAGGGAGAGATATTTAACTCTTCAAGTAGGGGACCAGAGTTTTACGATTGTGTCAGCCCAAATTCTCGCACAACGGAGCAAAGCTAAACGTGACTGGTGTTGGGACGCCGTTGCCCAAAGGCCAGCGAGTGTGCGACTCAGGTGTGACTGAGCTGTGATCTGACCCTGCCCTGCTAATCCCTTTCTGATGAGATGATGACTCGCGTCACGTCAGGTCCAGTCACATCTCTGTTGCCGGTGCACAGCGTGTGTGACTGCCTACAGCCAAGGTGGGACTCCATCAAGACAGGGACAACTGCAGCATCACACTCTTTACCGTCACCGGCTTATACGCCGATGAAACGAGGGTGCAGCCTGACCTTTGGCCTAACCACTAGTGTGAATGGACAAAAAGCTAACCAGGCAGTCACACATCCCTGAGATGGACTTAAGTAAAGGGGTTTATCATAACTGTGAAAAACCTTTCATCAGCAGTTGCATGTATGGATGGCATTACTTAGCTTTTTATTGCTGTCCATTTACCCGCTATCGCTGCAGAAAAACGTCCTCGCAAGTTGTCTGGGAGCTGCTTTTGCGGTGGTATGTCATCTCGGTGAATCCCCTCCTTTTGCTCAATATATCTGCTGTCTCCTCCTGGCTCTTTCCCCCCCGCTCTCCGCCTCCCTTCCCACCCTTCCTCCCCGCCGCATATGGGATTCACATTTGGCCGCGTTGACCATTTCCTTAATGTGATATTATGATACATTATCTGAAGCCATTTACTCCCTGTCACCACCCCTCATGTGGACACAAGCTGAGTAAGCCAAGGAGGGGCGGGCAGATTCTGTCCAGGTGAGTAATGGCCGTTTAATTTGACACTGTTCGCAGTGGTGATCATTTACAATGCCTGAAAGGGTATTCAAAATACCAAACTGTGCTTACGTGGGTCTCTCCCTCTCTTTCTCTTTAGGAGCCTGTTGGTGGTGTATAAGTTTTCAACCTCTCCTGCTGCTGGCTGTAAATCGCCGCTATCGAAGGTGTGTGTGTGTGTGTGTGTGTGTGTGTGCGGGTGTGAGGGAACAGAAGGTGAGAAATTTGGGGGTCAGCCGAGGTCTTTCAGGTAATTGTGCTTCTTAAACTTTTGACCCACTAAGCCCTACTTAGTGTGGTGCTTGCTCCCCTTATTTCCCCCGAGAGTTTTGACTCTGCATACCAGGACGTGTGTGTGTGGTTGTGTGTGTGTGTGTGTGTGTGTGTGTTTTTGATACAATGAGTGTCTGAACATATGCGGTCAGCCTCACACAGCTCATGTTGTTCTTTTTCACCTATTTTGGCAAGGCCCTCATTGTTCTCCCCACGCAGTTTGACCGCCCTTTTGTAATGTAATCAGGCTATAAAGATATATTAGTTTGTCATGTACGAGAAAATACATTAGTTTGTCATGTTGTGCCCTCCCCAACCTGCTCCCCTCTTCTCGTCCGTGTGAGGCACGTTGAAAGAATGCATGCTCAGGCACCAGATGATGTGACTTATTTGTCTGTGTGTTCTTCTTTCCACAACTCAATTAGAGGATTACACACCTTTGACATCAGTTTTTGATATCACTCATCTCATGTTGGTAACTCAAACTGTTTAGAATAAACCCACCAAAACCTGCAAACATTCCAGAGATGCTGAGAGGGAAGCAAAGCGGCTGACGTAATACATTGCAATAATTTGGCAGCGGTCGTGCGCGGTGCCTCAGATAAAACGTATCGCTCATTGTCTCGGGGTAACAGTGATGCCTCCCTCGTTATTAGCCTCCCATTCATCATGCTTTGTCCCCTCTCTATCTTCGGGGTGTCTGTCTTCACGTTGAGCCATGTGAGAATGACGGATGAGGCCGTTACAGTTTGGATCTCCTCCGCTACGCTGCTGGGCTCTGTCGCTGTTGTTTTCATCGTTTCCAATCATACAGGCACGGCACCGTCATATAATTGTTTACAGATGAAGACAAATAATCCAAAATGAAATATCGACCGAGTGAGTAGTGTACTAACAGTTGACCCACTGGGTCCTGTATATTTTTGAAAAAGTGAGTGATGAATGCATTGCTTCTTTTTTTTAGTGTTTGAGAAATGACCTGTTCATTTGGGTGTAATTCTGAACATTTGTAAAACTTTCATGATGAGTGAAGTTGAACATGCTGTAAGCTGCTTGCTTTTCTTTTGATGATATATTCAACATGTATATAACTGTAACTTGCAGGTGGAGGATATCCCAACGTAACTACTTAAAGGCACAGATGCTCCCATCAGGAGACGATTGCTGAGGTGAGTTATTTAACTCCTCTCCTTTTCTCACTTCCTTCCCCTCACCCACCCCACCTGCACACACCCCCACCCCTCATGTCATGGTTGGAGAAAGCGCGTGAAGAGGACGGCCACGGGGGCCAGTTGTTTTTAAATAAACCAAATCTGCTAACAGTTTTATAACCCTGACCTCGTAAAACTGGCTGCAGCTTTTGGTCAGCTCTCTCCTGATGGGACCAGCAGAGCCGTCCAAGGCTGGAATTCCCATTTGCCGCTGTGGAGCGTGTCGCTACGTCAGCTGGTGTGTGTGTGTGTGTGTGTGTGTGTGTGTGTGAAAGAAAGAGAGTGAGAGAAAGGGCGTATGATATATGATTGCTGTGTCACGATCCACATGTGACGACCGTCCTCACAGGCAGAGCATCCAGGCTGCTCCCTCTTTCTGGTGATTTCCCTGTTGAAGTGAAAGTGAGAGAGTGTGACTGTGGGACAGAAAAGAGAGAGAGAGAGAGAGAGAGAGAGAGAGAGAGAGAGAGAGAGAGAGAAAGAGAGGAGGTGAGAGAGACAGAGAGAGGGAGGAGAGAATAGCGCTCAGACAATCTGTGTGTGAGAGAGAGGTAGAAACAGGAGGAGAGGGGAGCTGGCTGGGAAACAATAGTTGAACAACAAATCCAGTGTTGCGTGCAGGATCTCAGCCTCTCTCTGGATACCTCTGCTGCCGGGCGCTGAAGGTAAGACCACCGGCCTCGGTGTCACAAGTCAGGATCAGCACATTTACAGCTACAGGAGGATCCTGTCTAATTGTTTTTAATACCCAATTTGCTGACGATATATTCTATTCTCTAGCTACTTTTTGAATTCAGAGTAAACTACTTGTGTGGGAAATAATGTGTTGCATGTTCATTTTACATTTATGCATTATTACACAGCAGTACGTGCGTGATACACACAGAGTTTGAGCTTAACTTCTGCTCACTATTCCTCGGCTGCACACATCCCTAAGCTCAGGTGCACATTCCTCTTTTATTGCAGGTTTCTGCTCCGTGTGTGTCCAGAAACTGCAAGTGGTTGTGATTAGGAAACAGCGTGACATGATGTGTAATAGGAGGAAACATGTTTGTGTTGGCGCCGGTGGATTCACTAATCAGGCAGTGACAGCGATGCTGGAAGGATATAGCGGAGCTCGCCGAGCTTGTAGGGAGTGTGTGTGTGAGTGCCGGAGCACGAGGTTAATAGCGGTGTGAATAACTTTGGATATGTATGGATATGTGTTTTACAGGTGCGTGCGTTTTTGTCCGTGAGTGTATGATTAACTTGGCCTGTTCTGTTGGACCCTGAGGCTGCTGGCTTATGCTAGAAGGAGATGATGACAGATATAATAGGCTCTGTGGTAGGTAGGAGGAGGAGGAGGAGGAGGAGACGAGCTACCACTTCCATCTAACTGAGAAGGAAAGGCGTGTGTGTGTGAGAAAGAGAGCAGGAGAGAAGGTGTTTAAATGAAAAATGAAGTGGCTGCAAAAGAGTGGGGGATAATGAGAAGGGGGAAGAGAAGGATGTCCAAGTGGGAGGAAGAAAATACATCTGAGAAAGAGACGGGAACAGTGAACCCTTCGGAGGACAGGCAGTGACAGAGAAGGACACAATAAATAGGAGAAACAGAATGAAACTGAGATGTGTGAGAGGGGGAGGAAAGGGGGGAGAGAGAGGTGAGAGTAACAGAGAGTCTGACACAATAGGAAAAAAAAAAAAAGGAGATCGAGACTGTGATCCAAACATCACCTCCAGACATCCATCTCCACTTCCAGTGACACCAGATGAAAAACAGTTTTGCGCAGCGAGAAAAATGTTTTTTCACGTGTGCCGATTGAGTCTGCATCCTCCGCTCGAACCAAAAGTCAAGTTCGGAGAGAGAGAGAGAGAGAGGAAGGTGAAGAAGTGGAGTGGGAGGTGTGTTTGAAACATCGCACGTTCAGCCAGGTGCGGATAGACAGCAATGCTCTGGCAGAGCAGTGCGTGGTTGGTTTTGTGTCTCTGCTCTCATGTTTCATATTCTCACACATGCAAACACACACACACACACACACACACACACACACACACACACACACACACACACACACACACACACAGGGGCCCATTGTGAGTGTGTTTATTTGGACAGTGTTGAAGCTTTCGATAGGCAGTTCACAATGTCTCACCGCCGCAGGAATGTGCTTCTGACAAATGGATGCTCTGCACGAACCGCGGGCCATCGAGAAGATCCTTAACGCCGCCTTGCCAGACGAGCATGTGACAGATCTCTGCTGCCCGCGGAAACCTGCAGTCCAACGCGATAAAACAAACACGCCCACGACACCTTCGTTCGCTCTTTTTTCGAGAGCGCCTTAGGCTTGCGGTTGAATGGAGGAGGATTGATCCAGTTTCGTGCACTAGTTTTAGCCTGCAGCTCGCCGGTTCCCACTGTTGTCTTTTTTCTGACGAGGATGGAGAAAACAGAGGAGGCCGATTTAGGATTTAAAGTGCATGTGTGACCCAGCAAGGTTATAGGGGGTTCTGTTACTACGAAAGCACGTGTAACACACACTGAACATTAGTCAGAAAGAAATAGAAATCTGAAAATATTCATACATATTTGTCATCTGTGTCTTCCCGCTCCGCTGTTTCTGAGAAGCCGAAATTGTAAAGCTGACACAAGCTTAGCTGCGGCTCACATGGCTGCCTGTCATTGGCTGTACACTGCGCTCAAATCCACACTGTTTGTCTTATCTTTATTGGGGGGGATATATTTAGTGGGGAGCTTAGCTTTTAGGAGGATGGCGCGTGGGGAGGGTGAGAGAGAGAGAGAGAGAGAGAGCGAGAGAGAGAGAGAGAGGAAAGAGTAAGTTTGTGTGTGCGTTTCAGGAGCTGGCGTCAGTAGACAGTGGAAGAGATTGGCACTCTGCATGCCAAACTGTGTGTGTGTGTGTGTGTGTGTGTCTGTGTGTGTGTACTGTATATGTGTGTGTGGCTGGAGGACAGGTCTGTGGGTCTGCCCCCCCCCCCCCCCCTACACACACACACACACACACACACACACACACACACTCCGGTCAGGAATCTGCCCTTTAGTTTATTAAAAGCTGGTGAAACAATGGAGGGTGGTGAGGTTGAGGAGGAGGGGAGCCACGGCGAAGCACTGGAGCAAATCAGAAAGGAGTGTGATGATGTAGTTAGAAAGATGAAGAGAGGGAGGGGTAGAGATAGAGAAAGGTATTCATGATGGCTCAAAACATTATACTCCCCCCCTTCCGTACCTGTCATTCCCCCTTAATTCCCCCCTCCTCTGGTGTCCTTTGATGCACCTGTTTTCTGGGGAGCTCTACAACAGCCCGCTGCCACCGCAGACAGACCCGTGTCTGGACAACAACTGTGTACTCAGCTGCCGGCTGGCCCGGGCTGATAAAGTGCAGGATCCCTCTGTAGATCGGGCTCCTCTGCCACGGCCCATGTGCCATCACACACCAGCATCCCAGCAATGTTTAGAGCCCCAGAGCGGCAGCACCAACGGACACACACACACAGACCCCCGTGTGATGTATCTGCATATACGTGTACATGTCTGAGAACAGAAACCCACAAGTGAGGTGGGCAGGGGATATTTATACATGCACCCCACTGCTAAGAACAAAACGTGGTGACGCGCATTGAGAAATTCTGTTCCGCACAGCATATGGCTGGAACAGTTGGGAGGCTTCATGGTGTCACTTCTCATAACAGACTCTGGGATGATGTCATTGTTTCACTTTTACCGCTTCCTCATTATGACTTCTTTCTGCACCTCGGCTCTTTTGTGCATTGCTCCAGTGTGCTATTTCCATCATTGTACTGTTCAAAATCCAAACTGTCCGATCCAAGGAGAAGTCTCCAAATGACTTGTTCTGTCTGGCCAACAGTCCAAAAAAAGAAAAGACATTTCTTGCATTTTAACAGCTTGAAAAAATGAATGTTTGCGGTTAAATAAAATAAATAAAAAATGTATTTGTTATCACAATAATTGCCAATTAATTTCCTGTTGATGGACATACATATATTGATGAATTGACTTATTATATCAGCGCTCAGAGCAACAAATATTTATTAAACTTTCGCCGTTTTGTAAACGTCTTTCTGACGTTCCACTTTCCCAGCGGTGGAAGAAGTATTCAGATCCTTTCCTTAAGTAAATGTAGCAATACAACAATTAAAAAAAAACATTCCAGCTTTCAAAATGTTATTCGAATGAAAGTACAGAAGTATTATCAGCAGAAAATACTTAAAGCATCAAAAGAAAAAGTAGATATTATGCACTAGAATAGCCCTTGACGGTGTTGTTTAATTAGATGTCATATTATATTTAAATCGTTATTTATTGCATCAAATATTAATCTGCAAAGTAACTAATAATTATTGCTTTCCAATAATTGTAGTGGAATGAAATACAATATTTCCCTCTGAGGTGTGTGTGTGTGTGTGTGTGTGTGTGTGTGTGGGGGGGGGGGGGGGGGGGGATCTTTCCCACCGTAGCCTCTAAGAGAGACATCACAATATCTGCACTCCTTAAGCTTGGAATCATCATAACTCCCAAAGTCCTAAAGCTCCAAACCGGAGGGACTGTGGTATGTAAGGAGGGATTGTATTGTGGTTGTGCGGTTTTGGCTCCCCAGATATTCTGAACCCAGACTGGATCTTTTTTGCAGATACTGCAGGCCTTTCTTAAATGATCCGCCTCTTGGCGATGCTGCCAAAGCTGCTTCTACAAAAGCGAAGTTGAATTTACTAAATTTGATTTGCCCTATAACATATGATATGTCTTTTAATAATAAGCAGTAAATGCAGACGTAGCGACAGGTCTCCACACTTAATATGTGTGTAGTTACATATAATGCATGATATTTAATAATTTCATCCGCCCCGTGAGCCTCCAGCTATGGCTCTCTAATTAGTCTTTGAGTACCAGGAACTCTGGTTTTTGGGCCGTTGGGCCAAATTAATTAAGTTGACAATGATGTCTTATTTCCCGCTTAAGCTTCAGTCTTTTAGCATGTCATCACGTACAGTATATGGCTATTAAGTGCATATTTAAGTCAACTGGAGACGGTTTATTCAATCAACTCCGTCGCTTTGCTTTGCTTAATCAGATAGCAAGCTATAGCGTATAAATCTGCGAGTGACAGTTGTCATTTCAGGCGTCAAATTCAGCGATTGTGGATAATTAACAATAATAAAATATGTTTTTATTTGCAGCCCTTGTAAAATCTAACCTCTATTGGTCCAGGGTCTTGGTCTTTTATGGCGTTTCTGCACCAAAATCACAGCATCCAGTCCCCCTATACCGCCCCATCCTTCCCCTCTGATAACAAAGGCACCAATTCGTTGTGATTGCTATGTCTGGATGTCTCGGCACTCCTCAGGCCTCTGCACAACAGAGCCCACTCTCTTTTCCCATCTCGGTGGACCAGAATATCTCTTTCCCCACTTAAAGCAGCAACAGTGCAGCCACTGTTTCCACCGCACTGATCTCTGAACATGGGACTGCTGTCACTGATGTCAGGGCAGCGGCTTTAGGATGACAGAACCTGGACCACATAGACTTGACGTACCTAAAGTCATAACCATGACCTCACTCAGTTTCTTGTCCCAGACCGCCTGCGATCCCTGAATGTGTTTTAACAGAGATACGGTGGCTTCGCTTTTCCCAAAAATTCCGAAGTTATTTACTTCGATCGAGCTGAAATTTCATGTGTAATTCAGAATGAATCAACTTGTTGTGTTTTATGGAGCTCTGCTGCCAACAGAGCTGCTATTTGTTATAAAAACAGTAAAGCCCCGAGGTGACGTGGTGCGTTTTAATCCAACACTCCCAGACATAGATCAGACCTCAGGGTTGCAACAGAGGCGTGTTGGGGATAAAGGAGGAAGCGATGGAAGCAGAAACATGGAGAGGATACCAGTAGAGGAGGAAGGCTGCACATCTCAAGGGGGATTTGTTTTTGTAGTTATATCAGAAAGACAACCTTGGGTTTGAGTGGACGATGTGGTCGATTCCAAACGATAGATCCAAGAAAGACACAGACCGTAACCATTCAGGGTTTGCCAGTCATTATACTTGGATAAGATGGGGGGGGGGGGGGGAGTGGATGGGTGGATCCAGCTGCTGTTTGTGAACACCCAGGGCTCTATAAATCTGAGTCCAGGGCAGGTGTGGGTGAGCTGGGGGAGAGGAGGCCACACTGGCCCTTACCCTGCCCCGAACCTCTTGACCTTTGTTTTACTTCTGCTTCAGCCGGGAGGCCACCAGGCATCACACACACACACACACACACACACACACACGATGAAGCGCTCACAGTGCAGTAATGAACTCGCTCACACAGATAGTATCTCCATATATTCTCCTGAAAGCCCCCGTTATCTGAGCCAGCTGCCATTCATAGCTATGTATTCATACCACCAGCTTTCAAAGCTCAAGCACGAGTCTCCAGAAGAGACAGTCATTATGATGTGTAGTCACCTTGTACTGAGGGATGTCCTTGTTTGCATGACAATGCATTTAGAGAGCAGGGCTGCTTCATAACAATCAATAGAAAATCATCTCTTTGCTGTACATAAATAGATAGTATAATGGGAATGATTGGCTCGCTCCACTAATTGTTAATCAGAGAGGACATGGCTGGCTGTGGACCAAAATGACAACATTTACGGTAAAATAAAGTTTATTTGGTTTGTCCTGGTGTTTACTAGGTGGGTCACTCGTGTCATTATCTTTGTTTGCTTTACTTCACAGTAGGGCCAACCTGTTGTCTGTTTGACAAAAACACATGTTCTAGTGGGCGATTCGTGATTTACAGTTCCATTCTCATGTTTGATCTGAATTGATTTAACATGTTTTCACTTTATAAAACCCCTTCAGGGATTTGAGTTTAGAGGATGTTATATCACATATATTGTCTGAACCTCCCGGCAAAGCTGGATTACCATCTGGGCAACTGCTGCTGAGAACCAGAATTCTTAAATTCACTGCATGTGCAGAGTTGAGAGACACCCTAAAGTAAAATGTTAGTCAAACCTGCAATAATTATGTGTTTTTTTTGTCCTCTTAGAGGGCAACAGAAAACACCACTTACATATTATCACCTTTTATGTTAATATGGCAAACTATTAAGCACATATGTGTGTGTTTACGCATCCAACAGACATGCAGCAACATTAGCATTCATTTGTAGTCGTGTCTCTGGCCATCTTTTTCTCATTTTTCTTATTTCTTGCAGTATAGCTCATCTTGTGGCCGTGTTTTTTTAGAAGGTTCTGTACAAATTCTTGTTTTAAAACTTTGGTTTATAATGTGCTCAGATAGTGCATATTCACATTGTGTACCAGACTAAACTGACCAGGGACAAGTTAGTATTATTGCATCAGAAATAGGAGCACATGGGTCTCTTGACACTCTTTAAGGAAGCTGCCATATGTTGTTTGCTGTATGAAGAGCAATTAATGGGAACTTTGCGACCACATGGCACATACACCATGCACAGAGGGTGGTAGGTGGGGTTCCAGGGGGTCGACAGAGGCCCAACAGCAGGTTTTTCCCCAGTGTTTCCTTGATAGTTATGAAATATATATATATTTGAGTTATTCTTTCTTCAAGCACAAAGGTGACCGTTGAGATATATCTATTCAAATAAGTACAAAATGATCACAATGAAAAACATACCTCTCTAGATGAGTGTTTATGTGATAAACGGAAAAGCTTAAAAGTCATTCATTTGTTTTTTTTAGAGTTCAAACCGATTGTAATTGAACAGCTTGGAATGAGCTCCTCCTGCCATGCCTCCATGTCCTCAGCTTCAAAGAGTTGGAGGTGAACATGTAGATATCTTCCAATTGTCCTCCTTCATTCTCATCCTCACGATGATTAAATCCGTTAAATGACCCCGTGGTCTACACTGCACACGAGACGGGGATAACAGTCACCGCCGCCGTAACGCTCGGCCCGGTGCGGCCGGCAGGGCTGGACGTGCTGATGGGCGCTGGCTGTGTGAGGAAGCCTGCTGCTCCGTCCGCTGTGTAAACCCTGCAGCACATGTTCAACGGGCCAACAAAACATCTCGGGGAGTATTTATTTTAACAGGCCAAAGGATACTTTCTCTCAAGAGGAATGTTAAGGTTAAATGATTCCCCTTAGAAAGAAAAACATTGGGGCTGGAATTGGGGGGTATACAAAGGTTTGAGGTGAACTTGATGTGATTTCAGCTTACGTGAGGAAATCAGTGGAGTCGTGCAGCTATGAAGATGGATGCTAAAGAGGGAGCTTTGATAGAAGCAGTATTTTGTTCATTTCCTCTGCTCTGACTGAGCCAAACAGTCCTGCTCAACAGTGTAGTAGTTACTGCCACGTTCACATGCACCCACTCTTATGTCCACGCACAGGTACACACGAGACACTTATAGACACATCTTCCTGACTTAGCCGAGGGATAATGTAAGTGTTTACTTACTAGTTCTGACATGGGGGTTCTTCATCACTGAATATTTACACACAGCAACTGTAAAGTGTAGCTGTTGACACAGCTAACGTTAGCGTGCTAATATATGATCCATTTAGAGTGAGGAGTGTGGAATATGGTCGACACACCTGACCCAGTTACAACCTTATGCTGTTTAACAATAATTGAACCTGTTGCTGTGCCTTAACCAGGTCTCTCCTGAGAATGAGACCCTGTGTGTTGATGAGATTACCTGTGTAAATAGATTTGGTATAATTAACAAAAAAAAAAGAACTGGAAAGATTTGAAAATGCATTTCGCAGAAGTAATTGCCTGATATATGACACAAATGTGAACTGGTTGCACTCCGTTTCCATCTTCAGTCAACTGGACTGTAGAGGGGGCGGGTCCAAAGGTCTGGACCCGGGCAAGAGAAAACTGTATGTCAATAACATCAGACTGAATGACAAAGAAAAGGTCAGATGGGTTTAGCATAATGTGATACTTCCTGCTCATTCTAAGCTGCATGAGCACTTACTCTGAAAAACACATTTCTCCTTGGATGCACTGCTTAAGAAAACAAAATAATACCTGCATTGACGAATTGTTGGCAGATAAATTATAGTAGTTTTCCACCTTAAAAATATAATATTTGGAAATCATGCTCAAGGGATATTTCTCTTTTATTGGACATCACTGCAGATGTTTAGACATAACTAAAATGTAACACTTGAGTTTTAATGGCGCAGCAGAGTCGGTGTGTAAACTCCGTAGTTTCCCGTTAACGCCCAAGTAGTAATCAAGTGTTAAGAACTTAGGAAGAACTCTGTGCACAGACTAACTAATGAATTTACAAATAACTGTGAAAAGTCAAGTTACCGAAGACAAACTCATTAATGTGCATTTACGGATGAATCAACAGAAAAAAGCCTTGAACACATATTAATATGAATGTCAGGTGAACAGTATAAAATACATCTCAATCATTACACTCCTTTCTCCTTGACCCCACTCACACACACACACACACACACACACACACACACACACACACACACACACACACACACACACACACACACACACACACACACACCTCTCCTTAATTCACAACACATTGCCTGTTAGCAAACCTGCCTGAGCCGGCACCAAGCTCCTTCTTAACACGAACACTATTGTCAGGAGCACAATAAAACTATGAAGGAAAAAAAAAAGAAAACGACATAAATACATGTGAAAATATGCTGCGGGACTGGCAGCGGGTTCTCAGTCATGAGAGGGCTTGTTGGAGAGCGATTTGTTTTAATGAAAAAGTCTTTCCTGGGGAGAGGAAAGGGCCCGGCTGCAGGCTGTTTGTGCATGGCTTAAGTTTCTCCTCTGTAATAAAAGCACCAGGACTTATGCGTCTACATGTGTGTGGGTGTGCAGGGGAGACCGTGGAATAAAGGAGACAAAGTAGGCAGCCAGGTTCAGAGACCCCCACACACACACACACACACACACACTCATCATACAGTCAATCACCCAAAAACTGGCAAAAATACCTATGAGAATCAGTCTGGACGCAGCTCCATCCACTTCAGGGAGCATGTGATCTTTTCTACAGCACAGAGTTATTCCCTTGGATGTACAAATAGACATAACATACTGGCCACACACACACAATATTGTTTCTTTATCAGTGCATGTCTTCCTGTTTGTCTCCCTCTTACAGACTGTGGTGGATCCAGACAGTGGGGGATGGAGCGGCCCGACGGAGCAACCCTCCTACCACCTTTCTCCCTCCAACTCGCTGACCTTAAACCTCCGCTGTACTAGCAGGACCAAGAGAGACACCCTAACATATAAACTTGGATGAGAGGCGGAAAGAACTGTGAAGAAAGACAGTAAGAGCGAGAGACATAAAAGGACACAGAGACAGCGTTGGCGTCGGACATCCTTTTGAGGATCAAGACCCCCGGGGTGGTCTCATCATGAAACCTTTCGTCTCTGTGGGCCCCCCCTCTGGCCTGCTGCTGGTCCTGATGTGCTGCCCCCTGCTGGGCTTGGTCCAGTCCGCCAGCAGCAACAAGGCCAGCGATAACGGACACCCACACCTGGGAGACAGCGACCCAGAGCGCTGCATGAGGCACCACTTTGTGGAGACCATCACGCACCCGATTTACAAGTGCAACTCCAAGGTGAGGCCGACACAGACCCACACACGAACCTCGCGGTGTTGCCAGCCGCTCACGTTTTGTGGTAGCAAGTTGTTTAAAGGTCACAGGGCCAGTCGTCACCTGACAAATGAACTCATTTGTTACTAAACAATTTGTTCCAAAGCAAGCCTCGGAGACGAGAAGAAAACCCACACAGCACCGGCCCAAAACAAATCCCCCCAACGCTAACTTAATTAGTCTCAGACACACTTTTCTCTTTCTAGTATTACTCTTGTTGCCCCACGAAAGCCTCCTCCATTTGGCCATCTCTTTCTCTCACTTTATCTCCATCCCTCCTTCATTTAGACGAGTCTCGCCTCGTTTGTGTGTGTGTCTGTGTGTGTGTGTCTGTGTGTGTGTGTGTGTGCGGTGCTGGACACGGGCCACGCTGCAGACATATTCTGCACCTCAGCTGGGACGCAGAATTGGCTGAAGTGGACGTCTCCCTGTCGGCCTGCTCTCTCCTGCTCTCTGCCAGGGGCTGAAGGGAGAGCGATGGGCTGTAGAAAGAGAAAGAAAAGTTACCTAATGGTACGAAGGCGTGGCGCCTCATTCCTCTTTCTTTTCCCTGAAGTGTCGGACAACTCAGACGCATCCACTTAAGGGACTGATGACCCGTTGAATCACGTGGCTGTCAATTTCCCCCGTCCTTTTTCGTCGTGCAGTTGTTCAGCTAGCGTGAGCAGCTCAGTTCTTTGGTCTTTTTTTAATATTCTGTCTCTGAGTGCACTGAGCAGGTGGCCAAACCGCAGCTCCGCTCAGGGAAGTCAGGGCTGAACTCACTCACAGCATGAGCGAGGCTTTCTATTACAGTACACAGAGAACTGATGGGACGCCTGGCTCAGCTGTCGTTTTACACCTCAGTATTTCCAGTTCACACAGAATCCACCTGCACATGGACCTGCTCAGTGTCTGTGTGTGTGTGTGTGTGTGTGTGTGTGTGTGTGTGTGTGTGTGTGTGTGTGTGTCACCCTGCCATGGCCCCAGACAGGCTTTTGTCAAAGTGGGTACATGGGTGGCGACACACAGCAGCTGACAGAAGGACATGACACAGGAGTCTGTTTAGGGAGGCGACAGGAATGTGGTGACCCACAGAGGAATGCCAGTCAGACGGTCACAACACTAATCAGGCCAGTGCTCTGCGTGTGTGTGTGTGTGTGTGTGTGTGTGTGTGTGTGTGTGTGTGATCTGACTGGTCAGACTTGGGGAAAGCTTGATACAGTGGTTTTGTCCCCTCAGCACACATACGTACATTCCTCTGGATGAGTCTTCGTGGTGTGAATGTCTGTGTGCGACCCTGAGCTCCGAGCTGCGGCAGGTGTAGGAGTGAGCGACTGCTCTCTTTGCTATCTCTCAGTTTGCAGGTGCAAGGCCGAAGCTAGCAGGAGAAAAACAGACAGCTTACTTCTAGACTAAACTCAAACACCCTGTCGTCAACCCACGACCGGGGCCTGGAAATCATGAGACTGTCTGTGCTTTCTTAACGTTTTTTCTCTGCACGCTGTGTTTCCAGATGGTGTTGCTGGCGCGCTGCGAGGGCCACTGCAGCCACACGACCCGCTCCGACCCCCTCATCTCCTTCAGCTCGGTGCTCAAACAGCCCTTCAAGAGCACCTGCTCCTGCTGCCGGCCGCACACCTCCAAGCTGAAGGCGGTGAGGCTGCGCTGCGCCGGCGGGACTCGCATCACGGCCACATACAGATACATCTTAGCCTGCAACTGTGAGGAGTGCAGCTGAGCGGGGAGCAGCATCCTCCCACACCCTCAAGACTCTCAGGCTCCTCTTGGCCTCGGGCCTGACTCGAAAGCTATCCAGAGAATTTTGGTTGATTATTGGATCGGAAAATTGCCCTTAGAGGACAGCGGCTCAAGATGCTCGCTGTTATCTTGGGAGCGATCGTTTTGGAGCAATCGTACCACCCTCACACAGAAATTGACCTGCAGCCTTTGGGACTCTGACAGAACATACTATACCCGCTCCATTATGCGCATTCAATCAGTACAAACCATGCGAAGCATATTCCTCCAGCACACAAGGCCAGACACCACAAACTGCTGCTCCCATGGGCCACTTGGAGACCCTCCTCGCTGCGGACACGCACCGCACTCATTACAGGCCTCCGTAATTCATAACACACATGCTCACGAACCCCAGTATGAGAGCTCGTTACAAATATCTGTAACGGCTTTCTGCCAGCTCCATAAAAGAAAAAACACAAAAGAAACTCCACCACGCATTTGACAACAAAACAACACGCCTCGTTAAAAAGCAGCATGGGAAAGGACCAGGCTCGACGAGAGCCGAGCGGGACCACGTGAGCCCGGACCACGTGGCGGACCCATAGAGAGGCACCTGCCTATCCATCCCAATAACATTTTACACACTCCCTGAGGACTTTCATTTAGCTGTGTTAAACATGAGCGATGCTGACAGCAGAGCTCATCAGGTGGACTATATAAGAGTGGAGGCAGACGTGTGTAAGAGGAGCTCTGAGGATGAAGGTTAAGCCAGCGCCTGGGTGGTCCTGTGGACTGTCAATAGACCATCAAGGCTCTCAGTGTTTCATTTTCAATGTAATCTATTCTCTTTGAATCTTCGTGATGCTCCCGTCAACATTATTGAAACTGTAGCCGCCGAATTTATGAAAAGTGCCGCTTTTTGCCTGTCGTGTATTGTTACTTGTGTTTTGACTCCTGTCAAAACAGTGCTGTGGTTGCTCTGCGTACGTCTGTGAAGCCTGTATATGTTTCCCTCATAGCCCGCCGTGATGAATACAGAACTTCAAACTCACAGGGGATTCATTTCAGTGTCTGTGTGTGTGTGTGTGTGTGTGTGTGTGTGTCAGGCTTGTACACGTCTAAAACGTCATCAGTGCTTGTGGTCAGTTTATCTGAATTAAAAAGTGAACTACTCAGTCACGTTGTACCAATGGTGGTTTCTTCTATCATTAAAAAACTCACCACAAAAACATGCATATATTTTGAATTTGAACAAAATGATGGGAGGTTTTATGGAAGAAATAACAGCCATAATCATTTTGACTTTATCAGAAACTGAAAACCTCTTTTTTAATTTAACCACTACTGAATATTTAATGTTGAAATTTAAATTGAAACCACTGAGCAATGAAATATCTTACTTTGAAATCTATTTTTATGATTTGATGGGGTTTGATCGCCAATTTGAAATTCCCAGAAGGTCATCCACAGTTGTGGATAAAATTAAAATACATTATTCATGTATCCAGTATAAAATAAATACTTTTCAAATTCAGTTCAATTCTGATCTAAAAATTCAACTGGCTAGATCCAGAATTCAATATTTGAGATAAGAAACTCAAACCAAGGATAATAAGTTGAGCCTGAGAGGATGGATCAGACGTTGGTCCTCTCAGTCACACAACCCATGAAAGAAAAGTGCAGACGAACGACTCGAAACTTCAGACTCTGGAATTTGCTGAAATGTGTGAACCTGGACATTTCTTTCTTTAATTGCACTGCTTGGTGGAAAAAAACAGTAAAAGAAGGGAATGCAAACCAGAGAAATTCAGGTTTGAAAGTATTATATTTCAATGCAATCAGTGCTACCAGCAGCTTGTAGCAGCTCTGATACAACTCTAAAGTGAACAGTAAGCAGAACGGCTGATACTGGGTCATACACCTGTTTCCTGCCTCCTGAAACCTGTTCATTGACCTGCACAAACTCTCCTTTCTCTCTCTTTCCTGACTCCTCCTGGCCTTTTGAGTCTGAGTAGAGTCTGAATCTTTAAGTCATGCTTTTGGGTCCAAAACAGTAACATTACAACATGCATCATTTCCTGTGATCACCTCCTGCACATGAAGGCGATTTGTATCCAGCACAGGAACGATGGACTCCACCTCCAGCTGATGAAAACACATTGAACAGGCAAATAGTTTCATAAATGGAGTTTGATTTCATGAAAATCTTTCGGATTAGAAGTAGTTAAAATTCAGTAAATACAGCTGTAGTGGGTTTCATTTTTCCACAGGGTTTTCACTGGAGCCAAGAATGTGAAAATAAAGCTATAAAAATAAAGAAAATTGGAGATAGACCTCATGACAATGATGAATCTCCCTGTGTGGATTAATTAAGTAACCCCATTAAAAACCCTCCTCACAATGTATGCGAAGAGCGTGACACAGCCAGGAGTGCAGAGAGCTCTTTATGGTTTTTCACGTGCACTATAACCCTGCACAGATGTCTTTGTTGTTGTGTTCAGAGCTGAAACGTTACCCCTCCCCAATGTGAAGCAGAACAATATATGCTCCTCCGTGGACGTTTCAATCCCGACTACAACTGACAGCACGACCGGCTGCTTCACACGTGAATACAATAAAACACGCTTTCCCCTTCCACTCTGGAGATTAATCCGACTTTCTCTGCCGTCTCCTTTCACTGTGTCTCTCCTTCATCAACACGCACACACACACACACACACACACACACACACACACACACACACACACACACACACACACACACACACACACACACACACACACACACATTAGTGGAGAGGAGGCATTTTGTGACATGAAGCAGGAGGTGTAATTATTTGGGGGAACCAGTGTGACAGGATGACAGAGGGGCAGGTTAATGGCTGTCATTCGTATACTAACTGTGTCCCAGCAGAGAGACAGGAAGGACGTGGCTGGCAAGTTCCAGACTTTCTGACTAAAGAAGTAGAAACATCATTCATCAAATATAGTTTTTCATCTCTATTTCCAGGTGTGAGGCAGGCACATGTGGTCTTTTTTTTTCACCGCCCCTTCACGTCAGCAGACTTCACACACGTTTGTTCATCCTGGGGTCCTAATCAGAAGCATCCAAGCGTTGAATAGAAATCATAGAGAAAAGAGGCATTTTATTGGACGGCACTATAGGTGCCTCCTTGTTAAGGAGAAATTCACATCTGTGTGTTTAGCATTCCATTAAAGTGCCAGACGTGTGCTGGAGGGTTGACAATACGACTATTCACCGGCTCCTCGTCTGTGTGGTGCTGAGGTTTGTGATCGAGCTGTCGGCACATACTTTACTGAGAAAATACGAGTACAATAATGTCAGTGGTGCTGGAGCGCTTTAAACACTTTTAACAGTCTGAACACGGTCACTGACATGATGGAACTCTTCAACATGAGAGCTAAACAGGAAGGAACTTTTTTCATATTTTTATAACATTTCAGTGAGTATTTTACTCAATACATGTGTTTGAGTGTGTTGTGGGGCCTTATGTGACGGCCGAACACTTTCTATGACTGACAGTGAGGCTTAGACAGAAGCACAAGCTGGACCATGTCCAAGGCTTAAATGATCATATAAAACGTGAAATCTGTATTTATGAGGTCACTTTTAACAGACACATGCTCTCTATTACAAAGAGGACAACGTGGTCTCGATTTGTGGTGCACTAAGGATAGTAATTGAAAGTTTAAATATCTGGTAAATCTCTTTGTGACTGTTGAGATCGTCCATAGACTCATCAGAGCTGGGCAGCTTGGGGGTGTGGCTTGATTAGCAATATTATTTATTTTAAAATAGTCCTAATTTGCCAAATTATTTAGAAGTCTATTTGTTGAAAGCTGAAGTTGATGTGCATTGTTGTCTCCGTTAGGCATATGCCTGTGGGGAGATCATGCGTTCAGTTGTGTGTGCGTGCGTGTCTGTCTGTCCACGGCTAATCTCGCACACTACTGGACATCAACTTGATAGTTACTCTGCTTATTTATAACTCTGTGCTCAAGGGCCTGTCATGGTTGTGGTGATTCACAATTTTTGAAAACTCATTTTATTGACTGTTTTATACCATCATTGAATGCTGACTCCTCACTCCTCTTAGCCGGCCGGTAGGGGCTGCAAGTGATCAGCAACTGCTTTCAGTAGCAAAGGGCAATTAAAGCTGGCCTTAACTCGTCTTTCGCGGGCCACATTTTGGCTCTTTGTTGCGGCTCAACATCTGACTTCCGTGTTAAAGTTTGGTCTCATTTTGAACTGGAGCGTCTGCATGCTCGATTTGTTACGATCCAATACAGTTATCCACCATACAGGATGAATAAATCCTGGTCTTTGTTGTCTTAGCGAACATAAACCACAAAATAAATAAAACACACAACACAAACCACCAATTCAAGGCAGTTCTAAAAAGGTGAGTTTTGATTTGGGATTTGAACAGAACAAAAACGTTGATGAATTCTCTCGGCAGATAATATGACCGGCATATTATCATTAACAATCAAGCATCAGGCCTAATAATCTGAGTCCGTCAGTGTTTTGAACCAGTGGTAACTGGGAAAACATTGTGTTTTGCTAACATTGTCGAGGAGCAAAAACCTCAGTGACCACTTGGAAATATCTTCCACTTATTAACTCTTTTCAACATTGACATTTTCCCAAGAAAAGCCTCTTTTTTCCCCCACAGGCGCACACAGTCTGTCTAAGACAAAAACTCTATGTGAAGTCCAGGCTTTTGCTGCCCTCTGCTGCCAAACCAGAGCGGTCTCTGTGTCTCCCAGTGAGGAATATCTGCTGATGAAAAGAAAAATCAGTGCGGGTACAGTATCACTTCCTCTAACTCACTCATATACTCCGTAACGCTGTTTGTTTGTCTCCTGCTGAGTCTTGGATAAAACCCTGCAGAGAGAAAACACTCTCTGTGTTGCTCTGTAGCTATTCTAAACTGTGTTTCTAAACTTCACCTCCTACACAAACACACACGTTTTCATGGCGACGTCTGCACCCTCCCCCTCTGTCTCCAGTCTTTGTGCATGTGTGTTATACTGCCTCACCTGTCCACCTGTCCACCCTCAGACACAAAGGCAGGTAGACAAAGATGTCTATTTAATTGATGCAAAGATACATTTTTGTAATTTGGTAATAAAGCCGCAACATCTTGTAATATTATCGGTAATCCAATGAAAACTGAGCAAGACTTGTTTAGTTATTATATATCAAATAATATATACAATTTAAGTACAGCCTTAAAAATGACCACAGCGAGTGTTGCAGTAACATCTCTCTGACACTAAGAGCTTGATAAAGATAGGATTTAACTGGCTGTGACCAACCAACCACAAGAGGGCAGCACAAACTGAAGAATACAAATGTGCAGCCAGTTGATGATATTATAAGACAACAAGTGCAAAGCCTTTGAGTTATTGTCTGCACAGTCAGGATTTAAAAGGTTAGTTACTGTGTTGTCTGGAAAGGAGAAATAGATCAAATGAATTCAGCTTGAAACTTATTACCACATATACACATAGTGCTTTTGTTTCCTGAACTACGTAACTGATATTGTGACTGACTGTGGCTGTAACTGTCAGGAGGGACCATTCTTTCATTTTTATTGTTTTGGCATCATATGTTTTTTTTTTTATTATAACAAGCTGCTGTATCAATTTCATTTTTATTATACTGCAGGCCTGGTTATTGAGAGCCAGAGCTCGGAGGCAGACAGGCTTTTTAACAACTCAGATTTACATTTTTATTTATGTTTTTGAATCAGCACATCTGATAGAGAGACACCGCACTTATTTGCAAACTATTGAGATCATGAAAGTATCACAAATCAAATATTTACTACTAAATAATATCCGATTGATAAGAGAAGGCCTGGAGCGAGACAATCATATCACCAACAGCAGGAACAAAGTCCGCTGCCACATTTTGATGGTCTGGTCATATATACAATATACAGGGATATTTGTGTACATTTGTATAGATTGAAATATATCTTATATTACTACTTCACCCTCAATCGACACCCCTCACTCACCCATCAAACGGATCACACGTAAATGGACACCAACACACACACACACACAGAAACACACACACACACACACACACACACACACGGGCCCCAGTGCACGCTATCATGATGGGCCCCAGTGCACGCTATCATGATGGGCCCCAGTGCACGCTATCATGATGGGCCCCAGTGCACGCTATCATGATGGGCCCCGGTGCACACTATCATGACGGGCCCCGGTGCACGCTATCATGACGGTTTCCGGTGCACGCTATTATGACGGGCCCCGGTGCAAGCTATCATGACGGGCTCCGGTGCACGCTATCATGATGGGCCCCGGTGCACACTATCATGACGGGCCCCGGTGCACGCTATCATGATGGGCCCCAGTGCACGCTATCATGAAGGGCCCCAGTGCAAGCAATCATGATGGGCCCCATCGCAAGCTATCACGACGGGCCCTGGTGCACGCTATCATGACGGTTTCCGGTGCACGCTATCATGGCGGGCCCCGGTGCACGCTATCATGACGGGCCCCGGTGCACGCTATCATGACGGTTCCCGGTGCACGCTATCATGACGGGCCCCGGTGCACGCTATCATGACGGGCCCTGGTGCACGCTATCATGACGGTTCCCGGTGCACGCTATCATGACGGGCCCCGGTGCACGCTATCATGACGGGCCCTGGTGCACGCTATCATGAAGGGCCCTGGTGCATCATGACGGGCCCCGGTGCACGCTATCATGACAGGCCCCGGTGCACGCTGTCATGAAGGGCCCCTGTGCAAGCAATCATGACGGGCCCCAGCGCAAGCTATCATGACGGGAGTTGGGTTTGCCTTTTCGAGGGATTAAATATTGCGAATGTTTCACTTATTAGTAGATTTTGTTAGAACATAGTCTTATACCATTCTAACCCACCAACAACTGCCCATTCCTGTGTAACACATTGTTGTAGTGAATCTTCTCTGACCCCCCTCCCCATGCGCTGCTTGCACGGCCTATATTTATGCCCCTGTAACTGACATAAAAAAAAAGTATTGTCTCAGCAGGTCCATGAAACCCAACAAACCTCCCCAGCTCTCAAGGCAGTGCGCTGCTCTACTATCAGTGGGCGGAGTCTGGTGGGAGTGGGCCTGCCCGGCGCTTTTAATACAGATGCGCACCTCCATGCGCTCTGCGTTCAGCCACGGCAGAGCGGGGGGAGAGACGGACCAGACAGCACCATGACCGCACCCGGCAACACTTACGATGTGATCGTGGTCGGCGGAGGAATATCGGGTAGGTCTAACATCAGTCAACTTTGTCGCGCGCTGCAGCGTGCGCAGGCGGATGGGAGTCAAACTATAGACTGCGTGAATCCAAAACAATCGCTCACCTCTTGCCGCTGCGCTTTGTGCGAGATAACCGCACAACTGTTGCACAAGAGCTGCTCGTGTGTTGTTGGCAAGAAAGTGACACAGCCGCTGTCGAATTTTCTAGTCGTTTTATTTGAACACAGGCGTTTAGCCGGCTTTCCTCCTCCACGGTGTGACATCCATTTTCTTCCACGAGGCGTCCTCTCCTCTCCTCCGCACCGTGTATCACCGCAGCAGAGCATGTTAAGTAACAGCTAATCAGCCAGAGCATACTTTGCATTACATAAGAGGAGGAGGAGGGGTGGGGGTCTGATAAATGATTCGTTGTTTCTGTCTGATATGACTTCAATTGCATTATGCTCCTCATGAAAGCTCTATACTTGTTTTTATTTTGTCTACATCTGCTTCAGCATACATTGTTCTCCATTATGCATAGTGTGTGTTGCAAACGTTGCTGATGATGCTGTTTGCCCCACTTCTTCTTCTTCTTCATAATAACATGTCACGTGTGTAATAGGCTGTTGTGGATGTTAATTACAAGCTCACCATCACTGACTGATGGTCCCCCAACAATAACAATATTAGTACTAATGTGCCCTCTGGTTTCTGGTGTGAATAACAATCAGATATCAGAATATTTACAGGCGGATACGGTGATATCGATAATGCAATGATATTTGTTGGGTTGACCATTTGTGCAATTTATGATGTCAGTAATGAGGATATAAAGGCAAATAATAGAACAGCTGCAGTCTAATGATTTCAGAAAACTACATTATTTTACTGTTTAAAAAACATGAAAAGACTACATAAATGCCACATGACGAAATGATGACCTCCAATAAGACGATATCTAGTCTCATCTCACAATATCAATATAGTATCAATATGTTGCCCAGGCCTATATGAAAGTGCACTGTCTTGTTAAGTAACACGTGATTTTATTTGAGGAACGGGGGTCACTATTGTTCCCGGAATGGGAATATTCCCAAACTGAATGAATGTCCCTATTGTCTGAATTACAGATTGTCTCTGTATTTTGCCAGTAATTCAGAAGATCACAGATTGCTGTCGTCTCATGAGTACAAAAGGGTTCCCACATCCACGTTAATGTGATTGTTCCTGTTATTCGGCTTTCACAGACAAAATGTAGCACAGGCAAAAACGCATTTCCTTCATTAGTGTGCAATCCTCCAGTTTCGTGTTTTTGTTTTTCCCTGTGCAGCATTTTGTCTTTGTTTTTGGTTTTTCTTCTATCTCATGAAACTTTAAGCAGGATTCCTTGTTGATGAAAACAATCTATTATTCCGTAGTTGCAACAGAATAATAGGGTCAAAGTCTTGGAGATGTTGATTTAAGTATCTTGTGTGTTGGATCACAGAGTTGCAATGTGGTATCACACAACTTGGTCTTATCAAGTTAGAGCTATAAAGACAGATGCACTCCCTTTATAGCTCTACGACTCAAGTTACGTGTGCAGATGAGCAGTCAGTCTTTCAGGGTCAAAGTGCAGCTGGAGGATTTAAAACCCGTCAACTTGTTATGTTGAGAATATTGTTTTGTTTTATAGAGATTGAACCGAGAAGAATGAATAAAAACATCGACTGCATATCAGAAGTGGACGTAGTCCCCCTCCCTGTCAATCACATGTTAGCCCCGCCCTAAAGCATACCCTGCTTTATTTAAGGTCTATTTGACTCTAAATGGACCATCATTTACTAAATGAACATCATGTTGTCTTGAAGAAGACTTGATATTAGCGATTGAGATCATAAACTCATGTTTACAATGTTTACTGAGGGAAACAAACAAATGAGAAGTAGAGTCATTTACTCATCGACTTCTATACAATCAGGCTTCTTTTTGCAACCAGAAGAGTCGACCCTGCTGGCCATTTGAAAGAATGCAAGTTTAAAGCGCTTCCCTATTTGGCTTCACTTTCCTGAATTGAACCTGTTCTTTCGGTTCCCCCTGCCGGGCCGCTGTCCTCTTTCTTTTACACTGACTGCTGGCCTGCCTGCACGTCCGTCTGTGTGTCAGACAGTGAAGAATTTAGGTCAGTGTCAGTTCAAATACCAGTCAAACAGGCAAAACAAATGCTACAGAAAAAAAGTTAATCGAATAAAACTGGCAGACAGCCCCCCCCCCCCCCCCCCTGGCCCTTGCCTCTCCCCCCTCTCCCCTAGTGTCACATTAGGGTCTCGTAATTACACCATTTGTTTATACTGCTGCCCTTTACTGGCTTCCATTGAGGTCCACATATAACAATCACTGTCCAATCAAAGGACAGATGAAACATGGGGGACAGGGAGAGCTCTCTCCTCCCTGTGCTTCTCTCCGTACCACCCTCTCTCCTGAGATGTTTGTTTCTCCATTGGCCTGCAAATGCAATTGTCATTTTTCCGCCTGCCAGCCGCCCACCGGCAGAACTGTGGCCCTGGAGGGGCAGCCAGCGCTTTCTGAGAAACATTAAACACTTCTGACAGCCTGTTATCAAACCAGCAGCAGAGAGGATGCAGAGGAAGAGGGGGGAGGAAGGGGAGGAAGGGGAGGAAGGGGAAGAAGGGGAGGAGGGAGGAGGGTGCGGAAAACAGAAAAAATGGCGAAGAGAAGGAGGGAACCACTTCTTCCTGTTATGTCTCAGCAGCTGTGAATGTGGGAAAATCAAACGAGGCAAACTGGGGAAACAAAGAGAGGAGGAAGGAGGCACAAAGACGAGTGTCTTATAGAATTGGGGAAGAGAGAAAGAGACATTAGTGCTTACGAGGAGAGTAACTAGGGAACTGGAAAGGGGATGGAAGCGTTGAAACACTGTGCAAAAAGTAAGTGGTGGTCGGGACTCTTTTGGTCCTGACTTGAGTCAGCCCATAGTGCAGTTATCCCCGATGAACTGTGCAGCAGATGATTTAGAGAACTTGGCTGCACTTGCTGGGCTGTGGCCTTATAAACTCTGCTGTATTCCTCCTCTCCACAGGCCATCACCCTGAGAAGTCCGCCGTAAAGTTAATAGTCTATTAAATTAGATCATGCTTAATAGAATCGAAGGGCCGGTTCTCTTGAGGAGGTTTTCCATGCGTGCAGTGACAAATTACATTTGTGAACCAAATGTGTTGCGTAAAGGCAAGGCCGTATCGTCTTCGCTTTGGGAAGGATATTCTGTCTCGAATGGCTTATAAGCACAGTTGTGTTTGTTTGCAGCTCTATAACCCTCTTCAGCTGCAGCTGGCTGACAGTGAGGGGCAGTGGGTTGCCAGATCATGCAGGCCAGGTATCAAAATGAGCCTTTTTCCTGCAGAAAACTCACAACAAACGTGCACTCCTCTGCACAGCTCGGACCAGCAACACTGTGAGTTAAGATGCCACCGTTTGAGATGGGGAAAATGTCCGAATCCTGTTTATTTGACAGGGACAGTGCACCGCTTCTTAAATGCACCTCAGTTAGCTATAAGCTAAGCAACAGAGACAGAGAATAACTTCTATGTCAAGAAAATCACCACTGTAATATAATCACAACAACATTAAGGCAACACAACAACAACCACAAGATTTGACAATATTAAGACACGTCATAATCCAAACTTTCACAGAAAAAGTACGAGTGTATACAAATACAAGAAGTAGTGGAGGTGCAGTGGTGGGTAGTGGAGGGACTGTTCTGTGGAGTTCACGCTCATCAGCGCTGTAAAATAGGTCAGTTGTATGTCCTGATGCTTCATGACACACATAGTAAACAGAAAGCATGTGAGCTCTGAGGCGCTGGCTGTTCTGCACTGCCCCTTTTGATTCAGTTTGTTCAGAGTTGTTTGTACAGTAATGTAAAGGGGCTTCACACACAGGACACATAATTCACACTAAGTCCCGCCCCTCATATGCACACTGGCCAATCATAGCGCAGCGTTGGCCAGGTCTGACGAGGGTCCAACAACTATCTGGCTCCGCTCCATGGACTCTCTCGCAGTGGTTTCAGATTTTCTTCATTTTCAGGATGGCTTTGTGGAGGCAGAGAGACGTTTCTACGTTAAAAACCTGTGTAGCTAACGTTAGCAGAGAATGTAGCACATCGTTAAATAGCATTAGCACTTTGATGCTACGCTAGCTTCTGACAGTATACTGAATGTCTACACATGCTGCGTTTGCTTTGATTGTAACAGAGAATAAAGACCTACCCGGCTTTACAGGAACAGCATTGTGACTTAATTTCATTGTCTTCTGTCTCGCTCGCCAGGTGATGAGGTTTTACTTTCACACTGTGATCTGTAGCTTTAGCTTCTTTATCTTTTTAACCTGTTTACTGCTGAATCAGCTTGACATCCTGGATATAGCCTTCAAAAGCATGTTGTTGACCCTTCTGTCTGCGTCTCTCTCAAATCGCTTTTTTTAAGTTTTTCCATGAATTAGATCATATTCATTCAGGGAGTGCAGTTAGTTACAGTGTGGGCTCTATGGTAACGTGGCTCTGACAGCTTGTAGCAGTAGATATGAGGGGCGGGGCTTAGGAAAAGGTTAATTGACTTGACTGCTGTATCTTTATTTTCAAGATGGGTGTATAAATATAAATATATATATAGAATATATATTTGAATAAAGATATTTAGTTATTCTAAAAAATATACAGATTTTCTGATTTGGTAAAATGTGTTAGAGACTGGAAGCAACTGAGTGAAGTATTTAAGTATGGAAGTCAAACATGAGTTTAACACTATAATTTAGTAAAACAACACACATTTTATGGGGACCCACTCAAATGACCACCTAAGGGTCCCGGGGACTCGCTACTGTGAACACCAAACTCAACTCCCTGTAAGTTGAGCTGAACTCACCTGAACTCAGTCTGAAAGCTCCTAAGGCACCATGAACCTTCTCTGACAGCTTGTCTACAATCTATGTCTGCAATCCTGGAACACCACTTTCTCTATCCAGCTGTGCAAACATGGGAACCGGTTGGCTGAGCCGCCACATACAATCATTAGACGGACGCCTCGTGTCTGTTTCCATTTGTAATTTCTCTGCGTGCCTGCGCCTCTGTGTTTGTCTTGTGTGTGGAAGGTAAAGCCATGAGAACTGTGCAGCTGTAATCTCAGCTGTGTTCAAATTATAAACGATGACACTGATTGTGGTGAAAACCCACATGAAGCTGATGGATGATTGCACAACACAAAGTCCTTCTCTCTCTCTGTGGGAAATGTTCCTATTTTCTTTTTCTGTTTTCTGTCGGACAAAATGTCTTTCCAGCTGTTTGATTGCACTGACTTTCTGTGAGCTGCACTGAGCGTTTGTGTGAAGGTAAACTGTAACGTTAGCGAGACACTATTCCTTCAGTTTAAATACTTAAATAATTAAATATTAAGAGGTCTGTGGGGATGCCCGGCAACACAAACCCTGTCTTGCTTACCATGCTAATAATTTTTTTGCCGTGTCATTACCATTCATATTTATATAACCAATGTGTTTATGATTAAATGCACACAGTTCTTAATAGATCTAGCCTTTTTTATTTTGCTTTCAAAGAGCACAAGATTGATACATTTAACTTTAAAATGTCTGGTCCGGCACACAACCCCCTATAAAGTGGCGACTTGTCATCCAAACATATACATCTAACAAGAGTCAACTGCATCCTTCTATCTGTAATACTGTATCTGGTGATTAGAGCAGTTTTCATCTATAAAATATTCCCTGAAAAACTCCTGTCTTCATGCCAACACTCTTACTCTCCTGTCCGCTCTTTCTCACGTCTGTCTGTCTGAATTTCAAGCCATCGTGTAATTGCTTTACAATATTGCTCCTCAGTGTGTTGCCAGTAAACAGCCAATCCGTGTCCAATCAGTGTCGCTGAGAACGTGAGATGGGGAAAATGTGATTGCATGCGTGTCTCGTAAATGTCTCCCCCTCTGGATCAATATGGAGCCTTGTAGGTGGTCCCACTTCAAGTGGCTCACTTGTCACTCAGTAATGGATTTTCTTTTGTTTGGGTTCCTGTGAAAAGAACACTTTGCCGAGGTGCAGACAAACACAGAAGTTTTCAAATAAAATGCACTTCGTCAATTGTACGACGTGGTATTGCGGGTTGCCATTTTTAAAACATCTGTGTCGAGTGAATGAAGAAATTGCGGTCGCTATTGATGGTAGCTTGGCTATTTAAAAATGGTGGGTTTGTGCAGGACGTCCCCTGACGTGATAGTAACAATTCTCTCTGACCAATCGGTGGTCTGCAGTGTTTTAACTCCACCTTCAAGTATCGACTCAGCTTGCGCATCATTGTGCATCTGTTATCGTTGCATCTGTGCTGCTTTTCAGGCACTTAAACCACAGCATCCTGCACGCAAGGTACTAATCTTGTTGGTTGTGATTGGTTAACAAAAGGTTGCCTATTGGTCAGAAAACAATTCAAAGCATTGTATCCCTATAAGGGTGAAGAATAAGTGCCGTTTCATTTGTAGATTTGCTGGTGGATTCTGAGCTGAAGGTGCATGTCAACTCTCATCTGCTGTCAGTGAAGCCTGCGAATGTGATTTACACCATCACACATGGGAAACACTGGGGGACAAAACATGGCATGAGCAATTGGGAGGGAAAAGACAGGTGGTAAGCCAGACGTGGAACGAGGGGGAATACTGAGGGAACCGAGTGGCAGTGGAGAGATAAATTCTTAAATTAACACGGTTAGACACATTTAAGTTATGACATAATCAGGCTGACAACCAGAAAACAAGAAATCAGGGAACCAGACTGCTGCAGCTGTTAACACCGATAACAACCATATTACACCCATACATCCATTCTCCTGAATCCTGTTCAGAGTCGCAGGGGGCTGGAGATAAAAGTGTCAACATATTCCAACTCCTGACCCTGAACATTTTCTAAATGCTTTCCAAGAGATCTGCCACCTAAATCCAACTCTCATTGGCCTCTGACTTCCTCTGGGATTAATCGTCTTGTACGTCGATATTGCCAATAATCAATGTAACCGACGGAGCCATGGTGCTTATCATCGCTGACTTCACTCGGTGATCTGGGGAGGAAAACAGCCACGGGCTTTAAACAATACACATTCAATCGTACAAACAATTATATTGAGACATATTTGAGCGGGGACATCTGTGTGTGTTGTGTTTGAGTGTCTGCAAATACAGTTACAATACAGTTACAGTGACAATTACAGTTGTCAAGGAAACAGTGTCTGCCTCTATTTATTTCTCCAGCACATAGGGCAGAAAGTGAAAAGGAGTGTGACTAGTGTGTGTGTGTGTGTGTGTGTGTGTGTGTGTGTGTGTGTGTGTGTGTGTGTGTGCGCGCGCATGCTTAGCGTTGTTGATCTGCACAAAAAGTGCCGGAAACTCACTCCTGACTGTCGCTCACCTCCAGGCTCAAGCACATAAATATGAAGCGTTTCTGAAACTTAAATAAAATATAAAAGCCAATAAAAAATAGTTTGGTTTTATTTTTTTCCTGTCAAAACATCTATAGACTAGATAGACTAGACAATTAGGTCAACCAGAGCCCCAAGGTGATATGGTGGAGAGGAGATGAGCATTGTGTGTGTGTGTGTGTGTGTGTGGGGGGGGGGGGGGGGGGGGGGGTATACTGCAGTATAGGGAGAATCAGAGGAACAAATTCACCTTCATTACAGCACCACGGCTTACACACATTCAATCTGAGCTCATTCTTTGTGTCTTGTTTGCTTTAGATACTGCACGTAATGCAGCAGCCTTCTATTGCACAATAAGCTGCAGGGACGGCCCCAAGAAGTGGAAATGCTGAAATAGAAAATACACATTAATGAAGCAACACTTACAAAGGCCACAACTTACTTTAATTCCACCTGAGAGAAACATATTTTGGATGTCTGTTGTTTGTTAAGTAATATAATCTTTACTCGCAGAAAGGTTTGGAAAATTAATGCCGTACAAATTCATTAAAAACACTTTGAAACGATATAAAAACAGACGCACAAAAGATGCATTATTAGCAGCTCAGTGAACTTGATGTTTAATGAGCACAAAGCCTCAACTCCCTCTCTGCCTCCCGCTTGGTGCCGTGAGAATGTCTCTTCGCTCCGTTTCCTTCTGCACACACTTTTTTGTCGGCCTACAAATGAGAATTGTGAGCCGTAGACGTACAGTACAATCAACCTCCTTAAATGCACATGCACAAAAGGAGGGCAATGCACTGCTGAATGCACACCAGCAGCGCCACAGATGACAGGACGACTGCGCTTCGTTTGATGAATATGAAGCATGTCTTTAGGTGCAGAAAGCCTCTGACAGCAGAGGAAATATGTGAGGAAGAGGAGGAAGAGGATAAATCTGTGTTCTCTCTCTCTGATTCTCTGTGTTTTTTTTTTTAATCCATTTGGTATCCCCCCCTCAGGCATATTTGTCATGGCTCGGAGTAGATGGGAAAACAATTAAGGTTATGTAAACCCATCTTGTTATGTAACCGCTCTTGAAGTTTTAAACGTTGCGGACACACCCACTCAGCCTGGTGAATGTCAGTGTGAATGGTCGGGAGTGTGGGGTATGCAGTTCTTCTTGCGTCACCGTGTGGCAGCAGCGAAAGAAACAACTCGAAGGAAAGCAGATGTTTGTCCAGTGGTTTTCTCACTTAGCCTATATAACAGATTTTCCATAGGAAACATTCCTCAAGTTAAAGCATGTCATTTCACGTCTTTCTTTGGGTTTTTCTGCCTCCCTGCTGCATGAGTTGAATTTGAATCTGACCCTCTGTCTCTCCTCTCTGCTGAAGTTCAGTTGATTTTTCCAGTAGTGCAGCTCAGTCCTCTTCTTCATTTCATGGTGGTGGGGGGGGGGGGGGGGGGGATAAACAAGGGAAGGGGGAGCTCAGTCTGAAGTCTTTGAAGTGATGAAAGCTTTATACTGATCTATTCTTCATATTCATACTCATATTTCTTTATTTTTAAACAAAATGATGCCTCCATTAAGCCAAACAAGCTTTCTGATCAAAGCGATATCCCAACAGGATGCTACTTTTTGCAGTGATTGCTGTAGGCATAAACAAAGAGATGCAGACAGATGCTCTTTGTTTTTTTCAGGACAGAGACTGACCTTTGCGGCTGAGTGCAGGTAATAGCATCAATTTACCGGTGAGAGATTTGTGAGCCTCCTCTTGTCATGGCTAATGCTTTCTCCAAAGCCTGGCAGGCTGCGTGTGTTTGTACAAGGAGAGCGGGCTGAAGTTGGGTAATACGGGACAAACTATGTTTAAACTTATACAAACTTTGCTAGCATCAACAGAGCTTAGCAGGATTTGGAAAGAGAGCGTAAGCGGGGCGAAGACGGGACGGTAAGAAAGGAATTCAGGAAAATATTTGCACAGATGTGGGTGCCTGCTGAGAGTGTAGCTCTGAGGTGTATAGATGCACACCAAAGGTTTACGGAGGGGCTGTTTTTCATGGTTTGGGCCAGGGCCCTAAGTGTCATTGAAGGGAATATTAATGCTTCTATCATACAATGGTATTTTGGAGTGCTTCCAACTTTGTGGGAACAGTTTGAGTGTAAATAATGACTTGACTAGCTGGTACAGATCTCTGCCATCAATCTCATCAACCACACCTTTTTCTAACAGTTGGAGCATTGTTATGGCTTGTGAACACCTTGCTGAAGGAAACTGGCTTTGTTACATAATCATGCATAACCCATCTATGTTTATTTAAATCACAGTGTGTATATATATATATATATATATAAAAAGGAAGAACAATCACCTGTTGACTGTTTCTGTGCAACAGCAACAGTTGTAGCCGTTATCTCTTTGGTTGCGCTTTGAAAGATAAACGGAAACCAAGACAGAAGTTGAAATAATTAGAATTTTGATCGCAGCGCTTTAAGCGCGTTAGTGAAGAAACTTCAGAGAGATTCTCTATTTGTCTCTAATCGAGCGTGTGGTGTTGTTCTGGGAAATTAACAATGAGTAGGTCGTTGTGAAACTGAATACAGGAACCTCATTATGACATAGTCTAGCCTGGAAGGAAGGTTGAGGCCTCACTCTTCCTGTGGGCCTGGCCCTAAATTGACCTTTAAACTACTGTTACATTAGGTAGATTAGAGGCTCAGTTGGAAACATAGATATGCATTTTTGGGAAGACTCAAATCAGAATAATCAAATACTTTGCACTTAAGAAATGGAGTTTTGTTCTGCTGTGTCTCGGTGTAAGAAAATATTTGGATAATTGATAAAAAGTAGATGGTTCAACAGTGTACAAGCAAATGTATGGCAAGGAGTCGACTACGACTCCCAAAACGGGACCTTAAAATGAATGTCGTGTGCTAACAGCCGGCAGAAGCTTAAGATTACACCGTTCTTTAAAATTCTCGGTCAATTGAGGAGGAATTCAGCTACTATCGTGCTCTGGCTGGCCTCCTCTCCTCAGCAAGGACGTACTAAGTGGTGGCCATAACATGAACCTTTTAAGTTTGTTCCATAAGCCAGGAGACTCTTGTGTTTATATTTTCAGTAACATTGAAGATAACTAACATTTCTTCCCACTTGGGAACTCTGTTGCATCTCCGGCTGCGAGCTAGGCCTTGCCAGCCCAACGTCAGTGTTTCTCCTCACTGCTGCTCTTCTGGCTGAATGGGATCAAATCCCTGCAGTAGAAAGCTTTCCCCAAAAGACTGAAGGCTGTTATAGCTGCATATTAATGCCCATTAACAGTGAGTGGCATCCTGTAAGTAACCGCTCATCTTCATCTCATATATATCGCTCTCTGTCTCTACGCTGTTTCTGTGCTTTTAAACGTCTACAGCACAGATGTAGTCCAGTGCTGCACGCTAATCCTCTGCATGTGTGTGTGCACGCCTAAGTGCCTTTACGTTATGTCTTTTTTATGGCAGCGATAGCGTGAGGTCAGTGTGTGAAGAGCTGTTGTTTTGTCATAGACTCTGTGTTGGGTCAGTCAGTATATGTGAACGTCATGCTCTGCTCTTCGTGCTGCCCTTTCTTGTTGTTCACATGATCGGCAGGTCAGCTGGTTTGTCGTGGAAGTGTTTCTCCCCTTTCCCCCCTGATCTCCCATCTTTCCCATATCAAGTCATTCCAAAGGCAAATGTTAGGTGTTTCATCCCTCACATTATACTCACAAGAGACCTGTGTACAAAGAAAGAAACGACACGCTGTAAATCAGGAAGGAACACAAATCAAACGGACATATTGAACTGTAAATGGTACCATGGTGGGCTGACTCGCAGATGAAACACGCTGTTTGTTTCTCTACAAAAATCCATCCATTCTGTCTGAAAGTTACCTAACACAGCCTCACAAAGACATGAAAAAACATGTCAAGAAAGGCGTGGCACTTACCCAATCTATCATAAAGTTTTACAGACCTTATCCACCGTTGTGTGGCTCTACTGAGAGAACACTTCTAGGGAATTAAGGCTAAAGAAAAAAGTAGCACCTTCCCCACAGTCCCACATATTTCACATTCCAAACAGACACCATTGTACACCACCACATGACAATAATGACACATGACAATAATGCACAATCAGTTTACAAGTGTAATCTTGCCTATGTGTGGTGCAGGAAGTGTACTGTATGTGCCCTTACTCACGTCTCTGTTTCTCTGTCTGTCTGCAGGTTTGAGTGCAGCGAAGCTGTTGAAAGCCAATGGACTGAGCCCTGTAGTCCTGGAGGCCAGGGACCGGGTCGGTGGTCGCACCTTCACCGTGCGGGTGAGACCAGGAGAGCTCACATTGCTCCAGATGCTGCTATTAAAAACAGTATTTGTGCAGTAGAGTTCTGTTGTGCTTCAGTTATTATTAAGAATAATAACAATAATGATGATACCTTTTATTTCTATTGCACCTTTCGTACACAAAATGCAGCTCAAATGTAGACAATAACGATTGGAATGTAAATATACATTTAAAAAGAGGAGGGAAGTCAAACAATGTATGAGCTGCAATTGATTCATACAGGGCATTGCATTATTTGAGCCTACTTTTAATATACCCTTTCACAAACTGCTCTTCTGGAGGAAGAAAAGGTCGGACATTGGCAATTTATTTGTAAATGATAGTAAGCTTTTCTAGTCGATGATAACGCTCAATTTTGTGCTGGGGTAGTGAAATGACTGTAGGTACATGTCTTAACTTTGCTCTTTTGGACCGACAACAAGGACCATAGTTCTGTCCTGGTTCAGCTTGATGAATATTTGGGTCATGTATAAATTGATGACAAAGGAAAAGAGGAGTAAAAAGGGAGGTAAGCTATCAGGATCAACAGCTATATAGAGTGAGGTGTCATCTGCATAGCAGTGAAATGGATAATGGGCTTATGGATGATTATAGTATAGTGTCAACACATGAAGACTGAAAAGTAGTGGACCCAGGACCGAGCCTTGTGGTACTCCATGTTGAGGCTCTGTTCTTTGTGATGAGAATCTGTGTTATTGAGACAAAAAAAAGTTGTGGTCTAATTGGCAGGACTAAACTCTCTCCAACTGTATCTGTTTATTTGAGAAGGGACATTGCATATTAATAAATAAAAATGCCAGACATAGCCAAAAAGGCTATTTTTCATCTTTAGTCAATGTCCGAGGTGTTACAAAAAGCTTCCTAAAATGCATACCTATCAGTAAAACCTTTGTGATCAACAGCATACTTTTGAGCATTATCTAGTAAAGTGAACGTTTTTCTTATTCATCTGTTCATGTTACGATGTGTTTTTCTTTTCTTTTTCAGAATAAGGAGACGAAGTGGGTTGACCTGGGCGGAGCTTACATCGGACCAACTCAGAACCGCATCCTCCGATTGGCCAAAGAGTACGGCATTAAGACCTACAAAGTCAACGAGGAGGAGAGTCTGGTGCATTATGTCAATGTGAGTGCAGCATTCGTGTGTGTGTTTGTTTTAGGATGGCAGATAATATTCTACTCCGAGCTTTGGCTGATCTGTTCAAGCTAACTGTCCTTCAGTTTGATTTCTGCTGTAAGTGTTGACTGTTTCCAGAAGATAACGCAAACATGCTAAGCTAAGCTAACCGGCTGCTGGCTGGGGCTTCATATTTATGTTGATCTTCTCATCTAATTTTCTGCAAGAAAGCAAAGAAAACGATTTCCCCAAAAATGTCAAACTATTCCTGATACAGCCATGTTGACTGACAAATATCTTTGTTGCTTTTATTTGTACATCATCTCCCGTCCTCCAGACTCTTTACCTTCTTAGTGAGACTCCCCTGCTAGCTGTTGCCTTCAGCATAGACATAATGTTGGTGAATGTAGGATGGCAAGCTGTTCTGCTAAGGACACATGGAGGATTTTGGTGTCTCCTATACAATCACTTAACAGTTTATTTTCTCTGAGTGGTTGAAGGAACCGCAAAGCAAAAAAAAAAAGGAAGGAAGGAAGGAAGAGGCCATATTTGTTCTTGTTATTCTTTGCGATATATCTCATTAGTGTGGGCACACCGCTGTCCTTAACACAGTTGTGTTCCTCTTCCTGATTTGATTTGCCGCTGCAGCCTTGTACCCTGGTCAAACTTACTGTAAATCAATGGCTGGCAGCTTTCTGTGTATCTGTGTGTGTGTGTGTGTGTGTGTGTGTGTGTGTGTGTAACATAGACTGTGTTCAAGTAATTGAATCGTAACTTCAGAGATGGACTTTGAGCTTCTGGCCTCGGGGTGTATAGAGCACAAACTTACATACACAAACCCACTTTTTACTCCATTAGATAGAAACCTGTTGCGAATGTCCACCGCCCACTTTCATCTACACGCGTGAAAGGCCCGGAGTTTTATAAAAACCTCTCAATGTAATTAAACCGAGGAGAACTACACACAAAAATACTGGCCCATGAATCAGTAATAAACTCAGTATTGTAGGCTTTAAATCGATTTATGTCAGGGTTATTGTATTAGTGTTTTATCATATTATTGACCACTGCCTCTCTACTCCCATATAAGGGATTTCCACTATAGCAGTGATTGTACACCTACTGTGTGTCCTGAACCACCCTGAAATCAACCTACGATAAATTTGTGATATCATTTAACAGCGCTAGCATGCTCAAACTAAGTTGTTCACCTTGCTAACGGAGAAACGCGGCTCATTGTGTCTACCGGTGCAATTCCCCTTTCACAAAAGTAAGAAAGATCAGAATATGATTGGTGGAGACGCGTTTTAAGTGACACACTTAAAGTGATTACACTTCCTGTGGCTTTTTCACAATAAAAGTATTAATGAGTAGCATTGGTAGGAAATGCTGCATGTTTATCTTAATACGGACCTTATATCACTGCTGGAGAGCGAGCAGGGAACCAGGAGGCTTCTATGAATGAGGCCAAATGAACAGTAACACTGGAGTGCATGTAAACATCGGTTCAAGTGAATCTCGTGTGTGTGTGTGTGTGTGTGTGTGTGTGTGTGTGTGTGTGTGTGTGTGTGTGTGTGTGTGTGTGTGTGTGTGTGTGTGTGTGTGTGTGTGTGTGTGTGTGTGTGTGTGTGTGTGTGTGTGTGTGTGTGTGTGTGTGTGTGTGTGTGTGTGTGTGTGTGTGTGTGTGCACATAAACTACTATCTTAAGGATTGCAACTTAAACAAAAAGTCAAGTGTCATATATGTAAATATTTACTGTGATCTACATTCATCTGTCCAGTCAAACAGACAAATATAAAGTAAGTCTTAACTTGAAGGGGCTGATACACTTTTTGTCCTCTCAGGGAAAAACAGCAGGCAGGATACCAGATCATAACTGAGCACAAACAGACCTCTGTGCTCTGTTATTAAGACATACGTCTCTTAACCCGATCAACGTAATCTCTCTGTTATGGTTTACTTAATTCGTCTGTCAATATAAACTATATTGTTTTGCTATAAGTACTAATCCAGTTTAAGCTTGGTTTTCTAGGCTTCAGGTTCATCTCATCACTTTGTCCTTAGCACTGATGTATTATTGACTTGACCTACTTCAGCAATGCTGTGAAATGTCAGCAGCATGACATTTGGCTCCGACAGCAGTTAAAGAATAAATCTGTGGTTTAGTAAAGGACTTGAGTGGACAGCGCTGGTGATGTGAAGTGTTCCTGTGAGCACTGAATCCGTCCATACTCTTCTCTACAGCAGCTCCTATGCGAGTGTGTCTCCTTAGCTACTATCACTGTAAGATCCACTCAAAGGCCCAGACTCACACACTCACACACTCACTCTCACACACTCACACACTCACTCTCACACACTCACACACTCACTCTCACACACTCACTCTCACACACTCACACACTCACTCTCACACACTCACACACTCACTCTCACACACTCACTCTCACACACTCACACTCACACACTCACACACTCACTCTCACACACTCACTCTCACACACTCACTCTCACACACTCGTAGCTTCCTGGCTGGTTTCCATGGCAGCATGCTTCATCAAAAGCTGCTCACCTCTACGGTATGCTTGTGTGTTTGTGCATTTGTGCGTTCATGCATCTGTGCACGCAAATGTTTGGAGGCGTGAGACGAACTCTATTTCTGGAGCCGCTGATCTCACAGCTGAGTCTGCAAAAATGTTGCGTACAAATTTGAATCCCCACTGCAATACGTAAAGAATGAGGCCGGTGATATTCTAAGCATTTTGTCTGTGTAGCTCAAGCTACCGCACGCATGCCTGTTGGTGCATTCTAGGACAAAACGGCATTAACATTACAGACAAAATGAACACATGGGTGCAGTACAGAAAGACTGATAGCGGGACCACGACAAGGCAGGACCTTACCATTTTAACCATGCATTTAAGCCCGGGTTGGCAGGTCTTTATTCAGCATGTCGCTAAATGCTCTCTGGCCTCCTGAGTGAAAAGACACAGGGATCAGTCATGTATTGCGGTGTAGGCACACCCTTAAAGCTCCAAAGCTTTAATGGACTGACTCTACTGGGTCTTCATCATGATCAACATGACAAAGCAGGCAACAAATTGATTACATCCTGATCCAGCAATAGATATACAGTCCAGTACTTACAATCCAAAGACATTACTTAACATCTAAACATGACAGAACTGCAGCAGCACTCTCTTATTGAATCTGTTATCCTGCAACTGGCCGTTCTGCTGTATCGCATCTAGAAACAACCTTTGATTTGTGCATCTTTGTCCTCATCAGCACTAGAGAATAAATCCAACCGTTACCTGTTCTTCACCACACAGGATTTTAAACATGTGTGTTGTTGCGAGTGTAACCACACTGTCTTTTGCTTGTAAGTAGCTTTGGATTAGCCAAGAAGCTATTCAGATGAATAAGCTCTAAACAGACGCAGCATGTAAAAGTTTAAATTCTGAATTCAATAACAGAGGAAAGCACGCTGGATTAAATTTATATGAAAGGGTCTGCATCACGTCACAGGGCAGCAGCTTGAGTAGTGGTAAACCAGCATGTGTGCCAAGCCTTTGTGTAATTAGGGCTAGCTTTTAAGCAAGCTGCGTAGCTAATCAGCTTTTCTATGGCAGATAGTAATCCAAAAGGCCAGTACTGGTTTCCCTAATCAGCAAACTACTGCCTTACAGGCAGCATCAGCTCTCAGCACTGGATTTATTAATGAGCTATACCGCTATCAGAGACGGGGAAACAGACTTCGATTAAATACTCTCCCCGGTTATCAGAGATTGAGAAAGAGAGCGTGCGATTGTCCCATCGATCCTGCAGCAGTGTGGATGTCGTGCATGTTTGCACATTCACGGGGCCACTGGCAGAAATGGCAGATGATTGTGCTGTTTATAATACTCAATGATAGAGAAAGAAGTGCCTACCTTATCTGTTTCCATGTTGCCTGCAATCTACATAAAAAAGATAACATTCATCGGTAGCCTCATGAGACATCAGACGCAGATGAACTTAGAACACTATTTTTCTCTAGATTCATATATCAGAATATAAAACATAGTGCATATCAACTTTTAACCCACAAAACCGACAACCAATAGCCAGAGAGACTTTCTATTTCTTCATTAATATTTGTTTACTGAAACAGAACAGAAGCATACATTAGAAGTAGTGTTTCTGGCTTCATGATGAATGTAAGTCCAATGTTCACTCTCCTTTTAGCTCTGTTTTGGTCTCCACCAGCTGAGGAAAATATCTGTCTCTTTAGCTCCTGAACACTCCACTATGTTCACCAGATAGTTGCTAACTTTGCAGGTAGCGTATAGTGGGTTAAAGGGAAACTTGTATCGTTGCAATGTGGGTGGTATGTGCAAATGAACAATGTTCCAGCTGGCAAAAAAGTCTGCGGGATGATACGCAAATGACAGGTTTCACGTCAACACAGAAGTTTGTTTACAACTCAAAAACAGTTGGTTTGAGTGGGAATCCAAAGGAAGGAGACGAGCTGTTATATTATTAATAATCTTTTTAAATGGAAGTTTTCTGTGTTTTTTTTAACCTAAGAGATTATAGAGTGCCAAAAGCAACATATTCAATCATTGTTTTTTGTACTTTAAAGGCAAATTTTTCAACCTGGACCCTATTTTTCCATGTTTTCGTGTCAAAGTAAATGTGTTTGGGAGGCCAGATAACAGGTGGAGAGACTTTGTCATTTACAGGAAAAAGTGAAATGGAGCCAAAATGAGAAAATGTATTCAATAAGAGGCCATTATTAACTCAATACTGGTGGAGCCCGATCCATTAAAACTGTATGAGAGGTTGACCAGACGGCCTGTGCTCTGGGCCTGCAGCTCCAGCAGAATAATGATCCACTGTGAGGCTGAGAGCACTCACACAAAGGCCTCGCCATATGGAGCCAATCTCTGTCTCTTTCAGCGGAAGCTGGGGTTTGAAACAAATGTACTTGTCACGCTAAATGCCAGTGATGCCAGAGAGAATATCCATGGTTACTTCAACAGATTGTCCCCTCCTCACACAGCTAAGAGACAATTGCTAGAAAACAACTAAAAAGAACAACCTTTAACCAGAGTTAGTTCTGCACGTCCATATCTGAGAGTAACCTTTGTCCCTTTGGAACCATCACAATTGTGTGGTTGAGAAATAGAGCAACAGTCCAGACAGACGCACAGCACATGGATTTACAATCCTATCAGACTTGATGATTCTGAGTATTTTAATCAGTTGGTAAATGTTGCACAACTAAAACGAGCTGTTCTACAGTCACTCTGACTAAGCACATTTGAGGTCGGCGTAGCGTGTTCCCGAAGGCAAATAGCAATATTTTCACTTCGACCTAATTCACTATCTTTAAAGTTTGTGTTTTCCTCAAAATATGCCCTCAGCAGGGTGTGAATTACCTTAAAAACCCACACAAGGACATGAAAACCATTCAATTAGCAGCTCTGTAATGCTGGATGCTCGTGTACATTACATATTCAGCGGGATAAGGAACTCAGGGATACAATGCTGCCTTTCAAAGAAACAGGCATTTAAAGATGCTTTGAGAAGTGTCTCCTGCCTTATAAACTGCTTGTAATTAGGAAGAAACGTCTGTAACTTCAACATCAATATCTAACTTAAAACAGCCAACACAAGCCGAATATTCCACCAGCCAAACTCTGACGTCAACACGTGTCCGTCTCCAACAGTGTGGCTCTGAGCAGCTTGAAATGTGACACATCTGCATACAATGTGAGAAAGCAAACTTTTAAGTTGCTCGTAAAAAGCAGTGATTCCACATGTAGAAAACTGATGATTATAAGAATTATTTTTGAAAATATATATATTGATGATGACTTGTGTCCAACAGGGAAAGTCTTACCCGTTCAAAGGCTCCTTCCCTCCCATGTGGAACCCCATCGTCTTGTTGGACTTCAACAACCTGTGGAGGACAATGGACGAGATGGGCAAGGAGGTAAAGCAAGAATCACCCTTGTTGTTTTGCTTTTACTCTCCACTCGTTGAGTCTCATCTTTGCTAAATTCCTCCTCCTCCTCCTCCTCCTCCTCCTCCTCCTCCTCCTCCTACTGTGTTTCAGATTCCCAGAGAGGCTCCCTGGAGAGCTCCTCATGCTGAGGAGTGGGACAAGATGACCATGAAGGAGCTGTTTAAGAAAATCTGCTGGACCAGGTAGAACAGAAAAGACGGAATTATATTAAATGTCCTACCTAACGAGAGTGAGAGCAATAGCTCAGTACAGCAGGATAACGGTATTATAGAAAGTCAAATTCATCTTTGTTTGTTGTGTGTTTGTCTCAAAATACGAGCGCAGGGAGTTGGAGACAGAGTCTGTAACCATATACTATAAATAAAAAATGATTATGAATCAAAAACTTGTGTAGGACTGTTGGTTGAATCCCCCTCTCTCTTATTTCAAGAACCGTTCGTCACTTCGCCGAGCTGTTTGTCAACGTGAACGTGACCTCTGAACCCCACGAGGTGTCGGCTCTGTGGTTCCTCTGGTACGTGAAGCAGTGCGGAGGAACCATGAGGATCTTCTCCACCAGTAACGGAGGACAGGTGGGTCTTTGTGTGTATGCGCACACAAGCTCCTCGTAGCCCACAGAAATACATTCACTCATGCAAACCAGGAAGTTGAGCATCGGTGAGAGATCTCACAGCCCCTTAAATCAGCCCTGTAACATTAGCTTAGTTTACCTCAGTTTGCTGCTGATCAACCTCGCATAATTATGAGCCAAACAAAAGCTGTTTTTTTGGAGTGCTGCGGGAGAACATTCTGTCTTCGTACTTTCTAAAGCAGAGTTTCCCTGTTGCCACAGCCACTGAGGAAGGGAGTTGTGTTTAGATAAACAGGGCCAGCTCTGTTGTCATGTCCCGTTTGCTAGCACACATGTTTATGGGCGCATGCATGTGTGTGTGTGTGTGTGTGTGTGTGCGCAGTACATTTTTGTCTCGTTCTTTGTTGTCAGAGTCAGATTACAAAGTTTGCCACGACACATGTAAGGCGTAAAGTATTGCGTTTGAAGGCAAGTTCGGTGATTTTCACTTTCAAAGCAATTTTCCTCAGAAGCTGAAACTCCTTTAATCAAACGAGACAAACACTGACTCACCTTCTTTCACTGCCAGCACCCATTTGGGTTTAGCTCAGAATCTTTCAATGGCGACTGGCAGGCGAATTCATCCAAATCACACAGTGGCGCGCACACAATGTGTTTCTAATCAGGGAAAGCAGAGAGATCTTGACACTAACCACATGGGAAAGATCACTGTCTTTGTCATTTTGTTCATCAGAGCTTTGGCAGCACTTCATTTCCAACCCCTGAGTCCTCTCCATCATTCAGCAGTTGCTGGCCCTGAGCTTTGAAAACATATTTTCCAGTTTGGTTTAAAGATGTTGAAATTTGCAGCGAAGGAGAACAGAAGAACAAAGCAACAGATCTTGTCAGCTTGACTCCTAAATGTAGTTATTATCAGCCTGGCAGAGTCGTACTCTCAGAAAGATCAGACTGGATAGAAGCAATTTTACCCAATATAATATGAAACTTGCAGGTAGAGCATAAAAAAAGCTAAACCAGAGCGTTCCCGTCTCGCTGCATCCGCCCCCTGTGGTTGCGGTGACGGCGTCGGTGACTGACTCCTGCTCTCTCCATCCACCTCTGCAGGAGAGGAAGTTTGTAGGCGGCTCCAGTCAGATCAGCGAGGGCATGGCCGGGGAGCTGGGAGACCGAGTGAAGCTGGAGTCTCCGGTCTACAGGATCGACCAGAGCGGAGACATGGTGGTGGTGGAGACGCTGGACAAGCAGAGCTACACAGTAAGCATGTCACAGCCATACAGTCATGGAGCTTTGAGTCGATGGGGTTTGTGCCTTTTAAGATTAAAACAGTGACCCAACTTGTAACTTCTTTCAAAAAACATCTTTGTCTATATGTATGAGTTGTTATCAGGTCTACCAAAAATGCGTTGTTCCTCTAAACGTCATAGTTTCAGTTTAATAACTGAGGTCAAATTAACCATTATTTCACAAAACAGTGAAGATTAGAGAAAAATCCCAAAACTGATAACAGATTTGTAAAGTAAAACTATGTTTTCAATTTTTTTTTTTTCCTCCTTTAATCACCTTAAGGCCTGGAATAAAACATCAACAGTTTATAATGTAGTTTAAACTAAAAACATGGATGCATCAGTCTTAACTATCCATGAATGTCATCATATATCACTTACAGTCGTCATTTTTCTGCACAAAGTGTACTTCTACTTATGAAACTTTGAGTACATGTTGTACATTCTTTTTACGTTAACGTAATGGTTCTTTTTACCGAAGAAAACAATCTGAGTACTTCTTCCAGCGCTGCAGCCATGTTTGCTATCAATGTAAACTTATTGGTGTAGTAACACATGCAGGTTTTGCACACTACATAATGTGACATCATTTAACATTCCACCAACAGTCTGACTCACAACGTGCAGCTGGCAATATTACTCTGTGCTGCCATCTACTGGTAGCTTGTCGACCTTTCGACCGTGTGATTCAGCCCACACTTCCCTGTCCCGTTTGTGTCGGCATCGCCTCCCTCTTTATGATGCGTGTCTTTGTCTCAGGCCAAGTACGTGATCGTGGCCACGCCTCCCGGTCTGAACCTGAAGATACACTTTAATCCCGAGCTGCCCCCGCTGAGGAACCAGCTGATCCACCGCGTCCCCATGGGCTCTGTCATCAAGTGCATGGTCTACTACAAAGAGAACTTCTGGAGGAAAAAGGGTACGCAGGAAGACGGAGCGACGGGGAAACCCGAAGTATATGTCGTACTTCATGTTTTAAACTCTTTGTTCTATGCGTCACCAAGGTTACTGTGGCACTTTGGTGATAGAAGAGGAAGGCGCTCCCATTGGCCTGACACTGGATGACACAAAGCCTGACGGGGCCATACCCGCCATTATGGGGTGATCATATTAAATAACATCATGTTATCATTATGTACCCGGAACCACATGGCCAAAAGTATGCGGACACCTGAACATGACACCCATGTGTGACTGTCTCATGTGATTTAAAGTCTGGCATCATGCTGTATTAAGACTTCCTTTCAATGCAACACACACAAAAAAAGTGTGTGGGCAGTGTGCCCACATCTGGCCATGTAGTGCACACTGTGTGTACCTGGAATTGTGTATTCACTACTTCAGTGGTGAATATTTTCAGTGGATGATATTTCTCTTCTCCCTCTCCTCCAGATTCATCCTTGCCCGCAAGTGCAGAAAGCTGTCGGGGCTGACCAAAGAGGAGAGGTAGGTGCACGGCGGAGACACCACAGCAGCTTAATACGCCCGCACAAGCTGCAAGAGCGGGTTTTAATCCAAACACGTCGTCTCGTTTGCGTTTAGGTTGAAGAAGATCTGCGAGATCTACTCCAGAGTGCTGGGCTCAGAAGAGGCTCTGCATGTGAGTTTGGAATACAGACCGGCAAAACGTCACGCTGCTACGGTGGCACTGCATCACTAGTTAAACCATTTCATGTGTCCACTTGTGTCTGTCAGCCGGTGCACTACGAGGAGAAGAACTGGTGTGAAGAGGAGTACTCTGGGGGCTGCTACACGGCCTACTTCCCCCCAGGAATCCTTACGCAGTACGGCAAGTAAGTCGCACAGATGGAGTTGCTCGCAGTAAATATCGTGTCCCGATTCTCGCGTTGAATTTCTTCGCTGTCCAACAAAAACTGTCCAACTGCAGCTTTGAATGAAAGATGAATTGACACAAAACAGTTCGATGCAGTAATAAAATGTATTTGCGGTTGGTTTTATGCAGTAGTTGTGCTCTGCGGAGACTAATTTAATCAAAGGCCACTTTTAAACTCGATAACCTCTCATGCTCTCTGTCTCTTCCTGTCTGCAGGGTGCTGAGGGAGCCGGTCGGCAGGTTGTACTTCGCAGGCACAGAGACGGCCACAGAATGGAGTGGCTACATGGAGGGGGCAGTGCAGGCCGGAGAGAGAGCAGCCAGAGAGGTCAGAGGTCACCGCTAAACACCCAGGAAAAGCGAAAGAGATTTAGAATGTTTACCAGTGGAGTTGACAATGTATATTTGCTATTTCGAGCTTTCACACCAGGTATGCCTGGTGTGTATTAGGCATGTGACATCATCAGCCTAATTGATGCAAAAACATTTTGAAATGTGTGCATAGTTCGCTTTCTTGCCAAGAGTTCTGAGAAGAAAATTCACATGGTGTTAAAATAAATAAATCTTGAGTGTTCTGACTTAACAACCAATGTGTTCTGTTGCAGGTCCTGTGTGCAATGAACATGATTCACCAGAGTCAGATCTGGCAGACGGAGCCCGAGTCTTTGGTGAGGGAGATCTTTCTAAACAATTGTTTTGGGAGCAAATTAAACTCAAAAGTCAAACTAATGTAACCTAAACTCCTCCTTCTGTCCCTCCAACAGGAAGTCCCAGCGTTCCCCTTTGACACCAGCTTCTGGGAGAGAAATTTGCCTTCAGTCCGTGGTCTCCTTAATCTCGTGGGATTCTCCACCTTCCTGTCTGTTGCTGCTGCAGCCGGCCTGGTGGCCTACAGGAAGGGCCTCCTGCCCCGGAGTTAAACGGCCCAAAACCGTCACCTCACTCCTCTGCATCTCAACGGGCGGCACACCTCCATAGACACTCCTGTACTTCTAGTGCACTACTTTATGGCCCAAACTTCTAAGTAGTGAACTATATCGAGTATAGAGTGTTTTAGAAAAACACTGGTCACACGAAACACTAATGCACCAACACTCTGTGCACAAAGGAAAGAGAGAGTGAGACAAAGAAACGTGCTGATTAGGAGTTAAGAGATGCTGGTGTGAGAGGAGAGAAGAAGACCTCAATTCAGTTTAAGTCTGCAATTAATCTGAGATTCAGATTTTGTGAAACCAATGAAGGAAAAACAGAATCAATTTTAAAAAGGAAATATATATGACTATATATATATATATATATATATATATTACAATGAATATTCCATAAATTGCCAATGATATTCACATTCTTGATTACATGTGAGTTTATTAACTCGTCATGCTTTCTGTCTGTGTGTGTGTTTGTATGAGCTTTGTTTGTATGCATGCGCACATGCTTTTGTGAGCATGCATTTGGGAGTGTGAGTTTGTATAAAGTGTGTGTGTGTGTGTGTGTGTGTGTGTGTGTGTGTGTGTGTGTGTGTGTGTGTGTGTGCGGTGTGTCTAATTACCTCTGCTGGTTATAGGTGCTAATTTATTCTGGCCAAGCAGCTGTAGCTGTTTGTAGAGATCCAGTAACACCAGAATAGAGTTGTGCCATTGCCCGTCGTAAAATCACAGAGGAGGTTTAAGGATAAGGCTGGTGAGCTTCTATTTTCTTTTTTCTATTAACTAATCCCATCAATGCTTTAATCATTTACTTTTATGAAGTATTGTCTGTGTTTCCAAAAGCCGGATTTATCTTCTTCATCTGTGCCTCAGAGCTCAGTTAGTTAAAAAAAAACAACACATAAATGACCCACACTGTTGCACTGGTTGGCTTGTTCCTCCATCGTGATGAACATCCAACTATCCTAAATTTGCCTCAAGGCTTCACAATGTACGGCATATGAGAACCTTCACTAGCCTTGTTTTAAATGTATCCCTCATATTACTCACTAACGCACTAAATGCACGACTGAAATTAGTCCAAATGCACTATTCACTGCTGTTTGAGTAACATTCGCTGAAAATGACAGTGGCCAGCTGTTAAAGGAAATAAGGCCCTTTAACTATACTGTGTATTCGTGACCCGTTTTCAAAAGATTTACATCTTCTGTAGGAAGAAACGGACGAGGGGCTAACGGGGTAGGGAAGTGGGAAAGTATTGAGAGACAGAATAGTGAATTGTTTACATGGGAGTTGTTGACAGTGAGAAAAAGAAAAAGAGAAATGCACTACAAGCCTTGTCCTTTCATTAAAACCTGTATTTAGGGGTAATGTAGTTCTACCAAGCTGCTCTGTTATGTTTTGGTAAATGTAATGGAGGCATTCGAATGTATTTTCTTCAAACTAGATAACAATAACTATTGTATATTTTACTTTTTGTCATTCATAAATATAGTAACACAGTGGCTGGTGTTGTAGCTAACTAAACAGCACAATGCTAAGTTTGTTTCAAATCTTATTATTGGAAGCCATTTCTGAGCCCTCCACCATGGAAAGATGTGGCCGGCCTGCAGTGAGGGCCTCCCAACAATAATAGACTTACATTATTACAGATGCTTTATTGTACTATATACTTATAGAGAATCTAATAAGTTTAAAGCCCGTGAGATGTAGCATATTTGTTAACGAACATACAAAATGTGCTTCTTGGTGAAATAAATGTAAGAAAACAGACGATTGTTCCCAGAAAGATTAGACAGAAAAAAAAACTGAATTCTTTGGGAAAAACACAACAGAATACTTGCAGTGAATAGTAATTGTTGGCCACATTGCAAGCACTTCAACAGCAATCCATGACGAGCTGCACTTCGATTTCAGCAATCTGTTGTCGGGGTGTTTTTTTTCCTCCTTCGTAGCAGAAAATAGAAATCTGATTTTGGAAGTAGATGTAAAGAAAACCACATGATTGAATCTAAAAGAGTTCTTCTGTAAGTGCGTCTGTGTTGAAGGGCATTGTGCTGTGTGTGCAGCTCTGTGTGCCCACTGAGAGACGGTTCTCCTACCAAAATGTGTGTGTGTGTGTGTGTCTGTGTGTCTGTGTGTCTTGTTATCTGTCGTGCCTTAATGGAAGTCATAGTGTTTTTTGTCATTTCTCTCAAGTGCCTGTGTGACTCTGCACTGGAGATTAGAGGTCAGATTGACCATGGTCATCAGCAACCATCAATACACAGTGGACGAGCAAAGCGACCCCATGTCCCTCTTTGTCCTCGTGTCTCGGCATCCACCTGTATTACCTGAGCTACCTCCTCAGTATAAACTTGACTCAGGTAAAGCCAGGCGTGTAAACACAGTGTCAGACGTGAATAATGGAGCTCAGACTGTTGAGTTGATCAAACTGCTTATCTCCAGTGAAGCCAAGTCTGTGTGTGTTTTGTATTGTGATTACAGTGCTTCACTATGTGTCCCCCCCCCCCCCCTCCCCCTCCCCTTTCCCTTCCCTCTTCATCCCAGCACATGCACATGAATGTGCTCACATTTGAAAAGGTTTTCTCTCAAATCTTTCTGACTTCAGTGAACAAACACAGGCAGCACACTCTGTCCGTCCGTCCGAGCTACCGTACAGTACTTACGCCGTCAGCCGACACAATGCATCTGATACGTCTTCAGTTCTTTTCTGTTCCTCCGTCCCTCGTGTCCCGCTGTGCATTTGAGACTCTTCCTGTGACCCCCATTATTTGATGTCTTTGATTCCTCAAACGAAGCTGGTGATATTTAAAAGGAAAAAAAATGTGAAATAAATCTACTTAATTGACTCGTGTTGAAGCGAATATCATTTTTGTGTCTTTCTCGGGTGGGGATGCCGCTTTATGTATTCTGTACACACTTCAGGCAGAGATGCCCAATCAGGTGGTGGAACTACTGCAGTTCATGTGAAAAGATTTACGGAGTAGTTCAGTCTATTACAGAAGTAAAGAATGAGATATGATATGACATATTTATATTTAGGAGAATAGAAACAGAAATAAGAGTATAAATGGGCGAGAGGCTGATCTTTAGTATATTTATTGTCACAATGATCAGTAACTCTGCAGCAACAATACGCTGACTACACAGGAATATCACCAATCTAAGAATGCACGTGCAAATAGTTCACTGATAAAAGTGATATTTACACGTCTAAGGATTAAACAAAGAAAGACAATTCGTTTTTAGATGCTTTAGAAAAAGCACGTCTTAAAATGAATTTGAGTACTTTGCAACCAAATCAAATTGTTTTCAGAATATTCAACCTTTTGTTTCTAGTACTTCTTTACGGGGCTTGTACAAAAGTTTATAGTTAATCACAATTCCTCCTCGGCATTGAGGAGGTTGGTTTATGGAGAATAAAATGCAGCTGACAACACATTGAGCATAAAACTTCAGGTAACGTAAAAACGAGAAAGGCTCGCTCTAGAAGTGTTTGGTTTGTCCGTTCTGGGCTACTGTAGAAAAACGGCGGTGCAACACGGTGGACTCCGTGAGGACGGCCTGCTCTCTATATGAAGGGCTCGTTCTAAGCTAATGAAAACAACGATTCTTTGTTTCAGGTGATTACAGACTAATACAACATAAATATTTTCTGCTAAAACAGGATCATTATTCATTTTATAACAAATTATACCACATCAAAACTCGGAGGAAATGGTAAAGTAGCAGTGCGGGTCATCCTCTGGGGACCATGAATGTCTGCACAACATCTTGTTTTCATCCATCCAATAGTCGCTGATATATTTCAGTCTGGACAAAAGCGCTGGACACATCGATCAAGAGACACCTCTAGTGCCGTGTCTGAAAATATGACAGAGTTCTTTGTGACTGTATTACACTTTATAGCCTTTATACGCTGTGTTGTATAATTTAGAGCGCGGCTGGTAGACCATGAATTGGGTCGCAGTGGAAAAGCTGCAGCCAAAGGTTATTAAGACAGATGGATAAGTGATTTACATTAGACTCTCATTTGGTGTAATTTTCAAAACGGCCCTCTAGCCTCACTGAGAGACCCTGTGTACAGAGTGTGTGTGTGTGTGTGTGTGTGTGTGCACATGTGCATTAACTGAAGAGCATAAAGATTTCTGGCAAAACCCCAAAAGAGCTAATGTTCAGATGTGGAGCGCTGCAGGCCACAAAACGGCAAGAGTGGATGTCTTTAGAGACCAAACCAAAGCACCAGGGCAGCAGAGAGAGCAAACAATACCACTTCTACATGCCAGAAATGTCAAACTCCATGTGACCTTTCATCCCGGTTAACCCAGATGACATGCTCTCCGAGACAGAAAACACTGTAGCTTCAGTCCAGTCATCTCCCTACAAAGTGTGTGTGTGTGTGTGTGTGTGTGTGTGTGTGTGTGTGTGTGTGTGTGTGTGTGTGTGTGTGTGTGTGTGTGTGTGTGTGTGTGTGTGTGTGTGCCAGGACTTCTCCTCTGCAATCCTCTTTCATCTCTTCTGTATTTAATTATATCTCCCCTTTGAGCTCCTCGCCGCAGGACCATTCACATAAATTTCAAGGATTGTAAAATCAATATAGATCGTGATTGTGAGCCAGTATAAGGATGTCGACGTTGAGATAATGTGCTGCTACTGTGCGGCCTGAAGCGGTGACATCTACCTGCAGTCACTGTATTTGTGCAGCCACAAGAGGGCAGATGGCAACCGTGGAAGAAAACTACAGCACAGACTGCTGTGCCAACATGAAATATTGTCACCCATGCACACAACGTCGTTTTTTAAATTCCTCCTGAATCTCTCATTTGTTGCTAATTGCTGATTACGTGCACACATGACGGAGCGCAGGAAGGCTTTGCTGTCACATTAATCCTGAACAGGGGTTAGTCATGTTGTCTCTGGGCTAGTTTTGCTGGTTGACATATGGCACTTATGTGGCGCTCATCACTCCCGTCTGAGCTGTGGCAGCCAGAGGCTTGTACAATCCCTGATTGACACACCAGGCTTAGTCACTGCAACCACTTTCCATTGCCACGCTGCAAGGCTCTGGCTGCATCTGCTTCCCAGTCTGCACAAAGGTTGTGTAACTGCAGCTGCATGGGCAGTGGCCCGATGGTGCAGGGGTTGCTGTTTTTTCTTCATTTCATGTAGGTGTCACACATCTGCATGCGACTGCACATGCACGAGCAGGACCACACACACACACACACACACACACACACACATACACACATGCTCCCCTATCACTTTAAGACACACTGTTCTCTCTTTATTAGACCACATCCCTGCTCCTGGCCCCTCTGCAGCTTGCTGTGATATGAAATCTGACACTGTCAATTTGCCTCCCAATCCGTCAGACTGTGGATTGGATTCAGATGACAGTGTTGTGGGGCCCGGGGACTCGGAGCTGTGGCCTAGGCAACTGCTCACCGCCATCCACCCGCAACCATACCGCCACAAGTTCCCTCAACGGTGAAATCGTCTGCAATCTCCCATTAAATGTTCCCACTCCCAGACTCTGCACCAGATTGTTTTCCCGTCCGCAGGTATCGGGGGGGGGGGGGGGGGGGGGGGGTGCCCAGAATCTCTCCCCTGAGTGTCGAGGTGAATTGCAGCAACGAAGTTCGCTAAAAATAACTGCTTCTGATGAAAAACTGATTCTTTCTTTGATTGTGGCGGTTCAAAATGCACCAGGGAGGGTTCTGGGATTTGCCATAGTTCAAACATTTAAGTATGTTTGCTGTGATTTAGTTGCACGGAGATATGAGATACACAATCCTCCTCCTTCAAAGATATTTTGGGGCCGTTTATGCCTTTATTATGAAGACAATAGTGAGATGACAGGATGAGAAGATGACGTGGAACAACAGAGGACCCTAAGGTCACCAGGTTTTCCCAGCAATCATACTTTTAAAATAAATATAAGCCATGTAAGGACATCATTTATAGAAGGCTATAGTTTGTAAAATAAAAAAAAACTGTTCCAAGCCATCAACAAAATCTAATTATGGGTTGTCATGTTGTAAAATATCCTTTAGGGTGGTGTTAACCTTTCTTTTTGGTTATAGCTTAAATGTTGGTAATCCAATTACAAATGTGTTTCCTGATAAACCATCACGTCTGCAGTCACAGATCAGTAAGAAAGGGATCCTAAAAGAATAGTTTGACATTTTGGGGGACGTTTTGCAAAGGGTGAGATGAAAAGATTGTATCACTCTTATATCTGCACACTAAATATCAAGCTACAGCTATGGCTGGTCAGCTAACGCCTGCGTGCTGCGTCTCTTAACGCGCGTGCATGGCGTTCACACAGACGGCCAGCCCTTCTTCTTCTACGTAGAGTTTGCCTTTCATAATGACGGAAACGCTGGGAAACCGGTAGCTTTGCTCTGTTCACAGGTGAAAAAGTTTACTAATTGGGGCATTATATCTGGTTTAGTCTGTACTTACAGCAAAGAGTAAAAACATTTGGGGTTTCCACCTGTTTCCAATCTTTATGCTAAGCTACGCTAAGCTTCATATAGCCATCAGCTTTAATAGCCGTTCATTTCAACGTACAGAAGGTGGTACGAATGCTTTTTTTAAAATTCTCAGTGACTTTATTTCAGTCACTGTCATCATCTCATGAGAACTGTCACTCTGCTGTCATAGGCAGCACATTGAAGGTAATACAGCCGTCGCTGCTTCTCATCCCACCTGACTTTAACAGCACTCTCTCTATGAATCAGTGGGCCCAGGATGGAGCTATCCGAGCCAGCCCTGAGCCCGGGGCACTCAGTGCTATAGACTTTCTAACTTATTGTTCGGGGCTGGTGGGACCTCCGCGAGATTTACTGCGAGATCCTCAATAGATTACAGCATCTTCTCTTGTTAGACATTTCACTTTGGCCGGATGAGGACAAATAAGCCCCCCAGTCGTCCGCCATTCGTGATTTATGGAACATTTCTGCTGAGATGTCGTCATGCACAGACGTGAAGAAAGAAAAGATGCACAATATCCTGGCTTGAGGTATCTTCCCATTATGTTTCTGAACCTACTTAATGATCGTTTTCTTGCTGAGAGTAGGATGAGAAGATTGGCTTAGTTTAGCGGGGAGCACAACCCAGCGTAACACTGCAGTGTTGTGTTGAATTACCTTTATGTTTGGAGTAAACTAACTAGATATATCCTTTTCATTAGTGACCGTCAGAGATGCTGGTGGGCAGATTTTGTTCGCTTAGAATAAAACTATGTTTCATATCATATAATAATCTGGTGTACGCTGTTATAGAATATGCTTTACTGACTTTTCTGCTTCTAATGAATCACTATGTCACCTCACTCGAGACTACTTGTACGGCACTATTTAAGTACACTGGTCGTTGGTACTGTGTGGGTACTGCTTGCCTTGTAATTAGGATGTTAACTGTTCTTGTTTTATTTTATATACTTCTAATTATTTATGTTTTACTTTTCTCTGTTTCTCTGTATTTATTTCTGTCCTTGGGCTGCTCCAAACAAAACAAAACACTGTTTTTGTGCGAAACTAAGCTGGCCGTCTCCTGGCTATAGCTTCATCCTCACCGTACAGACATGGTGGTATCAATCAGCTCTCGGCAAGAATAAAATGTCCAACTTTTCCTTTAATCTTGAGTAAAAGCTGTGTTCATAACAACCAGTATAGCGCAGTAGTCTATTGGTTATTTTTAGTTCCACTAAGATGCTGGAGCTGGACCATTAGCCTCAGAACGGCTTCTTGGTGACATTGACAGAGCACTGAGGAGGATTTCATTTGATACGGAGCCATCAGAGCCCGGTAACGATCAACATCACTCACTCTGTCAAAGCGCATAGACGAAAGAAAGTGAGCTCGGCAGGAAAAGTTAGAGAGAGGTAAGATCTTTGGAGGGGAGAGGGCAAAGGAGGTGATGATGCAGAAACATCAAGAGGGAGAGAAAAGGTGAGGGGAGGATGCGGACAGGAGAGGAAGGAAATGAGGCAATCTGCTCCAGTACTTTGATAAGAAAAGAGAGTTTCTGTCAGTCCTGATCCTCTGGTTTTACTTCTAGGGAGTCCAGCTGGGGGAGAGATACTTTGACGTTCGAGTAAAAGTAAATGACCCGGCACCTTTAATGTCCCTTTAAATGACAGGCTCTGGCAAGTGACACGAGTATAGCACCAACCTGCGTCCCCCTGCAGGACATCCATACAACCAGGACGTGAGAGTGACAACAGAGAGAAGACAGATGGATGAGAGGGTTAATCAAATCAAGTTACACAAGGCTTAGAGTCTTAATTTCAGCCCTGGCCGTGTGTCACTCCCTCCAGCCCCGCAGGCCTCTCACATCACAGCTCTTAAGTGATAAATAACTGGGCTAAATAGTAAATCCACCCAAGACTGCAGCGGGAAGGAGGAGAGGATGGAGGGAGAGTAGAGGGAGGCATTCTGAGTCTTAATCCCTCCAGTGAAATGACTGCAGAACAAACCCTGAACCCAAAATAGCCTTTTTCTCTCACTCTCGTTCTCATTTCTCTCCTTAAACAATAAAAGACTCTCGTCTCCTGTTTGCTGTCCGTGCAGGTAAATGGTCCATTACGGTGAAAGCAGAGAAATAAACACTCAAGTGAAGCACTTAAGGGAATCAGCTGCTGCTGTCATATTCCCAGCTGGTTAAAATGTGTCCCATTTAAATGCATAATGCCTTAGAGGGAGGAAATAGCTAATCACAACTAATTTTAAATTAGCCTCCACAAACGGCAACCTGGCTTAATCATATTGGAAATCTAACTGCGTGGAGTGTTATTTGATTATTCCGCCTCACCGAAGACCCAGCATGAAAGCGTACCTCTGCGGGGGAAGTTGTGCGTGTGCATGCAAACAAATGCATCGTATAGCGCAAAGAAGCAAGAATGTCATTAAATTCCATCTGTTCACCTGTAGAGTATCCTGCCTCTATAACGTCACTGGAGTAAATGTGCTTCACAACAAAAGCAAGAAAAGAGAAGAAAAACAGACATTGTATACAGGACTCCTTTTTTTTTTTTAAAGTTCATTATGTAAATATGCTTTCAATCAATTTAAATATCTTAGAGGCCACAGTTTGAATTGAACAACGTGAGTATTTTGTGCGGTCGAAGTGAACAGGAGCGCTGTTGTGATGGATTCAATTTTCCCCATAAGAAAAGCATCCAAAGGAATCAATTGCTGTCACACTTGGTTTGGCAGGATGTTGCTCTTAATTCAAACTCACTAAACCGTACAAACAGAGAGGGAGCGCACTGCAGAAAAGAAATGTCCATCTTCCCAAAGTCATTTAGTGCCGTTTTTAAGGGGAACTCCAGAAATGCAGTTTTGCTCTTCCATAAAGCTGCTAAAGTGCAATTATCAGAAAGCACAAGCGCATCCATCAAATCTAGAAGCTGGCTGACCATCATTTGCAGAAGAAACAACAGGCTCACATGCACTAATAATGTGCAGGGACAGAGAACTTTACATCGCAAATTGTTGTTTGCTGCCATTGATGCTCTGAATATCGAATAGAGAACCTTTAAAGTGGATCTTTGCACTAAATGCTTATCTGTGCACAGGTGTGTATTTCTTGCATGTATGTGCACCATGTGCCTCCCGATATTCACTGAAGGCCACCATATGTGCTGCCATCACACCTTTGTGCACCCGACACCACTTCATCCTCTGTCTGTCCCTTCTCTTCCACATCACCCGACTCCTTTTAGTCACAAAGCAACACCTCAGCAGTGCCGTCTGTGCCAAACGCTCTCTCACGGTTGTGTGCTTAATATGTAAATGCAATTCTGTGTGTGTGTGTGTGTGTGTGTGTGTGTGTGTGTGTGTGTGTGTGTATGTGTGCAGACGTTTATGGCTATTGCTCTGCAATTGCTATCCATGAGCATTTAACTTGATTCAGCAGTGAAATGATGTGCGTTTTCTGTGTCGTATGCAGAGACGTTGTTCATGATAATTTGACGCCTCCCTTGAGTGCTTTCATGGCGCTGCCATCACATGCCATCAAAATTACCAACAAACCAAATTGGACAATGCACTATTTTCGTCACGCAATATAAGTGACAATCTAACCGAGGTATATAGTAGCAGATGACTTAAAATGATTGTAAAGTGTTACTCAGCAGATAATTTAAAAAAACAGGGAGATGTGGTCTTACTGAAAAACCCCTTACTGCAGCACAGAACGAGCGAAGCAAGTAAGCTATTTTGGGGCACACTTGATGGAATTTCATGATGAGAAATCTTCATTTGAGTGTTACAGGCTCGTATATCTTGTCTTTTTTCTCATCATCAAAATGGATTAATTTAAATCAGAGCCCTCGAGGTGACAAGTGAGTGGAGAATGTAATATGAGGGAAGGGCTTGCCGCACACCAAAACTCAGATCTGGAGAAATTGTAAATATCTGGATATTCATTTAAACATTTTAAATGATTTATCAATTAGGAGAGGAAATAACAGGCTAGATTTGCAGCTATTCCCCTGCTGCCCTGCATTAGTGATCACTTGACTGCCACACACCTGCAAACCTTTTCCCAAACTCCTAATCAGCTGCTCAGCATACATACCCCCCTCTTTCCCTCAGCTCGTTACATTCCTACATGTTGTTTGGCCGTTCCGATGCAAGCACCCATCGAAGTGCAAATTATAAATGGTAAACCATCGATATTAAAGGCAACAACAAATATATTCATTCGACTGCATTTGATGAAGATAATACACACTATCATATAGTTTACCTCATGCGTCGTTTTTTCCTCTACATCATTATATGACATCAAAACAGTTCGTTTCAACTGGGAAATTCCTGGCTGCATTAGGCACAGTGTTGCTAAATACTGAGCTAAATGCTAACACCAGCATGCTTACACAGTTACAATGACAATGATAACACGCTAATGTTAAGCAGGTATAATGTTTACCACGTTCGCCGTCTTATTTTAACACGTTACCATGATGACATTGTCTAATTAGCGCTAGGCATTAGTTTTGCAGGTATTTGGTCATAAAGCAAAGTGCTGGACAAATGTTGACCTGATAGCGGAGCTAATGAAAAATTTAAAGGATCACTAAAGTTCACCAATTCATCTTGAGAGGGACACATAGGCCTGGACCAAAGTGGTGGACTGACCTCCCGTCATAGCTGTAAAGATAACATGAATTCATTCAAAACAATCCAATATACACCTCAAAGAAAATTCAGGTGATTGAGGAGGCTACCACGGAATAATATCAAATATATCAAATACACAACATGATAATGAGTGGAGAGTTTCAGCAGATGTGGTAAAAAAAAGGTAGGGTGTATTCTTTTGCACTCTGGAAACATGCTTCACATTAAAGTACAACACACACACACATAAAAACACACTGCACCCCCTGGAGATCTGTCCCAAACCCCCCTGAGGCCAACTGATTAATTTGCACTCAATTATAAACCCAATTGGATTTTTTAAATTCAGAACCTGCTAGGAGAGGCTGAATGCATCCATTATCCTGTTAAGTGAATTCAAGTGGTGGAAAGCAGTTGAGTGAATATGAAAATGTTTCCTCGCATCTAGTTTTATGGCGCTTCCCAACCTGAGACCCTGATAAGAGACGTCTATTTACATACAAAACCAAGTGGAGAAGCGCCGATGATGAATTCACAGCTCACCGAGTTATGCACTCAGAAATATACTGAACACCTCGTCTCCCGCTGCCATTAAAAAGAATAACAATGTAAAAAATGTGGATGGCAGCACAAAAATGCAGCGCAACGAAGCACTTACGTTATTACTTTATTTAAAAGCACACAGCAGCAGCAAAGACAGACCACTGTAGCCTTCTTTTAAGCATCTGGAGGAAGGACAAACAACTGAGAGGCAGACTCCACTGCAGACCCTCAGATATTGCTAATGCAGAGGAGACAGCCTCAGGAATTGTTAACCCTCTCCTCCGTATTCACGGATGGCAGCTTCACTCTCCGTCTCCCATCTCCCAGGCATGACCCCATTCACACGCTCCACTGGCCACTTGCATTGTGGGCAGCATGGCTGATATCTGGGGCTGGGGAGCCTATTGAGAGGCGAACCTCACCTCCATCTCTGACGCACAGGTGGGGCCCCCGAAAGAGTGGAAGGGAAGGCTGTCTACGGAAAAGAGAGAAGGACGGGGACGCTGGGATGGGGGACAGAGAGGAAGAAACCCGAGACACTTGAGGGAGGTTTGATGTAGACAGTGTTTTCGCATGAATATTAAATCATAAAGCTGGTGTTGTTTTGTATTTTTCTCGTTACCAACAAGTCCCATGACAATATCAAAACCAACAATCCTGTTCTCCCCCGTCTGTGACCCAAAGCCCATTTGTTTCTTCTGAAGACGGTTAATCTTTTTTTTATTTTAAACAGATCACGAATATATAGTTTAATTTAGCTATCTAACTGTTAACACGTGTGTTGAATGTAACTTGACTGCAAACTAAGTCGGTTTGATCACCATGGAGGACGTTTCACGGAGCACTATAATCCCTTTGAGGCAAATAAATGATTTTGGACCGTATAAATATGACGTCACACAAAGATGCAAATTAACGCTTCAAAGCTCAAATTGAAGCAAACGATGCATCCGCACAAGTTGAAAGAGAGTTCACGCTTCTTGGTTTTATGACTTCACCACTAAATCACACAGAAACGGGAGGGGGAAGGAGAGAAACTGGAAGAAAATAACAGAAATAACTGGAGAACCTGATACGTTTTGAAATCAATTAGAGACTTAGCTGTCACGTAAACACACACAGACACACTCCAGACACACACAGTTGGTGGATGCCTTTTTCTAGCAACGGTCGAACGTTTGGCTGTTGGGCGCTGATAAACACGGACTGCCAAAGCACAAATTTACCTGAATAACACAAAGCAAGGATCGCTTCAGGTTCAGTCCGAACACACCTTCAAAGGGCCGGGCTCTGTTGGTTTTTGCAAACATTACTCAAAGAGGTGCAAACTACATTTGTTGGGGACATAATGTCAGAATGGGAAGAAGTAGAAAAACATCCTTTATTCTGACAACATTCACTCATTATGCCACGGTGGTTAGCCCTCCTGCTAACCTTGTGATCACACCAGATACACAGCTGAAAGAGTTTTAAAAAAAAGGTGTTTTAGCCCACTTAGTAATGTCGGTTTCGGACATAATGTCGGTTTCAAGGATATGACACTCAACACGTTAACTTGGCTTGTCCCCCATGCTTGTTACACGCTATGAGCCGGTCTGTGTCACAATGGTGTTGCTCATTTTTTTGGACAACAATGGAGGTCTAGGGCACAGAGGAATAGTTCTGTCATGCTTTGCCCACACGGGAAATAACTGCTAGTGGGATCAGTTCATCGTTGATTCTTATCTTTTCATGAGGTTTGATGACAGCAAGATCTAGAATAACCATCTCGTGGTTGAAGACCTCCGAAGACGTTTGAGCCAAATTTGAAGAGAAATGTTTCTGAGATATCGCGTTCAGGAGAATTGACTCGTGAACGTTCAGACAACCAGAAAACATAATGCCTCAGGCCGCGAGAACGTCGCCAGCCATCTCCTTCGAAGTCTCAAAACAGTTTTAGAGGGTAAACAAACAGCACTGTTGGAAAAACAAAGCGCTACCGCATTACCAGCCCAAAACCAAAAGCACTACATCCCCTCTTTATCTCCTCTCTGTCAGTCACAACCACAAACACAAACGGATGCCCCCTCTCTTTGTGCGGATTAGGGACAAGCTTCACATCTGAGGAACCTGGAGCACCGCAGGTTTCAAACCCAGTTCAGCAGTCGCAGAGAGGCTAAAAGAAGCAAGCAGGAGGAAGGACAGCGTGAGGCGCGAGGATGACTTCACTGGTTCAGAAATGAGGTCGCTTGCATAACATCAGTGTTTAAGAATTATTAACACTTCTGACATGAAAGTTTATGTAAATCCGAAATGTGCATGAAGAAATGGTACTTATGAAAAGGGGTGACTGTTCCGACTTGCGACAAGGAAGAGAAACTTTGATCTTACAGCCAGTCTGACATGGCACGAAGGCAAAAATGCATCCCGCCCACACAGTTAGAAAATACTTCTCTTAAAGGTCTTTTAATCCTATATCATGTCTTCGATTTGTTTTGAAGTCCTCTTGAAAAAAAACAGATCAAAACAGGTGTGAAGCATTTCCTTAAATCAGAAGATAATTAATTGTGAAGCTTGTATCAGTTACTTTTAAGAAGTCAAGAAGGAATCTTAATGTGGTATTATCAGAGTAGCTGTACGAGTAAAATCAGCTCCATTTAAACCTCATGTTTGCGTATTTGGTATTAATTGCCCGTGCATACTGACAAAACATCAAAGTCCTCCACAAACAGGTGTAGACTTTTTGTCACATAATGTGGATTATTGCAAAGGATGGGAGGGAGACATCTATTGACATAATTCACCATTTCTTAGACATCAACCTGCAAAGAATCGCTCAATATATTTCTGGAAATTGCCCAGAGACGAGAAGCTATATATTGTGGTGGAGATTTTGGTGATTCTAGTAATTGATTAGCCTTTAAACACTACAGCTCTTACATACATACAAACAAATAAAGGACTTTCCTTCAGGAGACCGCTGTTCATGTCCCGCACAAGACTTAAAGAAAACAAAAAGTTATTAATTGAAGGAAATTTTTTTTTTTTTTAATACTCAACAATCTAAATATATATGTATTTATTTTTTACAGTGTTGGAAACCTTAGCTTATTTACCAGCTTTGTTTGTATGTGTGTACTGCATACTTTAAGTTGATCAACATCATCTGCAGAAGCTGTTGCCTCTGTCTGTACCCTCCATGTCTCCATGTTCTCCATTTCTCTCTCTCAGCTTCCTCCCTTCACCCCCTCTGTCTCTCTCTCTCTCTCTCTCTCTCTCTCTCTCTTTCTCTCTCTCTCTCTCTCTTTCATTTTGTGGCTCCTCCATCTGCCTCCCTTACGGTTTCCCTCACTGTGCCAGCTCAGACCTGACATTTGGTTTCATGCTGCAAGCAGCAGGACGGATAGAAAGTCTGATAGAGGGAACAGCATGAAGAGCAGTGGGAAGAGGGAGGAAAGGAGAAGAGAAAGGTGGTGCTGCACTAAAAAGGGTTGATATGAAGAGAGGCGATAACGAAGGGGGACAGGTGTTAATGAAGAGATAACGAAGAACTTGATGAATGTATGGTATGACTGGAGGTAAAGAGAGGAGAATGAGGATGCAAGAGACAGACCAAGAGCAAGGATGGGGATAGAAAGTGGAAAGGAGGGAGTGAGGGAAGTAGTTTCCATAGTAACCTGTAGTTATGTGCGTCTGGGATGAGGTAGGAGGAGAGAGAAAGGTGGAGGCAGAGACAGAGATGGAGAGTTGTGTTGTGGTTTAATTGCTGCTCTCCAGCCTAATCTCCCGTAGGCCCTGTGAATCCCTAACAGCCTCCTCTGTCCGTGAACAGGGCGGGTCTCTCCCCAAAAAAAGCCCCTTCACTGTGTTGAGCTGCTGTCCAGGGAAGGACTTTGTGAAGCTTATAAGCTTATGAACTACACCTACAGCTCACTGCGGTAGTCCATCAGTTAACTGACGACAGATTATCTACAGAGGAAGGAAAAGACAAATGGCAAAGGTCTTGATGTGTTAAAGCAGATCTCCACATATTGTTCCACATCTTTTACAGGAGAGTTCTACATGTGAAAAAAATGTGTAAAACCTTTTGTGGCTCTAGAGTTTGAGAAAATTGCGTCGCTTGAATCTAATGACTTCAAGTATGAAATTGCATTGTAATGGTTTCTGATGAATAAAATGTAATTAGTGAGCTTTCAAGCTGCTGGTCGGAGGACTTTGTTACCTTTGTACAGAGCCGAGTAGCTGTTTCCTCCTTGTTTCCGTCTTCCAGTCTCAACCGCCTTCAGCACAATATCTCATGATGACTTAACAACACCCTCTGGTCTGCCATTGTGTATAAAGCCACGTGCATACTGTGAGACTTGGATGCTGATTTTTTTCCCCTCTGCACTGTAATCATCTACATGGCGAGAATAATGACAAGCTGATGCATTTTGGCACCTCTTTCTTCCCGCTTCTACATGCATTGAGGGGCCATTTGTATTGATTAGAAGTTAATGGCGTGGGGCCCCTGTGGATCTTTCCCCCGGAAGGTATGTTGGACCCAGTGAGCTATAGCTCCAAATGTGAATGCGCTCTCTCCACAATTTTTGGAAGTGGTTTTGGGTGAATCTGTGTGTGTTTGCGTGCATTGCATGTGTGTCTGCGTATATCGAGTCCAGTGTGCAGGGCTGTGTGTGCATGCATGTGTGTGGTTTTTAATAGCCTAATTCCCTTCAGAGGGGGGGGTAGAGGCAGTTGCCCAGGCAGTCGAGGAGATAAAGCACTCAGAGCGCTCTGAGATGGTTTTACTGCGACACACACCAACAGCACCCAAATCCAATCCTTACTTACTGCCTTCCTCCCCTTTGAAGAATCTGTTAGAATATTCCAGTGTGGGAAATATCCTTAGCTGCTCTGTTATTTTTACTGGTGACCTGAATCCCCAGTTGTTTATGTTTGCAGCTCTGTGATTGACCAGTATGCAAAATGTGTGTGTGTGTGTGTGTGTGTGTGTGTCTGTGTGTTATGTGACGGATTACCGTGTCTGTCCTGAGGGGTGAGAATCAAACACAGACCAACTCAACATCGGCTCTCCTGCCGGGAGTTAGATGAGTAGATTGATATCTGAATATGAAGCTAGAGCCAGGAGATGCTAGCTTAGTTTAGCACAAAGAAGCCTGGAGACAGGGGTCGACTGGTAGTTCGGTGACATAATGACTTGACCTTAACGCAGGCAGCAACAGGGAGCGAGTGGAGAGCCATGAAAAGTGGAGTGACATAAGCTGTTTTTGGCTGGTTGAAAGTGAGGAAACCTGACTTGAACCTGAAGCTTGTAACGGCTTCCATCAGTGTTTAAGATGATTTTGCCGCCGCCTGTTTGCCTGCCACTTCCTTGTTCTTTCTATTTCCCACCCTGCCATTCTCTCACCATCACCTCCTCACCTCTCTGGCCATACTCCATTCCCCAGTCAACTAAACCTCAGAGGCTTGCACACTCCCACAGTTCTCTGCCAGATAGAAAAAGATGCTTGCATGCTGAAGCCAAAGCTCAAAATAATAATGTGTGCCCGTCTATTACTGCGGTGGATGGGACTAACGAACACAGGACATCCTAATGTGTTGTTGTTGTTGTTTTTTTAGGTTGCATTAGTGGCGTTTCTGAGACGTTTTCCTGTCGCGTTGTTTCAGCACATATTTTACATAGTTTACGTACTTATTCTAAGCCCGACCACGGTGTTTTTCCTAAACTGAACCGAGGGTTTTTTGCCTAAACCTAACCGTTGCTTTGGTTGTCAGTTATGACTGACCTCCTGCTGCTGAACTTTGTTCTGCACTTTGAATACAGTAAACATTGTTTTCACTTCACCTGCTTTTGAGTGGTGCTCATGATGCCTTTACCAAAGCTTACACACAACAAACCCGACCCAAAACACAACACCTTTCAGTGACCCGTAAAGAAGCAGAACTCAATATATCATCTGTCAGTACATTTGTCGAGGCAGCTATTAAACATACCTAACTAACAAGGCCACCTTTTCCTGGGTTTGAGAAACTAACCATCCTAGAGACGTTAAAAAATAATTACACCCATATATATATATATATATATATCAGAGGAAGGAGAAATGAAGTCATATGGAGAGTGTGATGGGAAGCAGTGAGAGGAAACGAAAGGAGGAGGAGAGCTGCAGGAGACACATCCTGGCGACCTGAGGCTGAGATCATTGGGGATGAAAGTGATGAGCTCATCTAAAGCAGCCTCCTCTGTTGTCTGCACTGTATCAGGAGACTGTTGAGCTCAGGGATCCCACTGAGCTAAGATGTGACATCTCCACAGGCTGGTGCCGGCTTTATAGAGATGTCATTGCTAACGAGGATCCTCTCCGGTCCTTATCGTGATGTACTGTACCACAGTTATGTTCTTAAAGGACACAATAGATAAACCTGGTCACAGATTGGCAGTTTAAGTCTCTAGTTACCCCTCTAGCCTCTAGTTACCGCTCTAGCTGCAGTTTTGGACATGGCAGGGATGGGATGTCAGTTTCCGCTCCTTACATGCATAGAGTCTTTTCAAAATAAAGGTCCGGCCTCACAGAAAGTTAGATTTATTAAGCAGCAAACAGTTTGCTTTAAGAAAAGAGCGCGGTTGACGCTAACTCGACTGATTAAAGACTCACATGACTAGTGAGTGACTGACGAGTCACGTGACTAACGACTCACAGTAACGAGTCACGTGACAAAATGTCAATGTTTACTTTTAGTTTCGTGCGGGACACAAAAACCTTTCTCCTGGACGCAACGCCTGTATTTGTTTGACCCATCCATCTCCATGTGAGGACTATCTCGCCAATTGTTCTGAACATCTAACAATGAAGCGGGTTGGTTTACATTGGAGTTGGTGTGTCTGGTCACTGACCAAGCATCGATATTTGACGAGTTATTATGTTCTCATACAACTAAACTTTGGAAATTGAAGCAAAACAAAACAAAAATGCAACAAATGTACTTAGTTCGGTTTAGAGAACAAAACTACTTTATTCACACAAACAGCAGCCTCTTGGGTAAAAGCCCTGTATTTATTATTTTTATTCATGAACCTCCATACAGGGACTTCTGTTGACTCATTTGAAACTAAAATGTGATACATCGAAAGCAAAAGTAATCCAGGACAAAATGAGTTTTCCTCTAAACGTTTTCTTCAGGAGACGGGGCTGCTGCAGGAAGTCTGTCCTCAGGAAGAGCACACAGAGCTGCAGCACAGCAGAGAGACACAGAGAGGCTTCAGTGAGCCTCAAACAAATCACACTGATGGACGGCTTTCAGAGAGGCAGAGAGTATCCGGGTATACAGGACGCCATTGTAATCAGCCAGCAGCTGTGTTACTTTCAAATAACGATGATAATAATTATGGACTGACCATAGAGACAAAGGGTTGGTGCTTTTGTTGTCACTCCAAGTGTGTTTGTCGTTTGTATTACAGCAAGAGTAACATGGATGTGATTATGGGACAATGCTCTGGATAAGCTCCTGAGGTGTGAATGTCAATTTACTTGTTTTTGTCTTCATTTTTTAAATTGAGTCCAGTGTAAATGATACTGAATTGTATACTTGCCATGTTTCTCTTTTCTTCTGACAGTATTGCACAACTGAGGGAGTCAGGGAGGGTTTGTCTTTACGATGAAGACCTGGAAAAAGGACAGAGTACACACAAGAGGCAAAAGTTGAGGATACCATTCACATGGACGGAGAAGAGACAAGAGATCCTAAAATTTTTTATTTTAGTATGTTTTTTTTGTCACTTCTAAGGCCTAATTCTGATCATGACAGTAGATCACAGACGAATGTGTAACATTATGTGCACGTTATCCAGCTTCTTCTTACACCAGAGTAATGGAATTCACATTGAGCAAAATAAAAATTCCCGTTGTATTTGTTTGCTGCAGTTGTTCTCAGAGTACAAAATAAGTAATGTTTATGACCACAGTTAATGTAGCTTCGAGATATGATATCACAATATCGCTCCTACGTGTCAGTCTGATCGTCAGACGGCTACATCTCGTGGTACCCACAGTGCTCTGCTGCCATGTTAGTCGGGTTGTCTATACGAGAACAACAAGCAGATATGTAAAAGCCAGCAGGAAGAAGTCGGTGCGTTCACATCGACCGGCAGGCTGGCACACGCTCAAGATGCTTCATTACTTTACATCTGATGATGAATGTGATCCCAGAGGCACATTACCATTTCACAGGCCGCGTCCCAAAGATGCAACGAGGGCACATCTCAGTCTGACGTCATCCTCTATCACCTTCTACATGAAAGGAATGTCACCACTCGCATTGATTGTATGTTTTTCTGTTTCCGAGTTGTCTTATCCGTCCGTCTCTCTGCTTTTCTCTCTCTCGGCATCGGCTGGAATCCATTTTCTCGACTCTGTTTATCTTTTAATTGTCGTTGCCATTAGGTTTTCTTCATGAATCATTGCACGTGTACAGTATAGTGTGCCTCAAAATAACAGCATCAAACCACTAATGAAAATCAACATTAGTTCAGACTTGGTGCATCATGATTAGGACAAATGAAGTGAGTCTGTACTCATGTGTTTCTCTATGTGTCTAATATTGCTAAGAACTGACGTTCAAGCAAACTGGGAAACTTTACATCTTAAATCACAAAGTGTTCATTTTATGCTGCAGTGCCTCTCGCAGCTGTGTTTTTTTAACTATCATTACGGATACAATTCGAGGATGTCGCAACTACATTAGTGATCAAAATAAATCATTTGTTCCTTTTCCAACACCAAAGACAGGCGGGCCGCTTCACTGCGTTTCTGTATTCGCTCCTGTTGTCTGTGTTTGCAGCGCGTGTCGTTATGCTGCACATGTTTCCTGTGTTGTTTTTATCTTTGCTTTTTTGCCTCCGAGGAGAACATTTTCTTCTTTTGCTCGTGTTTTGTCTATTTGTATGTTGTGTTTTCATTTTATGAAGACAGAGATCCTAAGTGCTGAGGGTGAAAATGAGTTTGGTTTTCAATAATATAATATATAATAAACTATATGGAGGTTGAATAAATTGGCTGCGGTTTTGCCCCTTGCAGCTCTGCCTCTGGGTTGTTCAAGGAGCGCTGCCTTGCGTTCGTCACACGGTGCACTTTAACTGCAGGGAGCCTCTCTTTCAGTGAGCAGCACAAGTAATTAGTACGTCACATGTCAGGTGGGCTTTTCAGACTGCCTTGGGCATAGCTTTGAAAACAACGGCCTGCGGATATAACCTCTGTGTTCTGTCAGGGGACAGATGTCTCCTATTAGCACAATGGAGGGTAATGTCTGTTTAACCACGTTTAAAGGTGCATGCTTAACGAGCTTCTTGTTCACAGCACAAACTGACGAGAATCATGAAAAATCCACCTCACCTCAAAAGGAGAAGTGAGAAAAAACGATCTATTATTATTGTTATTATCTTAATCTCTAAGGTGGAGTGTGACGTCACACACACACTCATGTTTACCACTGTTGAGAATACTCTCCACACTCTAAATAATGTATATGTATATATATAATGTAGTAATAGTAAGAGGCGAAACAAAGTCAGAGATGCAACACTATAGACACTGTATTAAAGGAGCATTCACCGAGATCTGGGAGCAGACTAACGCAAACACAAACCTTTCTTTGATTGTGTTGGCTTGTGTTGCCAGGGAACAGAATAATAGGCCCGTATTAAGAAACCTTTCAGCACAAAGTACACTTAACTGAAGGAGCAGCACGTTGCCATTTGGACACATTCTCCTTATTTCCAAGGAAGAACAAGAACACGGCACGGATGAAATGCATTGCACAATATGTTGTGGGACTGGACTGCTCAGATTCACTTTCTGAAGTAAACCCGTTGTCTGCATTAGTGGAAGCATCTTGTCCATGTCTCACGGTACGATCTCAAAAAGGTGTGTCTTGGGACATCATCTTGACCTCTCCTTGGAAAGGCAAGTTTCAGAAAAGCCTATTCTCATAATTTAAGTTGCAGATTTGACATTAAAGGTGCAATGTGTAACATATGGCCAGAATGTTGGCATTATGTCGAAGACATCTATGCGTTGTGTTGCAGAGATATCTACTGAAATAGCCGCGGCTCAGTCCTGTCTTGTAATACCACAATCCAGTCTGCTTAAAGTCTAACATGAGAGGACGAAGAAGCAGAGCTGCCCCGATGGCTTGTCGATCCCGTTGAAGGTACAGGGTCCATGTACATTTCATTAGTTTGTTTAGTGGATTAAATCCGAAGTGGCAGAAATGAGAAAAGGACTCGTATTTACACCATGGACGACTTCACCAAGAGGAGAGAGACGGCGGCTCAGCAGATGGACCTTCAGATAGATGTTAGTTCAAATTGAGCAAAAAGGATCAGAAAAAAGTAATATATATATATGAAAAATGTATTTGAAATTAGACAGTAAAAGATCTGTACAAACACAAAAGTTGTTTCTCTCGTGCCGTTCGGCGACAATTCATTCAATCTTGTCAGAACTGGAGTGTGATGACATCATTTACATCGTCTCTTCACTCTTAAGATGCTTCGAATCGCCACGAGAAGGAATGTAGATCGTCCCTCTCTGTCTGTTGGAAGAGACTTTCACTCCTTAGTGTGCATTTATAAAGCACTGCAAGGAAACAGACCATTCATCCAGCTTCTCCTCTTCAGTTTCAGGCACACTCGCTGCTTCACCACATCTCAGGAATGAAGGTTGCAAAATTGAAAACAGAGCTCGACGAAACATGTTTCGCTCCACTTAGGTGGAAGAAACTTCAGCAGGATTTAACGTTGGATCAATTGATTTCTTCTGCAGATTTTAGTCCTCCATTGACTATCCCTGTAAATGCAACAGTTAGATCTTACTCAGCATTATCGTTACGCTTCATTCGCAGTCCAGCAAGCTGTTTTGTTTGTCTAACTGTTGGATTTGTGCTTGTACTGTCCTCAGTACACAGGGCATTTATGTAAAAGAGAGTGAATTGCTCTCAATGGACAACATCGTACAAATAAAGATTGAATGAGACGAAAACTAATAAAAAGGACTCTGTATAACGGCAGCCTCTGAATGTGCCTTTGGGCTGCTGGGGCGGTTTGATTTCAGACTACTGTCTGCATGGTGTCCTTGAGCAGCATTGCTCTTAAATGTTTAGGACGAGTTAAATGCAGAAGTCACATTTTATGTATACCTGTGACGATTGAAGATCTGAAGAGAGAATGAATAGATATGAGCACTATAAAAAAAAGAAATTCCGTTGGTGAAAATAGCACAGCTGCTGCTGTCAAAGCTTGACATTACTGATGGAGGACGATTGCAGAGTGTGTAATCAGTGCATTAGCTCCATCACTGCTTCATCATTAAGCCAGACTGTACTTCATGTTCACCGATACAACACTGTGTGTGCACAATGAGTCAAGGTGAGTCTGTCTGAGAAAGAAGTCAGATGACGTCACCAAGCTCAACACGCAACAAGGAATTTGGTCGGAAAAAAAGCCTGAAAAGCTTTTCATCTTAAAGCAAAGTAGTTCTGCCAGATTTTAAACACCCTTGCCCTCACAGTTATTTTTGCTTTTGATTGAAGTCAATTAATGTACGCTGTCTCTAAAAAAACATACTTTATTTTCCGGGAAATGCCACAAATATGTAATGTATTCCTTATTCAATAAATCATTCTGGTGATGTAGCACACTTACCAGCAAACCAGGAGCCTCACAAACAAAAGTCAAAGTCAAATAATTATGGCAAATTATGTAGTAGGCCTTTATGAAGTCATGAGTGAACGTAATGTTCTTTCAAATATGTCTTTTTGGGTCAGTTGTGCATTCATGTTCATACATGTTTTCATTGCATGATGCACATTTGCAAGAAATACAGTATGGAATAAAAGTTTCTGTGATCTCATTTGTTCAGCAAAGAGCGCTCAATGTACGGATCATATATTTTTGTCGAATCAATTTAAGCTGTAAGAGTTTTAGCTTTTCAACTCTGTCAAATTTGACCTTTAAAAAAAGCTGAATCTCTGTGACTGGGCGTTGTGAAAGATGACGTATCTCTTTTATGTGCTATATCTCATGGTTAATCGTATGACTGCCAAAGCAACATTGATATAAACACTAATAACACTCTCTTGCTCTTATTACATTAATAACAACTATACAAAATCAATAAGATGACAAAGTACGCGTCTGAACTGCTGAATATTCTCCTAACTGCTCCTCACAGAGGCGTGCCTTGATGGAGGAACAGACAGAGTGAATAATTGTGTTTTCCCCTCCTTCCTCTCCACCGCGGAGCAACAATCCATTAAAAATGTGTCCATTACGTTCCTTCGGCGCGTCTTTCAACTCACCTGTCTGGGGACAGAGTACCACGGGGCAGATGAAATTGAGCAAACACCGAAAGAGCTATTTTTCAAGGCACCATATTCATTTTGAGAGTGCTGCGCTGCACACACCAACACATATGGGAGTGTGGCTGCACAGTATACACCTCTTCCACTGGGATTAGTTTATCCAGACATCCACTCAGAGCAGACTCGCTGTTTTGGGAGTAAAATGTATAGTTATCGTAAAAACACAAGAAAAATAATTCCGCTCCAATACATTCTCCTCAAGAGACAAGCTCGGTACAGATGGATGGCAGAAAGCAGAGGACAGAAGAAAGTACCCTTCAAGAGGCCACTTGTGCTGCTTTCAATGTGAGGGTATCACCAAACATGTGTGGTCATGGGGGGCATGTTTTTCTTGTGGACTCCAACATTGAACTTTGTGTGATTGCAGCTTTTCTAAACTCAGACACACCATTTGCCATTCATCTCATACCTCCTCCTCCTCCTCCTCCTCCTCCTCACCCTGTCTCCTCTTCTCGCCTACTTCTCCTCACTGCTCAGCGTGTCCCTGATAAGCACTCTGCAGACACACGAGCTTCCTCTTTGTCTTTCTCACTCACTGGTATAAATACATGCAGAAACACACAACATAAACATGTATCCCATGCTTTATACAACCCACTATAAGGCAGTTACAAGGAGATATTAGGACATTTTAAGTGTCAATTAATGAACAATTATACATTTATGACATATTTCATAAAAGCATCCAGGTGTCTGTAGCCAACAATGCCACACATTAGATACTGTATGTAGCTTACTGTTGGCTATTTTTGCTAAACCTTACCAAGGAGGTTTGGTGCCTAAACCTAATTAAACTGCCACTGAAAACGAATTATAATAATAAAAAAACTTCATCTAAATGTAAAAATTGATCTTTTTCATCAACCACAACCTACTCCCTACACATACATTGTCGCTCCTTATACTACTACTATTGCTATTATTACTACTATTCCTTTGTCCGGGTGTAAATAGCCAAATAGCTGCCATATGACCACCAGGTGCAAATAGACACTCTATAATTAATATTATCATTATTACCACTGTGATTTACTATTCTGTTAATATTTCATACCAGCAGCCTCCACACATGGGAGTTATAGTTGCAGTAACTACATTCTTGTGTACTTAAAGCGTGTACTAAATGTTTATATACTGCTTATAAATTCTAAATAGGGGGCGTTAAATTAAAGTGTGACCCATTCCTTGCGTCAGCTCCACTGGTAACCAAATGACTCATCCGTCCTGTGGGCCGTGAAGTCCATTGATCGGGCTTGTGTTAACCAGCATTGATTCCTGCTTCGTTAATAACATTAGAAGAGACACTAGTCAGTGTGAGTACAGGTCTCTTCTTTGCTGGGCCAGACAGCCTTATAACGATCACCCTCTGTGTGTTTTTGTTTGCCCCAGAGACGAGATGGAACACAATTAGTCTGAACTCTACAGCTGAAAGAAAATTGACTTGCTAATAGCCACTGACAGGCTTTTGGGTCGGTACAAGAATAACACTTGTTGACATTTGCCTGAGCCGAGAGAAAACACGGAGCGGGTTTTCCTCTTTCCATATAGGATGTGCATGTTGTTATGAAGCGGGCAAACAAACACAATTAAGACCAAATCCCTCAAAAACGCCTGGAGAAAGATAAAAGATATTTGTGCTGGTTTGTTTTCTTCAGTCCAGGCTGTCAGAGGGCTACGGGAAAGACACAAACAGCTCCTAAATGGATTGCTGCAGCAAACGGATGATGCATTCTACAGGCAACGCTTTTTACTAAAGCCTCCTAGCGAGGAGGTTCAGTTTACTCCGCTCTTGAAAAATGGAACAAGCTTCAGACTCGGCCAGGGGGGGCGAGACGTAATACTCCAAAAACCAAAACCAGAGGAGGACATCATTAGGCAGCACTGTCATGATCTGCCTCTGTGATGTGTACCAGTGTGCTTCTTGAGGCCGGACAGGATGAATCCCACATCAGAGACAGTCCTCTGCTCTGGGCTGTTTGAAGAGATGTGTACAGAGATTGTTTCTAAAGCCAGTAAACTACCCCTGCACAAGTGACGTCTTAGTCCAGGTTTGCCAGAAAACCAGTAAACAAGTGGATCAAGTGTGTTGTGTTACTGGGTCGTTCTCTGCAGTTCCTTTCAGAGTATTTTTAATCTTCTCTCGGCTCATTGTTTTGGTTTCATGGCGGCAGCTTGGCTGTTTTGGCTCAGTCGCACTGCTCTCATCAACCACCTCCAGCCGTAGCAGGTCTTGTTTTCCCCCTCTGATAAACCCACTGGTACTAGCTCAGCAGCAAACAGACACAGTTAGCGACGAGCTGGGGAAAATGTTGGATCATTTTAGATGCTAAAGAGACAGAATATTGGACTTAAATATTGCCGGATGGTCAGAAACACGACTTCAAATGAATGTTAATGTTGTCTGGATGTGTAATAAAGTTCACCATAACAACTTCATAAGGTTATAATATGTCAATGTTGTCTTTACAACTTATTGTGTTGCCCCAAAATTATTTGCAGAGAATTTTTACTAAAATAGAGATTAAAAGTTATTCCTTCTGAAGAATGGTTCCTTTCACTGCGCCTTTAGTTCTGCATTGGCCCTAACCTGTGAAAAGTATTTTGATATTACTCTAAAGGAGAGAGAATGTGAAAGGACGACACTGATATTCCTTTTACAAAATTCTTCGGCATTCACTCAAAGTGAGCAAAGGTTGCTGCATTTTCACAACACAACCAACGGAGGGATGATAATACAGAGTGAGGTGCAAAAATGAGCACTGTAATGATTTAATATCCAAAAAAAGAACTGCATCAGTGGCTGAATAATTTGCATTGTTATGATATACTGACGGTGTTGCAAGGGATAAAGCATCTCATGAAAATTGCTATTTATGTCACAATGGCTACGTTAAACTCTAAGTACTTTTAAAGTCTGAGAAGAAATACTACAGTGTACTTCTGATGCTTTCAAAGTACAATATACTGTAAGTATTTAAGTATGTAAATGAAATTGTAATCAGTTAGTTACAGAGAAATATGTAATTCAATGACTGATGCTTATCTAAATGTTGGTGATTACAGAGGGGTTACATTTCAGTTTAAAAGCTTATATGTAGAATATATGCACAGAGCAAACACCACGCCGCTCCCACTGGAAAACTCACTAAAACGGCGAGAGGAGGAGATGCAGAAGTGAGAGAACACAGAGTTGAATGAGATCGTGTCACCCTTCAGCAGACGCTCCGGGGTAGCCGACGACTTCCATGAGATCACAGAAACGCTGAAGACTTGTACACAGTCTGTGATCATCAAAGCACACACCGGAACACACGCTGTATTCTTCATCACCGTCACTCTGATCGCTTTATAGAGCTCTGCTGCTCTACCAGACGATTACTGTGAGGTTTCCTCAGATATGTCTTTAAGTTACACAACTTTACTCAATAGTACGACACTCCTCTCGCTTGTACACACTAGTGGCTCTCTCTATACGGCACAGAAATGATAACACCTCTTGAAACAATGCAGTAAAATAACATATTATGTGTCTGTAATGTAGAAGAAAGTGACACCATTCTCCTGGAGAACACAGGGGGGGTGAGTGCTAAGTCTCTTCCTGTTGGGCGTCTCTACTTTGATCACACCAGGGAAATGTCAAAGGCACTTTTGCCATGCCTCATAATCATAACCAGCCCTGCAACATTACCTGCTGCCTGAAGCATTCGTTCCTGTTTCTCCTGCCTGTGACGCACAGATATTACCAGATTACGTCCGACCAGGACGGATTTCACCGTTGGAAGCCACATTGGTTTCCCACAGAGCTGAGAACCGGATCAACTGTATCAAACAATAGAGCTGTTGATCATAGAGGCTGCTGTGGCGTTACCAATGAAAGCACATTTCTAATTTGCACTGGAACGTGTCATCACAAAACTCTGTCCCCTAGAAATTATGCCAACAGCAAATATCTTTTTACATACCTAGCATGTCGTACAAATGTTGATATGGGCGTATTAGCAACGTATTGTATTTGTTTCCCTTCAACATCTGCTCTAGAAATACAATATCAGCTAATGTCAGCTACGGTTTTATATGGTTAGGCCCTCCCGGCACTTGGTTAGGTTAGTGCTGGATTTTAGAACTCAAGGCCTACGCTATGCCTGCGTGGTGTGGAGCTTGAAATACATGGGCATGTAGATACACTATTGAATTGTTTATGCACAGCGTATGTCCAGCGTTTTTGGAGCCTGACCTAAAGAGACTTAAGCAATTAATTTCTTATTCCTTCTCTCACAAGTCCCCAAACTATGAAACTACAAGACAACTGCAGGACCACTTAAATGGATAACATTAACAAGTCCACAAAGTCAGTAATGTGCTTCAATACGTTTGTTACAGTAACTCATAAACAACCTCCTCTCTGGATTTTATTGCTACACCGCTTTAAAAAACTAGCAAGACACGACTGTGTGTGTGTGTGCGCACGCGAGTGTGTGTGTGTGTGTGTGTGTAGTGCTACAGCTCCTATTCAACAAACAAACAGTCTGTACATCAGTTTTTTTCCACACACTCCTCCACACACTCACACACACCTACACTGCTGCCCCACCGGCTGAGTCTAGAAGGGTGTGTTGGTTAGAGATAAGATTTTCTCTGATTTCCTGATTTCTCTTATTCGTAAGCCAAAGTGCCCCCCCACCGCTTGTCAGCTTGCAACACCTCCTCACACACACACAACCTCGCATGATCAGCAAGGGCACACATTTCATACTTCAAATGGCCCAAATAGAAGATTTTTCTTACTGCTGCATAAGCAGCTGCAGCATCAAGGGAGAGACGCAATACCTACAGTAGCGGCATTGGGGTTTATTTAATTACATCACCACCCTTTTTGTTGAAAAATCATAAATAAAAGAACAAGCTCATCATCTCGGGTTTACCGACGCTGCTTAATTATTCTCCCAGCATTAATTAGGCAATCAGCTGGCAATGCATTTATCCCACCAGAGCCCATGAAATATGGATAGACAGCACTTGTCTGTATGTTGTAGTCGCATGTTTCCACTGCGTCGTACACTTTGTCAACGTAGAAATCCTAAAAGGTGTGAATGTTGATGCTGCAGACAACCACAGCCAGTCAGTTAGTAATACTGTCTCATGGTGTCTCATTTTGACACCATGTGTTGCATTATTCCAGAAGGTAATCTGGTTTCTTTGCAGTTTAGCTACATCTAGAAACATATAAGGGTCCTTCCATTCGATTTTCATAAAACATCTGAGAGTCAGCTCAACAGAAAGGAGCTGTGTGGTGTTGTTTCCTGCAGTGTATGAACACATACAGTCAAAGACAGTCTGTTTAAGTAGTAGATCGATGAGTTTCGGGGCTTAGCAGACACCAAAATGCTTCAAACATCAGCATTTCTAAAATTCTATCTAGGGCAGCAACTCAGTATCAGTTAATCATGCGATTGTTTTCTTGATTCATTGTTTGTCAAAATAGCAAAACAAGCTGAGATTCCCAGAGCCCAAGGTGACTTCTTCAAATGTCAGTAAGACTATGGAGATAATCAGGAAATCATGAAACCGGCTCTTTGGAATTGTTGCTTGACAAATGACTCAACTGATTCATCGATTATCCAAAAAGTTGCAGATTAATTTTCTGTTGATCAACTAATTGGACAATTGGCTGCTTGTTTCACCCCTGTGTAATAGGATACCATTCACCATACGGCTGTCTGAATCATATCAGTGTTCATAACTTCTCAACTTAAATGGGTAGTTGTTTAGATGTATGCACATGCTTCATTCATGCTCCTCCTCGCTTCCGGGTGGGAACTCCACTTCGTGTGTATCCATTGAAAAAGTCCGAAGGAAACTGCGGTTTTAGAAAATCCTTTATGGCGCCGCTCCTCCGCCATACTGGCTCAAAGCCTCTGGGCCTCTAAGGAGCATGCTGGGTAACAGCCCGGCGCCAAAATGGAGGACGGCTGAACAGTTTCACAACCTCCGTGTGGGCGGAGCTTGGTTTTCTGGAAGCTCCGTGGAGCGTCCAAGCACACGGGAGGAAGAAAAAAAACAAAAACATACACCAGCGGCTGGAAAGTGTTGCCGAGCCGAGGAGAAAGAGACGGAGAGTGCAGCTTCTCAGTTTGTACGGTGAACACTTGAACCCGCCCGTCGGTCGGGTTTACGCGACTAGAAGGACTGCGCGCGTCTGTGTGCGCGCGTATCCCCCGAAAGTGTAACCCGTGGCTGTTCGGGAAGTGGAGATCACTGTTAACCCACCTGGACCAGTGCTGTAACCCGAGCCTGATGCGCACCGCCAACCGGGGGTCTGTCCGGGCATTTCCTCCTCTGTGTGAGTGCAACATTTAACAACACCGTAGTCGTTACCGCCAGCGGAGTAATGCTTGTTTGACAACCACGTATGGTTTGCGTTTTGAGACGGGAGTACGTTACCGGGAAGCCGTGGGAAAGGCGGGGCCGAACCGGCGGACTCCCAAACCGGATTATTGAGCTCCCCCTGTGCCGAATCACCCACAGCGACGCAGCATATTTTTTTGGGGGGGCGGGGGGTCGACGAAGGAGGCAACAACTGGAATTTAGAAACCTTTCTTGGGAACTCTTTACCGACTACACGAGCGGTGTTTTGTCATTCATTTCTGCCTAAACGGTCAGCTGCTCGTGGCCTCTCCGTTCCCCTCTTTATTTAGGAGCACCGTCAGGTTTGGGACGCATATTCTGGGGATCATTTTTCCCCCAGCCGGGGTCGGACTATGGCGGACGACGACATCCTCTTTGAAGATGTGTACGAGCTCTGCGAGGTCATTGGCAAGTAAGTGTTGCATTGCTGTTTTTATTCCACCGTTTAATTCCTTTTATGAACGTTGGTCACCGGGGCTTTCCAATTAGCTCCTCCTAACACCCCGAGGGAATGACACGCGCGCAAGACGCACACACAAACTCAAACGCACGTGCACGCTCCAAAAAAAATCAAAGCGTGGGGATATTTGTGTAGGAATTAACGGTTTTCCCCGTGGTCATCATAATTGATGGTGACCTTAATGGCACACTATATTATTTGAAGACGCGGCCACGTCCCACAACAGTTTAAAACACGGATGTTATGTCATTTGTTGTATGGTCGCCGTGGATGTGCATTCCCCGTTTTATTGCTTTCTTCCAACATGAAGATAAGATCCTGTTTCGCTGTGGCAGCGTGTATCATCCTCCGGACATTACACTGTATACTTAGCGCGATACCGTGTGCTTTGACCCCCCCGGTGGCGGTTGCCAACTTGCTGCAGAGATGAAAGGGCAGGGCACCAGACCACCGTGAGTCATGCACATCTGGACCGTCACATCTGGTCATGGTTAGTGACTGAAGGTCTCACCCGGGCTCCTTCTAGTAATGTTCACTGCTCGGGTAAGAGGACAGCGGTGCCTGCAGAGAAGAGTCCCCGAGCATTTCATCTAGGTCGGGTTCATCCCCTGAGGAATAAGAATCTACGTTACCCCCACGCTAAAGTAACTAATGCAAATGTATATCTAGCAAATACACATTTCATCCTATAAGAATAGTATAGAATACTACCAGAAAGACTGCTTTAAACTCCCTTCAGAATAATAGTTTATAGGTTTAAATAGGTGATCTATACTGTTGCTACAATTAACTTCCTGTTGTAATCCCGCTTTAGAAATAAGGAAGGCAACAAACCTCTGTGTATCATTAACTTTTATCCATATAATTCTAATCTATTGCAGCCAAGATGTGTCCATGCAGCGCTTTATTTCTGGTGACCCGGCCTCTTCGGTCATTACTCACTATACTCGCGGATGCTTTGTTCTGCCCTAATGGCTGCAGCACCTGCACCACACCTGGGACTTTCCAACTTCACATAAAGGAACCGGAGAAAGTAACAAGAGGGAGACCGCCGCGAGGGAGACCGCCGCTTTGTTTTGGAGAAGAAGAAGAAGATCTGTTTGAGGGGAAACTGTCTCTGTTTTGACCGACGCTTGAAGAAGTGACTGTGTCGTCCAAACTGCTGGTCTCGAATGAAGCACTTCATTGGGCGTTACAAACAGAAGCCCCGTGTGAATCAGGAGCTTGGCAGGCTTGACGGACAGAGCCAGTCAGTCATAGCGGGCTGACTGGTTCTGGGGGTGTCACGGAGGTGGTTGACTGTTTGACAGGGTGCTTAGTCTGCACAGCACATGTTTAGGCAAGTTTGAAAGCGCTGTGTGCTCTTTTTCTTTTGTTTGTTTTGTGTCCCACACAGTCACAAGCTGCTTCTCTCTCGCTCACTCAAACGCACACAAGCGTGGTCCCCAAGAGCTCCTCCTGCTCCATCGGCCCCGCGCCTTCATGTTTAATGTAAACCTATAATAATCACCATTTTAAATATGTGTTCAGGTTCTTGTGGGGCAGAAGGAACACTTGGAAGCCAAATGCTTTTGAGTCAGCCCGCCACACACAACAACACACTTGCTCTTAGTTTTCTGAATCACAGTGTTACTCATCGGACAGACCGTCTGTGATTTACAGAGAGCGGCCTTTTATCAGCCGACCTGCTGCTCTCCGTGTGGAGAAGCTGCTGCAGCCGCGGCTTCTTTTTAAGGCTGCAACGAAGCACCAATTGTGGGTTTTTGATTCCGAAAGAGACCGGATTAACTGCAAGGGAAATCCAACGACAACACCGCAGTCAGGAAAGACATTACTGTACAAGCCCAACGCCCTGGATCGTGCATTGGAGCAAGTGTGTGCGTGTGTGTTCTGCAGGGTTAGACCCATGTAGTTGCAAATACAGACCTCTATCTATATATATATATATATATATATATATATATATGGGTCATCCTGAACTGTGCTTGGAAAGCAGTGTTGTGGTCCCTGCTCTGTGTGTGTGTCCCCTGGATTAAGGCCCAATGGAGAACAGGATCCACCCTGTAGTCGTGTCCATATTCATGCACACGCATCAGTCGACTATAGCATGAAGACTTGGCCCCCGTGAGCATGTTGTGTACATCAGTCTGGCTGTCAGATTGATCCTGCCCGTTGTGCCGCTGTGTCCCGAGGCGCAAGGACGGGGTGAGGGCGGGAGAAACAAAGAAGACAAGAACGAGGAGAGTAAGTCATGGATTGAGGATGGGAGAGAGAGAAAGAGAGGTTGGATGTGGGACGAGTGAGGGAGCAGGAGAGGTCAGTAGAAGGAAGCAGTCCATTAGTTTGACTCGCACATTAAGAGACATCCTGTGCCCTCGGGCCATGCTCTTTTCTGGTTCATCCACGGGAGAAAAAACAAAAGTTGTGCCTGTGTTTCTCACAGTAGGGGACGTAACACAGCGCTGTGCATAAAGAAATGGACACCAGGAAAGATGTTGTTTTCCTTTTGTTGTTCCTCGCAGCTCTGAACTGCACTGCAGCTAATGCTTGTGGACAACAGCAAATGCTAATTTCAGTGCATCGGACCGAAACGGCACAGCGTCCCAGGTTTGGGGAAAGTAATGACGTCATGTTTGCAACATCAGACTGCAGTCTACACAAAGGCACGAAGTATTCCAGTTTTCTGGCCTCATCCCGAAAAAGACAATATTCCTACTAAGCCGTGAACATAGCTGGTGTAAAATGAATATTACACCAATATTCCCGTTTACATGCAGCCTCACGCTTTCAATTCATCGGCGTTGCGATATATTTGTGTACATATCAGAAAATGTGGAATACTGCAAATAACAGTGGTCAGCATTGGTGCTACAGTCACAGGCCATTGAGAGTTTATGCAGCGAAGCGTGGAGTCTCTCGGCTCCTCTGTTAATGGAGCCAAAACCGTGAGTTAGTATTAGCTGAACGGATCAACGGCCTACCTGTCCCCGAGTATTTGGACTCGCTGTGGATTTAATAGTGGAGATCGCCCTGGAACATATCGCCGTGGAGGCGATCTGCTCCACTCTGAACAAAATGAATTACCCTCCATTTGCATAGCTCGCGGCCTAGGAGGACACTCGAGGGTGCTGTACAAGGCCTGCATGTCATTATAACTCTCGGTCCAAGGAGGTGTGTGTTTAACGTGTGTGTGTGTGTGTTTAACGTGTGTGTGTGTGTGTCAGTTTGTTGTGTGTGTCAGTTTGTGCATTCGTGTGGTCCGGTGTGTCCCTTACCAAGAGGTGACGGAATAAAAGCCCAAGGCCCATCTCGTGTGTCTCATTCACCTCCTGCAGTGAACCGACATCACCCTGTAATCCACGGGGGGTGAAATACCTGCTAGTTCACCGTTTCACTGCTGTCTCTTTCAGCTTGCTTGTGGGAGAAATTATGGTAATAATGAGGAAGATTTGTGCCTCCCTCATCCCTCAGGAGGAGTAGAGTGTTTTTCTGGTGCCAAGGTGCCACCTGCCAGTTTAGTTACTTATGTATTTTAAAGGCTCTGCTCAGGTTTCGTGTATTTATGTGCGTTTATGTCCCGTTCGTTCTCGGTAAAACGTGTGAAACGCTGACCTACATCCGGACAGGCGGCCCCACTACAGGAGCCACGTCTCTGGCAGAGTTGGCCGTGGGGCTCAGGTTGTTGATGTGCGACGCTAGCTAATGCTGAGCACGAGTGGTGGCCGGCCGCTCTCTGAGATATTCTACAAATAAGCCACCCAGCAGACCCAAGGGCTGTGGGTCAGTAGGTTAAACACTGCTCTGTTTACATTGTCAGACTTGAGTGTGTTTTTAAAAGGCAGTCTGCCCGGCACACAACTTAATGGCAGCTGTGTTCACTGCCGAGGCTCTCACTCCTCGAAAAAAATATATTGCACTCGGGGTCAATTTGAATAACGGCGTCTGCCAAGTGGTGCTATTTCCTGCACTGAGTCGTCATCTTTTCAGTGGTTGAGATGTGTGCTTGGCAGGATGTTGCTGCTCTTTAGCTCCGTCCTAATAAATTAATTCCCTCTGAAGTTACCGAAACAATATACCAATTGGTGGTGCAGGCCTTTCGCCTGCACCACGTGTATAATTATGTGCAGGCAACTTGTATTATGTGAGCTTCGCCTCTCTGTTGGGGTTTGGAGGCGAAAAATCAGCTGAAAGGCTGGTTCCTGCACGCACAATTACACATAGATGATATAGCAGAGAGATCTTGCACTCGGCCACTGAAATATTAATCCATCCTCATCAAGCTGGAGAAAACACCCCCAGCAGCTCCCTGTGAGCAGCGGAGAGGAGAGGAGCTACATCTGGCTTCTTGTTGAGCCCCTCAGAAGGACCAGCTCTGTTCAGGTCTCGCAGTAGATGCTGCTGAAGTAACAGGAACATGTGGTGTGTTTAAACCTGGAAGGACTGACCTAAGGGAAGTGGAAACTAGGGATGCACTGATCCGACTTCTTCAGTCCCGATACCTGGTCTTTGGGTCTCGGCCGCTACAGAGAACCGGTCCGATACAAGAGTTTAATTAACACGGCTTTATGCCTCACTGCGTGGAAGAGACTGGGATCACTCTATAATATGTAAGGCAACATTGACGTATCATCACATTTTAAGTTGATACGGTGAACTTGTGAGCAAGCAGTTGCTTATTTTACACATCCAGCATGTCATGTGACTCATTATTCACTCTCTTTTACCTCCGTGTTTGGTCTCCACCAACTCCTGAGGGAAATGTGTTTATTTCATGATGACCGTGTCAGTTGATTGGTTAGAAATACAGTAACATAGTTTCTGTTTGTGCATTGTCAAAACAATTAACCTTACTGATATGGCATTATGCAAAGATTTCTCTATATTGCAACTTGCCGATTATGCAACATGCTTGATATCGTGTGTTTTAGTGGTTTGACCGAGACAAATAGCTTTGTGTCCTCCGCTGAAATAAATGTGTATCTGGCCCGAAGCTCTGCAACTATCTGCAGCCTCTCCACCAAACGCACAGTCCTTAAGATATTTATAGAGGCTGCCAGTCACTGGTTCATTTTAAACCAAGTATGGATGTGTTTCTTCACCTCCTCAGGCGGTTGTGTGTGTGTGTGTGTACTTGGCAGAATTGCAGGAAAGAGCAGAGTAATCAGAGCAGTTATCCAGGGATCTCTTCTAGCGTTCTGCATTTCCACTTCATGTTGGCGTGGAGGGAAGAGAAAGCATATGCAGCACCTGACCTTTTTACTAATAGAGGAATCAGTCATGTTCTCCAGATGATGCGGAGGAAGAGGCCCGTCTGATAAAAGCCTGTCTCATTGTTGTCACTTTGACTAAGCGGGCTCAGTATTTCAGTTCTCTGTAGAATAGCAGACACTGACCCACAGAGCCTCGTCACCGGGCTTTTGCCTCGGCTATAGCTGCAATTTAGCGTCGTTTAAGTTTCTTCTAGATCTGGGCTATTGGAGATATTCTTCAGCGGGTAACTGATGTTGCTGTCTACAGTTACTTCATTTGCTTGGCTGCAAGAGCTTGAGGGATCCGGGATCGCTTCCATCGGAGAGAGAAAGCCGCTGTCTGAGTTTATGATCTCAGAGGCTCTCGGTATCTTTTATTTATTGTGTTGTGATGTGGTTTACTGTCAGAGGCAAGACTATGAAAAGGTAAACCACTGAGTAGTGTCATTTCAAAACTAGAGAATTTCTGTTTATACATTTTCTGATGATGGATTAATACTTTGGACAGTAAAAACTAAAAGGGGAACAGGAGGCTGTTCAGCCTCTTAAAGCAACACTGTCGTAGTCAGGAGAGCTGCCCTGAGCACTAACGCACCCAGATGGTTTATTTACCGGATTCTGGTTTATGTGTGTGAGCGCATGTGTCTGAGTGAGGATCTGACTGTGTGATCACAGCAGCTTTCTGTTAGCCAACAAGGTGATATAGTACCTGTTTTATTTATGTTATTCCCCACCTGGCCCTGTGTGTGTCTTGAGTGTTCTCCCACACAGGTGTGTGTGTGTGTGTGTGTGTTATGAGTCTCATCTGTCGGTTAATAAAACACAGAAACGCATTTAGAAAGATGATGAAGATCTCTGTGAAGTCATACACTCAACACAGCAGCAGCCCAAATGTTTATATGCTAGTTGCCTTGGCTTCTATGAATAAATATTATGTAATTTATGTGTTTTTTTTAAGCTCCCATTGGTCTTTGGTTTGTCTGGATTAAGTTGCCAAAAGTCGCCGGTGCTTGTAATGACATTTTAGTGCTATTTCTGACTCCTTTCCCTTGTTTCCAGTTTATTTTCTTTGTCCTGCTGTTGTTCAATTTGGGGCCTTTTTTTTCAATCTAAACCAATTTCCATGCTGCATGCCAAAGCACACAGTGTCACCTGGGTTACAGAACAACACCCAGCATGCAACACACGGGGGAAAGACATTTCCCTTTCAAACCTTGAGAAAATAACGGTTTATAGCAGTATAATTCTAGAGGACATTAACCCACACAGAGCCCCAGAAGTTACTTATTACACCAAATGAAAGGTGAACGTGCTCGTGTTAGAGAAAGGACTGGGCTCGATTGTTGGCATGTTGGCTCCCGATGACAGTCGGACCTGTTTGTTCAGTGGCAGGAAGAGAAACAGACCTGAAGGGAAACGTTAGAGCCACGAGTGTAAAGTAAGAACCCTCCTGTGCTGAAGATGGTTTGCAGATGTCGAGAGGCTTTGCTGTGATTTCACCGGTTTTCACTGCGCTACACCTTCATCGCAGTACGTCGTGTGAAAGCTCCTCCTGCTTCAGACCCGACGCATGATTCAGGCCAAGTTACAGTTCATTCAAAGTGCGTTATCACACTAAGGTGTTGAAGATAAAACACTCGCTGGATGAGCTCATGAGGCCGAGGAAGGTCAGACGTTGAAGAGGTCTGTTTAGAGTGTTTGCTTTGGTAATGCTCACAGTGAGTGTGAGATCTAATGAGATCTGAGTACCTTGAAGTCGTCCCTGACGTATACATTTAGGGAGATGAGGGCTACAGCAACACTTGTGGTACACAGAACAGCTTCAATGTTAGACCTCTACCGATCAAATGAAGTTGCTCTGTGTTCTCCAACTATTGCTTATATGTGCTTGATTAAGTTCGGTCTATAGATAAATTATTCTTATAAAGCTCCAGGCATTTAGTCGATTAGTAAGTTAGGCCATAAATTACTATAGTGAGTCAAGTCTGAGCATAAGTTATGTTCTATAACATAAATAAAAGATTCAAGTCCATTTTATTTAAATGGCCCAATATCACAAATCGGCCTCGGGGGTGGGGGGGGGGGGCTTTACAAGTGTAGCGGTTCTGTGTCTCACAGTGACGGGCCCATTGTTGGTGACTGCAGCCATGAAGGCATGTGTACCGCTGTAACAGATGATATGTCTTAGATATTCTTAATTCAAATTAGAATTCGATTATTTTCATTGTCATATATAGTTTTTAAGGGATGACAGAACCAGGCCAGATGCATTTATACGCACAACTGTACTTAAACGTTATATGACTATAAACTTCTTACAGACTTCGCGTGCACTGAATTAATATAGCATCGGACTCGGAGCCTGCAGAAACACACTCTTTTTACGACAATGATCTTTAATCCCTTTACCAGTGAGTAGAAACCTTATGTCAACACTAAAATTCATTTGTAAAGCCGATAGACTTGAGTTCTGTGATATCACGAGACTTCTCTGTTAGCCTCCGGTTTCTGTAGTCTATTAGTCTGCCAGCTAGTTATTTACTAACCTATAAACACTTCCAGGCTCTAAGAAGGTGCTACCTGCCCATTAAAAGTTATTGCCCGAGGGCAACGCGCTCTCCTTCCCACCTTGCTTTGTTACTTCTATCCAGAGGTGCGGGTGTGATTCAGGTCTTTGCTGACTTCGATTTTGACGTAGAATGTTGCTTCATCACACCGCTCTGATCTCAGCGGCTACAGTACTCCTCGTCCATCGTCTGACCTCTGACCTCGAATACGCACCGCATGTAGTTCTGATTCCGACCCGAACACACGCACACGGCTCCATGTGCAGCATGTCGACATGTGCCCACGCTCCCTGGTTCATGTTTGTGTGCATTCACATGAGTCTGATGTATTGTGACGTTGGCCCCCGGTGACAACTAGAATAGATGTATTTCATTCAGTCTCTCATTATTGTTTTTGTGTTTAACATGTTTTTTTTTTTTCTTCCTGGAACGGTTCTAATGGGCTCCTTAAAGACAGGAAGTCTCATGTAGCAGTGATAATCACAGCCTGCCTCCTAAACAATGCTTCATATTGATTAGAAGAGCGCCTGTGAGACACACACACACACACACACATTCAACCATCAGATTGTGAGTCTTTTTAACCCAGCGATTGTCTGTCCTTTTTGTCCTTGAGCTTGATTTGTGGTTATTTCATGGCGCTGCACAGAGATGTATAACGGGTCAAATACACTTACAAAACAGGCACACATGTATTTTGACAGACTTGGACATCAAGCTGCACCTATTGCATTATTAATGTCTAAGTCTGTGGCTGTGCTGTGGCTTGCAACTGGGTTTAAATCATTGATCGTGGCTGCAGAGGAGATGCAGCGTGCGGTGCAGAGAGCCGGGTCTGTGTGGGCTGGCCGGTGCATGCATGTGCATGACGGGGACATGCATCGAATGTCTCACCTTTTGTAATCGGTCATTGTAATGATGCAGTTATTTAAGGGTGTTGATGTTGGTGTTAACGGCGTAGAGATCAGGGTTAGGAAGCAGCGAGTACTTGGAGGAGCATCGATGTGGAGGGCCCTTAGCTGCCACATTTAGCCGGGGTATTACGGCGGTGTTGACATATTGTCTGACAGATGGGTGACACATGCTCTGTGTCCCAGCCCCATTGTAAGCGCAACTGCGGCTTCGGTGTCGGGAGGCGCGGCGCGAGTCTCGCCGCGGTGCGCCGGGTGGAAAACCACACGTCTTACTTCAAGCTGCCACAATCTCTCAGTACAATGCACATTTACCACTTGAGTTCTCTTTATCTCCTCCACTCCCCTCCATCTCTCTGCTCTCCCTCAACTCCCACTTGAAATGTCAGTCTCAACTGACACTCTCTCTCTCTCTCCGTCTCCAAGTCGTTGTGGTGCAACTTCCTACAATGTCGTCTCACCACAAACCATGTGGTGTTTCTATGCGTGTGCTGACCCACACACACACACACACAGACACACACACCGCACAATGTGGGCTCTCTGACGTGTTCGTGTCACTCCTACTCCTGGCCTTGTACAATGCCTCCGCTCACATTTGTTCTCTTTTATTCCATCTGGCAGTAGCTCAGATGAAGCTGGCATTACTCGGCTTCTTCACAATTGACAAAGGCGATGTTTGTTCTGGTAGAGGAGTTCTATGAAGTCTCTGCAGCAGCAGGACAGAGAGTGACTGGAAGAACAGTGCCACTGTCAATTTTTAGCCTTCTCTGCCCTGCCATCTGCAGCACTACGGGGCGCTGACAGCCTTCCACTGCATATGTTCTGATTCGGTGCATGTGTGGCGAGAAAAATCTGCTCTAAAATAACCCATGTCTACACCTGTCAACTAAGAACATGCAGCAGCAGCAGCAGCAGCAGCAGCAGCAGCAGCACGACTCTGTGTCCAAAACACCCAGCTGTCACGGTCGCCTCACCTTCTGTGCAGCTCGTGGTGTTAAAACACAGCTTTGTGGTTCATACCGTCCGATATGGATGTTTATCCTTACACAGCCAACAGTCTGCTGTGATATGAGAGATTCTACAACTGGCTGGCTGTATTCTCACACACACACACACACACTTCCAAATATTTACCCTCTTCTTTTCCAATCTGTGGATTCACCTCCTAGCTGTTTGCTGCTGGGGCTGGATGAGCGGGAGTGATGAGAGGATGAGGGGGGGGGGGGGGGCTTGTAAGGCTTTTGAATCACCTGCCAGAGTGTGTGGGAGTACACCCTGTAAGAGGAGTCTTAGCCGCTGTCTTTATCGTCTGGTTTTTGAAAAATACTGAGAGTAAAATGGTAAAATACACGGTGCAGTCATGTACCTTGGCTCTTATGTCTTTGTCGTTTCTTAGATCGTAGCATTTTCAGCCAAACTGTGAAGATGTAATCCATAAAAGTACTTTTCTACAAAGATGTAATGGCCCGAGCCTGCAGGGTTGTCCCCATAGACGTGGATAAGAAGTGGATGTAGTCACCGCGATGTCACCCATCTGTTTGTGAGCGGTATTTGGGCCGTCGCCATCTTGGTTTTTTTGCAACCAGAAGTGACCCGAGACGGTGGAGCGAAGTAAAACCGAACGCTGAATAAGACTGAGAGCCTGCACGTCAGCAAAATGCACGTCGCTAAATAATCATGTGATTCAGAGCAGTTCATATCAACGCGACGGAGCCATGAAATGTAATTCTTTCTTCCAGCAGATGGACTCGGCTGAATATGAGCTATTTATAATCAGTGCAAAGAAAGAAGAGTTGCACACCTGTGTGGTAATCTGCTCCCTTTGTTGCTCGCTCACAGCACGTGCAACAAACAATAGGCGGTGTATTTTTTCAAATATACAGGCAGCGAGTGTTGGAGACTAAAAATACACCTCGGATAGAGAATCTCTTATAAGTGATTGAGGACGGAGCGTGTTTCACTGGTTTTGTCACAGTAATACTCGGAGAGAGGTGTGTCAGTGTTACTGAGGACGGGGCTGGAATTTGGGTTGACGTTTAGTGAGGATAAGGAGAGCTGAAATGTGCTGCAGTCAAATGATAACTGTGTATAAAGACACACACACACGCACACGCACGCACACAACAATATTAGCAGCGCTCAGCAGTTTTCTCAGGCTTTTCATGAAGAGTCTGTGTTCACCCTCTGCTCAAGCGCCTGACCAAGACAGGTTCCCGGCTCATTGTACAGTATGTGACACACACACACACACACACACCCATCCCACTGCATGTTGGATTGTTATGTAAAGAACCCTTACTGGGGTCAGGTAAACATACAGTGGCTGTGAGACAGGTTATTTAAACACAAGTTACAACTCTTCTGTTTGGTAAATAAACAACACGCTGAGCCCACTTTCTCTCTCTCTCACACACACACACACACACACACACACACATGCTCACAGAACCTCCATATGGTTGCCCAGACAGCATCAGTGTTTTGCTCCGCTCTCAGTGACGCCTTGCTGCCATATGTGTGTGTGTGTGTGTGTTTGTGTGTGTGTGGTCTGATATCCTGGGCTTAAGCTTGTCCCCTGCCATGCCCACTGTGCGATAGTGTTTACACACGATGAGCCAACATAAGTAATTGTATCTAAATAGCAGTGGACTACGTTCTCATGTGTGGATAAATGTGTTGACGCCTCTGGCTCTAAAACTTATGTGAAGGCCCACGCTCTCGTGCAGGCCGTGGCCTTCAAGGTTCTCTGTAATTATGCACGTTTTAAAAATAAATGCTGTTCAGAAACGCGTTGCTTTACACATGCACGCAGTCACACTGTGGGACATTACTTAACGCAAAAGATACCTGCAGGGGAGCACAATCACCTGTAGAATCCACGCCGTCTGTCTCTGTGACTACATTATGGTAAATACCATATCCAATGATGTAATGATGATGCACACGCTGAAACGAGAGAGAAAGTCTTCCACCGCGGTCGATGGAATGGAGGAGATAATGGAGTCGTCCAGGCAGACGGAGATCAAAGTGGGTTCATCTGTAACTGCTGAGGTAACCCAGTGGATAGAGAAACGACATCCCACATGTCTAAAAATCAAGAACCATAACAAAACGTCTAGAAGCAGAAACATCTGTGTTGGAAAAAATCAAATGTATAAATAAGCTTTTTTTTGTTGTCGTGGGTGTATTCTGACAGAGTGGGAGCCTTCGGTTCATCCTGTAGGTTTCACGCCGGCACCCGAACGCCTCTGAACACCCACACGGGTGTCTTCTGTCTGCTTCACTGTGATTGGCCCGTGGCAGCAGAGCTGACACCCATCTGTCATCATCTCCCTCACGCCAACACCGTGGAGATGATAACACTACACCTGCACGTGTGACCTCGGTCAGCGAGTGGAACATTGTGTTAACAGTGTCTCAGTATGACGGTTTGATTCCCACTGGGGGTCACATACTAGAAATGTACACCGTGTTCTCTCTGCTTTTCAAACTGCTGAAGTACATCGACATAAACACGAGTTAATGACTACAACTGTATTGTGTGTTTGGCCTCACTGAACGCCTGCGCAGACATGCGTCATTGTGTTCTAAAGGTCTAATTGTTCTCCGTAACACTTAAAAAGCATGTTTGGCGTCTTCAGATGCATCCAGTAAACATGCCCACGGTTCTGGGTAGTGGTGTAACGGACCGTAGGTGATCCGGTCGATCCGGTGAAAGGATCGACATTAATGCGTTCTCGTCGCTCATCCCTGATAATGTTATTCTGAACATCACATTTGTGTCACAATCGTCAGGAGGAGAGCTGGCAGCACCGGAGCTAACACACAGTTTATAATTGGGTCACGCTATAGTCAGTAAAAACGAGTATTATTATACCGTTATCCTGATGTGTTCAACGGTAATCTTTTAAATTGTAATATTTGCCAAGAAACTAGACTTAATACAGTTGTTTGAAGGAGATGTTTACACAGCAATATAGAATATTATATTATAGAGGGAATTATGAGCTGTTCCTCGCTCTAAGCAGCTTATAAAGGATAATTAAAACTACTAAAGATTTTTTTTCAATCAATAAAAATACAATCTTTTATTTCCTAATTTGAATTGTGTGTATATAATAACCACTATAGATGACAAAGTAGAAGGATGATAATTACAGTTTTTGACGTTTTACGAGGCATCTCTAGAAGTAAGAATTGCTCCTTTTGTTTCCTGCTGATCTGACCGGTGACGAAAAACCCAACTGTGAGTTTTGCTGATCTCCGTCTGATTGTGGACTCAAAGGCCCAAACACAGAGGAACTTGTTTGCAGGTTGACGTGAGACGGAGCGATTGGAGGCTGATTCGTTTACTGCATTCCTTGCAGAGGACCGACAGAAGAAAAAGGACTTTGGAATTAACATTCCTCTTGAACTCTTCATATGGCTGCTCAGCTGTGTGTGTGTGTGTGTGTGTGTGTGTGTGTGTGTGTGTGTGTGTGTGTGTGTGTGTGTGTGTGTGTGTGTGTGTGTGTGTGTGTGTGTGTGTGTGTGTGTGTGTGTGTGTGTGTGTGTGTGCAGTGCTGCCGCCCATCCAGATGAGCGCCCATGTGCCTCTGACTAAGTGTTGACACCACAGGATGTCAGCTACTCTCTCTCTCTCCGTCAGCTGAGGAGAAGACAGAGTGTGTTTGTGTGTGTGTGTGCTGAGTGTAATCATGTGTATCTAAGTCGGTGTCACCCCGTTCATGCAAGGCGTATGTGATCGCTTAGTTTATAACGGTGTGTGTGTGTGTGACCCCTCGGTGTGTATGTGGGCTAATCTTAGCTTTAGCGCTGGCTTTAGCCAACGATGAGGATTAAGAGACATATAAGCACACGACGAGTGCCGCTGGACGGAGCTCACTGTTGACGACGAGCTACACACCGGGAAGGAGTCGGAGATGACTCTTCAAAAGTAGTGAAAACTTAATCGGGGCAGAAAGTACATCACATACTACTTGAAGAACAACCTTTGCACTCATTTCTATAGCGGGTCACGCTTCCCTGTAGATGCTGACTCTGTCATTGGTCATTTTAAGATGTTTTCTATCAGAATTAAACCGAAATAACGAATAAAACGTCTAATACAAATCATATAAAACCCTCCATCCTAGAAACAAGTTTTTTCCGTTGGATAGAAACGTGGCTAATGAGGCTTTCCTGGTTAAACAGTGGTTAAAGAACTGAAATACACTATCACACAATAATGCCCATAACATTCGATATGAACATCATCCCTTTACAACTGGTTTAGGCTTGTTGCTGTTGGTGGTATCGTGTCATTTTCTCAGCACCGTCCCTTCTGTCATTAAACTATTGTCTGCAAAAGCCCAGAGCACTTAGTGAGCCCACGACAGCACTGTTTATAAGTAATAGCAGAGTGGAAACAAAAGTGCTATCCACAATAAATAAATGGTAACTGGGAGCGGGAGGGGCCCGTGTCAGCGTGCGGCCGTACGTCCACACTCGCACTGCAAACGGGAGACAAAGCGACCGGTAATCATTCCTTTCAAATGAGAGACGAGCGGCGACATTTAGGAGACAAAATGAATAAATGAAGACAGATGGCAGGTTCACACTCACAGCCAACAACATGTGGAGCTTTTGCCAGAATTACAAAATGCTAGATTGACAGTTCAAGGTAGAAAGATGGTGTTGAGACGGTAACGGAACCAAACCGATGACGTCTCTTCACGCACCGTCAACGTACGATATGAAAAAACAATCTATCTTTATTTCTACGTCCAAAAAAACCAATATATAATTCAATATTTTACCTAACCCGAGCTAGAATGGGGGATAGTGGGCTCGGTGTCGTACTGCAGCTTCCAGACAGATGCAGAAAGGAGAAAGGCGGCGGGCGAGGTAAAGGTCAGAGCTTTTTCCTTTTGCTGGAAGGTCCCGCTGAGCTGGTCGGAGGCTTCGAGTGTTTCTACAGACTGACTGGTCGGTGTGTACGGTGCGGTGCACTTAGGATCAGAGCCGGCCTTTAAAAGCACACCGGAACATATTGTGGGTATCGAGTTCCTCTCCGACACACACAGCTTCTCCCAGGCTCCCAGACAATTGACTGTGTAGCACAGATTTAGCGTATGCTGTGTGGAGGGCTGTTCGTGGGGGGCTCGGGTCCCTCGGAGAAGCATCGCTGGCATATAAATCAATGCGGACTCGCACAAGAAATCAGATACAGCTCTCCGCTGTGTGGCTTTGACTGGAGAGGAGATCAGTACAGCCGGACGCGAACACGCCGAGGTTAGGCCGCGTCTCAGGATGCCGGTTCACCACCGAGCTCTGAGAATAGCACGACGAGCGAGCAAAGAAAAACGACGAGCGCACGAGGAGGGAGGGGGTGTTTTGGTGAACGCGGTAAACGCGGCCTGTCGGTAATGTCTTTGCGTGTGCATGCAGACGAGATGCTAGCAGCCGGCCCTCGCTGCCCTTCTCCTCGTCCTCTGACTGTGAAGCAGCAGGCTGAGAGGAGAGGAGAGGTGGGAGGCTTGCATTTGCAGATATAAAAGCTCATGTTTACCCTTCGTGCCATTTTTTTTCCCGCCCCCATCACCTCAAGGTTGACTTGCGTTTTCTGTTGGACACACTTCTTTGTATTTTCCTTTCATCCCTCTCTCTCTCTCTCTTTCTCTCTCTCTGTCTGTCGCTGTTTATTTCCACTTGGCTCTTCCTCGTTGGTGCTGTGTTCGGCCCGCGGGCCGCTTAACTTCTTCTCTTTGCTACAGAACGGCAGCTCAGTTCTTTTGAAGTCTCTCTGAGAACTTGGCAGAAAGCTCTCTGGCACGGCCGCTCCATCCTGGAGAACTTGTAGAGCTGGCAGGAAGCTGGGCTCGGGGAAACGGCTGATGCCGCTCCGAGTGTAATGATGATCGGGATGACTCCGGCTGAAACTGAGAATGTAGCCAAAGCTCTCGTTGTCATGATATACTGAAGCCTTTATTTAGGCGATGGAGTCACAGCTTTGATTCTCACACACTGTTGAACTGAGTGTTTCCATCCACAACATGCTGTTACTGTGAGAGCTTGATTCAGTGTTCAGTGAAAGTCCTCATAGAGGTATGTGGCACTCGGACACGGATGTGGTCTAGTCTGCAGCCGACTCATCAGACCTGCTACGTCCAACCGTTCTGCCAGATGTTTTCGTGGTTTGTTGTTCGCACATACCGAAGTCTGCATGCATCACACAGAGACTTATTATGAGGCAAGTTGACCTTATTACGGGTAACGTACCGCTGTGTCTTAAAACTGCAGCACAGAAATGGCAAAAATTACTGTTACTGTGAAATGCTGCTCAGTAGTAAACTTTATTTAATCAAGTTTCTTACCCAAAACTATATTTTACAAGATTACATTTGAATACATCACGATAACGGCATAATTTACCTTCGTTCAACACTTATTTCTACTGAATAGAGCACGAATGCATCGTAATCTAACCGTGTGAATGCTACGCACGTTAGCTGTTAGCTTCGGTGATGCCAGCGTCACGTGCTCTCCTGCTGATCTCAACACTGCGTTGATCGGCGATTAGAAAGCATCACTGTCCATGTTTTCACTGAATATCGCCCGAAAACGATCGCCAGTAAAACTTTATTTCACCCTGTGATGGTTAAACAGAGTAAGGTCACAGATCAACTACGGCCTGTTACTCCACTGTTTAGTAATACACCTGGTCTGAATTATTTAATGAGTCTATACTTAGCACTTTGTTTGTGTTTATGAAAAAAGACACAGTATCGGCTAATATCAATATCCGATATCTGCCTAATAAACCCAGCATTGGTTGGGCTTTATATTCCCAGTGCTGAGACCTGCAGCTGGTTTTCATGACTGATTAATCTGTTGACCTTTTCCAGTGAGTTGAATTGGTTCAATGAGCTCAGAGTGAATGTCACAAAGAATCTCAAACGGCTCCTCGTGAGTGAGCAGAGCTCAGAAAATCTAAACGCGTTTAACCTGCAGTACGGAGCGGCTTCAGAAAACAGCAGCAATCCATCACGCGGTGACGTCGCCGCCAACAGACGTGTTGTGTTTCAGGTCGATAAATAACTCGAAAGGTTAACAAATCGTCCTCCGTTAATATTACCGAACTAATCGATCAATCGTTGGAGCGAAGCCTGCATTTCATCAACATCGTCCGTGACCTTTTTAATAATATCAGCCGGTTATACCGAACACGTGGAAGTACAGAGTTGGACGGATTTCTCAAGTACAATAATGAGTTTATTGATTTTTTTTTTTAGAACTTGTATTTTTATGTTCATGGTCCCGATTGTCAAAATAAATTGAATATGATGAATTGTGTTTGAAAAGCCAACACAAAGTCCAAAGTGGTCCTTCTACACATTAGTGTGTTGGGAATGGACTCGCCTCGTGTTGATACAAACACGTCTGTTTTAAGACTTCAGAGTTTTCTATATTTAAAGGAGAAAAAACATTTTCAAATGCAAACTAATATTAAAATGCGTCGTCTCTTTTGAACATTACCGCAATACCCGAGCGCTCAATGTGAACACTGTGTTTCCAGACGAGCATCAATGGGATTTTTTTCTGCTGCACATTCGTGACGGCAGCCGAACAGAGGTCATGTGACCGGTCGAGGGTCAGACAATGCAATGAAGACATTGTCTGTGAGGATGCTTCAGTGTGCCTGTCGGTTAAGAGCTACATGCACTCGTGTGTGTGTGTGTGTGTGTGTGTGTGTGTTTGGTGTACACACAGCCTTCCATGCCCCCAAGGCCACTCTCTGTAGGCTGCAGGCGTCTGGCAAAGGCCTCGCATTAGAAAAAAAAAGAAATAATAGAAAGGAACAAAAGATGTGGAGCAACAAAGGAGAAGGGGACGGAAGCAAAGGTTGTTGGGAGACTTAAACTAGGAAAGAGGGATCAACGGAACACAGGATTAAGAAGCGTTGGAGAAGAACCCTTCACAGAGCTCGTATGTGCAGAGCGGTACAAACATCTCCTCACTGTGTCTTCTCTCCTCTGCCTCACTCGCATGCGTCGAGCGACACCACAGCAATGTGACATCTGTTAGCAGATTAAAAAAATGATACTGCGAGGCTTTAGAGGCAGAGTAATACTTCTTCTAAATGTAAGGGAGCTAAATGTCGTGACAGAGACGTGTGTGCATGTTTAACCAGCCTTGTGTTAATGTGTGTGTGCGTGTTCAGGGCCTACTTTTGGGGCCATTCATGCTCATTCTGTCCTTTTGTGTCTCCGTGTTTTTGTCTTTTGGGGCAGAGCAGAGAGTTAGAAGTTCAGGACAGTGTTCTATCGCTGAGAACACTGATTACTGACCAGTGAAAAGATCCCCGTGACCCGATGAATCACACACACACGCACACACAAATCTCTGGCAGCCCAGCGGAAGTTCAGAAGCGGTGTTGCGTAAGGAGGCTTACAACTGAAGTGTGTGTGAAATTTGAGGAGACGGGGAGGAAATCTCCTGCCTCCCTTTTTCACCGACTCCTCTGAGCCTTTTAGGCCCGACGGACCACATGTGCTCATTTACACGTCTCTGCAATCACACGAACACACACATGCGTGTAGGTGGGTTTGCGTGTGTGTTTTTTTTGCGTGCCAAATCTCAGCTCAGCAGCCTCGTTAACTTTTATGGACTGCAGGAAATGGCCGAGCCAATATGCTGACCACTATGCAGATTCACTTCACAGAGGACACACACACACACACACACACACACACACACACACACACACCCCTGTCTGTCTGGATCCAGGACGTGATTAATTGCTCGGAGAAACGGCATCGGACTCTTCATCAGTGAAAAGACAAATCCCCGCTTGTTTTGTTGGTAAGGATCCAGCAGCTGCTCTGCTGCGCTCACCTGGCCCTTTCATTATTTAAATGCACTGCAGTGTTGATCAAAAATTCAATTGATTCCATCGATCTGTCCGTGCCGAAGCTCTGCGGCGTGAGCTGTGTTTCAGGGAGGATACCGGGGGGAGCCGGCTTCAGAGAGTTTCCACTCCTTATTTCCCGACGATGTTGATGGTTTGCGGTCGGCTGAGTGCACCAGAGGCTCATGGGCCGTGGGTGGACTCCCAGTGGAGAAGCTTCATTCAGGCTTTCGGGAGGTCTGGCTTGGCGCTGCAGCAGCCCTTTTTAAAAAAGGCATATTTGTGTTGTGTATACGAGGCTGTGGTGCTGACCGCTGCTTTGTGGCTGTTTTGAATACAGACCGGACTAACACAGGACACAGTGTTCAGCTCTGTCCTAAACGTGAACCCAGAACATGAGCCTCTCCTGCCGGACTAATGACCTCACAGCTCATTTTAAAAGCCGTACCGTGGAGAGCAGAGACCGCTGCCGCCGCTGTCGGATTTCTTTCTTTGCAACTATCATTGTGATTTGAACTGCGATGACAGCTTCATAGCCCTCTTGAGCTGTTTATTATTGGCATAATTTATTCTTTCCCTCCCCCTTTCGCCTTTGATGCAAAACTAGTCTGCACTGGGAATCGAGCCCGAGAGCTCCCAAATTAGACCAAATGAAAAAGGCAGGGCAGATAATCAGGCCTTCTGTTGATGATTTCACAGCGCTTTAATAACGAGAGAATCCTACAGTGCATCGGCACCGACGATTACACAAATTAATGGGATCATTTAAATTCTTTGCTCTTAAAAGTGACATGTGTAACAGTTTTAAGTTCTTTCTGATTATTCTGATTCGTCTTAATTAGTGTGATTACTGTAAGCCAATGAGAACAGAGTAAAGACAGCAGCTTTTGTCTCGTGTGTTGTTATTAGGATTAGGAACACGTAATTAAGACACTTCTTCTTCGACTAAAGAGGGTAAATATGTCAGAAGTGATATTTTCCCGGCCACAACAAGCCACATGGAAGAACAGCTGTTTTGTCACTGGGCGAACGGTGTGTGCTGATCTGTCTCGTACAAACCTGAACTTAGAACAAGAAGATTCTTCTAAAATCGTAGTGAATCCAAACCTCAGGATCAGCTCTGGGCAGGGTTAGGGTGATGCACACCGGCCCAAATAGCATTTGTTCCCATCCACCTTAATTAGAACAGAACTTCTGTAAAAGCACATTTTCTTCTCAGAAATGACTGTTTGTTTATAATCATAATTGGATCCATTCAGCCCAATAACCTTTGAGAGCGTAGGATGTAAACACTTTTTCAACTGTCCACGTGTGAGGATTTACTTCTCAGAAACCATCGGCGTTATGTTCAGTCATTTATTGATCCAACGGTCCAAACGTTCTCTGGTTATAGACCGAACTCCATCAGGTCGGACTGTCGGTCGGACTAAAGAAGACGAACCTTTTTCCTTTCACAGACCAATTGATTCATTCAGTGAATAATGAAAATAATCATTACAGTCCTGATTGTAAATTAAATAACTTTTTGGACATTGAGGCAATTTTACTAAGCAATTATTTGATTCATTGAGAAATAATCAACATCAACCGCTCATGAAAATCATCATTAGCTGCAACCCTCGGCCACTCATCATTGCCAGCTGACCTCTGACCCGTCACCCTTTTCATCGCAGTAGAAGGCGCCACACGTGTCCAATGGGCTGATTGTCAGACCTCTCTCTCTGTGATGCATTTAAATGCCTCTCCAGAGGTCTCTCCATGCTGTGCTGTCCTGTAAATACTCGTGTCAGTGTCTTCTCTCCGAGCTGTAATCATCACAGGGCCAGAGGCCGAGCAAAGCACCCGAACTCAACAGTGTGTGAGTCTACAGATAGGTTATGGTTTTCTTGATCCTGGCTGTGTGTGTGTGTGTGGGGGGGGGGGGGTCTCGATGGTACAATCACCGCAGGCTGATGTACCATCAACATATTGTCTTCTCCTGGGGAGCCGGACCCTTGAATGCTTTCTTAATGGGCCCCTCTGATCCAGCGATGGCGCCGCAGCTTATCAATGATTTAACATGTGGGATGATGTCATCGACCTAATGGTCCATCTGCCCCATTAATGTTGCAGCAGATCCCTCTCACACACACACACACACACACATACACACACGCACACACAGTAGTCCATCATGACATCGAGGCAGCAGTTGGGACTTTTTATTATCATGCTAATTGGAATCGTAATTTTTTTTATCTCATGCAAAAAATGCAATTTCTTTAATTCCATTCAAAACGTTTTGTTAGGTGACAGGTGCTGGAAGTGAAAACAAACCTGTCAATAAATAAGCACCACAAAGTTTTGGAATACGAGAAGCTCATCTTGGCTCTGTTTGGGGATTTTTGTTTCCTTTTCTGTCTCGTTTCTATTCGATCTGTGGAAATCTAGCATTAATTACACTCGATGCACTGTAAAAAGCCAAAGAAAAAAGGCATTACTCACTGAAGTGATTGAGTCCTTAGTTAAATGTAGGCAACAAATCAGCCAGTTAATCCAGAGAGTGCCTCCTCTCCGTCTGCAGCATCCGGCAGCAAATCTACCGCTTGGCTGGAGACCCAACACACTCGGGGGATTGGACGGGGTTTCTTTTCTCTGACTTCTTCTCTTTTTTCTGCTTAACTACACTTTTCTCTCGCCAACTCCTCCCCGTTCATTTGCTCCGTTTATTTGTTAAAGACCTGTTGGCTTTGATCTGAACAGAAAATATCTTTCCTCTCTTTATCTGTAGCCTAAAGGCCTCGCTGTCTACAGAAGAGCTGAGCCTCAAGTCGGATGGAACTGGATAAAACATTGTTATCATCGGGAGACTTACAGAAGGAATACGTACACATAAGAGTACAATAGGGAGGGGTCGACAGACAATCGCACATATTACGCAGGAAAGCGTTCATGAAACGGTAACGAGTCCAATCTGAATCTGGTTTATTGACAAACACGTTTTTCACATACGAGGAATTCGCCTTTTTGTTTTGATGCAAATATCATGTCGCAAGAACCGGAACTTCGGTACCAAGTTGATGCCAAAATTTGGAACACATGGCGGTACTCGTTCTTCTACCGTACTGCAGCTACCTTAAGTACCGGGGGTCAGTACCGGGGATCAGGTGAACGGCGTCCCGTCACCCTGAGGACGATTGAACATTTCCCTGATAATGCTACATTGTCATCTTGAGGCGGATCGTCAGGGATTAATAATAAAACCAGTAAGCAAACTGTAATCAAAAGTGTGTGTTGAAGTACATGGGAGTTGTTTGATTTGAACTGATATTGGAATGGACTTCTAAATTTCCTGCATCGTGACATCCCTAATAGAGGAATTTAAAGAAATGACACAACGGATTGTGACCGAGCAGCAGCATTGATTTGAAAAAGCCAAAGAAATATCCAAAATATCCAAAAAGCAAATTGTTACGCATTCACAGATCAACTCATGAATTCAGACCGACGCTTACCTTTTAATCACTGCTGAATGAATCTGGTTTAATTGACAGAAACAAGATGAGTGTCTCGTCGAATCAGACGTCGCTGTCAGAGATCAGGGAGGAGAGTGGAGAGGCGAGGTCTCTCTCCGCTCGGCCTCATGGGAAGCCGCTGCCTACTCATTCATCCACAGCTGCGTGGGAGGAGGCAGGGAAGGCCCTCCACGGCTGGTCTCAGAGCTGTCACTCTTTATGTCTTCTCCTCCTCGTGAAATGACAGCTGTAAATGTCCCGAGCACACGGACACACATGCACCTCTCCAGAGACAGAGTGACAGGATGATGTTCGGTTATTCTCACAGGAATGTGCACGAGCTCACTTCCTTCGTCGACTGTCGAAGATGACTAATAATAACGCCGTAAACAGGCGGGATTGGAAGCAGATGTAATATTATTGGAGTGTTTTCCCTGCAAATATATACGGCTTATTGGTGCAAACGGCATTGTTCTTTGTCAAAAACCTTCCCACCAGCTCTCTTATTAATAGATCATTTATGTCCACACTACCAGGCTCACAAAAGTGCTCATTGACGCTTTGAAACCTCAGTGACTCCGGCTGCAGCGATGGGAAATACACTAAAACACCCTTTTAGAAATGTGTGGAACTTATCACCGACGGAACAGAAAAGTGATCATAACTGGGATCATTTAAAATCCCACTCATGAGAGAATCAGTCTTTGTGGAGTTATGAGTCACGGAATGACGAGTCGGTTCACGAGAGGAAATCAACCCCCAAATCAGTCATTTAAAGCTCCTGCGAGGTAATGTTACCGAGCACCATGGGGTCCCTGGATTCCTGCTGTATGAGGAGCCAGTGGAGGTTTTGAATGACGGGGGTGATGTGATCTCTGGTGGGGGGGGGAGAGCAGACAGGCAGCTGAGTTCTGGATGTTTTGTAATGTGTTGATGAGCCGCACAGGATGCTGTTGCTGTAGTCGAGTCGAGAGGTGATGAAGGCGAGGATGATGAGGAGAGGGGGGGGGGGCGGAGACGGGCGATGTTTTTAGATGACAGAAGGCGGTTTTTTGTAATGTGATTGACGTTCAAACGAGAGGGTATGTTGGTCATATACAGGCATCGGTATTACATTGAGACTATTTAATAACCAGTTGAAAGTGCCTCGTAGTAACCCCGTTGCTTCACCTCTCACCTGAGAGCAGCTGGTGGAGCAGAGCGGTACAGCGGGAGGCTGAAAGGGAGAGTCGAGAGGAATCTGAGCGCAGTGGGACTTCCTGTCACATTTAATCATTCTCAACCGCCGCTCCTCTCTCTCCTCTCTCTCTTTTCCTGCCCTCATTTCCTCTGTCCTCCATGCTCCTTCTTCTCTGGGTCAGGGAGCAGGTAATGTGTGCACGTTTGCATGTGCAGATCGGGTAGCTATCTGATCTCAAGGAAGTTAAGTATGAATACATCTAAGAAGCATCTAAGACGGACGGAAATCCAACTGTTCCGATTTCAAAGACGAATTCTAGCCAGATGTTGAAAAGGTTGTAAATGCATCCGCCTCTCTCCAAGACGCAAATATAACTTTACTCCTACCGTTTTATATTTCAGGTTGATGTACTTGTTCAATATCCGCTCTGTCTCCTCTGTCCTCGTCATAACGGCGGCTAAAGTTGCACTGAAACCAGCCGTTTGTTCTCTGGTTTATTAAAGCAACGGCAGTCATTTCTACAGATCTGATCCCTGATCAGTTCAACCACTGAGCTATCCGTGCGGGTGAGAACGAGGGCCGACCTTGTTCCACACGTAGCCCGAGAGAACAAAGACCGTACACACAGATTTGTTCTCTGGCTAACAGAGACGTGTATATATATTTGGCTCAGTGTACGTGGTACGAGCCTCCTGAACCGGCGAGTGTAAATGGAGCCTGCTGATGTGCGAGCATGCCCCCTCACTTAGCCCTCAGTACGTGGTCCTTGTTTGTTCCTAATGTTCTTTTTTTTTGTTGTTGCTGCCTTGGCCTCCTTCCACAGGCCAGCACAGCCCCAGTGGGCGGCAGTCAGGGCCAGACCAGACCGCATTAGGCCTTTGTTTCAAAGCGAGGAGCGTCAGTATAGCGCTTATTTTGTTCCATTTGTCTCCGTCAGGGTGCGTTAAGGGCTACATGTGTGGGTGGTGGGGTGGAGTTTGATGTGGACTTTTTCCTCTTCCGTCAGCTGTTCTTTCTGTTCTGCTCTCTGTCTTTTTCTTTGTTTCTCTGGGTAATTTTAACTCTAGTTATCAGCAGTTAAGGCAAAGTTACAAACCTCCATTGTGTGTGTGTGTGTGTGTGTGTGGGTGTAAAGCGGCTAGGTGAGCGGATGAGAGGAAACCGTAAGCCTGTGTTCTCTAAATGTCTGTGCTCGGCAGATAATGTCTTGACTAGGTTGGGGGGGGGGGGGGGGGGGCAACTGGACCAAACCGCCGTCTTCAAAACTCCTGAGGATAGAAGCAGAGCAGCAGTACCTCTCTGCTCTCTCAGAAGCTCCCGTGCTCTGAGTGGTGACTCAGACAGAATCCTAATACTTGTTATCACCTCCTCCTCCTCCTCCTCTTTTCCTTCATTTTATCTGCCGATCTTTGTGATCCCACATTAACACATCAGAGCCCAGAGGTTTCATAAACTCCTCCATCTCAACCCACCGAGGGACCGCGGCTCCCTTTTGAAAGTTCTAATACAAAAAGGTCTAATCACATAGAGGTTAATGGGAACTAACGAGCGTGAACTCAGCTTTTTGATTGGCAGCCGGGGATGACAATGACATCATTGGTTTAAAAGCTGCTCGAGCAATATGCTAATTTACTGTGTAGTCCCCGGAGCCAGTGCTGCATCACGCCAACTGTACTCATGCAGAAGAAAACAAATAAATATAGGCCTTTGAATGCACTTGCTGTCATTGGAATAATATCTCCAGTTTTCTTTTGTCTGTTTTTGTTTGCTGCTTTTTAGGTGTTGATTATATTTACTCTCCTGCTTTGGCTCGCACGTGGCCTCTTTGTTTCAGAAGGGATTGAAGAACATCTGATACATCAATCATACGCAGCAGCGGATGCTTCTAGATCGTACTGTAGAGAAATAAAAGCACTATTGAGGTCACGGGGGTGGAAAGGCTGGATTAGTGCGTAACTGAGAGTTGAAAGGGAATCGTTGAATGATCTTTTTTTTTAAGTGGATAAAGAACCGAGTGGAGGGAGAGGAGTGTCTGTATTTTTGTTCCTCTGATATTGTATTTCATATTTTCCATCAATTTTTCCTCACACGGGTGAGATTGGATGTCATGGTCTCCCCTCTGCCTGCTCACGGTCGGTCATGTAACGTAACCCGGCCTTGTCATTCATCGATGCGGTTCAGGAGTGTTTAGTTTCATCCAACAAATCTTCCTTAAACTGTGAATACTGTGACTGATCTCATCACTGAAAACGCCATCGCAACATATAGAGATGAGGAATATGTATAGCTGTACACCATTAATAGCATTAACTTAACATTCATATGGGTTTGAAATATTAAATCTTTCTTTGATCATATACCTTCGTCTGTATACGTACACGTCTTGGCCTCTTCTTGGCCCGGCGGCTTACTGCTGCCACACCGCACGCGTACTACATCAGAGTACATCTTACGCTCTGACCAGCTTCTGTGGAGAGGTTTTTTTTGGGAAAGCCTGTCAGCTCTGCTGCAGTGCCCTCTACGTGTGAGTGTGTGTGTGTGTGTGTGTGGACTGTCAGTGAGCAGTGCAGGTGCTGGCGTGTCCATGCTTTCTGCCTGATCCCCATGAGAGCGTAAATAAGCTGCCTAGCTCTGCCTCCTTATGTAACCACTCTGCCTGAGAGAGGAGGGGGAGATGACGCCATGGATCCAGAGACAGGGGGGGGGGGGGGGGTTAGAGGGAGGTGTGGATGTGTAGGTGCAATTGATTTTCTGGTGTTGCACGTGAAAACATTTAAGAATCAGCCTTTGTTTTGTTCTAACCAGTGTTTTACCCACTTGGCCCTGGTTTCCCATGTTTCCTCTGTGGGGGTGGAGCCTCTGGGCGGGCGGATGATGCTGGGAAATGTCAGACGTTTAATTGAATTCGCGGCACTGCAGGATCCCCTTAAAGTCTCCATCGGCAGCGAACAGCACATACAAACACGTCTCTTAAGGTGTGTGTGTGTGTGTGTGTGTGTGTGTGTGTGTGTGTGTGTGTGTGTGTGTGTGTGTGTGTGTGTGTGTGTGTGTGTGTGTGTGTGTGTGTGTGTGTGTGTGTGTGTGTGTGTGTGTGTGTGTGTGTGTGAGAGAGAGATTCATTAGGCGTCTCGTCTCACTCGGCTGCGTTGCCGAGCAGAAGTCTGCATCACATTCAACTTTAAAAAATCACCACCATCAATTTTGTTCCACTGTCTCCATGTTATTCTGTCGTGCATGAAATAAAGTACAAAGTAGTCACAGCGGGATGCAAATAGTAGCCCGCGGGCCCAATCCAGCTCTGCAACAAAAATAGTTGCCCCCCCCAATGAAAGCTGAAGTTTTCCCTTTCACAGAGTGTATTTACATCAGCACACAACGTTTAAATAGAACATGAGAACACCTGCTACCTCCCTATAGTTGCCGTGTACATATGTGCTACATGTGTGCTTACTTAGGGCGGGTGATGCCCTCTGAGTTCTCACTCTCACCCATAAAGGTGCACCAATCAACCCTCACTGGCTTCCCACCTTCAGTCACACACCAGCCAATCAGCAGCGCAGGAAGTAACACAGATCAGGTGATATGTGGAAAGGACAAAATGGAATATTCCTATAAGAGAGCTTATCACTGACAGTATGACAGTAAAGCGCTTTAACTACTGAACTAAAGCACATCTCTCTCTCGCTCTCTCAAAAAAAGAGCTTAAGCAATTATGGCGATACGGGTCATGACTTTATTTCGGTTATGCTGATGATCACATTAGAGGAATGACTTTGGCTAAGTTATGATCTGAAATCCGTGTGCAGTGTTTTAATGAGTCCAGCTGTAGTTTGCTCTACAGAGTGAACAGGGAGGATCTGAACACACGTGAGCCTTTCTTCAACCCTTATAGCATACGAGATATAGGTCAGTATGTATTAATGATTTAACATTATACGAATATTCTTAAAACAATAGAGGGATATATTCACGACAGCCTCCCCCCTAACAACTTATTACACCATTCTCATTGCTCCGATGTATTGTGTCCGTTTGTCTTCTCTAACCTTCTCCACCGTCGTTGCTTTAGTGCATCTGTTTCTCTCGGGGAAAGGTATCTCTGTGTTTGCTCGGTCTGTGATTTGTTCACTTCATAAACTGCAGACTCGTGGTGAATTTTCCCTCCACCAGAGCCCGTTTTCTCTGCTTCGGCGTAGCTAAAGTACCGAGCTGCATTCTGCGTTGGACACAGTTTTTTTTTTTTTTTTACCGTAATTTTACAGTTTTTTACCGTAATTTTACAGTTAACTGAGAGTAAAAAGGTACTACATCAGCTGATTGATTGAAGCTTTACTGCAGCCGCTGAATTGATGTGTGCGCCTCCACATGAGTGAAGAACGCAGCTGAGCCAATGAAAGATGTCTAAAACCTGTCAACCCAAGCCTCAAAGCTGACCACTCGGGCTTAATGAGGATGAGATCATTTAGTCCGCCAGTCAACCTTTTACACGTTTGAGCTTCATCTACTTCGTCTACTCCGACATGCATTGTGATATTCATGCAACCTCTACTGATATTTTGGTAACTCTCTGTTCTCCTTTCATCCGTCACTGTCTTTATGTACATTATTTCTGTTTTTACTTTTACAATGGACGTTCACGGTTCCCAGAACGGTTCCCAGTTCACGGTTCCTTCGGTCAGGTATAGTGTCAAAAAACAAGCTCCTCCCTCCTCCACCGAGGTGTGACGTCCTCCACGAGACCGGCCTCGGCTCCGCCTGTCAAACACCAGCGGATCCGTTAGTCGGCTTATAAACAAAAATAATATTATGTTAATCACGTTGTCATATTGCCTATCACTCACGCATAATAACCTGCATTTAGTGCAGTGACGTTGTTGGCACAGGTTGCCGATTTATTTATTTGCCTTAACGCGTCATAATGACAAATGCCGGTTCAGCCGGTAAAACCGGATATCGACTCCCGTCGAGGGCACTAAAACACTAAAATAGTTTTCTACCTTTAGTGTTTTTTTCCGGGACTGCTGAGCATTGTATTACTATCAGAAAGGGCAATATAAATACGTAGGTTTAACACTTCAGAGGGTTAATACAGTGCAGCTGTAGGCCGCAGGGGGAGTGACTTCAGACACAGTATTATCATTCATGTTTCTGCCTCTCACTTATCTCAGACTCTCCGCTCTCTGCGAGGTGTAAACACGTGAATCACGTTCATTCTCTTGAATGTTTCCTCCAGGCTGAAGTTCCATTAGAACGTCTGGTGGCTGTAAGTCTGTCACAGTCCTGAGCTCTTCACTTCTCTTTCATTTCAGTCTCATTGTGCGTTCCCCGATAACAGCCCGGGGTCGATTATTTCTACATTATCTCTCCTTTGTGGTTTCTCTCTGTAGGTAACTGTTTCTTCCTTCTTTCGAGATGGCACGATTCAATTATTTTTGCATTGTTCATGCGGATACTTAAAAAAAAAAAAAAACTGAACAGATCACCTGATTGCAAAAATGAACTGCCCGAGGTGCTGAGAGAAGGCGAGTGTGGTCGGCATCAGGAGCTGGAGACGCAGTCGAGTAAAGCAGCCTTTAGTGGAACCTTTAGTGCAGCTTCCTCCTGTTGTTTCCAACGACCCGACCGACACACACGTGAGCCGCTCCGACCACAGGGCGGCCGCAGTGTGAGTGATGACGCGCGGACCCGCGTGCGTCGTAAAAAGCCGGTGACATTTACGGAATGAGACGGCGGGGTGACTGATGCACCGCCGAGTTGGGAAGGAGTGCGGCCCGCAAATCACCTTTTTACTGCAGCGACACACACGCACAGATGCCGATAGACGGGCATGCGATACAGGGCACCCTGTCTTTTTGATGCGGTCGTAAATCCCCCGCCGGTTACCCCCCCAGACATGGAATGCAGCTCGTACACTTCCCTCATCCTCATCCATCCATTGCTGTGAGCTGTGAGACTTGGGGTCACACATGTTGACTCTTTTTAACATGGGAGACCACTCTAGTTGCGTCTTGTTAACACGGCCTTTAGTTTAAAATACATATTATATAAAATCTTAATAATGCCATACGCAGGCTGTGATTTCATCTTTTTAAGATGAACCTGTGTTTCTGGAGATTCTGAAAGACTTCTAACGATACATAATGATGAGCATTTCATTTTTCAACACCCTCATCTACACTATATCGTTACCAATGAGCAAAGTCTATGTTTAAATGGACACCGCGTCTCCACACAAGTCAAAACATCTGGAATAGAGTTGGATATAGTTTATAGCTGGATAGGTATTGATAGTCTGTGTAAACAGATCGTTATGTCTGAAACGGACAAACATGGTTTTGTAAAGTTACATCTCCACCTTTTTATAGCATCAAATAACTTACTTGAACACACATCAGTGCGATGACAACGTGCTATAAATGTAAAGTTTAAAATGTAAAGATTGTCTTGGATTGAGACCACATCACCGATCAGCACTTTTATTTGATGAACAGCTCGGCACAGGCGATAAATTACAAGCTCAGCAACACGTCGAGACCTTGAGAAACCCATTTTGTGTAATTACAAGACGATAATGAGATAATAAGTCAAAAAATCCCGGGTTTGAGTCAACATCTTGATATAATGAGCAAATGAACAGAATTTGGAGTAACCTTGATCAACCCCCCGCCTCCATAATTCACCGCTAAGTATCTCATAATGTAGTTAATAAATCCACCCAACTCTGAAACACCGGAGTGAAATCTGGGTTAGGATAAATTGTGGAGGCGTGTTTTCACAAACGGGACTCGCCGCTGCTTTCCCTTCCTGTCCATGTGTCTCCTCTTCTTTTTGTCTCCCATCCACCTCCCTCTCTCCTTCTCTCTCACCCGCTTCCTGTGATTCTAGTGAGGGTGGGTGAAGTGCAGGAATCATCAGAACAGCCCATGTGCAGCTGACTTCTATTCAGAGCCATAATGGCTGACGCTGTGTGCAGCTGAGCCCCATTCAAACCCAGAATGGCTCCTCCACGTACAGTCGATTTCTTCCAACACGCCCAGTTCCGCCACTTGAGCCGTCTGCGGTTCAAAGCTGCTTCTCCCCTCCATCAACCCCCCCCCCCCCCCCCCCACACACACACTCTCCCCCCGTCTGCCTCCCTTCACCTCCTCCCCTGACACATTTCTAAAGTTAATCTTTCCTACTTTTGATGTGTGCGGAAGATCGATTGTGCCCCTTAAACCCTTTTTTAAGGCTTGCCCAGACTGCTGTGAATAAGCCTCTCATCTGCTCCAGAGTAGCTCTGCGCTCAGCACACACACACACACACACACACACATTGGGATGGGATGTATTTTAGTCAACCAAAACCCAGAATTTTCAAAATTGTTGCTAAACATGCAATTTTGCAGCTCTATAAATTCCTCCAAAATAAAAAAGATACACTCTCCAATAGCTTAACTTCCAATCAATTAATTTAAATGTATTGCTAAGTTGGCATAACGTAGACTCTTCTAGTCAGTGCACAGCAGGTCAGCTGAACCTGCAACATATAAAGAACTAGAAGTTGACACGGGAGGCGTTTCAACTGCGTTTTTGTAATTTGTGAGTGTACATTTGTTGTAAATTTGCTGCCTATGGTCCACTTCTGTTTTAACCAACTGTTTTATCTTCTTACTGTTACCGTTGTCTTTATTTAAAGCTATTTATTCAAGACTCCGTATTTCTTCCCATCTCGCCCACCTCTCCTCTGTTTGTCCAGCTCCTCCAGGGCCTCCAGTTCATCGCTGTGTGGAGTGCAGCCTCGAGCGAGGCCTGACATTTGCCGCGCTGCGAGGGGAGAGGGGGGGGGGGGGGGGTGCAGAGGTGAAGTGACTAGACGGTAACGTGGAGGAAGATAACGCAGCAGCGGAGAACTCCACTGCATTACTAATGAGAGCTCTTTGACCCAACGTACCTGCTCCAACAAAAGTTTGGGCTGAAACCGTATCCCTGCTGGAGTTTGAGTTTAATTTCAAATAGACTTTTCATTTGGCTCTGAGTGCTGACTTCCCGAAATTGACAAATTCGTTGTTTGCAAGCTGGTGTTCCGTTCTACCATTCCGTTGGAATGGTAGATTTCCCCACGGAGCCCGGCTCTTCACAGTCCATGAGGCTTCAGAGGAAGCCGGAGCAAAGCTGCCGTGTTTGTCACTCTTTCTTTTCTTTCCAGTCGCTCCCAGAGCTAAAATCTGCACGCTGCACGTCAACAAATAGTGTCTTTAATAAGTAACAATGGCTTTAAGAATATCAGCTTCACAATGGAAATGTGACATACATGTCATGTGTGTGTTTTTTACAATATAATCTTCCGTCCAGCTTAAAGATACCGGGATACTTTGCCCCTTTTTTGTTTGCTCTCCCTATTTCTACATGTCATAACGTGGTTGCCACTGATGGCAACGTAAGGCCAAGAATTTGTTGCCAGAGTCACAAAGTGGTTGCAACCTGGCAACCCTGCACTGTGGAGCCCTGCAAACAGATGGATTCGACGTGTTAATGTGGAATTTACCGTCTCACTCTGTGCGTGTGTGTCTTGGTTAAATGCACTCAGGAGCAGCCTGTAAACGAATGCCTATCATGGGATGGTGACCCGGGGACACAGTGGAATCTTCCTGCTCACTATACTGGTGACTCAGTGGTGTGTGTGTGTGTGTGTGTGTGTGCGTGTGCGTGCAGCATAGAACCATTGCACCATCCCTTTGGTCTCAGTAACAGTTTGCTCAGCAACACTTCCCATATAGTTTATTTCCGTCGGAGTTTGATCTATGTATATACCGCGTGTGTGTGTGTGCATCTCTTGCACACTTGGGCACGGTACTGTCCTACCTCACCCTTCTGACGCTAAGCAGCTTTAGCTTGATCACCATCTGTTCAACCATTCATTGCACAAAGACTGCCGCACACACACACACACACACACACACACACACACACACACTTGAGCAGCACTGCTTGTGTTCAAACCCAGGCCAGACGGTGTTGCGCCGTCTGCTGCAGCCGGGGGTGATGTTTTGTGTGGCTGTGAAACGGGTGCTTTCACATCACCACTGAGGTTTGGCTGAGTGTGATTTGCTGTGGGATGGGTAATTCACAGAAGGCTGCAGGTAGTGTGTGTGTGTGTGTGTGTGTGTGTGTGTGTGTGTGTGGTGGATGGTTGCTGTCTCTCTCCGCTAGTTAGAGGCTGCTCCGCTGGTGAACCCAGCTAATTGTTGAGTTTCCCAGTTCACCCAGTGGACAGGGAAGTATGAAAGAGATGAAGCATCTTTATCTTCATCCTCTCCACTTCACAGGCCCTGAGAAACCACACCAACAACAGTGTTATCTGGGTCATCTTTATGTTATTACCTAATTATATTCAACGATCTCAAATCCCATCCCTGCTCCTAAAAGAAATACAGATAAATACATACAGTTAATCATAATTAGATAGAATACATGAGTGGAGATGAGTGGAGGTCACAGTCAAAGATGTATCGCTGCACAATACATAGTTTCTTTATCTAACGTTGTATTGTGTTCAGTCTGATACGCACTGTGCTGTCAACTCTGGTCAATCAGATAGAGCTCTCGCTGTTAGACACAGTCCAACAATAAGGTCTGCCCGATGGCCCGGGGCCAGTAAGAAGTTGCCAGTACTTACGATCAGCCAGTTGCCCGATCAGGCCAGTACTCTAATCTACTGTACTGTACTCTACTGTACTCTACTGTACTCTACTGTACTCTGAAGCCTCTCTCCGCTCTGCCTTCGCGGCGCTCTCTACTTGTAACGAAGGCTCAGGTAGTCATTAATGAAGTGGTGATGAGTTGGAACACAAACAAACAATGGCCTTGCTTTTTGCAGTTTCAAAGTCTTGTTTCAATATTTATCCCCTAACTCAGATATCAGATCTGTATTTATTATCAGCTACGCCCTGTATTAAAGACACACACACACACACACATACTTTATGATTATGGCATGGCCTAATAATCCACATCATTAAACCTCATCATCAGCGTCCACAAATAACTTGATGACAGCTAAGCAGGCAGCTAAAGTGTGCTTTCCTACACATTAATCCGTCACATTGCAGCTCGTGCCCCGCTGACCTGTCGAGGGACTTTCCCTTGCTTTCCACCCAGTGCATGCTGGGATAGGTTTCAGGCATAAGCAGGTATAGCAAATAGATGTATTGGATTATGTGTTTGCTGCTGCCAGCAGGTGTGTTTACACAAGATCTATTGCTTCATTTATCCGGCTCCCCCCCTCCTCCTCCTCCCTGCTGCTAAACCTCATCTTCCCAACACATGACACGCATTATTTAACGGTATGCACAGGTCAGCTCAAGCCCATTACCTCCAGTGTTGTGAGTCCGCCGGTCTGATGCCGCCATACTGCAGTGTAACCCTGACCTGCCGGCTTGTTAATTCTGACCCGCAGCCCTTGAGTGGTGGACCTCTGTTTATCCCGTGGACTGAAATGAGATGATGCGCTCTCTCTCCACAGGAGGGATGATTCAATTTGTGAACCTGCCGACCTCAGCGTTGAGAACCAAAGTGTGGTCTCCTCTGCATGTGCTGATATGCTTCCACACACACACACACACACACACACACACACACAGCCTCTGTTCTCCAGCCTCTCGGGTTAACATGTGAACGTGACTTTGATGCGTAGTGAGACGAGGAGTCGTAGTGCTCTGAGGGGAGGGGAGTACTTTGATTTACTTCAGGGATTATGCAATCATTCAAAATGATTTTATTGGCTTTTTGGTTTAATATCACAGTGATACAATCATTTCGTTATCAAACACTATTCAAAACTCGCAAAATGAGTCATTTAAGCATTTGTTCAACGCTTTAAACATCAATTAGATTGTTTGTTTTATGTGATTTTGGGGCATTTTGAGCTGCTGTGTGAGAGCAGACAGTAGAGCGATGATAACAGATACGGGAGCATCGGGGTTCACCCGTTGTGATATTGATTTGCTTGAGCCTTCTTTCTCACTTAAAGCTGCTATAATCATCATATCTTTATATTAATAATGGATCAAACAGCTCTAGCTCACTGTTATGGTTTATATGACTCCCACCATTCCAACCCTCAGCTGCCTCCAGCAGTGAAGCTCTAACAGTCATCAGATGATCAGAAACGTTGCTCCGTATCCAAAGTCCACCGTGTTGACTGTAAAGGAGATCATGTGTGTTGTTGTTTTCTTCTTCCAGCTTCTTTCAGTTGTTGCAGGCTCACCGTAGGGGTTGGCAAGAACCCGTCTGACCAGCCACATGTTAAATGTTTTATTTCTCTCTCTGTGTGTTGTGAAGGGGTCCCTTCAGCGTGGTGCGGAGATGCATCAACAGAGAGACGGGGCAGCAGTTCGCTGTCAAAATCGTGGACGTGGCCCAGTTCACCTCCAGTCCTGGACTCAGCACGGAGGGTAAGGGATCACAAACCTCTCACTGTAACTCTGTAAGTTATGCGTCTCTGTACTCGTAAATATAACTACAGGTAATTGCTTTTTACACACTCTGTTGCACACTAAAAGTTAATGCAACGGAGAGGTCGGATGCTTGTCCTTGTTTACGAGTGTAAGTCCACACCGGCCTACTTCTCATTCACTCAGGTGCTCACAGCCACACTCGGGAGTTTCCCAGTTCAATGAAAAGTCTTCTTCTGTGGTCTTCGGGCTGTTTTCATTGAAGCGGTTCATTATGAAGCCATGCCGAGGGCACCTTGAGAGGAAAGAAGTGTACCGTCCCTCCACTGTTCAGTGATTAAACAGCAATATATTATATATATATATATGTGTGTACACTTTACAAATCAAATGCTATGATGCTGAAACAGATGGAGTTCGTAGGATGTAACATATGTTATGTAGAGGACATATTTGAACTCTTACTCATACTTATTGGAACTTTATTACTAATTATTCAGACTATGCTGAGCATTATGCAGTAAGTATTCAAATATTCACAGACTATTAAGGTCATTAAAAGTCCAACTTAAGAAAAACAGACTTAACTGCTCAACTTCATGTTTTTGTTGCATTATCCAGAGTTTCATTAAACAGGTGTTGTTGCTAATCCAGAGCGAGGCTGCCGAGCATCGTCCAGACGAGTCAGAAGCCTCGTCAGATATCTGCCGCTGGCTGAAGGCAGCGGAGGGATGGATGGAGGGATGGAGGGATGGAGGGAGGGAGGGAGGGATGGAGAGATTGAATTAAAGATATCTAGATTTTTTTCGGGTGGGAGGCGATAACACATGAACTATTAGAGGAACGGAGAAGTCTGAATAGAGATTTGTAGGATTGCAGTTCTTCATTCGAGAACGAAGAACGCCGCCGGTCATTTGTGACGCAGGTTGACTGCTGTCCGTGTATCCAGCAGGTATTTTTAGAAAGCAATGAATGGACAACACAGCAGTTTAACCTAACCCTAACCTCTCACTGCGCTGTGTGGAGGGATTTGTTTTGCTTGTTAAATAGAACAATAGACGGAGGCTTTACGGTGCCGAAATTACATCAACTACACACAAAGGAAGAGAGAGAGAAGAAGAGAACCTCGTAATCTTTACGAGCGTCGGTCACCTTTCTAACCTGAGGTCTCTATTTACTTATACTTCAAGGAGTTTCCCTTTTATTGAACGAAAACAGCTACAAAATGTTTAATAATCTCATCAAATGTTATATTTTACTAATTATCAGTATTTATATGTGTATTTTTGTCATGTGTTTAATAATTCCTGGTATTGGAATAGACTTCTAAACATCTGGTACCAGCACATCTGTAGATAATTGTTAGAGACGTTCATCACATTCATTCAGCCTCACAGAGCCAGTGTGTATTCAGATGACCTTCCATCAAGCTCCATAACAGACTGTGTATCAGCACTGTGACCAGGCTACACCCGTGTGGCGAGCGTGTCGTGGTGATTGTGTTGATCTAGCGATGCACACATGCTATGAGTTCAAGGTATTTAATGTTTCTTAGAGGAGCTTTAGCTGCCACATTACGCAGTAGCCTTCTTTACCTTCTCTAATGCTCTCTCGCTGATGCAGAGAGCATAATCCAGCATGACGGGGCGTCTGCTCGGTTTGCTTAAGCTTCCACAAGGCGGACATAAAGTGCTCAGCCATTCACACTCTGATCCCTCACAAAACACCAGTCCTCACACCGTCAAAGGGAGAATTATAAAGTCATGGCCACAGAAAATTGCAGCTTCTGTATGTTGTGTATTTCATGTGGTGAGCAGAAACAATCGCTTGTAATGAGTTTTGTCTTGAACTACTTCACTTTCCACCCAGACATGACTAATCTCTGAAACAATATGTGAAATACTTTAAAGTAAAGCACGGTGAACCTTGGATGTCAGAGGAAACTACATTATTGTAAACTCCTCCGCCTCTTAATTACAACTTTCAACCATCTATAATCCCCCAAATTGCCGGTCAGGTCCACACATGCTGGTGTCTTTGTGAGAACGGGTTAATTGCTGGACATCCATCTTCATTGTAGGCTCCCCGCGCTGAGCTGTCTTCTGTCCCGTTGGCTTGACTCATTCTCTGGAGTATACAGTGGCCTTCTGCCAGTAAGGGAGAGCAAGAAATCTTGTTGAAATGAAAAAGTAGTGCTGAAAAGCGGGTTTGACAGAAGGCCGCGAACTCCTAAATTAATGTTTTTCATTGTAACTGTGCACCCGTAGCATTTCTCTTCGTTGCCAGCATACATGTCTACACGCGTGTGTGTGTGTGTGTGTGTGTGTAGTATGGTCAGCACCCTCCCCAGTCATTTATATCCAATCACAGTCCCTCCTCTGCAGTTCTCAGGAATCCATCAAACCCTGCAGGTCCCCCCCCCCCCCCCCCCCCCCCTACTGACGCCAGGCGGCCGTTCTCATAGTTGATTTGTTTTTACTTTCCCCTCCTCCTTGTTGCCTTTAGAAAGCAGAGCAGTTTCACTTGAGCGGGCAGCTGTAACACAGCATCGCAGTAATCAAGCAGGCACACACACACACACACACACACACACACACGCGGACGCAGACACCCGGCACTGAGCTCAGACCAGGGGGAAGTGGGTCAAATGGTTCGTGTCTTGGCAGTGGATTGGCCAGCAGAGGCCTGACACAAAGACGCACACACACACACACACACACACACACACACACACACACACACACACACACACACACACACACAGCACCAGCTTGTTTCTCGTCACCCTGTCCGGAGGTCTGTCTGACGAATAGGTCAGCCCTCTTTGGGGATGAGAGAGAAAAGCCAGCCAGAGAATGAGCAAAATTCATCATGTGCCATCACCTACTCTCGTCCCTCCGCCTCTTTCATTCTCCCGCCTCCCTGATTCCTTCACTCTCTCTCCTCTTCTTCTGTGTTTCTACTTCCTCTCAAATCCCCCTCCTCCTTCATCACTTCATCCCCATCTTCCTCCAGCCGTAAAGTACAAGCTACAGCCCTGTGTGTGTTTTTACCGTTTCTATTACTGTTGTGACATCTCGTCTGCTAAAGCCCTGTCAGGGTCTCGTACATACAGGAGCATCTCTCACACACACCCACACACACACACGCACACACACACACACACAGCCAGCCCTGTGTGGTGTTGCCTCCTTTCTCTATCTCTTTCTCTTTCTCTTTCTCTTTCTCTCTATAATGGTGGAATAAATAAACACGTATGCTCGGTATGCAGGAGTCTTCTGTCGCCATGGACACTGATGGATTCCTCCGCTTACAGAGCTGTTGACTTATTTCATGTCGTTGTTTCCATACAAATACATAACATCCTCCAAACAACCAATGATACAAAACGGGTCCAGTAGATGTGAAGTTGGTAACTAAATTACTCTTTTCTTTCTTTTAATACTACATTTTGCCTAAACACACAATGAAATGACGGCGACTATGTCTCCATGCACAAAATATTCAGATTGTTGCTCTTATTCCGATAAACAAAACACAAACAGTCCTACTAAGCTGCTCACAAGGCAAATGCAAATTAATATTCCACTAATATTCCTGTTAACATGCAGGAATGCATAGTCCGATTCACGTAAAAAATGTCCCCATGACGTACGTCCTCACCTGTCGATGTCCAAGTCTTTCATCATGTTTAAACGTAGGTGTGTTTCTCCTTTCGACCAGAAATGTGGGCTTTTTCTCTTGGGAATAAATCTCTACCCCCGCCTTACAAACTGCTGTGTACAGTACAATGCACAGAGCTGACCGTAAACAGGAGGCCGCGTGTGTTTACATGTCCAAACAATGCTCCTAATACAAGAATAATATCGACATATCCCACGTCTTATCGGGAAATGCTCCATTTCGAAAACGGTCTTATTCAGAAAATCCAAAAAGAAATTGTCATCTTCAAAATAATAGTGAGATATTAGTGTGCATGTCAACGTAGTAAGTGTAAGGAAAGATATCTCTGTGCACATTTCAATGTGTCAGATCCGTACTTAACCAACATTTAGGTGAATATAAGTATTTGATTGAACAGATACGCGACGTTAAGGGCCAAGAACAGCTTGATTGGAACATCAGTGATAGTCTTTTCCAGCAGTAATTCTGTCTGTGGATGTCAGCGCTTACTTTAACGTAATAGTTTTTAATGTAAAATCATTGATTGGCATTGGCCTGGACCTCAGGGAGAAGCTTTTAGATTGGTTTTCCATTTTGTATTTGTTAGTTTATATTGTCTAGATTATTAGAGAAGCAACAGATATTACTTTAAGTTGTAGTCTAAGTTGTTGTACAACGTCTCGTTGCCTACTCTCTTCCTCCACTATCTTTCTCTGTCATTTATTTGGTTATTAATTCCCTGTTGCTTACTCTACCCCCCCCCAACACACACACACACACACTTAAAATCAATGAAAGTAGCTTCCCCGCTGCAGTTTTCTTCCTAGCTCAATAAAGTTGGTTTGCCTCCCATTTGATAAAGTATCTTTGGTAATCTCCGGCAGCGCTTGCCGTGACGGGCGTAAACAGTGAGCTCACTAGATGACATTAAATGTGGCGCGCTGCTGTGCCCTTAAGGTAGCCACTTATCCGGCTTTAGCAGCATTAGCATCGTGTTAGAGCTAGCCCACGCCTCGTGCCTGTCCTCGGGAGGATTCGCTTAATGTTAGCGCTGAGGCTCGCTGCAGCACGAGTGGCTCATGGCTTCGACTGGGAGCTTAATTAAATGTCACTGCATACATCGAAGAACAATACAGTCAATGTTCATTATAGTTCACGTGTGTGTGTGTGTGTGTGTGTGTGTGTTACACTATCACATCTCAGTCCCATCTTTTCAGTGTTTCTGTCCATAAATCACCTCCAGCTGCAGCAGCAGCCGAGGGAATACCTCACTGTGGAGTGTGGAATATGCAGCTTCCATATGCACCGAGTATACTGAGTCTGTATATTTTGGCACAGCGTGGCTATTTCCGGAGAGACGGATCATAAAGGTTGATACACTTAAGAGCGCCCGTTGGTGAATTTTCCTTAAATGAGATGAGAGTGAGCTCAGGCAGAAAGCTTCTGGATGTGATGTTTACTTCTCTGGTTGAAGGTCTGTGAACAACAGCTGCCAGGAGGTGAAGGAGTAAGGAGCTGCTTTGGGGAAAGTATGAATGGATGGATCAAAGGATTAGGAGATTGAATGGGAGGATGAAAGCGAGATGGATGGGACAGGCTATGTTTAGATGTTCATAGTGACGGCAAATCCCTTTTGTTTATCAAATCCAATCTGTAGGATTTACTCTCTGGACTGTTGGTGTAAAACCGGTCAGATTTGTGCTCCACATCCTCCATCTGTTGCTGTGCTACGGAGGTAGGCGTGCACATTAGGCAGTGCTGCCTTTCTTAGGCCTTTGTCAGTCACGGTATCTGCAGGCCTTGAAAAGCATTGAGTTGAGTTTCCTTGGAAAGTATTAAAATGTCTTAGATGTGAATTATTTGAAAGGTCTTGAATACTTTCTCATGCCTGTCTCAGACAGTAGTATCGGTTATGATTTTGTTATTGTAGGACTGTTGTGACCGTCTGCAGGAGGCTGTTGAATCCTGTTTTGGGGGATTTTCAGTCGACACCATCAGACCTGCAGCAACGCAGTCACTGCTGCAGCTAGGAAGCTCTTCATCTCATTCATAATCGGCAAGCGTCAAGTTTAGCAGAAGCTTAAAAGAACTTCAATAAATGAATCATTATTCTTCATTATTCTTTCATACTTTGGTTACATTGTGATGCAGGTGGTAAATTGCATTCTGTGTGCTATTAAAATATGACTCAGTTAACTGTGTAGAAACCCGGCACGTCCAACTGCAACTTCAGTGTCATTTCCAGTGAGACATTTGCAGAGATGCCGTGAGTCTCATATGAGACCTGTGAATGTGAGAGATACAACTGGTTACCTTTTGATTAGTTTGGCTGTTCAGAATAAAAATACCAAACATGGCTGCCAGTCAGAATAAAGAGTGGTCAGCTGGAGAGAGTGAGACGAGGTTAGATTTAAACTCTTTAGTTAATGGGGGAGACGGCCGGTGGAAATGGTGATGATGAAGGAGGAGGAAGCAGAAAGAGTAGAATGGTTGTCCCAAGTAGAAAGCGTGTGTGTGTGTGTGTGTGTATGAGATGCAGTTTACATACAATATAGATTTAGTGTAAGTGCAATGATTTTTTTTCTGGCCTCCGTGCCCGTCAGTCTTGTCAACACTCTGGTTTTATCGAATGGTTTCTAGTTATCTGTTTCTCTGTTTGAATGACTTAAAAGAAAAAGCTTCATATTGGTCTCATAAGAACGGGAGCTTTGCTGTCCGTGTCGGTCATCTCTCCCCAGTGATCTAAAGTGTAGAGTCTGAACAGAGAGACCGCGCTGATCATCTCAGCGTCGGTGACCTCCTCCATTAACCCTCTTGTTTAGATGCTTATTGCCAGGCAACAGTACGAGGATCTCAACTAACGGGAATGAATACAAACAAACATCACTTGAACCTAAAGGAGAGCAGAGACCTTGCTGATGAGTCGTCATCGCGGTGTTTCAGGAGTGCGACCCTTTCTGCTGCACATTTTCCTCTTTCCTCTCTGCTCACGGTGAGAGCCGAGCTACAGGAAGCCCCGAGGCCGGCAGAGGAGCCGGCAAAGCTTCAGGGTTCAGCCACTTACAGGTGTAAAGGTGTCTTTCAACATGTAGCACGTTGTCAGTGGTTTCAGGCTGAAGTTCTGCAAATTAGGGCGAGGGGCGTGCCAGTTATAAGACATGTCGGCAGTAAAACGGTCAAATCTGACAAGGTGCCAAAGAGATCCCAGACCTACGAAGCAGCTCCTTGGTTGCTGCTCTGAAGACTCCGACTCATTCTGTTCTGGGCACATGAACACTTCTTAGTGCTCGTACTCTTCGTTTCACTGCTGGCGTTACTTAATTTTTGTTGGCTCAGTATATGACACAATACATACTACAATAAATGTGTTTCCGGTTCAGCAAAAAACTCAAATCAAAGTATGGTCTTGTGAGAATAATTCTCCTGCGTACATTACACGCATATTTTCTCATCTTTCACAATTCAAAAGTCCTCAGTTGAAGAATGAAAGAGACTAATGAAATGTTCAGTACACATCATATGAATGCATGCTGGTCTTGGTGCCACATATGCTCATACCTCTCTCTCTCTCCCTCTCTCTCTCTCTCTCTCTCTCTCTCTCTCTCTCCCTCTCTCGCTCTCTCTCTGTGTTTTCAGATCTGAAGAGGGAGGCCAGCATCTGCCACATGCTGAAGCACCCCCACATCGTGGAGCTGCTGGAGACGTACAGCTCAGACGGGATGCTCTACATGGTTTTCGAGTAGTAAGGATCCCACTCACAGCATGATTGAACATACAAGTGGCATCAAAAGACCCTCACGCCGACACCCGTGTGGGTAAAGGAAAAAGAGATTGAGATAGCGGGGTGGATGTCACAGTGGGTGGCACCTTACAGGAGAGTGTGAAGAGGAAGGTGGTGTTAGGAAAGAGGAGAGAGAGGAAGGAGACGGAGGAAAGGATGACGGCGTGGTCGCAGCAATAGCAGGACAGAGAGAAACCCTGCGGTGCTTTTATATAATCAGCACTGATACGAGAAAGCTTGTTAGCTGAGGATGGGGGTTGGGTAAGGAGGGAGGGGGGGGGGGGGGGGGGGTGCAGTACCATATATATGAAGGGAAGGAGATGAGATTAAGATTTCACACTTGCTCTTACCTCCAGCCTTTCTCCGAGCTGCTGCCTCTCCCGAGCTCCTCGCAGGCCCGCTCTGTATCTCCATCTCTCCTCCTTTTCCAGAACTAATTCCTTTATCGTTTAATTCTGTTATCGCTGAACAGGCAAGCGCACTCGGGTTTCGGCACACGGCTCCATCATACGGCTCGGTGCAGGCGAGAAAACTCTCAAGGAAAATGCAAGTGAGCTCCTTTTTTTAAAAGGGGATTTTTCACGGTGTCGGAGCTCATCTGTGCACGAGCTCGTGCTCGGTACACACGGTAGAGACACGTGGGAGTGCAGGTAGTTTGGAGGCGTTGTTTGAGCGGTGCAGCCCTCTGAGAGAACAGATAACTGAGTCAACACGGTAGATAAACGCAGAGAGCTTCATCCGTCTCCCTGTCTTCCAGGCCTCCCTCCTGGCTAGTCAAGCAGCCTAAAATGTGAGCGCGTACGTGAGGTGATGGGAGTGGAGGAAATACGGACGTGCCCCCTGCCGAGTCCTACAGAACGGCGCTGTTTAATTGGTGCAGAGGCTTAGTGACAATAAAGAGACGGGTGCCGTAATTGGGGAAGAATGAGAACAGAGCAATTATGAGCGACAGGATCGGCTGTAGCTAAATGATAATAAATGTGTGTCATTCACTGTTCAGTGTGTGTGTGTGTGTGTGTATTGTGTAAGTAAAGAGATGGCTGGATCGGCTCAGGTAGTTTGCACAGGACCTAATGGCCACAGCTTGAATCCCGCGCAGCTCATTGAGTGTGAGGCGCGACACTTCTTCCGGCTACAGCCTGGTTCTAACTGGGCCGAGTAAGCTGTCGTCGTTTAAGCCATAGCGTCTTCGCTCTGAATTACTCCGGAGGGATTTTACCAAAGCAAAAGCATTAAACCTCACCGTCACAGCAGCAGCTTCTCCTCCTGAAGGCTCAGGCGACGTCGCGGAGCTGCATGAAGCGTGTGCAGATGTTCTCCTCTCACAATCAGAACGTGATCGTCCAACAATTTCAAACCTGAAGTTGCTTTGACACACGCACACTTAAATAGTTACTAACAGATAAGAGGAGTGTGCAGAGATGTTGCTGTATTATATCTTTTCTGTCCATACATTTAAATAAATACATTTAGCATCCGATAACACGTGGATTTTGGTTCGGAGAGCACCACCTAACCATTTGTTCATTTTAAAATTTACAGTATACAAAAAATAATTTATTTGAAATTCACCTGTAACAAAATAAGCTCCCTCTAGTGGAGTACCTACGGGACATCTTTAAAAACACCCGGCATCCTTTATGGGCCTCTCCAGCTGTGTATCTTACAAAAGACACAACATGATTGCAGCTGACCGGCGTCGCCCGTTTCATCTACACAACCAATCACAGAGACGTGTTAATACGTGTGACCTTTCCTTTGTACCCAGATTCCTGACTTGGCCTTTACGCTGATCCTCTCTCTGTGTGTGTGTGTGTGTGTCTTTCTTAGCATGGATGGAGCAGACCTGTGCTTTGAGATCGTAAAGAGGGCAGATGCTGGCTTTGTCTACAGCGAAGCAGTGGCCAGGTGGGGATTCACGCATTTTGATTTTGAATCCTTTGGAGATGCTCTCTCATGCTGCCGTTGGTATTCACGGCACAACAATAACTGTACAACGTCTTTCCTTCAGTCACTACATGAGACAGATCCTCGAGGCGCTACGCTACTGCCACGACAACAACGTCATCCACCGAGACGTCAAGGTATTTCTGACGCTTCATTTTCTAACTTTACTGCGACCGTACTAAAACTAATGCAGGTGTGGATCCAATTGTATGATTTTGGAGGGTTTAGTTTGTGGTTTGTAGTTTGTGGTGCACATCGTCCAAAATGTCTTTGAGGAAAAAACAAGTCAGATAATAAATAAATGAATATAATTTACGTAATCTTAAAAAACACTTTAGGCTTTACAGCCACAGCTGAATTGTATTTTAATTGCAGTCTACTGGAGGTTTGTACAACATTGTTATTATTTTTAATTTACTTTTCATATTGTTATGTTTGGATAACGGATGGTAGAATCTCAAAAACACATTGTGTGGTTTTTAATTGATGGACTGCCCGGGAGACGGTTTTGATGCCAATTAAAACCTCAGAAACAAAAAGAAAACAGCAGCTGGATGAAAAACAAGATGAACTGAATTCGTAACACTCGTTGCACCTGCAGGTCTGATCTGCTGCTGCAGCAGCGTTGTTCTCCTGTAGGTGGCGCCTGTTGTCACATGTAGAAGTCTGCTGCCTCCCAAAACCTCAATAAGTGAACCTCTGAGTTTAGTACTAGTCAAGTTATTGCATCCAAAAAACAGATATTGTTCCTTCCTCTTTCTGTGCTCTGTGTGTTATCCAGAAACCATTCAATTCCTAGTAGCGCGTATAGTTGGATTTGACACTGATTGACTCATATTTTGCCGGTGTTGAGAGAAAAACCTTCAGCAGCTCACTCTCTTATCATAACACGGGAATGATCAGCGACTCTTCAAAATGGAGTTAGTGAATATAAAACACTCTCAATTCAGGTGTCATTCATACCCAGCAAGACGACTAATTGCTTTGAGTGTTCTGACTGAAGCCTGCTGTGTGGTGGATGGCAGGGAGCAGGGATCTGACAGCTAGTCCATAGTTTACACTGTTAGAAATTCACGTCCTGTGTGAGATTTCTTCACATTTTTCCGCTGCAGAACGAACATGTGGCGCGTTACGCTGCTTCTCCCCACACGTCTGCATCCGTGTGAAAAGGTTAATAATACATCAGCCGCGTTTGTATTCTCGCGTGTGCTGTGGGCTGCAGGTAGCTATCGTGTCAGCCGGTCGTAACCGGCTCTTCACAGTGAGAAGAGCCGGCCTGGTACCAGGAGAAAAAGAATAATGATAAAATAAGGCTTTGCATTCAAAGCGCCGTCTCTTGTCTCCTCCGTCACACTCTGCACATTCACAAACAAGCAGCGCGAAAACACAATTCCCTCAGCACCCTCCCCAGTAGTGAGTTTAACTGTTTTTATGTGATATTCACAGAGCTCAATGGCAGCACTTCATTTTATGTGTGTTTTATTGCCTTTTCCAAGAGACTCATTACGCGTTTTCTATGATCACAGTCAGCTCCCTGCTCGTGGGTTACTGTCTGTGCCCTCGGCATCGTGCTCAGGTATTAGTCATCGTAACCTACGCGGTCCTATCTCTGTGTCTTCAGTCTGCTGCTCTCCCACACCGGATCCCTGCTGAATCACTGGCTTAGTCTCATTGTCTATGTGTGAGCGATAGCCAGCCGGTAAGGACGGGACGGGAGGCGATACACATGTTTACACCTACAGTATGTGTGTTTCAGTGCATTTCCTGGCTATTAGAGTGATATCGCTTTTGTTTTAGTTGCGTACACCTCCTGTTTCCTCTAGTTCACCACTTATATGCCATGACGTCGGGTGTAATATACCCAAAAATCATCACAGCACCTTTACACAAATCTAAATTAGACGTGCATCCACCACTCAGCCACCGGTCTCATATATCCCATTGTTTGCCGGTCACATTTCAACACAGCATGATGGTTTTACGTCACATGAAGAAGACACAAAGCTTGTAATTTCTAACACTTTCAAGTCCAAAATACACTGTGATACACATCTCTGTTTAATTATGAGCATACAATTGAATTTCAATATTGCTGTATTATTGCTCTTTGGAAGAATCAGCGCGTCAGACTTGCAAAAATATCTGAATCGGCCGAGAAAATTGTAACCGGTGCATTTTTTTTTAACCTTGATTCCTAAAGCAAATCCATAAGGCAGAGGCTTCTCTCTTTGACACACACACACAGAGAGGGAAGAAGAAATCGGTAACATTGACAATCAGAAGAGACTAAGAAAGGAATCCATAGAACTGAGATAGTAAATTGCCACAGTCTTAAAAGGAAAAATATAAATCAATTTCCCCTGGAACCAAGTCTGACTAACATCTCAGTATCTTTTCCACATCTGGATACATCTGAAAGTCCTCATAACTGAGAGAGAAGGCCCTAAAGCCGTACTCTCCAGACTTAATGTCTCTGATGATACAAATGGTGATAGATGAGGGAGGAATAACTTAAATGTTGAAGCAGCTTTTTTCCTTCCATGAATCTAGAACTAGCAAACTAACAATTATCGCCCCGTGGGCAGTATGTTGTACTATTTACAGGCAAGACGTCGATTAATAATGTGACTGTCAAAGATTTAAGCGTCAGGCTGTGTGTGTGTGTGTGTGTGTGTGTGTGTGTGTGTGGACATGAGGCCCACAGAGAACACTTTTCACACAGGTCACTGACTCAGAATGAAAAATCTTACTTCCTCCTGGTGCATTTCTTTTATTTTGTTGTCCTGTTCCCCAGAGATGTAGGAAGCATTTCAGCCACACGTCCACACCACATATCTCTCATTTCTCAGCAAGAACACGTACATTTGAAACTGAGAATGAAGTCGTAAACCATCATTACGTTTCAGGTGCATTACACCTGACAGAAGATGCATTAGTTTACCCATTTCAAAGTGCTGATTCAGCATTCCAAGTATTGTTCTTTGAATCTTTATTGTTGGAGTGCTGATTCAGCATTCCAAGTATTGTTCTTTGAATCTTTATTGTTGGAGTGCTGATTCAGCATTCCAAGTATTGTTCTTTGAATCTTTATTGTTGGAGTGCTGATTCAGCATTCCAAGTATTGTTCTTTGAATCTTTATTGTTGCAGTGCTGATTCAGCATTCCAAGTATTGTTCTTTGAATCTTTATTGTTGGAGTGCTGATTCAGCATTCCAAGTATTGTTCTTTGAATCTTTATTGTTGCAGTGCTGATTCAGCATTCCAAATGCTGATATTTGCTTTATTTGTCCGGAAGCTGATATAAAAAGATCTCACCCTAACCGAAAATTGTTCATTGTCTATTTTGGTGGGGTTATGTCGAGAGGGAGTGAATTTGAAATATGCTTGTAGTCTGGATTGATTTAGCTAGCTAGTTTTGAGTTAATGTCCAGTAAACTCCAGCAATGAATAGAACATGAATAAATGCAGCTTTGACTTTGGTTCACTTCTGTTATCACCATTTAGCAGTGACTGTGTGAGCTCCTATCTCTGGTTTATCAGATGTACTGTCTGAGGTTTATGCCCTTTACAAGGGGCACACCGGGGACACACACACATACACACACACATGCAGTGCATTATGCAGTGCATTAACAACTGCCGAGGCCGTCTGAATATAATGTGTGTATCGACCCCCGGGATTCGGATTCCCTCCAAAATTGAACGTGTTCTGTCTGAGCCCACGTGACTCCCTTCCACCAGGTTTCGTGAAGATCGGGCCGGTTGTTTTTCCCGTAATCCTGCTGATTAAACAGACAAACAAGCCGAACAGAAAGCATGACCTCCACGGCGGAGGCAACAAGGCCGTCCTTGTTGAATATGGATCAGCTGGAGTGTGCCACATCGTTCCATGCGTGAAAGTCACTGAGTCCATTTAAATCCTGATCATAAATCATGATGTCTCTGTATGTCTCTTCCTCCCCACTTCACCGCAGACCTCCAGCGGTGACGGCAGCACCGCTGTGTTTGTGTGTCTATTTCTGTGCGCTTGCCTTTGGCCCTCTCGTTGCCGCAGACGGCGTTCATGCAAATGCGGCGCAGGCTGCTAGAATGACTTTATCCGGCTCAGTGTTTTCAATGCTCGAGTTTGAGCGCCAGTGAACTTCCCCTTTCCTTCCTCACACATCCAGGGTTTGTGCTATAGCACACCGTTTTTAGAAGTTGAAGCCGTGCTGGATGTTTGATCTGCGAAACACGGATCCTGATGTTGTGTTGAGCAATCCGAGGAATCCGTAAACACGGCAGAGCTTTTGATGTAAACATAAATGAATAGAGAGCCACGCTGCTGCAGAGCCATACCTTAACATGCAACAATAGTATTTCTTTTTCTGCAGGTATACTAAGGTGAAAGGAGCTCCTGTCACAATAAACAGCAGGCTTTACGTCTGTGAATTTCATAGTTTGGCTGTCTATAATATAGCGGTGTCTCTGCAGGAACACTGAAACCTCGCACCAACGGTAATGCCTTCCTGTGGCCTTCCTGTAAGTCGTGATGGAGACAACTTCTCTGTATGCTGTGGTTAAGGTGTGAGTGCACCCATGCTTTGCCATGTTGCACTTTACTAAGCTGATGAACACCTGATTCATCATCGCTGCGACGGATAAAAACAACTATGAGTAAGAGCAGCGTGTTGTTCTCCCTCACCACTTCACCTTTCCATTTCCCGCTGTGGCCTCCTGCTCATTGTTCCTGACATTCAATGGCAGCGCCGGTCCAGTGCCATATGATTGAAGCTATCACTAATACTCAATAAAGTAGTCGCGCTATATTATTCCGATTAGTTCACAGCAATACATCTTGTCTCAGTTTGACCAAAACTCTCTCTCACTTATTTTTCATGACTTATTCAATATCACCAGGCTTTTAAACCAACATGTCCTCGCTTAACAGCCGGCCTTGAGTCCCGTGGAACGACTGCACTCTGAAAGCTTTGTTTGTACTCGCTTTTCTGTAATCATCTGTAAACTCCAATCTCATTCATGAACTTCTTTATTGCCTTTGTACAAGCCCTGTAAAGAAAGAAGTCAAGTTATTACATGCATCATAAATAAACAAAGGTTGAATACTCTGGAAACAATTTGATTTCTACCCAGATACAGATCTAAGACCTCCTGTTTCTAAAGCGTCTTAAAACGAACTAGCCGTCTCTGTATAATCCCTAGACATGCAAGTTGTGCTTTTATCAGTGAACTGTTTGTGATTGTCACGTGATCGCACAGGCCCAAGTTTCCGGCCGCATGTGCATGTTCGTGCACGTGAGTCCCAGTTTGTGTGTTTGTTTGCCGCCACGTTGAGAGCCGTGTTGAGGCAATCTTTCAATCGTAAATATGCTCCGAAATTTCGAATTGAGGACCTTAAAACTGCCTCGTCTTCAGCCGATCATTCATGGTCAGCACGCGTTAATACACCCACACCATCAGATCTCATTCACTGCAGGTACTTTGTGACAAGCGGAGTGAATCTCCTCTCTAGTCTTTTCTACTGAAGCCTGAGTTTGAGCCGCACATCTGGAAAACAGACCGGACTGAATGATTGTGTCCGTGTGCTCACCTGTCGGTCCCTCTGCACAACAAATGCCACATTCTACATATGAATAGGTACAAGTGAAATGGATGGAGAAAAGACTCATGTCCCCTCTGAATACTTGAATGTCAGCTGTTTTTACCAGATAAAATGGGCCTCTGGTTCACTCGGCCCTCTTTGTGAGACACACGGAGGACTATTAGCTGCCTTGTTTGTGTGATGATGTGTGGCTGCATAGAAGAGCTAATAGCTTATTTAATGGCATTCAATGGGCCTTAAGGGTGTTAACCATGAAATTATGACATTGAGGTTTCACAGTCACACACCCATGCAGAAATATCTGCATCCATTTATACACAATCTGCTGGTTTGAAATGTGTCTCAGATGTTCGGGTTTGATGGCAAAATTGCACCTTTGTGTACCACGGCGCTCGTCGCATTCATGGCAGTTTTTGTTGTAATTGTAGCTGTTGTTGTTTTTCCAGAGTTGTTGTCGAAGAGACAAAGAGACGGACGCAGCTTGTCGTCTCTATTCTCATATTGTGCTTTTGCCATTGGAGATTTCCAGTGCCAGATATGCATGCACGCAGTTGGACAAATCCCAGTAAGCCCCGCCCTAAAGCATCCCCTGCTTTATGGTCTGTTTGACTCTAAATGGACCATAATTTACTAAACGAACATCATGCTGTATTGAAGAAGACTTGAAACTAGAGATTGAGACCATGAACTCATGTTTACAATGTTTACTGAGGGAATAAATCAAGAGAGAAGTAGAGTCATCTTCTCATAGACTTCTATACAACCAGAGGGGTCGCCTCCTCACAGCCATTAGAGAGAATGCAAGTCTAAGGCACTTCAGTATTGGCTTCACTTTTCAGACCAAGAGGTTGCCGCCAGGTGTGAATGCAGCCTAACTGCTGTTTGTTTTTAACCGCCCACACTACGTTCACACTAAGGTATGTTTAAACTTACACTTGGTGCAACAGCTTGACGCAAATGAAAAGTGAGAACAGAGAAGCGGGGTCTCGTTATGTACATGGCATCCTGAGATGAGAGTGTTAAACTGAGCTTATTTTCTGCGAGTTTCGAAACGGGAAACCCTTCTGCACTCTCACATGACGTGCGTGTCAGAAAATGAAAGTCCACATGACAACATAAAGACGGGATCCTGCTCACTGTCTGAAGAACTTCTCATATATAGACTGGTGACTTTTAAAAGTGCCGTTAACAGCCTCCCACCTCCCGAGAGTGCCGGTGGCGATGATCTCTCATGTCTGAGAGCGTTTTGCCTGAACACACAAAAACAATAATCAGCCATCGTGTGCCTGCCTCTTTGACAACAATGGACAGCCACTGGAACTAATGCCATCTCTGGGGAGACTCCTGCTTTTCTCACAACAACAACAAATCAATGCAAGAATGCACACAGACACACACACACACACACACACACATGTGTACATACATGCAGCAGATACACAGTGTCTTTGATACGGGCCGCTGGTATCTGTATTGAAGCCAAACAATTGGGGCAATTATTTAGATAATAGTCACAATCGTTCAGTAAGGAATTAGTTTCAGCAAATGAGAGATGAAATGCTTTAATAAGCTTCTAGAAGTTTGTCGGGGGATGGGTAAGTGAGTGGGACTTAAACTAGACCCGCCCTTCATGCCTATAGACCGAAGCAACGCGACTTTTATTTTATTTTTATAAGTGCATAACAAATGTGAAGCATGTGAAGGCCAGTAAACCGTTTCATGTAAACAATTGAAGGTTTTATCAAAGTTTTTTAAAACAATGGTGTTGTTGCCACTGGGTACGGACAGAAAAGGTCTCCCTCACTTTTCTGAATCCTTGTTTTGCACCCACATCTTCTACAGTTTTACAGTCGGAGTGACTCAAATAAAAAAAGAAGCTCTGAGTCGATGGAACTGAAAGCTCTGCAGATACTCGTGCAACTTATGTATACTAACTATTAAAGTGTACAGGTTACAGATTATGCACACATAATATTTATCATTTCCGGATCAATCTAATTTTCAATAGGGTTATCTATTATACAACAATTAACATTTCTGATTAATATTATTAAAAGCACAATGACCAATTTATCACATTGTGTCGTTTGCTACGTTGATGTAAATGCGTCAATATGCGAAAAGAGATGTCGGTACTCTTTTTATTTTATTATTTTTTAAGCCTGAGTTTGTGTCCACCTCCTCCTGACAGGAAGATGAGACTTTTTCTCGGATGGTATCCCTCCAGCTACAGTATATTACAAGCAGCAAAGGCTCAGACTGTGGCTCAGCACATCGCTCGTTATTATACATTCTCCCCGTGTCCCTGTGAATTCTCCTGGCTCCGTTTCTTTTATGCCTGCTGTGTGTTTTTCCTCTGGCCTGTGTGTGTGTGTGTGTGTGTGTGTGTGTGTGTGTGTGTGTGTGTGTGTGTGTGTGTGTGTGTGTGTGTGTGTGTGTGTGTGTGTGTGTGAGTGTGAGGGGGGGGGTCTGCTTCTCTCTGCATCAGTCTGCAAAGCCCAGGCCCCTCGGACGACACGCATCTGCAGGGGCCACACTTTTTCTTCTTGAAAACTCTCCCAACACAAGTCTCGAACACCTTCTTCACAAACACCAGCGCACATTCTGTAATCCCTCCTCAATAATTTACACACAATTACCGAACAAGGCTGAGCACACATGGATATCAAATATTTATAGCCTGTTGTTGCACATGATTGGTGCTCCACAAGCATTTCCTTGTACATTTGAAAATGAGACGTTCTTTCTCACAGATCATAACACTTTTTTAATATTTTTTTTTTTTTTTTTTTTTTTGAAAGAAGGAGTGACATGGCTAGATAAGACATTGCACTTTATATATTTATATATTAACCTCTAGACTACCCGGACGCCATCACTTTATACGTTTTAAACATCCGTGTTCATTTAAAAGAAACATTTTCCGGCTACATAACAGTTCCTTGAGTTAAATCAGTTCCATCCTCCAAGTGTCCGGCCCTCTGATTGTCACTTTCCATCACCGAACTCGTCGGTCTGCCTCCGGGGCTGTTTTGGTGGCACCTTAAAAGTCTGAGGGTTTGATGACGGAAGGTCCTGTCTAACAGGTAGTACATCAAAGGGTCAGTTGCACTTCTCAATGCAGCCAGAAGCAGCAGGCAGTTCTTCAGCTAGAGGAAGAGGAGAGAGAAACTCGTCATAACTCGGTACGGTAGTAAAGAATAGCCTTTATTTGCATCACGGTGATATTCGGTCACCTCGACGAAGATGGAGAGTGGATGACAGTGGTTGCCAGGTGAATACATCAGCTGACGTTGGTCATTTACCAAAGAAATAAAGATGGGTTTGAAGATATGGTACGGCAGCAGACAAGCTGAAAGAACAACCTGAGAGGAGTAGGTTAAAAGGGATTCAGGTAAAATATGGACGACAGTGGTTTTATGATATAGATTCCTGTTTGACTCAAGCAATAGGAATTATTTATGGTCATAAATGCAATAAACATACTTTAAAGTCGTATGATATAACTTATAACCACCTGGATGACCACGATGTTGCGGAGCACCCTACCCAGCAGCCTCTGGGAGGTCTTGACCCTTGTGCTGCGACGTGAGCGTCGGATATGCCTCAACACGGTCATGTAGGACAGCAGCACCAGCAGGTAAAACACAAAGAACAGGGTTATAACGGGCACAGCGAGCATTGCAGACCGCCTGCCCCCTATCTCCACCGCGGGGTTGTAGCACACCTCCGCACATCCATCCTTCACAGCCGCACTGCCGCTCACGGCTTCGTTCACAGAGTAGTAAACCGTCACCGGCACTGTGCTCCCAACCGTCACCACCCACACGGCGGCACACACCCTGCTGGCGAAGGAGGCCTGCATGAGACGGGCGAAGAAGCCGTGCGGCAGAAGCGTTGTGCAGCCGCTCGGCCTGGAGGCGTGGGTGTGCTGGATGAGGGCCGCGAAGCGGCTGAGGGCCACCCAGGTGAGGATCATCATGCTTATGTTGATGTTGACGTAAAACACCGGGGTGATGCCGTGCACAACCAGCTGACACAGGAAGCCGCTTTGTGTCCAGACCGAGCCCCTCGCAAAGTAGGCCGCCAGGAACGGCGTGGTGAGGGCCAGCATCAGGTTGGAAATACTCAGGTGGGACAGGTAAATGTGGACGGGGGAGAGGGTGGCGATGCACCGCAGGAACACCCACAAAGACAGCGCGTTGCCCGGCAGAGCGGTGAGGAAGAGGAGTGTGTAGGCGGAGGGGAGGAAGAAGAGCGTGGTGGCGGTGGAGCAGAGGACGGAGGAGGAGAGGGAGGCGTTATCCGGTGTGTTCTCCATTTGATCTGTAGGAAGATGATGGATAAGAGAGAGAGGACAGAGAAACAAAGCTGCTGTAAGCAATACAGACACTTAAAGAAAACAGATTAAACAGCTCAGCGCTTTTATTTGTCTCGGTGCGATATGATCGTGATAGATACACAGAGCGGGTGTTCATTTTAACTTGTACATTCATTTTCAATCTACCCCTGAAGTCATTGCCTAAAAATATTTGAATGAGCAGAAAAAAAATAAAACATTCAACACATTGCAGCATTTTAGAATTTAGATATTTTTCGTTTTCCTTCAAATGTTCATGTATTTTCTTCTTCATTTTTGTGATGTTATTCTAAATATAGAAACGCACAGATGGTAAAGCAGATTGACACTAATTATTAGTCAATGTTTTGCTCTCGTCTTCGAGCAAAACACCCCATATGTGTTTACCAGAAAGAAAAAGTGCAAAACACTTTTGGGAAAAAAGTGACGGCCAAATTGATGTAATGTTACGCAATATTTTAACAGTGTTTTTAAACTCTTTTTATCTGTTACGATTACCACAGGTGATAAACAGTCAGCAAATGAGGATACGTATCCAAATTAACATCCAGATCATGTTGGCGTGATACATACCACAGACGGGATCATTCAAAGACATCAACAGCAGCAAATGAAGAATTCAAAGATGCAAAACCTCTCTGTAACTTCCTGCTTCTTAACGAACTAGAGGTTCATGATAGACATTTCAGAGCCGGTCTCTCGTGTGTGTGTGTATAAAGTATGTGTTTGGGTCAGTGTTACAGATGCTATATTTGTTTTCTACTTCCTCAATTACCATACATGACGTAGTGTGTTGCTTGAGAATAGAAAATGAGGCTGAGAAGTTGTGGTGCTCTGTGCGTGTGTCTTTTAATAAGTCCTACATGAAAGGTGGTGCATGCTGACAGTATAAGTTTTAATATTGTTTATTTCCTCATGTAGAATTTAGAGTCTCTCCCCCCCCCCCCCAGTCCTCACTACACAGCAGTGATGTGAACACGGCCGGTTGTTTCATTCTGCCTTGTGGTGGCACTGCTGCTCTAGTTCTAGCTGAGAAGAAGCGAGAGTTGGAAGTGTTCTCTCTGTGGAATCTATATTGATTGACCCGTTGACCTATTTAAATTCTCCGTTGATAAACAACATGACTAACCACAGTGGCATTTGCTTTGAAAACAAGTAGATACAGTACAAAGTCTAGACCCGGTCCTTAGTAGGACATGTTTTTTACATATCACAAAAAAAGATCTGACTCTTTACAAAGAGCGGTTGTCCCTCGGTGAAGCCGGACACTTTCATCTCAGTAAAAGCTTCTCTGTGATCGTCGTCATTTGTCGTGAAAGTTCCGGCTTTGATGTCGTCTGCGTCTTCTTAGGGTCACGTATTGCTGCATTGTTTGTACTCCAGCTAGTACTTGATTTCAGATTTAAATAAATAAATTGAAACAAGATCACAAATCCTTTCTTTGGTGATCCCAATGTTGTACTTGTGGTAGTGGAGCTGTCACTGGTTACTCTACATTAATACGGTGGCAGATATGAGGATGGACCTTTGCTGAAGAACACAACAAAGTCCCCGACCAGGTTCAGGGTTTCTTCTTGAACTGAAATGATTGATCGTTCAGTCAATCGCCAGAAAATGAATCAACAACAAATTTGATAATAGATTGATTTGGTCATTTATCAAGATAAAACACTCTAAACATTGGTTCCAGATGTTAGCAGCTCTTCTCTGTTTTACTTCATTGTAAATTTTAAATATTTGATTCTGGACAAAATAAGTAATTTGAAGCTCTGATAAATTGGTTGTAACATTTTTAGCATGCTACCAGCTGGATGGAAATGGTGTGGTGCAGATAAGCGTGGTACCAAGAGAGGCTCTGGTGGTCTCCTGACTCTTTCTGTGGCGCCACAAACGGGTCAAAGTTATCACTGTTATCTCAACGCCTACCTGATGGATTTGCACGCATGCTGTTTACTAATGACTTAATGACTCTACTGCCACCTTCAGGTCCAAACTTCTATTTGTCAAATACCTTTGCTCATTACTAAATACCTGCAGAACTGAAGACTTTCCCATCAGCCTCAGCTGTACTTTGAGTTGAATGCTAATTAGCTAATGTAAGATTGCTAACAAGCTGAACTAAGATGGTGAACACGGTAAACATTATACCAGATAGATGAGTACTTTATTAATCCTGCAAGGGGAGATCTTTATTTATCATTCATAGGTACAGGTAAAACAAAGCAATACAAATAACAGACTACAACATGTTAAATATAAAAATGCACAATATATACAATAAAACAGAATACTATTACATGAACTAACTAAACAATCGTGCAAAGATTTAACGGTGAAACAGTGTTATCGTTGTGGGATTGATTTGGCCGGAGGTGATAGCAGGTTGTTGTTTAAAATAGAGAGGACATGTTAACAGTATGACACTATTCACACAGCAAGCTTCAGCAAAATGACACAATTAGAATGCAAGTTTAAGGAGCTAACTTTGTATTCGCTCAGACAGGAGAATCAAACTGATGAAGCTGCTGTTGCTCCACATTTTTTTAAACTTTTCATCAGGTATGTTTGTTCACTGTAGATCGATGTATAATTCATGGTACTCCTGTAAGATGAGTTCCTGCCTTCATCAACTCAGGCGACAGCAGCAAATAGAAGTACGTGTTGAGGAGAGCGACAGTCAGTCTGCCCTGCTCCTCGGCAGCGTGGTTGCTGTCATGTTTACTTTGGAGAAGGTGGAGACTCGCTGTCTCAGAGTGCCTTTACATTCCAGCTTGGCTGGATTCGGTCGTTGTCTTCTCCTTCAAATGGGTGCTGAAGCTGACGCTTGCCCGTCCTCTGCTCGTCCTCCCGTTCTTACTGTCCGGCTCCACACTGGAGCTGCTCCCGCTGACTCCACCGACGTCTCGCACGCAAAACACGTTGCCCACCAAGCGCAGCACCTCCTTCCTCACCGAAGAGGACAAGAGGAAGTACATAACAGGATCCAGGCAGCTGTTGAGGGCAGAGAACAGCAGAGCCACCTCGTTGGCTTTGTCAGCAACGCCCTGCCAGAAACACGACGTGACTGTGATCTGGGTTTTTATGTAGAACACCCTGACCATGTGATAGGGCACGAAACAGACGGTGAAGAGGAAGAGGATGAAGAAGGACTTCCTGGCAGTTCGGGTGTAGCGGGAGGCGTTGGGCAGGTCCGGTTTCTCCTGCGATGCTCGCAGAAGCTTGAGCGCGATCTTCCCGTAAGACACCACCAGAGAGATGAAGACGAGCCAGAAGACAACCAGCACAAATATGTTGATGTAGGCTTTCCACTCTGCGTTATGGAGCTTCTTGTAGTGGAAACACCTGGAAACAGCAACAGGTCTGGGGGACAAAAACAGTAGGACTCAATAAATAGATAACAGAGTTTGATTATAAGAAGAGCTGTCTAAGAAGAGAGTTTTTTTCACAGGATCATGCAAAAGCACCACTTTAAATTTCTTGGAAATAAGTCAATCAGCATGAAAAAGCATTAAAAAAAATGACGAATTTACTAAAGAAATCTCAGTCGCCAAGGACCAAATTAGTCTAAGTGGGGGCAGCTCTACAGGTGTCACCAACCTGTCCGACTGTGGGGGATTTTGTGCTATCAGGAGCGCCAAAGTGAAAGCAAAGGCCACGGTCCAGACGACCGCACAGATGGCAGTGCTCCACCTCGTGGTCCGCAGTCTGTGCTGCACCCTCGCACCTCGCTGGATCTTCAGGTAGCGGTCCACGCTGATCAGCCCCAGCAGCGTGACACTGATGTACATGTTCATGTAGAAGAGGTTGCCCACCACTTTGCACAAGATGGGACCCAGGGTCCAGACGTTGCCTCGGCTGTGGTAGAGTATCCTGAACGGCAGACACACCACCAGCAGCAGGTCGGCAAAGGCAATGTTTATGAGAAACACCCGCACCGAGTTCTTCTTGGAGTCGACGCAGAAGAAAACCAACAGAGCCACCAGGTTCCCAACGAGACCCAGGATGAAGATGATAGTGTAGAGCACCGCCAACGGGATCTGCAGCGCGTCGTGATGCACGCAGGGTTCTTGGGTCGTGGTGAAGTTCATCTCGCCGGTTGTGGCAGACGTGGTGGAGATGTTTCCTGTCATGGTGGTCTTTGTGATCCTCAGTCCTGCAAAATGGGAAGAAAAGAAGTGTGGAATAGTTTCGGATTAAGAGTTTTGCTTCACATGATAAACTATTGGATTCATTAGTGCAGGCTTGTGTGGTCCAGCTGTATGGATTAGCCTTAAGCCTGCCCTCAATAATCACATATACCACCAGCTGACCACCAGAAAGAATCCACAGCATTAATAACTCTGTGCAGGTTGACGGGTCTTTGCTTTCTACGCGATATCACCTATGAATAGAAATGCAGAACTCGTGAGTGCTAGTATTGTTTTAATCATAATGCACCAAACCAGTTGAACAACCAGCGGTGCACGTCCAGTCAGTTCATATGAAAAGATCAGTGACTGAATTAGTAGTAAAAAGTAAAGAGCTTGCTTTGCTCGACGCACGCAGCCCTTCATTTAGCAGCTTGAAATGTTGTAAATACTTCAAACTGGAACTTGTTGAAGTACTCACCTAGTCATTGAAGTCCATTAAAGAAATGTTTGCACACAAACTCTGCTGTGGAGTAGAATCACTTGTGCTTTTGGTCGTCCTTTTCTTTTCCTCTCGCTCACTCCAGCTTATTCCCTCGAGCTTAATCTGTACAATATGCCGTCCTCATAAAGTTCAAGGTCTCTTCCTTCTGTCTTTGTGTATTCAACTCCCCGCTGTTGTCTATATTCCAGTCTCCAAATATTATAAGTTCAGATAACAACAGCCGCCGTGTAGAGTTAGTTTCCTCTCCGTGTGAAGCGTGTCCTCGCCGGCGGTGTCGTGGAAAGTATACAGAGAAATGCTGAAGTGCAGAATGTGGTGATGTTGTACAGAGAAAACCTTCAAGCTGTGGTCAACCCCCTCTTTCCTCACTACCACTTTGCAGAACTCGGGCCGAGATAGAGAGAAAGGCAGGGCAGGGCTTAGGGCGGACCTTCTGATTACACACACGAGAGCAAGCAGTGGGATCACAGAGCATGCTCCAATTGTATGTACACAATATGCTTTCCACTTTGGCCTCCGAGTATAATATGGAGGTATCCGCCGAGTGTGGCCGACTGCGAAAGGAAAAAGGCTCCCGAAATACCCATCGTATGCCCTCAACAATAATTAAAGCGGTGCTTTCAGAGCAAAGCAGGGCCAGGTTTAAATTGCCACCCATGTGTGCCATACGTACACATATCAGATAGGCATGCCATATATGTGCACATGTTTTATGTGTTGGAAGGTTTTAGCAACCACAATTGTTTTACTTATAATGAGCTATAAGGAAATAAGGATGCAAGAAGCTGCTTTAACTTTAGGCAAATCGAAAAAAAGTCACGCTTGAGTTTTTCCGGAGAACGTAATGGAATAATGTGACATTGCAGTATTCTAACATATTCCTCCCCTCACAAGAGTGTTGAACTAAAAATGAATTTGCAAGTTGATTAATTTCTCCGCTAGCAGTCACTGGATTTGCATTTCTTTCTTCTTTTGAGAAAGGTCTTCGTCAGAATACAATTGATGAATTTACTAGATTGTAACTAAAACAAACTAGACATTCTGCTTAAGATACTGAAGCAGAAGATAAAATGTATATCACTCTTCCTCTGCTGTGATCCTCCTACAGTGTGGGTTACTCGGGTGTGTGGTCGTGGTGGGTGATGGTTCTGGGGGTTCGGGTGTGTCTCACACATGTGATTTCCTTTATTTATAGGAGGGGTGTCTCTCTTTAATTAGCTAAAGACGAGCATCAAATCACGAGTGTCTCTTTTCTCTCCTCTCGTTCTCAGCCCCACTGTGTGCTGCTGGCGTCCAAAGAGAACTCCGCTCCGGTGAAGTTGGGGGGGTTCGGAGTCGCCATCCAGCTCGGGGAGTCGGGACTGGTGGCCGGAGGTACAGCAAACACAACCGTACACAACGAGCGTGAATAGTCATTAAAGTCTGGATAAAACTGTACAATCAGCACTCGCACGCTACCTAATGACTCGAATCAGTACACAGAGGAACATATGGAGCACTTAGATCACAGATGGGACGAAGCAACGGCTTGATATTTTAGTGACCAATCAAATTGCGGTTCAGACATCGTCGTGCGGTACTTAAAATTCACACACCCCGGAGAATTTCTTCTTTTTGGTAATCACAATTTTGACAGATTTTGAACCTGGACATGAACAACTGTCTAGTTCGTCAGCTGTTAGCTAGAAATAAGAGACAAAACAACAGTAAGGTTTGCTTCCTATTTTGTCTAACTATACAACCACAGTAGGAAATACATAGTTTCATGAATTGCACAAAAACATTTCCTTTTTCTACTTCAGAGACCATAAAAACAGAAATGAATACGGTATAAAGAAGTCTTATTGAGCACCACTGTGTCTGGGACTTTGCATACTTTTAGAGTTATACACTGTGGTGACCTGGCCTCCCTCTCACCCCAGGTCGGGTAGGAACTCCCCACTTCATGGCCCCAGAGGTGGTGAAGAGAGAGCCGTACGGTAAACCTGTGGACGTGTGGGGCTGTGGAGTCATCCTCTTCATCCTCCTCTCAGGCTGTCTGCCTTTCTACGGCACCAAGGAGCGCCTGTTTGAAGCCATCTGCAGGGGCAAATACAAGGTGAGGGCAGAGGGTCATAGATATGACAATCCTGTTATTGTTGTACATCGCTTCAATGGGTAAAATAACATGACACTCTCAGAGTAAATGGCTGAGATCTAGGAACACCCCAACATTGCTAATTTCAGATGGAACAAAGAAACGTGGGAAGTTTTAAACAAATTCCCACATTTGTCCAACTTGTTTGGAAGAGAAAACAAGGTAAACATTGTAATTATTTTTACCCAAAACCACCCGTTGTGAACATCAACTTCCTGGTTTTGAGTACCGTTCTTGCTATAGCTCTAAGTACAGTTTCCCTGTACAATGAAGGATTATAAGTAACGTTTGTCAAAGCGTTTAGACTGTAACTACGAGCAATCGTCCACACGGGGAATTCCTGCCACCGCCGAACATCTCCCGCTTGATGAAAAGAACAACAGACGTGTCAAAAAGCTGATGGCGACATGGAGTTGCAGTGGACTCTCTTTTGTTTTTTGCTCACAAATAAATAGATAAATAAAGAGGAAGAGATCATTTAGTGAGGTTTCACCCCATTGCTGTGGTCCTAGATATCAGCTTCTCCATTATTACTGAGAGGAAAGATGGCCGAGACTACAGAAATATCCCCTGACTGGAATTATCCTTAAAGTTTAGGAATATGGATGCTTGGTGGTCTCCTGACATGTCTGTTTATACCCGTTGTGTGTAGATGAATCCACGCCAATGGGCCCAAATCTCAGAGAGCGCTAAGGACCTGGTGAGGCGCATGCTGATGCTGGACCCTGCTGAGAGGATCACCGTCTACGAGGCTCTGAACCACCCCTGGCTGAAGGTAACGCAGAGCACGCAGTGACTCTTTATAGCCATGTTCATGTTGTTTATTTGTCAGCGGGGAAACTGAAAAAGTACTTTGTGCTTTGGTGCGTGGGTAGTCTCTAAGACGCGCGTTCAAAGTTTTGACTTTTGTGAAAGTTTTCATAGTGAAACCCCGTCGCCTAAAGCCATCACGAAATGATCAGTCGCTCGGGTGCCACAGCTCCTCCAACAGGAAAACAATGACAGTGAGCGCCGGCACAGTGGTGTTACTGCTTGTCATGTGGAAGCTTTTATTGTCTCGTCTTCCGTGGACGGTGATGGAGGGGTACTTACAGATGACAATTCAACTGAGAGACTCGCAATTCGTCTGGGAGCCGCCTGACACGAATCTGCACATTTTAAAGGGGCGTCCCTGCTCACGATGCAACCTTTGAGTCAGTTACCCAATAGTAGAAAGCTAAAGTTTAGAGAAATCCACTTCCTGTTTGCAATGTCCAGCTGAAGCGGCATCTATTGTTGACTTCTTGCCCCTTAACTCCACCTTGACGCGCAGCATACACACTTACACCACAATACCATAAACCACGGCACTCATTGGTCAGAAAGCTGCAGACCAAAAAGAAGAAATAGGGTTCATGTATCCTCTTCTTAAATATTGTGACTCAACATCATCATTTTGATCTGTTCACATCAACCGCAGTGCTTTGTTTACACCCATAAATGTCACTTCTATGTTTGTGGCAGTGCTTATTGCCTTGTGATGCAGCTTACACATTTCTCTCATATCCAAGGAGAGGGACAGATATGCCTACAAGATCCACCTGCCAGAGACGGTGGAACAGCTGAGGAAGTTCAACTCCAGGAGGAAGCTGAAGGTTTGCATCAACACACACACGCACACGCACACATACTGACACGCAGGCATTGTCACGTTTTGCAGCGTTCGAGGCGTTCATGAGCCCATCACCCCGTGTCAGATGATGAGATAAATCCTCACAGCTACACATGTGGTTGTGTTTCAGGGGGCTGTTCTGGCTGCAGTGTCCAGTCACAAGTTTAATTCCTTCTATGGAGACCCTCCCGAGGAACTCCATGACTTCTCCGAAGACCCCACCTCCTCAGGTACACAGAGGCAATCACTCACAGTGAACATAACATTTGTTATCCTTTCATCTTTGACACACTTCCTCCCTCAAAGTTCCTTCCTCTTGTTTATCCTCTGGTTGAAGTTCTGCTTTTCTCTGTCTGGCCCTGCAGAGAGAGAGAGCTCTTACTTCTACAAGCTGACTTTATTCTAGCTGTATTCAAATGCACCACATCCAACTTACAGTGCACACCTCACACACAGGGATCGGATGACTGTTTGAGCAGGAAATGCTGCCTCATGTTCTTCTCTCCCGTGACATTTCATCTCATTACTGGAAGATTATCGGCACACAAAAGCCACGTTTTGGTGCGAATTTGGTTACCGTGCACGGGCAGCTGGATTCTCGCATTTATCGTAGGATCACATATCAGATGAAAATCCATCTCGTCAGGCTTCAAGTAACATATTTGTGTCCGATAAGCACGAGCACGGACCAATCAGGGGTGGGATTACAGGTTTGACGTTAAACCCTGCCCCTCTATGCAGGGTGCAGCCAGCTTTACTTGGTGTGAGGAGCTGCTGGCAGCTACTGTCGTGGTTTAGGTTGTGTGCGGGACGACACAGAGAGGCGACTGTTTGCATAAAAACAACAATGGGCGGCTCCCGAAGAGGTTAGCGTAGATGCTGCTATAGCGTAGATTGCATATCACAACTGGAGGGTATATATAAAGTTAGTGACACTTCTGCATTACTCCGTATGAACGCTGAACACACAGCGTACGGCTTAGCGTTTCCAGATAGACATTTGTCCTTTTGAAATTTGGTTTATTTGGAGTATTCTGCATGCAGCTGCGTGCACCGGACCGAGACTCGCGTACCGTGAATGTTCGGTACAAATGTGAACTAACCCACAAAGCCCTCATCATTAAGCGAGCCTATAGACTCTGTAAAAGCAAAGTGTTAATACTTCAGAATGCGTTTATCCGTCTCATTGTGTTACTGACATTAACAACACTTGCAGACACATTTCTATTTCCCAACAATATTTTCTTCCAACTGTTTCTAACATTGATATTAACATCTGTGTTTATTTGTGTGTCTGTTTCTATTAATGCTTCCTGCCTGCTAGGACTACTAGCAGCAGAACGTAGGTATCCGCTGGTGCTCTGTGTGCTGTACTCTTAAATCTTCGTGAGGTCGTCTTTCTGTTTTCAGCATCTTATCTTTACTGCTTTTAGGAAACAGAAAGCGTTTCAGTGCATGTGCCTGCTCACCGTAAATGCATTCAGAGAGCCTTGAGGTGACTGATGAACCATTGCTCTAATGTGTGTGTGTGTGTGTGTGTGTGTTGCAGGGGCTGTCTCTCAGGTGTTGGACAGTTTAGAGGAGATCCACGCTTTGACAGACTGCAGTGAAAAGGATCTAGATTTCCTTCACAGTGTTTTCCAGGACCAGCATCTACACACACTGCTCGATGTAAGTGTCACACTGAAGCACACTGGAATGAATCCACCTTTATGAGCCAATCATTGTGATGGCTTTATTGGTAACTAATGGAACAGAATAATGATTTGCTAGTCAGGCGGTTCATAAAAGCTTCAAAAGGCCTCCGTCGAGTTTAATTCTCTGGCAACAGGAAGCGGCGTGTTTCATGTTTCCCGGAGCAGCAACTGCAGTATCCTTGGAATTGAATAAGAAATGAAGCAAGACGGCAAAAATAAGGGAAACAGTGTTGGTTACAATTTATTTCTCGGCCTCAAGATAACCGTAACTTGACTCTTTGGTATTGCCGTGCACGGTGCGGCGCTGAGAGGAGAGGCATGATGAGATGTGGGTTTTGTGCAGCTGGGGAAGTGAGGCGGTAATGTTTTGTGGTTGAAACTGATCATTAACACGCAGAATAGACATTCAGGTCTGTTTCAGCGCAGCGTGTCCTAATTCTAGGTGCAACAACAATGTTTATAGAGTCATTGTGGTGATAGAACTATGTGGATCCAACTTCAGGCTGCTGCAAAATATGAACACTGCACATAACGGTGCACATAACAGTTGTTGTATGCAAAACATTGTGCAGTATGTCAATCATCCAATCAAACAGTATGTACAGTTATGCACAGAAAACAGGGAATAAACAGGCTTTCAATACAGAAATTACTTCAGAAATACATAACTTGAGATTTGTAAGACGGTACTGCGTGTTTAAACCTCACTCTTTGTGCTGCTCAACAGGTTTGAGACCAGTATGCACCGTCTCCCTCCTTTTATATTCCACTTGAGCCAAATCCTTCTGTGCTCATAGTCCTCTGGGGTCCACTAGCCATGGTGTTGTCTCCTGGGGAGCACTTGAACATTGGATGGATAAAAAAAGATATAGAGATATTTTTTCAACAGCAATACATATCATTCACTGTGCGCACTCCAGAGCTGAGCTACTCGTCTTTCTCTCCTCGCTTCTCCAGCTTTGTCCTTGCGTACGAGACAGGAAACAGTCACACTTACGTCCACAAGATGTGATCAATTATCCGCCTCTCTTTGAGCGGCCTGTCCTCCAGGTAAATCTGTGAAGCTGAAGTGTTTTTACTGACAGACTATCTAAACAATCTAAAAAGGTCATGTTGTTTTTAAACGTGTCATTAAATTCCTCCCGTATTTCGTCTGCGCACATGTGTGCGTGTGTGTAAGCGGTGAACTTGACTGATGGCCGGTCGCTGAGACTGTGAGATGTTGAGCTGCCGGTCACAGCAGCGGCGTGTTGACCTGCAGCTCAACAGCTGCTTGACCACATAACCACCATATTGGGTCACAAAATAACAGCTCCCAGCAGCAGCGAGACATCATTTTAGATTAGTACACAGTTTGTGTGACACTCTGAGAGCCTCATTTTCTCTGTTATTATCCCTCTAATCCATTTAGTTTACTCTGTGCTCTCTCTCTCTGCGTCTCTTGGTGTTGAACAGAAGATGTGCTGGCAGGACGGGAGAATTTGCAAGAATGTCGTCCAACAATTGAGTGATTTAAATGAGAAATACTAATCGGAGAATAAGATGATAATAACAATGCTGGAAAACAGCAAGTAATGTATCAATGTTCAAGCTTTGATGCAAATACTTTGACTCAGAGAAACATATCCAATAACCGTGTCCTTTCTCTGAGGCTTTTGCCATATTATACATATTATGTTGCTCATAACAAGGACCACTTGTCTGACAGCTTTTTCTTGCTTGTTGGAATACATCAGGCCCGTGGAGCTGGTAGAGATTCAGAGTCCTTTGCACAGATATAAAGTCCAAAACATTCACGTCTGTATGAGCATCTCTGAGCAGCAGCTCTGGAGCAGTTGGCTGAAAGGGTTCGTGGCTGTTGAAGGAGAGGAGACGATTAGTCACTTTTCCTCACCGGCCCGTTCAGAGCTGCCTCTGTGATCCAGACTCTTGCAGACATACGCTCGTGTCTCTGTCGATGAGCTGCTGCAGATGTTTGATGGGGGCTCTGAAATAGATGTTCTTCCTCTTTAACAGGCTTCAAGAACCACACTAGTTTAAGAGACTGAAATTAAAACATCACTGGGACTTGCATGGAGGCAATTGAGGAAAAGAGATTGCTGAAGAGAGAGAGAGAGAGAGAGGTGTGTGTGTGTGTGTGTGTGTGTGTGTGTGTGTGTGTGTGTGTGTGTGTGTGTGTGTGTGTGTGTGTGTGTGTGTGTGTGTGTGTGTGTGTGTGTGTGTGTGTGTGTGTGTGTGTGTGTGTGTGTGTGTGTGTGTGTGTGTGTGCGGGTCGTTTTAAAGGCTCTCCCAGTTGCTGGAGGCTGAATAGGTTGAAAGTGGGTTGCAGGAGACTGGTGGATCTGCCAAATGTGTGTGTGTGTGTGTGTGTGTGCAGCAGTGTCAGTGGGAGCCTGGGGCTGCAGATGTCTCCTTTTCAGCCTCCGTTTCACACCCCTGCCCCAATGTGAGAGGAGGAGGAGGGGGGGGGAGTCAGAGAGGGACAGAAGAGTGCAGTGAAGGAACAATGGCTTCTATTGTCGGGCCTCTTTCGTTCTATTCACAACAAGCACAGCCTCCATCACTATCAGTGCGGCTGAAAGTAGCCTCCACACCGCTGACACGACCAGGAATCCTGGAGACAGCGAGCAGATGGAGGCTCCTGGTCTAGAGAACTAGTTTGCAGTGTGTTGGCTGCGTCTTTCTGACGAACCACTTCACCGTCTCCTGGGTGAGTGTTTCTTCTTCCTGCTTCTCCCTCTGATGTGTTTTGCAGGAAGCGTGTTTTGTGAAGAGATGCCTCAAGCTAATTGAAAGTCAGCAGCCTGGTATCCCCATGTGTGTGTTTGGCGTTTGACATGTTATAATGAGGAGCTTCAGTCGAGTGCATTTGTTTAGCTTTTTTCCTCGTGTGCCGGTTTGCGAAGCTCTTCAGGCTTCTAATGGAGACGGGGTAATAAGTTGCCCTTAAGGAGATGTCTGAATTTACTCGTCACTAATAGGAACTTAATATTGTTTTTAAAATATGAGCCGCTTGTCGGCACATAAAGAGGCAGCCACAAAGGTGTGACGCGGTCATGCTTGTGCCTGTCAGATTTCTAAACGTTGTAATCTGCATGCTTGAATTATAGCTGCCTGGTTCTCAGCATGTGATGCACGTTTCCAACCTGTAAATATCTGAATATTCTGTGAGTGCAGTGAACACGTATATGCTCGGTGGCTGCAGGACGGCATGTGGGACGGCACGCTCCGAGTACGATTCAGCCCTCGGGCTGTCTGGTTTATTATGGTGGTCTTATAAGGATTTCCTGAGGAGTGTGTTGTGTTTGTCCTTCTGAGACACTTTGCTCATGAAGCGGGGATGCAGATGCACACTTGACGCGTGTGTTGTCATTCCCAGAAGGACCCTTCTGAGATGCAACGTCCTCCCTCTAACAGAAATACACACACATTTTCATTTACATACAAACCCACCATCCCTTTTATTTTCCTGCCCTCCGTCTGTCTACTGGACCTCGTGAGTGTGTCTGGATGGGCTGTTAGAGAATCACACAAATGGATCACTTTACAGAAATACACCAGATGTGTTTTACTGCCATGGCATCAGCTGTAATGAAAACCACGCCGGCTTCCCGTTAAAACTCCTCTTCAAAATAACATTAACAACCCAGATTTAGGTCTTTGACACTTGCGTATGTTTTATTAGAAAATCTTTTTCATGTCGAAAAACTATTTCACAGAACAGCAACATCATTGCCAGGCACCATGACGTCCACATCACACACTTTATACATCATGGACAGCAAGTATTTGCACATTAATTACCCATGATCGTCAAAGCATCGAGCAGAAAGAAGGTCAATTAGATTTGAATGAGTGAGGGAGCCACGCTCTTTATTCCAACACATATTTTATCCCTTTAGTCCGTCATTTGTCAGTCTGAGTAGCATATTTCCATCTCATTCATTTCTTTGATGATTTCGAGCACCAGATTTTGTGCATTTCAAAACACACATACTGTAAAGTCAAAATGAAACTGTCACAAAAGGCTCCCTTACTTGGCTATTCCCAAATCTTTCTGCTGTTTCACATGAAGTTCTTCAGCGAGTGGAACTGCATCAGGACTTAATAACCAGTGGGCGTATTTGGAAGGGAGATTGGAATTGTTCTTTTTTTTTTTTTTTTTTTTGGATTTACAAGCGGTAATCTTAACGTGTAAAAATCAGTTATCTTCCCCCATGATGTCACAAACATTAAGGTCCTAAATAGGCGTCAAAGTGAGGGCTTGTCATGTCGTCTAACAGCATCTACATACAGACAATCCAACATCACGTGACGCAGTGATCGGCCAGATGTGCAAAGGCGAGAAAATAGGCAACATCTGAACTCTCAAATCCCTTTTTGTTTCATTCTACACACCGACTTCCTTTGTACAACCGAGTGCAACACCACGAATGTCTTCCGGGAGAGGCTTTTCCAAAGCGTGCACTGTTGTTTTGTGCGATCGCCCTCTACAGTGGCAAGGCTCTGTGCCTCGCCTTTGAGCGCGGCCGTCTGAACAGCTACAACCAGGATTCAGCTGCGGACATTACTGCAGCAAAACTGAACCACTGAGGCGTTGAATCCTTACTGTTAAATCCAATGCACAGAATGCATGCTTCATGTTGTTTGTTTGTCCATCACAGGCTCTGTGATGACCGTCACATGTCCAGTGGTGCAGCTGCTGTTGTGAGAAAGGGAAAACAGAAGAGCGTTGCGCTGAACTGTCTGGTACAAAAGCGGCGTTTGTGTGCGACCCTCTGTGTCTGCCTCTGAGTGCTTTCCTCTGTTTGTGTTCTGCACAGCAGGTTAAATGGATAACACACCAGACGACCGGCTCATCAAGCATCACATGGATGTGTCTGTGAATATGGGGATGGTTGTTTTAGATGACACCCTCTCTGCTTTGATCGGAGCGCACGGCTGCTGGTTGTGTGTTTCAGGACCATTTTGTCTACAAACACGAAATCTCTTAAGTACACCCACGCTGCTCGTCTCTGACTGGGCCTCTACACTCCGGTCTAGTCAGCGCTGTTTATTAGTCAGCTGGGAGCTTTACAAACAGAGCTCTTGTGTCTGTCGTCCTTCACTCCGAGAGATGAGAAAACAGTTCCTTCTTGTTAACAGTTAGACGTCGAGAAGGAAAAGAACAAAACGGAGAACGGTGGTGTTGACTCTCTGAAGTATACGGAGAGGGAGCTGAGGATAAATGGGATGAATAAGGATAAATGCTTTTGTTTTGAACCAATTTCACTTGAAAAATACCAAAGTTTTGACCCCATTGTGTCTCCGCACACCCAGAGAAAGCTGTGGTTCCTGCCACATAATGCAGTTCACAGTAAACAAGTCCCTCTAAACTTCTTTTGAGCAAAATGAAAGAAGATGCAACTGAGCTGCTAATTATGTGATCCTCTGAGTGAGAACGCAAACTGTTGAACAATAGAAGGTTTGCACTGCAACAGCTTTTTTATAATCATGTTTTAACACCATATTTCCACATTTTTCGCACTAGTTTTTTTAGTGTTAAAAGAAATATGACTGACTTTTATCTTTTGTTTCAGCTCTACGATAAGATCAACACCAAGTCGTCCCCACAGATCAGAAACCCCCCCAGTGATGCCGTGCAGAGAGCCAAAGAGGTGAACAAACACACACACATGTCCTCGCATCAACACGAGCGTATCTTCGCTTCCTGTTTTTCCTCCTCTTCTTCTTCTTCTTCTTCATGAGACGTGTGTGATAATGAATCTAATACGCTGTGAAGATGACAGACTCGCTACTCGCCTCTTTAAGCTCACACTTGTGCATTAATCCCTCCGGCCTCTCGCTCACTAAAGCTCTAACTCATCACCGCTGTGGATCCTTCTGCTCACCTGCTCTGTTCATGTGTATAAGCTGCTCTCAGTAAGAGGCGGGTTCTGAGGGGCGCGTGTCCCGGGTGGGAAGTACTTCAACTATAATGTCGGTCTTTAGAGGGGATCTTTATTTAAATACGTATGAAAATGATTGGAACAATCTTCATCAGAAGCGGGGCTGTGGAAGCTAATGTTTGAATTGGAGAGTCTGATAAAATGGTGATATATTATAACTGGAGTGCTCCCGTAGAGCGTACGACTCTGTAGGACAGCGGTTAATGTTGGATCAATGTAATGCTGAGCTGTAACAGGAAAAAAAGCCTCATTTATGTGAAGCAACGGTACAAAAGGGTCATTTATGCCACGTGAGCAGGTTTTACGATGCTGGGGTCCACGAGAGCAGTTTCATCATTTTACAGTTTTAAAGTCGATGGGAGTCGCTGGTGAAAATCAGTTTAGCTTCTGAAATATTGATCTTACAGGCAAAGCTGGAGAGTGTTACGATTTTTTGCTTTTTGACTTGCAGAGGTTCCACAGTTCCAACATGGATACCGACAGTGGAGGTTTTGATTTACATTCCTGCGTGAGGTTTCACTCATTGAGCAGTTGATTCCCTTTGTGAAATAGAGGGATAATCTCATGTTCTCATTACTGAGCAGTAGATTCATGTTCTTTCATTCACTGGGACAGGGACTTGGGGTCGCAGCATGCAGAAGTGGTGTCTTTGACAGATGTGTGCTCCTGAGAAGGAGACGATTGCTCTCTGATTATTGACTTGCTTCATGTTGTCTTCACTAATAACAATCTGCACTAGCTGAAGAAACCTGGAGGGGAAAACACAAGCAGCCCAAACTGACCAATCACGGGTCTTGCTGTCTCTAAGTAGCTTTTTCGTAGCCTCCGTGGTTCCATGCCATTGTTCCGACGGCCCATTATTATGAAACCCCTTTAGGTTCCAAACAACCGTTGTTCTGAAGGTCTAGTTTGACCCAAACCGTTATCTGTTCCTAAAACTGACCAAGTAGACAGAAAGCACTGACGGTAAACTTCTCCCATGTGTGGAAAAAAAAAAGAAGAAAATCGTGAATCTGGACTTATTCTGCATAATTATTCATTGCTGCGTGCTTCTGTTTGTTGCATAGAGTGTGTATTTTCGTGGAGCCGGTGGCTTCACTGCAACATAGGGAGCGGTACCTCTTCACGGAGTCCTCCGTGTTGCACCACTATGTTTCTACAGTAGCCCAGAATGGACAAACCAAACACTGAGAGAGAGAGAGAGGCTTTTGCGTTTTACCCGACGGCCATCGTAGTCCTCCGACATGCTTGGGAAAAGGAGGGCTGAGTGGAGGCGTGTTCAGTTCTGCATTGCATCCTCTGGCATGAAAAGGAAATACTCAAATACAACGCAAGTACCTCAGATGTCCTTCGCCTTTTGATTGGACTGCTAAAAAGTAGGCGGGCTTAAAATGAAGCGTGATACGGAGCTGCGAAGGATTGTGGCTCCACACGCACAGGATGGATGTCATGATATTCAAAATGGTTTGGTACTAGCTTATGTAAGCACACGTCATATTTAGTTTCACAGGAAGAAAAGATGATTGGATCTTTATTGATTTTTTGGGTATTTTCTCCTGCATGTGTCGTTAAGTAGGTGCACAATATGACCCAGGCTGGAAAAGGATTAAAAAGGCATTTTTCATTTGATGTCATTGAAGTGAAACTCGACAGGAACATGACACGAGTACACGGACAAACGGTCCGGAGCTTCCCGCAGTTCTGTTTACAGCCGCACTGAAATTATATTGACTCAAAAACAGAGAGCGAGATTAAATTATTCAATTATTTATGTTGAGTTATTGAGTCCTCTATAAGCTTCCTCTCAATCTCCGGTGACCTCTTGAGATTTATTTGCTCGTGAGCCGACTCCCTGTGACTCGGGCTCATTGTCAGAGCAGCTGTACCACACAGCCCACTGGCCCGTTTACACAGAGCCGCTTTAAGAACAATCTCTGGCTTCTGCGTTTCGCCTTCCTCATTAGAGATGCTGCTTGATGTAACACACACACACACACACACACACACACACACATCAAGTGTGGTTTTGCTTTCTTCACAGAGAGTTGCATTATGGTCTCCGGGGTCTGACCCCGGCTCTGATGCATTCACATCCACACCGTTGGTTTGGGTTGATGTGTTAACCTCTCAGTGTACTCTAACACTGGAGCAGGATGCAGACTGGAACTGGCGCTTTAACAAGGAGTGTGAAAGAAGTGTGTGAGGGAGAAAGCTGTGTGTGTGTGTGTGTGTGTGTGTGTGTGTGTGTGTGTGTGTGTGTGTGTGTGCGGATAGACAAAATGCTGCCGTGTTTACGTTGTGTGCTTTGTTGAGGGGAGCAATTAAAAAAGTCTGAACAGCGAGGGAGTGGGCGAGGGCTGGCGTCTCAAATCCCAGCGCTGTTAAGACGGAGAAAGCCATTTAGGGGAGTGGAGCTCCCTTTTATGTGGTTTTGGTTCATGTCAAAGAGACCTGGCTAATTAACCCAGCTCTGGTGCTCTGTGTCCGAAAAGTCCACGACTGCTTAGAGAGTCTGGTTCACATTTTCCTACTTAAATTAGTCTAGATGGATCAAGAGCAGTAGATGGAGCCACAGCAGATTCAACACCGTCTTTGTCGGTGTGAGGGAGTGACAGACTTCTTTTATTAGGTTTTATTAGGTTGTCTCTACAAAGAGTCTTACAGACACTTCAGCATTGCAAGCACACTAAACTCCGCTCATAAACCAAACTCACTGTATTTTTTAAGACGGCTGGAGTGATGCATGTTTTCAACCGCTGGAATAAAATGTGTTTTTTCAGCTTTTTATACGTAGGAAAGTAATAATATCTGCTCCAGGGTTTAGGAGAGCTCAGGTTGGTCTTCTACTTCCTTCTGTAGTTCTTCCACTTTATGCTTTACTGGCCAAAGGAAACACAACAGCCAAGGTTTTTCTCTCAACAGTATACAGTAAAGTGTTTTATATGAACATTAATGCAGGTTTTTCTTTCTGTAATCATTCTTCTTGTTAATACCGGAGGAAGCCGACCGTCCTCCGTCAGTGCAGACAGTGTATTCCAACGCTTATCTGAAGTTAATGTAAGAATTCATCCCCCACAGTTAATAATCAGGCACTTATCTCTTATCAGTCTTTTTAGTACAAAATTCACCCGTTTTTTTCAGACTGCTTAAGTCTGATGTGAACTTCAGGTAAATGTTTGAATACATTTTGGCACAAATCATGGATCCCTTGCATTACAAGTGGATCATAAAGGGATCTCTTAAAGGCCGGTATGAACAGACAACCCATAATGTGAAGGACTGTAGGAACCTTCTTATTTGTGTCATTGCAGCTCACGTAATACTACTTCTCTAAGTATAGAGAATGGGGATAGATGACGGATGACCTCCATAGTTTAATGACCAAACAATCCAGGCACATCTGACTCACTTGGATCATGACAATGGAACAATGTATGTGCCAAAGCACCACCTGCAGTAACTTCTGATTGTTGCCAAAGCATGTTTGCATTTAATCTCGAGTCCTTTCGCTCGGGAGAGTGTCGGAAGTTTTTTTAAATACCTCTCAGGTGTGACAGAGAAGTGTTAATCGCTTGGCTTTTCCCGTGTTTGACAATCTTTTATTGTAAATCCATGCAGGTGGAATCCCGACTTTCTTATTTTGAGTCCAAGTTAAACTTTTAGCAGAAGGAATTCTGCTGATGCTCGAGAGCTACTTGCTTCAATACAGTTTCACCTCAAATTAACTCATCATTTAATCTCGGTTGTGCCCTTCAGGGACGACTCCCTCCTCCTCCTCCTCCTCTGCTTTACTTCTGTCTCTACTGATTCTCTCTGGCTGACACTGAAATGCTTTGAACCGATCACACTGCAGCTTCCAGCGGACTCTTGTGGGTTTGTGGCCCGGCGGAGCAGCGATAAGGTGCCCTAAACTCCAACAAAGCTTTCTTCTGACTGCACTAACGCTCCTCTTCGCCTCTTCGCGAGAGCTAATCTTTCTTTGGAGTGAAGTTAACCGCTTTGGCTGTAGATACTAATCTCACAAATTCCTAGCCCATTCAAACTGGCTGGCTTTGATTAACGGCGGCGGTGGAGTCTCTCTTTCCCCTGACCTCTGTCATCACGTGTGAGCTCTCCAAACAAGGACGATCTCCAGCTTGTGTAACCTTATTCCCGTGTCTTCCTCCACTAAAGAGTTCCTCCCAAGACGAAGCAAGTGGCGCTTTGAATCACCTGGAATATGTAAGCGCTCAACACACACACGCCGCGGCGCCATGTTCACGGTACTAACGAGCCGAGCAGAAGGCAGGAGTGGAGAGGACATGTGACTGAAGCCGTTTCCTGGTGTTACTCAAAGAATGTATTTAGAAGACCTGACGGTTGACTTTACACTCAAATAACCTCAAAACGGAATCAAAAACATTTTTTATCTTTAGTGTCGGCGTCCGTTTCTCCACATCCTGTTTAAAAGATATTATTTAGATTGGACAGTTTCAGTACCATGAAGTGTGCAAATGTCCGGGAGAATAAAACACATGTTTGTCCTGTCGGCGTTATAGATTGTAGCGTATTGGTTTTAATCCCAATGAGTAAATATGAGTATTATAGCTTAGAGATAATTAGTACTTTAATGTACACACACTCGTTAACTACACACCTCTCTGATTGACAGGCATGCTAAAGGAAGCAATGTAGGGTTCAGTAGTGCTCACTCACTCACACACACACACACACACACACACCCTCAGAGGCCTCACCTCTACAATGCCACATTCACCAGTCAGGCGCAACATAACTGGAGCTGACGTCGAGTCACGTCAAAAGGGCAGGAGGAGGGGGGGCAGAGCCTTGACCAGCTTCTGTGGTGTCCAGAGTCACATTGGCTGTGGAGATGTTGGAGGCGGGGTCAGGGCCAGTTTGAGGGGGGGGGGGGGGGTGCTGTGAGGTTGTCGGGTCGCTCTCCATACGTCTGTCTGAGGTGCAGCAGGTACAGCAGGGTGCTGAGGTACGAGTGTGTACGATTTGGAAGAAGAAGAAGTTCTGCGTCTTAAAAACAACCTGTTGCTTTTTTTTCCCCTCTCTCTACACCTCCAGGTACTGGAAGAGATCTCCTGCTACCCAGAGAACCACGAAGCTAAAGAACTCAGACGGATACTGACCCAGCCACATTTCATGGTGAGTCCAAAAAGAAAAAACACACACACACAGGACTCGTGTCCGTCATACCTCCCAGACGGGTTCAGGAGGCCTCTTAACAAACAGACGAAGCTCCACTGACTCCCCGTGTCTCTGGCCTCAGCAGCCGGCGGCTATACTTTGCAACTTCACTCGTAAGCTTAGAAAGCGCCAAACAGAGACTGACACAGGTGTGAGTCGGAGGCTTCATTTTCTACATCTTGGTGTCAGAGCGGTAAAGTGGTTGCAGCTTAACTCAAATGAATATTAATGCGACGAACAGACATTCAAGTGCACAGTTTCTGGTGTTCGTCACTTGAATGTGCCTTTTTAAAAGACTTAAAACATAATTTAACGGTAGTTCTGCTGGAATAGATGCGTGTTGAAGCGGCCTGAGGATCTGAGCAGCAAGGGTTAATCCAGTCGAGGGAGAGTCACTGTAGGGCTCTCAGCATCCGCCCCTGCTAATCCCATCACATTAATGCGTCTGATTTCCGCCTCTGATCAGTGGTCTGCTCGATATCAGACGGACAGACCAACGGGGGGGGGTGCATGGGGAGGGGAGACATGAAACAGGAGGAGACAAAGGAGAGAAAAGTGTATCAAAATGATAAGGAGAAAAAGATCAGTAATGAAGGTGAATGGAAGGAGGGGGTCCACGGGCTGTGCGGTGAGGAAGGAGGGGAGGTGTGGACGGAGGTCAATAAGGCGTAGTCTGATGCGATGTGCTGTGTCGGGTCAGAGGCCCGGCTCCCTCACAGCGCTACGAGAGCGTAAACCGACGGAGCGAGAGAGGAAGAGAGCTCCACATTCCAACGAGTTCAAGTGAGAGCGAAGTGCAGACGAGCCTTGCGAGGAATTTCTGTTTTAGTGCTTTTTCTTTCCCCCTCACTAGTTCAACATTTTGGGAAATACAATTATTAGAGTGAGATGAGAAGACCATTACCACTCTTATGTCTCTGCGTTATGTGCAGGGGTGAAGTTGAGAGGAGCTTAGCTCAGCATAAAGACAGGAAATGGGGAAACCGCCGGCCTGGCTGTGTCCAAAAGTTTAAAATAAATCCACTAACCTTTATTAAAAGACACACACAGGTAACAACATCTGTCTCCCAGCATTAGAAAACATCTAGGCCTACGTGGTAGCTTTTCTGGTGCTTTCGATCGTATCACCTGATCTTTGAGGTGAACTTCAGATTAAAATGTAAGATATTTGAGTTGAACTGTAGAATAGCAGCGGTGTCTCGTTTCTCCCTTTAAGACAGATTGTTTAAACCTCCTGCAGTAACTTATGTCACCGTATGACTTCAGTATGTTCTACTGTACAGTGTTATATTTTCTCTAACTTCTTACAAACAGCATCTGTTAGATTTTGATCTCGTCTTTCTCGTGAACGCCTCTGACGTCGACAGCCGTGTTGACATCAGAGTTTTTTCTTTTCAGAGAATTCAACCGGAGCATCAGATGATCTGTAAAATCTCTCTCTCTCTCTTGTTTATATTTTCTTGTGCTGCTTTGCTTTTTCTCACACTCACTCATGCACACACTCGCACAGCATGAGGGCGACGAGTTAACCCCTTAACCCTAGTCCTCATTAGGGCGAAGTCACACACACACACACACACACACACACACACACACACACACAACCTGAACTTCCTCTGTGTCTTGGAACGTGAAGTTTCCTCTGTGTGTGATGTAGTTTGACATGGAAGTTAGAGACGCTGCCACTGCCTTCATGTCTCTGCCTCTCTGATCTGCTTTCCTTCTGTGTGTGTGTGTGTGTGTGTGTGTGTGTGTGTGTGTGCGTGTGTGTGTGTGACGCAAGACGGTGACAGGTTTCCCCTTTTGTTGATGTTTGATTGCTGTCTTCTGAAGTTCAGACCGGTTTGTTAAAGTGCCACTCAGGGCCTTCTGTGGCTGTCAGAAGAGTAGAGTGGAGCGCTGAGGAACCAGCCGGCTCTGCAGCTTCACAACTCCTGCTGCTTTAACTCAAACAGACAGAGGGGAGGGGAGGGGAGGGGAGGGGGAGGGGGAGGGGGGGGGGGGGGGGGCGCACAACAGAGGCACCTGAGGACAAAGGGGGAATACCTGAAAGCGCGGCAGAGTATGGAGTCGGACGGAGTCGCGGTGTAAATCCCTCCGGCTCGTTGGCCGTCTGACTGGAGAATGAAGTCGAGCAGGAGAGGTGCTGGTGTTTTCCACCAGTGAGACAATATTTTTAGGGTTCAGGATTCACATACTTTGAGTCAAATGTATGTATTTCGGTGCCCAGCGCAGAGCACACGGTGCCCAGGTGGGAGGTTGGTTCAAATGAGGCAGCACAAAGCGAGTCGTTGGTGTTTGTGTCTAAATATATCTTAAACATTGCGTGTATGGCGCAAACCAACATCACGCTGCTGCCAACAAAGTATGTGGCATGAAAGCTCCCCAAAAGTGAAGCCAAGTCACCTCCATCGCCTCCTGGTGGCTGGCTGTTAGCGTAGGCGCTTCATTTGATATTCAGCAGAGTTCTCTATGAGCGGTGCTCACATTTTAAATGTCAATATTGCAGTCGATCATGTTCATTTAATTGTGGGAAGCCAAAATTGAGGTCGTGATTCACATTTGATTAATTGTGCAGCCATAAAATCCCTGCAGCCTTCTGAAGGCTTCTACGGAACAGACCTCTACATTATTATTTATCGTAACTAAACACATCAGACGGTCCGAGCCACTCTGACCGTGTTCACGCGTGTGTCCACAGGCTCTGCTGCAGGCCCACGACGTGGTGGCCCACGAGGTTTACAGCGACGAGGCTCTGAGGGTGACCCCTCCGCCCACCTCGCCCTACCTGAACGGAGAGTCCCCAGACAGCACCAACGGAGACATGGACCTGGAGAACGTCACCAGGGTCCGCCTGGTCCAGTTCCAGAAGAACACAGACGAGCCGATGGTACGCAGTTTAACACGTCCACTGCACTCGCGCTGGAGCTCTTTGTTGTCTCTGGATCACCCTCTGGATCCACGTGTTCGTGTGTTAATTTGTGCAGGGCATCACGCTGAAGATGAACGAGTCAAACCACTGCATCGTTGCCAGGATAATGCACGGGGGAATGATCCACAGACAAGGTGCGCTCTCACAACTGACCTTTATGCAAACGACATGTGACATAATGTCAAATGACACCATGTGGCTACTCTGGACGTGTCATTTACTTAGCAAGAATTTTCCAGATTTTCTTCTACTAGTCTTCTAAATAAACAGTCTGAATTTTAAGAAATGAAACTCCTTCATCTTCACTTACACACAGCACGGTAAGTGTGCACATGCTCCCATCGGGCCAGACATTTCAACAGCTGCTTTGTCTCTGCTCTTGTGGTGGAACGCAGCACTTGCTCCACTGTTGTATTGTGACGGTAGCATGCTGCTAATTAATCCCCAGAGGATTCATCGTGTGGTAATTGGAAAGACACTCCTATCACAAAGGATTCTTCTCCCGACTACAGTTGCGATGGTGAAAAAAAAAAAAAAAAAGAGCAACAGAGGCTAATGAAATATAGTGAGGCTGTTTAATGAGGAGAAAAGGTTTGATTCCGCTTCTGTCTTCCAGGAACGCTGCATGTAGGAGACGAGATCAGGGAGATCAACAGCATCAGTGTGGCCAACCAGACTGTTGAGCAGCTGCAGAGGATGCTGGTGAGTGTGTGTGTGTGTGTGTGTGTGTGTGTGTGTGTGTGTGCGTGCGCGTGTGTGTGTGTTTGCATAAGCTTATGACTAAGTGTGTTAGTTCATGCTTCAGTGTTCATCTCTTCTGTGTAAATCAGCAAAATGTCACACGCTCAACACAAGATGAGAATAAACTGTGTGTGTGTGTGTGTGTGTGTGTGTGTGTGTGTGTGTGTGTGTGTGTGTGTGTGTGTGTGTGTGTGTGTGTGTGTGTGTGTGTGTGTGTGTGTGTGTGTGTGTGTGTGTGTGTGTGTGTGTGTGTGTGTGTGTGTGTGTGTGTGTCCGTCCACAGAAGGAGATGCGAGGCAGCATCACCTTTAAAATAGTGCCAAGTTACCGGACGCAGGGCTCCTCGTGTGAGGTAACATCTCCTCTTCTTCCTCCTCTGCCCCTCTTTTCTGCTGATTGTGAGCTCCTGATCTGGTTACTAACTGCTCGCCTGGTTACTGAGCGTGTGTAACACAAGTATGTTGTGTGTAAGGGGTGTGCTGTGCTGTGAGTGTGTGTGTGTGTGAGAGTGTGTTTTGCTGTGTTTTGCATTTACAGCACACCAATTTCACAACCAAGATACCGGAAACCACCCACCCACCCCCCACCCCCCCAACCCCACCTCCTCTGGTCCAGGAATGAGTCGCACCTCTCTGTACAATCCCGTCCTGTGTACACTTTACAGGGGTGGACAAAATAACGGGAACACCATACAATTAAACATCTATACAGTAAATACAACTCCGCTAAAGCTCAAAATGTTTGGCTTTTGTTGCATTAATTACAAACAGTACTTACTACGACGAGGAACTTTGCAACATCGCGAGCTTTAGGAAATGTATATTTACTGCACGGCGACTGTTTTGTACGGTATGACAGTTATTTTGTCCACCCCTTGTTCAAACAGCTGTTGACACACGCACCACTCTGCCCTAAACACATGGATAAACATGAACGACCAAAAGACTTGAAATACAATCAGGAGAAAAAACCAACAATTCAGATACAGAAAGGAGTTCTGCAGTCGAGGCAGCAGCGAATCAAAAGCTTCGCTGCACCTTCACCAGTGCATCTAAGAGGCATTTCAGGACAGAAGGGAATTCACTGATGTAATCTGGCAAAAGCTTGTATGTAATTAGTTAGATTATTTTAAAAATGGATTTAAAAAGACATTTAGAAACCAGTTCAAAGATTCTAAAATTGGAGTGACATAGTTATTGTGGTTTTCTTTATTTAGGCTAAAACTCAGTGACCGCTCAGCCACAACACAGCTTTTATTTTTGGAAAGCCGTACATGCAAACCACAGCACTGTTTGGCTGAAGACGGAGAAAGGACGTCCAAGTAAAACTCCATAAAGAACAAACTTGACATTTTTTTCCACCATCAAAAGAAAGAATACACAAACGTAAATTGTCATTTTATTTCGTGATTTGTTTAGAAGCTCTCTTTACTCATAATTTATTCTCTGCTCATGATCTCAATTCTAGAGTGTGTATCTAATTTTACGCTGAAACTTCATCTTCTCCATTTTCACATTGAAACTAAATAGTCGTTATCTACGAGATTACCTCTTAAATCATTCTATAAAAACATTAAACATTTATTTAATTCTAATTTCAGCTCTTTTGGTCCTCCGGCACACACCGGCTGCTCTGCGGGAACAGACGTATTTAGTCTGTGTTAGAGATGACCTCATGGTCTCTCAGATGAGATTCTAATGTTGGTCTATCGCCCCCCTGTGGTGATGTAAGGGCCTGCAGGCTGGAGGGCAGCTGGCGATGCCATCTCCCGTGTCTGGTTGACGCATTTCATTACGTCAACGCTTTGCTGGGTCTCTATTGTGCTCTACAAACGTACCCTCCCATCGCCTCCGGCCGCTGCCCAGAAGTGTGTGTGTGTGTGTGTGTGTGTGTGTGTGTGTGTGTGTGTGTGTGTGTGTGTGTGTGTGTGTGTGTGTGTGTGTGTGTGTGTGTGTGTGTGTGTGTGTGTGTGTGTGTGTGTGTGTGTGTGTGTGTGTGGCGCTGCTGACCTGTGTGTCTTATTTCAGAAAGAGTCCCCCAACACCTCCAGGCAGTCCCCTGCCAATGGCCACTCCAGCATTAACAGTTCTATCTTGGTAAGGACCCCTCCCCCCCCCACAACCCCCCTTCCAGAAAATCCCCCCCCGACAGACCCACAACCATTTCTCTCCCCCTTCCCGGTGCGTCTCATGTGTCACGTTGATGTCTGCGTCTCTCCGTCCGTTGATCCGTTTTATTCTGGATTTTGTTTATTTTGAGTTGTTATTATTCTCGTAGGATTATCAGTAGGCGGGTCTTGCCGTAGATCTCCTGAGTCGATCCCGTGTCGTCCTCCCTGTTCATGCAGTTTGAGCCAAAAGGCCCCCGTGTCCGATATCTCAGTTAACAAATTGGTGTGCCTCATGACGTGTGCTGCGTGCTGTGCCTCATTGCTGACACGACTCACTCGGGCCTACCGTGGTCACGGTGATGCAGGCGGACACGCTCCGGGCTCCCCGCCACGCATCACACCTAAACCCATTCAGGTCCTGCAGCTCCTTTGTGTCTCCGCCGAGGCTCCACACAAACACTGTGGTGGCGCCGATGCTGCGGCTGCTTGGCTTGCTCTGCGCTTGCTTGGCTGCTCAACAGCCAGATCTGCTTTAACAGATGAGAATTACTCTGATCTCTTTTTCACTTTGCTCTCTTTTTTTTTTTTTTGCTAGAGCAGAAGCTAGATTGCAGATGGATGTGCATGCATGGTTTCTAAAAAAAACGATAAATGAATGTTGTGGTTTCACAGTTGTATCTCGCTTAACCGAGTGTTTCTGTCGTCAACGGTTTGCTTCCACAGGACCTGCCTTCCACCATTCAGCCCAAAGGTCGACAGGTGAATAACAGCCTCTCACTCCCTCACCTGTACTCACCAGCTCTGTATACAACGCTTGCATCCCTCCCCCTTTTATACAGAAGTGTGTGTGTGTCTCAATTTCTCCCAAACCCTCCTTTTTTCTAATTTGGATTCATGTGGCAGATAGTCTTTTTGTTTAGAGTGGCCGCTGACTGATCCCCAAGCTGTTCAGACTGTCAGTCGTGATGCAAATGGCCGAGGTCTGACCTCCCTTTAAAGCTTTTTTTTAACTATTAGTGAAGACATATTGGATTCTGGGCCCACTCCAAAATGCATTAACTTTAAAATATATAATTTACACCAAAATAGTCAGCTGCTAACGGCTGAACAGCTGCACAAAGAGAGGAGCAGACGGAATGCATCTGGATTCAAACGAAGCTTTGTTTTGCGGGTGTTTTTGGGGAAATTAGATTTCATTGATTTAGAGAGCATAATGCTTCCCTTCTAGTGACAGAGGAAGACAGACAGAGTGGTATTAGTGCATCAGTCAGTCAGAAGGAAGCCAGAGATCCAGACCAGTTGTGTCTACTATACACACATCTTTGTTTGTTTGTTTGTTTGTTTCTTACGGTGATATCAAGCTCATACACTGACTCAATATGAGTGACCGCTGTTGTGTCATCAGCCTGGCAGTGTAGCACTTCACTACCTTCACTTGTGTGTGTGTGTGTGTGTGTGTGTGTGTGTGTGGTAATAATGGCACAGGCATTGTTGAACCCTGCAGAGCCTAGAGATCTCCCCCCCCCCTAAGCACTGATCCCCAGTCAGATATGAATCTGCGTCAAGCCAACTAAACAATCCTCCATACCTGTCATCTCATCCCATCACAGATGTGTGTGCACCTTCCTCACACAGACGTGATCTATCTCCACCGAGAGAATCCAACATTACTCGTCTAAAAGTCGTCTCTTTCATTGTGGCATCAGAGGATCTTGTGGTTGTAGCGACAGCAGATCCTGCCAGCAGAGGGCAGTAGAGTCCACCACAGACCGTCTGAATTTAACATTGATTTGAGTCTGAGTTGACAATATGAGGATAATAATTTAAAACAATGCTACAAGGCTAAGACTAGCTGTACGTCGTTGTCCCGTCTCACCACCATCAGCCTCCCCCTGCCTCTCTCCCCTCCACCACCTCCATACTGCTGTGAAGACATTGCATAGCCGTTTTGCTGCATGATGTGTGTGATGCTTTCAAATCCTAGATTGTTTCCAGACCTCCAATCAAGGACAAAATGTCTGTTAAGGTAAGAGACAGCCTCTCCTACCCCCCCCCCCCCCCACCCCCACAAACAAAAATAAACCATTTGTACACATTTGCCCCAAACACAGCAGCTCACTTTCACACAGTGCAGACGGTAATACAGCAACAAGCAGCTGTGTGGTTAGAGAGGAAATAAAGCAGCATAATGACTGTTGTTTTGAACCAAAGGACACATAAACAATGCCTGTGCCGTAGTTACCCGTGTGCTGAGAGGCTCATTAATAGTCCAGCCGTGTCTGGGTTCATCTCACTGGAGAAAGGCCTTCCTTGGAAACCAGTTTCCAACCTGGCAACCAAAACACCCCCCCCCCCCCACTGCTCATTATGTCACTTCTAGCTGCCATGATGTGCCAGAATACACCGTCCAGCCACTCTTCTATTCCTGTCAACTGTTTTGTCTTTCTTTCACCGTCTCTGTCCCCACGAAACACGAAATGCACCTCCACCCCCCCGTCCCCGTCCCCGTCCCCGTCCCCGTCCCTCAGGGAGCTCACTCTTCTAACATCTGCGCTGTTCGCCGCAGATCTACGTGAGGGCTCAGTTCGAATACGACCCCTCCAAAGACGAACTCATCCCCTGCAAGGAGGCCGGCATTCGCTTCCAGGTGGGCGACATCATCCAGATCATCTCCAAGGACGACCACAACTGGTGGCAGGGCAAGCTGGAGAACACCAAGAACGGCACGGCAGGCCTCATCCCGTCGCCAGAGCTGCAGGAGTGGTGAGAGGGACACACACACACACACACACAAAAGGATGAAGGTTCTTCCTCGACATCTACAACCCTTCAGCTGACACTGTGCTTGTGTGTGTGTGTGTGTGTGTGTGTGTGTGTGTGGTAGGCGGGTGGCGTGTATAGCCATGGAGAAGACCAAGCAGGAGCAGCAGGCCAGCTGCACCTGGTTCGGCAAGAAGAAGAAGCAGTACAAAGACAAGTATTTGGCAAAGCACAACGCAGGTACACCATGCACTCACACACATCCATAATCATGCATGTGCACACTGAACAACATGCATGCATTTCAGCACATTGTTTGTGAGGGCTTGAGAGCATGCATGTCAGTCCATCTGTCTGTCTGTCTGTGGGTGGAACTCGTATGTAACAGGATCTCGTAGCACTCGTCTTCTGTAGCGGAGCCTCTGCCAGGAAAGACAGGAAAAGCTGTCAGTGCAGCAGAAATCTTATATGAGCACAGGGACGGTTTTGGGAAGTGTGGGCAGCTCGTTGAGACCAGTTTTGAGGCCAATAACTCTGAATTTGATGCACAATTTTAAAGTTGTCCCATTTGTCCCTTCAGTAAACGCGTGGTGTCAAGTACAGTTTATGTTTAGCGACGACTGGACACGGATGTAGCACATACCATAGAGCCACTACTCAAATATCACCGACATGCGTCTGGCTCGCTGAGCAGGCGGAGATGTCGAGGAGTAAAAACTCAACACTCAACAGTTAGCGACCTGAGTCGTGACTGTTGAGTAAACACAGCAGGCGGAGGAGGAGGTCAGCGTGAGAGTTTAGTGACGAGACAGCAACAGGAGGTGGGAAAGGTTTTTGTTTCCTGAATAGACAGAAAGCTGTGGCTCCGCCTTTCACCTTTTTTGGTCTGTAGAAACTCTTTTATGTTGTGTCGATGCAGGTTGATAAAGTGGATTTTGGACAGTGGTTTCCAACCTTTTTGGCTTATGGTCACTTAAAATGAAATGAAATCCTCAGGCCGCGAGTTCCAGAGCCGCGGGGGCATTGACCGCAAAAGCCTGGTCCTTTAGTCTTGAGCCGGGACTCAGGAAGAGCCAGCAGAGCCTCGAGGCTGCAGCACATCAGCAGCGTAGCTATGGGCTGAACCGTGAAGTGCTTTAAATGTGATCATTATAACCTTAGAACCCGTTCTCAAACCGACTGGTAACCAGTGACTAGAGGCTCAAACAAGCAGAACGGAGCGGTGCAAAGAGTGCAGACATCTATCGAGCACTTTGAACACCAGGAAGACGATAAATGGAGCTTCTATTTCTTAAATACTTGTTATATGTCACATCCGTGCATGTCGTTTTTTTTGGTTTTTTTTTCAAAAGACTACGGTATAACGTGTGTGTGTGTGTGTGTGTGTGTGTGTGTGTGTGTGTGTGTGTGTGTGTGTATGTGTGTGTGTGTATGTGTATGTGTGTGTGTGTGTGTGTGCAGTATGTTTGGGTGTGTGTTTGCATCTGAACATCCAGATAATAAGCACGTCTGTCCATTGAAAAGGAACTGCTGAAATGTTCTATAGCATGCAGCTCAGAACATAATAGTTATGTAGTCATAAAAGCATGAACGCATGGGATCCAAAGTATTTAAACAGAAGACTTCACTTTGACTTCCACTCATCGCAGTAAACCAGGACACTGATGGTTCCCGTGGTAGAAGTAAGTAGGGTTGAAACAGGGCGTTGAGATTCTTGTATTTCCCCGGAATTACATTTCTTTGCATGTTTTTGTGTCGTGTGCATCTGTGAGAGTGCGTAGAGAAAACTATTGTCAGCACTGAAACAGAGACGTCTTCTCCAAACCTCATCTGTGAGCTCTGCCAGCAACTGAAATGGACAAATAAGTAGAATTGTTTTGTGTGAATGAAGAGAAGAGAAGGTGGTTCAACGAGACTTAACCAGCAAATGTCTTTATTCTTTCGCACAAAACAGTTAGAAGAACAAAGTTATTAAACATTGTTATAATACTGTAATAATACTAACAGTATTGTTGTTGTAAAACATTTTCATGGTAAACGGCTCGAGTAATATCCTCAGGTGAGCTCTGCAACGGCTCGACTTCTTTGCCACCTCACAGAATAACATTTTACTATAAACTAAGAGAATTGAGAGAATAACAAACAAACGTGTTATGACCAATTATCTGCTGATTAAAGTTCAACCTAATTTATGTGAAGAAGTCCAGATTTCCCCTGGACACTGTCTCTGTTCCCCTGAAAGCTGCTGCTGTTCTTGACGTCTCTGCGGAGTCTCTACCGCTCAGTGACGTGTCGCTGGGAGTTCACCCTTCGGCAGCAGCAGCAGTGTCTTGTGTACTATTTCCGTCTCCGTTGTCGGCGCTGTGCAGTGCTGCCCAGCTGTTGAATCTTGCTGTCTGTGTGTAACATTTTGTAACTCTGCTGTTGTAACTGAACCATGTTATGACCCCTCTCCATCGCTCTCGCTTTCTCCTACTGAACGGCCTCTCTGCATGTAAGTAACAACCAGTGACAGCAACCACCACCTCCTCTCTTCTTCTTCTTCTTCTTCTTCTCTCTCTCCTGTAGATTAAGCCAGCTGTCACTGCCAGCGTTTCACTTTTGTTTCTGTTGATTTGGTCCTAAAACAACAGAAGGCTGAGACCAAACTGAAGCCATGTAGCTTAGTTTCTCAGATATCGTGTGCTGTGATCTTCATCTTAACCCATTTTTTATTTTATTTTTAAATCACGTTTGGTCAAATGTGCTCGTTAGCAGAGCCAGAAGACAGTAATGTAAATATAATTAGACTCTGGCGTTAACTACATACAGTTTCTTCTCTTCTTCTATTTTTAAACAATGATTCACCGTCAGTCTGTAGCCGGTCTGCAGCCTCCTGTTGCACAAGAGAACCCAGTGACTTGTGGGTATTGTATTTCACTCGTCAGCACCCTGAGGTGGGGGCTTGTGTTACAGAGGCTGAGAACATATTGTACAGTGAGCAGCTCTGCTCTCACAGAGACACTCTGTACAGCAGACAACCTGCAATCTGCTCATTTATGCTGCTCTGTGATTTGTCCTGCTCTGTGCAGGTACATCATACCTAGCATTACATTTAATGACTATTATTACGGAATACATTAAAGGTAATTGTTCTATTACGGCAGTTTGAATACAGGATAACTAATATGTGCAGTTGTATTAACTTAAGAAAGCAAGTTCATATTTAGAAGAGATAGTTGCTGAAGTTTAAAAACGATGTAAATCAGAAACCAGAATTAAAACAATTAGTCGATAGACGGGTAATAAATAAATCATTCTATCAAATATGTTTGGTTTCAGCTTTTCTATTGTGAACATTTGAAGCTTTTCTTTGTCATATGTGATAGTTAACTGATTCTTTTGTGGGTGTTAGACTTTTTAATGTGCAACCTTGAGCTCATTTTGTAAAAAATAAAATGTTGGTAAATTAGCAATAATTTGGTCAATAAATTGTAAGAAAAGAGTAAAACATGCCAATCAAAATGTATCGAAGCCCAAGTTGGAACAATTAAATTGAAGATTTTCAATTAACTGTCAAAGAAGACGAAGAAAAGCTGGAAATATTCACATTTTAGATGCTGGAGACATTGATTTTTTCCCCCTTTTATTTAATCCAGTTTAGCTCCTTTTCTACAATAGTTCTTGTTACAACACAATAAAGTCATAAACAACTATGAATGTTTGGATAACAAACGCCAGACTTTGAGAAATCACAGAAATAATCACTTCGGGTGGAGTTGTTTCTTTATGCAGCCAGTCAGAGAGGTGAAGTCGTTATACTTTCATCATCCTGGTGGAGTTTTTGTTTTTCTCACATCACTAGATGAATATCTGCTCGGTGAGATTTATTTAATCTCGGAGCAGAGCGGTTATTTTAAAGGAGTCTTCATCACTTCACAGATCATCTCAGCTCTCCAGTTGTTTTTATTTGTTTTGATGAGTGACCCAACTCGCTCCTCTCTTCACCACATAGTCACCAGATGTGTTTCAGACTCTTGTTAGTGCGCCTTGTTCCCGTCTAACTGCTGTTTGTTCCAGCACACTTTGCTCCTCCTCCTCTTACTCCGTTTCTCTCTCTCTCACCTCCAGTGTTCGACCAACTAGATCTCGTCACGTATGAAGAGGTCGTGAAGCTTCCTGCTTTCAAGAGGAAAACATTAGTTTTGTTAGGTGAGTTCTGCCGAGTGTAGCAGCAAGAAACGGGGACGCCTGTCTTCATATCTGACCTCACTGACTGTGTGTGTGTGTGTGTGTGTGTTTGTCAGGGGCCCATGGAGTGGGCAGAAGACACATCAAGAACACACTCATCACCAAACACCCCGACAGATTCGCGTACCCCATTCCACGTAAGACGCATGATCCAGGTCCTCCACAGAAACGCACTGAACAGCACCGTTTTGTGTGTCGGGAAATGTAAATGCTCCGTGTCTCCTGGTGTCCCGCAGACACAACCAGACCTCCAAAGAAGGACGAGGAGAACGGGAAGAACTACTACTTTGTCTCCCACGACCAGATGATGCAGGACATCAGCAACAACGAGTACCTGGAGTACGGCAGCCACGAGGACGCCATGTACGGGACGCGGCTGGAGACCATCCGCATGATCCACCAACAGGGACACATAGCTATACTGGACGTGGAACCTCAGGTGTGTGTGTGTGTGTGTGTGTGTGTGTGTGTGTGTGTGTGTGTGTGTGTGTGTGTGTGTGTGTGCGTGCATGCATATGTAAGGACATTTTGACCTCTAACACCTGTTCTCCATCAGGCCCTGAAGGTCCTGCGGACAGCAGAGTTTGCCCCGTACGTCGTCTTCATTGCTGCACCAACTATTACGCCAGGCATCAATGAGGTAGGAATACACACAAACACACAAATATGTTCACGCTACGAACAACAAAAGCAACGAAACGGCATTAAAAAAAGAAAGCATGTCCGGCTACATCGACGGCTAGTGAAAGTGTTACACGAACACTCGTTGACGTAGTCACGTCTTTAAGTAGCCCCGGGAACTGGCGATGAGGAAGTGTCTTAAAACGTGCATTCTCTCTACTGACCAGCAGGGGGCGACTCCTCTGGTTGTATAGAAGTCTATGAGAAGATGACTCTACTTCTCATTTGATTTATTCCCTCAGTAAACATTGTAAACATGAGTTTATGGTCTCAATCGTTAGTGTGATTTGTAGCACATCATGCAGCGACAAGTGTCGCGTGTCATTTTCCAGTTTCATGTCACCGGCCTCCATTGACAATGACTTGTACAATGCTGCTGTGTGCTCACACTGTTAATGCAGCACAAGGCTGGTGATATTCTTTTATTTCTTTAGTGTGTCTACTGTCGGGTATTCTTATTCTTCTTCCTCTGCACTATAGAGCTCCATTGTAGTCCAAGAACTATTAACATCACTGAGCCACACTATTGCACTGGGTGACATGTGACACACACACACACACACACTGTAGTTTATTTTGGCCCAATCCCACATACAAATACTCACTAAACTCACTCACTTACATGTCAGTCAATGACACATATGTCCTTTAATTACATGTAACTCTGCAGAGTCGGCGTGTGCAGCGCGACCGTCACACAGCGTGCTGGTGCTCCAGCAGCCTCTCGTTGTGTCGGCTCTCCTCTCGTGTGTTTGCGTCTCTCAGTCCTCTCTGCACTTCTTTACTTTTGCATGCTGCATGCGTTCCTTTCTGTGGCGCTCCTCTCAGATGCCCAGGTGGTGTCGAACGCTGCCAGTAAGTAGAGCCTGACGGGATCGTCACTACGTAGTGTTATTTTTAATTATGTGTGTGTGTGTGTGTGTGTTGTTTGCCATATGCTTCTTTGTATGCTTCTAGTGGTTAGTGCCGCCTTCTGTGTTTTCCCATTCACTTCCCCCTCTGCTGAGTAAGGCCCTTACACACTGTGCTGTAGCAGCCATCTTGCAGGTTGACTGCATGTCACACTGTGGGTCTAATACAATGAAATGTCTGGTGATTTACCACCAGAAAATCACACAGTATGTAAGGGCCTTAAGAATTTCTCTGTCAGTCCTATAAGTGCTCTCCATCACTGTCTCTGCCTTCATCAGTGTCTAACTCCCAGTGTTCCTCCTCCTCCTCCTCCTCCTGCAGGACGAGTCGCTCCAGCGGCTGCAGAAGGAGTCAGAGATCCTGCAGAAGACCTACGCCCACTACTTCGACCAGACCATCATCAACAACGAGATCGATGAGACCATCAGGCACCTGGAGGAGGCCATCGATCTGGTGTGCACCACCAGCCAGTGGGTTCCCGTGTCCTGGGTCTACTGACCTGCAGCCCTGACAGACACCACCTCCCCTCCCAGCAGCAACACCTCGGCCAAACTCCCTCTTTGAAGTAAGAATAAATAATAAACTTTAACAAACAACGAAGGGAAACGTCTCTCTGCACTGCAATGGATGGACCCCCCCCCCCCCCCTCTGTGTACTGTGAAAGCAACCACAGCATTCAACCGAGATCCTCCTGGACGCCGCCGCACAAACAACCTGCGGCCAATTAACGGCCTCCTGCCCTGACAGACGACCTCGTCATAGTGATGTATAAAAACAGAGTTTAAACAAAAGTGAATATTGTCATGTCTGTACTAGCTAGGAGGCAACATTTTTGTAGATGTTTGTTTTAAAGAGACAGTACTGTATCCCGTCCTCCCATCACATTGTAGTCCTGTTGGGTGTCGTGGTACTAAACCATCTGTAGAAAAGACACCGTCAGGGTATTCTGCCGACCAGCAGAATGAAGCAAAAGCACACAAAACACCCTGCAATGTCTTCTCATCTGTAGGTCACCATCCCTCATTATTTATTCTGTCTCCTTCTTTTTCTAAGCTGTACATCTGGGTTTCATTGTGTCATGATCCCATTCAGCTTTTGGTACAGTTACAATATCACACACACACACACACACACACACACACACACACACACACGTATGCACCTTCCTACTTACCGACCAGGTACTGTCTCTTCTAAATAAATCCATCAATGTTTTAGAGATTTGAATGAGGTTATCATGCATGTGGACATTTGCAAGCTTCCATGCTGTCAGTCAGTCAGTGTTCCCAGTGTCCCTCTGTAAACCTCCAAGAAAGAAAAGAAGACAAAAATATATATATATATAAATATATATATATAAATATATAAATATATATATATATAAATATATATAAATATATATATATATAAATATATAAATATATATATATATAAATATATAAATATATAAATATATATATATATATAAATATATATATATATATATAAATATATATATATAAATATATATATATATATAAATATATATATATATATAAATATATATATATAAATATATATATATATATATATATAAATATATATATATATATATATATATGAAAAAATGATTAAAAAAACATTCCACTGAACTCAAGGGAAGCAAGCGGGGGCAAGAAAAAACGATGCGCGGCGGAGCCAGACGTTGACTTGACGCCGATGCACATCCCTTGCATTTCAGGTGACATTTCTAAACCACAGATTTATAAAAAATAAATTAAAAAATGATCGACCACGTAGTGAGATGTTTGTAAAAAAAAAATGAAAAAAATCTAATAAAAGTCTCGATTTCTCTTTGATTTGTCAAACACACAAAAAAAGGAAACATTTCACCTTGTTCTTCATTTGCCATTTCACAAATGTGATGTCCAAGAGTATTAATGTTTCAACCAAGTTTAACAATTGACGAGAGATTAAAGTACTGATTTTTATTCTGCAACTGTGTAACCGTCTGCGAAGGAAGCGAACACCGTCCATTCTGCAGAGGGGAAGAGGAGGCAGCGTGAGCGTCTGTGTAACCTGTATATGAAAACGGCAGACCGACGTACAAACTGCCCCTTTGTGTAAATGACTCTGCAATGATAAAAGTTCTTCAGTATGAACAGTTTTTTAAATATATTTCCTTTTATGTGTTGGAAAAGTGAACCTTGTGGCTCTTCTTTGTTTTCTCTGTTCCACATCAACATGACACAAACTATCTCAGTCCTGAGATCCAGACTGAGCAGCGCTGGTGGTTCTGGATGATTGCTAACGAGCCGACTAAACCGTTGACTTTGGGCTTTCATGAGATTTTAATTACAACTCAATCACATCAGAATCAGTCCAAAAGTTATTAGATATCAGTTTACTTTTCAGTTTCCTCTCACAAAGGACGAAGAAACACTAGTAATTCACATTTTCAGTTAATTTCAGGCTTTTTTTGCTTAAAATAAATGTTGAAAACAATTCAATCATTAAAGTTGCAAATTATTTTTCTGAATACTTCAAAAACAGGAAGATTTAATTTAAGTCTAATGAAATGTAATACTTGTTTCCTCATATTATCCTGAGCTGCAAAGATGAAGAGTACCGGCAGAAATACTGAAATGAATATGTACCGTCTGTTACCTCGTCTTTATACATCAGCTAATATTTTATATATTCCTATCTCTGAAATAATTATGATGGAAAACAATGCAAAGATTTTTTCTTTTTTTTATTAATCTGCAAATTATGTTTGAAAATTATTATTATTAATTATTATTTGAAAATTACAAAAATATTCATAATAATAGCAAGAAGAAATCCAACAAATGACATTTCAGAATCTGGAGACAGTATTTTTTGTATATTTTTCCTTAATACATAATTCATAATTAACCGATGAATACATTTTCTTCAGATTGATTCTCTGGAGAAGATGCACGGTCTCCACCACCAGAGAGTCTCTGAAGATTTATCATTTTAGCCCCAAAGAAGTCATTCTGGACACGGTGTTGGAGCATAAAAGTGACCAGAGCTGAAATGTTGAGCGGATGAATTGATCAGGAGAACATAAATATGTTTAGCCAACATTCTGATGATCGTCTCTTTCTCTTTTCAAAGAAGAAAGAATGTCATAGCTACATATGTCGGGTGAACTCAGCCGACTCCTCAGTGAAGCTGCTTTTTGTGATTTCAATCAGTCCAAGTGAGTGATTAGAATGAACGGTCGGCAGCCTGAACGCTGGCGCTTAATCCCAAAGCTTTAACGTCTGAAAAAAGAGACACAGTTGACCGAGGACAGCTGTGTTCTTCTTTTTAAGTGTGGATTTTATTATTAAAATGTCAAAAAATTCATATTATAGCATGTCATAAAAAGTCATAGTACAGTATGTCATAAAAAGTCATAGTATAGTAAAGTACAAGCAGTAAATGTATACTTCCACCTCTACACAAGAGTAGGATAATATAAATTCATACTACGGTCACACCTTTGAGAGTAGTTTAATAATGTTACTGCAGGCTTGATCGTTGGTTTTTAAGGGAGCCCTGTCTTCTGTCCACATTGTATACATCCCACATATATTGTGTACTAATACTCAAATCGTATATATATTTATTGTTAATACAATATATTACCACTACACATTACTCTGCACGTTACTGTTAGATGCTAAACTGAATTTTGTTGGCTCAGTACTTGTACGATGACAATAAAATTAAATCTCATCTTAAATCTAATCTTATCTAAAATAGGTTATTTACACACCCAGGTGACGCCACACATTATAAAACATTATTCGTGCAGGACAATTCCTAATCTTTAGGACCTAAACCTTTCCAATTCATCTCCCAGAATAGGGCTGATATATATTTCACCATACATTCTTAAAAAGGGACCTTAAAAGTACAAGTTACTTTAGTAACAATTCAAATAAAACAGAGACACTACTCAACTAATTATTCCAAATAATGACTTACATAATCAAGCTGTTTTTGTGTCAGTTCAAAGCAGGTGAAATGAAAATGCAAAGATGGGAAATATGTCTCCAGGACAGACAAGTATACAAGAATAAATTAATATTAACTTTAATATTAAGATCAGTTCTTCCAAACATCTTGAAGCAGTACTTTTGAGAATATTATCAAAACCAAACAGCTGCATGAGAACGATGGCGCATGAGAACGATGGCACAGGCCAGTGTGCAGATTAACTGGTGTTCCCCGCTGGAACGGGTCGACCCTGACCACTGAGCAGGCACGTCAAAAGTTCAACAGCATTTTTTAAATTATTATTATTTAAAAATATATATATAATATAACACAGCGTTTTGTCTTAAACACCAATGAACCGGATCACTGCCTGTCCAAACCAAACTAACATTCACCAGGGTCAAAAGAAAGCAGTGGCTGGTGTCAGCACAGAGGTATTCTTTAACACTTTCCCCTCCCCCATCCACAACCTGACATATGGCAATCACACCCACCACACCGCCGGTATAGAGAGAGGTGAAAGCAACGAGAGAGTCCCTCCATTACGCCGTAACATACACGAGCAGCAACAGCACTGAGCCACATGCAATAAGAAGATTAATGCATTTATGGAAAAGCTGCAGAACCTACATTTAGAGCTGAATGAATATAGACGAGCAGAGAGGACATCTGCTTAGGAGATAACTACAGGAGCTCTTATCTTCTTCAACTTCACCCACTGATGTGAATCTAAATACCGAAGACAAAACGCTCGTAACAGACTATGCAATGCTATGAATATTACATAATATTAATACAAATTGAGCGTTATACAAGAAAAGGTGGAGGTTCACGTGTACATTTTCATCACTTTGCCACGTCTGAAATCAACACCCGCCTCTGTGATCGTAGAGACGACTCCCGTACAGCTTTGGCGTAGCTGCTCATGAACCACGATGAGAGACCCTCATCACATATGTAAATCTATAAATATCATAGATTATTGTAGCTCATGCGAAAATAAATCCCGCCACGTCAAGGTCAGTCTTCCCTCCAAGGATAGCTGGTAATATCCAGTTTACCGAGCTATAACAAATCTCCCAATCCTCCGTATGGCAGTGCGGACTCACACCAGCAGCCGCACATCCTCTGTGCTCTCACGGATAAATGAAAACATCTTTTATCTCAGCAGCAATTTGAAAAGCTACTCCGTGTTGTTTCTGTGAAGAAAACCCTCTTTTTCCACTGTTCTCATGTGCAAGAACGACAGTAATTCATATCTGACCGGCCAATCAAATCAAAGATGAGCCACACTGCAATGACGCAGAGAATGGATTGGCTGGCCTGGGCCCGTCGCCCTCCGACCCCTGCAGAGATCTGGCCCTCCTCGGGCCCCAGCAGGGTCCCGTTGCGAAGGCTCTCCGTGCCGTTCCCCATCTCCTCTCTGATCTCCTGCTGGAGCATTTTTGAAATGAGGCTGTTGAAGCGGTTCTCCGTGGTGGAGGCGATCTCCGACGAGGCCGTGGTCAGGTTCAGCTCGCCGGGGTCCACGCACGAGCCGTTCACCTTGGCGAAAACCACCTCGCTGAGATCCAGCCCCGCCACGGAGGAAGGTGAGGCACAGGGGATGTCCCGCACCAGCTTGTAGCTTTCCATCCACTCCTTCAGCCACTCCAGGGAGCAGTCGCACTCCCAGGGGTTCCTGAAGAGGAAGAGGCGGCCCAGGAAGTAGACGGGCCGGAAAACAGGGAAGGGAAGGGCGGTGAGGTTGTTGCTGTTCAGGTGCAGCGTGATCAGGCTGGTGAGGTTCTCAAACGTGCCTTCCTCGATGTTTAACAGCTGGTTCCTGTCCAGGTACAGGACCTCCAGCTCCACCAGGTCGCCGAACCAGGTCTTGGACACGTTGGTTAGCTGGTTCCCCCCAAGGTTGAGCATCTTGAGGCGGACGAGGCCTTTGAAGGCGAGCCGGGGCAGATCGGTCAGCCAGTTGTCGTTGAAGTAGAAGTTCTCCAGCTTCAGAAGGTCCTGAAAGGCTCCGTCGTGGATCACGTTGATGCGGTTCTCCTGGAGGTTTAGGTGCCTGATATAAGAGGAAGACAGAGATGTTTAAAAGACCAAACTGAGGACTTAAGGCAGATTCTTTCACCATAGGCCATTCGGCCATAATTCGTAAATCAGGTACTTTCAGGTCAGCATGTCTTCAACTAGAGACGGAAACCCGACAGACTACGGTGATCCCTACGGCCCAAATGCAGGCAGAAGTGAAATCACTCTACAATCCAGTGAGTTCATATTTACTATTACTAATAAGTAGACTATTGGTGAGTAAATTCATCACGCGCGAGCTACTTCCAGCCTGTGACTCACTTGAGACCACCCAGGCCCAGCAGGGAGTTGTAGGCCACCGCCTCGATCTTGTTCCTCTCCAGGTAGATGTGAGTCATGTTCTCCATGCCTCTGAAGGCTCCGGGGATCCTCCTGAACTTGTTCTCGAAGCAGAGCACCTCCTTCAGCGCCGGTTGCTCCAGGAAGATGCGGTCGGGGAGGTTGAAGAGGTTGCAGTTCGAGATGTCCAGGCGCACCAGCTTCTTCAGCCCCGATAACGTCCGCGTATGAAGGTAACTGATGTAGTCGTTGTTCGCTATTTTCAGCTCTACCAAGTTGCTGAGGCCCTGCGGGACAGAGGGTCAGCTGTGTGTTAGATATGCAGATTTCAATTTGTAGTTTCACAAGGTGCTGGTAAGATTACAAGACCCCAAACGAAAGATACCTTCAGTCAAAGCTACAAATCAATAAGACTAAATACAACATGTTCACATGAATTTCTATGGAAATATGGACCACTGGTGAACAAACAAGGTAGTTAACTCCGAAAACTGTTATCTAACTTAAACCTATCGCTATCTAATCATGCAGATAAGTTTGGGTTTATTTGTTCAGGTTTGGAGGTGAAAGGTTGCACTTTTGCAGCTCAAAGCTCTGAACAAAACTGTAATTTGGAGATGGTTTGAGCTCCACCACTTTAATCCCATTCAACCTCTGTTGTTTTTGACTTAGTGGCAGATTTCTCAGCAGCGGACAGCCTGTCTTAACAAGTAGGCAAGTAAAACATTAACAATACACAATTCTGGATTCCGCGGGGTGTGAGAATAGGGCAGCCTTCACAGAGTGTGTGTACTCTTTGCTGGAGGTAAATGTAATTAATCCTTCTAGAGTCCACCACAGAAGGAATGCAGCCTTGTCCTTCATGTAATGGAAACCTGCCTTTCACACACTATTGCACACCGTCCTAAACTCCCAGACAACACCTTGCTTTTCAATTTTCAGTACAAATTCCTGAAAACACGATATTAATTATCTCTGCTTCTCTTTAAAAAAAAGAAGAGCAACCAAACAGCGGACCTTGAAGGCTCCAGGGGTGATGAAGGAGATGTTGTTGTGGTCCAGAGAGAGAGACTTGAGGGAGGGCAGGGTCCCGAAGGCCCTCTCCGACAGGAACTTGAGGCTGTTCTTGTCCAGGTTGATGGCGGAGGCCTCGCAGGGGAACTCTTTGGGCAACTCAGCGAGGCTGGAGCGGTCGCACAGCACGCTGCAGCTCTTCTCCTCTGTGCAGGTGCAGGAGGTCGGACACGCCCGCACACAAGCCCAGCGGGCCAGCACCGCCTGAGGCAGCAGGCACAGCACGGAGACTGGAAGAGCACCGGAGGGTTAGGGTTCAAGCATCAAAACAACATTCTTTACTCCGATTCGCTCCAAAGAAACTAAGAAGCTGCAAACACACATATCAGCATCAGTACATTCGATTTGACGTTTGAGGCACGTTGAGGGCTGAACTGTCTCTTTACGAGCTGCTGGTGAAATGATGATGTGATTGAGACGGAACAGCTTACATCAGCGATTAGCCCCACAACAATAGGCATTGTCTGTGCTTCGGATCTCACCTCGATCCAGTTCACGTTAGCCCGCGTTCTGCGCCGCCTTTTAGTCTAATCAGTCAGTCAGTTACATATAGATGAAAATGTCTTTGATGGAGGCAAACCCGTGTTTACTGGATGGCTCATTGGAAGACATTTTTTTTTTTTTTTTTTAACCTCAGCGATTATTAATTATTACATGAGGATTGACAGTGTGACTCTGCTTCTTTCCCTGAACCAGTCTAGGCTGTGAGAGCATTTGTACAGCTGAAGAGGAGAAAGAAACAAACAGAAGAGGAGTGAAGGGATAGAAACTGACCAGTGAAAGTGATGACAGTCATTACTGTAGCCTCTCATCTGGGACATGCCAGGATTAACGGAGGTCTGAAACGGCACAACAACAGCACAGCAGCACTTAATGATGAACTGTTGTGAATTATATAAACAAACGTCCCAAAGCCTGTTGTTGAATGTCTGCAGGTGATTTGAAGGACGTTAGTTTAAGCTTAAATTGGACTCTTTAACTTTAACAAGAGTTACAATCCTGTAAAACAAATAATCTCTGTGGAAGCAAATTTACAGAATATCACAACTGTGAACCAACCAGCTGCAGGAAAATGGAAGCGACATACCTGTAGATCTTTCCAGACGGTTGCATCCATGTGTGTTGAAAGTGTTCCTGCATGGGTCCGTCCCACCCGTCGTCTGCACGCTGCACCATCAACCGCATAACGGATGCTTCTGCACGAAACTGTCCTCCAGCTACAGTGTGTGCGGTTGTGAATTTACACTTCATCCTCCCCCCCCCCCCCCCCCCCCTTCACAGTGTGCGTTCCATAACACACACACACACACACACACACACACACACACCAAAAAGCCATCTCTTAATGGCAGTCAAATCCCCTGGATGGAGTGATGGAGTGATGGAGGCAGGGATGGATGGAGATGGAGATGGGCGGTTGTTGGCAGGATTACAGAAGTAAAGCGAAGCTCTCGGATCAAACCGCTGAGGCAGAGCGGTGACTTGGAAACACACAGATTACACCGACACACACTCGCAGCATGAAGTTGGACATAAAAACGTATCAGAGATGCAGATGTTGAAATGGATTAGGGGATCAGGGCACCAGCGGTATGTGCTCTGATGGGGGAGGCGATCAATACAATTTGCTGGCTAAGATTACTCCGCTGTCCACACTGCACACGGACCTCCATCTTCCTCCGCAGAGCTGACTGAGAAACCCGACTTCAAGGTCCCGAAAACTGCATTTTTTTCAAAATGACACAGATATTATACAACAGGGTTGTAATGGGTGTCACTGGCTCAGCGGTTATGAGACCTCAGCACATTAGAGGCCATGTGACCTTTCAAGAGCAACATTTTAAAAAACTCCCCAAAAGTGGGTTTTCATTGCACTCCCGCCGCCGTCTGTCGAGGCATCAAATACAGGTCAGCTTTCTTTTTTTGTTGATCATTTTACCCTCATTTCACCAGACTGTGCCACTTCAAAAGCTCAGCACACATACCGTAATCTCTGCACATCTGGTTACCATTGGGGAGAGCAAATGGAGACAACTCTCTGGATTCAGGTCAACTTGCTGCAACACTTCTACAGACTAAAACGCGTCACACACACACGATTGTTGAAACCATGAGCATTAATATGCTGCTACAAAAAGCCTCCACCATTACTGAAAGACTTACCTATAAGATTTTCAAACCTGGGATTTTGCTTTTAATAAACCACAAAAGCACAGGCCCTTTGACATATTAGAAAGAGGTGTTACTCCAAACAATGGATGGATTAATGAATGGGCCTACTGGGTGGTCAAAGACCCCGGGGCCCAAAGTGTCAGGGTCCCCCCCTGGAGACGCGCATCGACCATGAAGAGATGCAAAATGACCACAAAGAAACAAACTAAAGAGACACAAAAACACCACACACACAAAACAACCAAGACACAAAATTACTAAAAAGAGAAAAACCACAAAGCGAGACAAATGACTACACAGAGGCACAAAATGACCAAAGTCAGTGTGTCTTGCTGTTGTGTGGTAGAGGTGTCGGGGTCTTCTGCATGTCTGTGCCCAGGCACCCATTGACTCATAATCTGTTCAACAGTAACAGATCCGTTCTGTTCAAGTGTCACAGCAAGTCATGACAGCAACCTGAAACTGCGAGATGGAAGTCTGCCTACATTCATTTTATATTTATATTCATTTCCCGGCTTTGAGCACAGGAGAGAGCAGCAGAGGTTAAGTGGGTTTAAGTACAACGAAGTATATTCTGTTTCAGTAGCAAGACTCTTCTTCCTCCAACATATAAAATGCCACAAGTTTAGAGTCTTCTTTCATTTGTGAAATATCCAGCACTTTGTTTCTCACGTTTGTACTTCTGTTTGCTTAAAATCACAACAGAATAAGCACCTTTAAATGTTTGTTTATGGTAACAGATGCAATAGTCCCCTGGGGATCATTGGATCACTTCTCGTGACTTAAGTATTAAATAAAGTAGGAAATGACACAATCCACACAGATAAATTTACAAATGAAATCTTTATATTTTTTTCAAAAGAAATGAAGCCCATCCAATCTCTACCAAATTGAATATTTGCCGCCCGTCCACCCGGAATCCACACAAGGCAACAGGCTGCTGCTACAGGTCTTCTCTGCACAACTACAGTAAACAAGTCTTCATGAAACATGCTGGATTCTTCCAGATAATTTTTGCATTCAAACATTTTATTTTGGTAAAATCATACAATCGCACAGCTGAGTATTTCCCATGCGGTGCAGTAGCCTAGAAGCTAATACAGAAAGCAAAGTCTACGTCTAAAGAGCTCCGGGGTTCTCTGGAGAATGTGGAACAAGTCTCGGGTTCTGCCTGCAACAACCGGCACAGAACCTTCCTGCTCATCTCAAACTAATTCCAACAGCTGCCGTGGAAATCAATCGTGCAGACGTGTTCTACATTCAGAGGGAACTCCAGAGCGTTCATATATGCAAATACAACAATGAGAATAAACCACATGTTTGTTTCTTTAAGGATTGCCATGTGCCAGACATTCACTGGAGAAAAATAATCATCAGGTCAAATTAGAGTAAAGAATCAATAATGCACACAATTGGAGAATCTGAACACTTCAGCACTGATATGCTTAAGATTTTTTGTTGCTCTTTTGACAGCTATATTCCAAACCTTGGCATGTTTGTTCAATTCCATTTCAAATTTTGTTGACCAATTAATAGAATCTAATAGAGATGACTGGCCACGAGGAGGCCCTGGAACAGCTGTGGATATTATTTACTGAGTCCAATGTATCTTAAACATTAAAAAGCTCACACTACCCCGAAATATATAAATTTCACGCAAACAGGTGACATTCAACATTCAAGTGCCAGTGTTTTTTGTACTGTCTTTTGGTCAAGTTACTGAAACTTTCAAAGAATCACTTTGAGGCTTACAAAAATAAATATTTGTCAAAAATGCTTAATAAATTACACAAAACTAGCAGCAAAAGTAGAATCTAGAAATCTGTGCAAATGGCTAAATTCCCCCCCGACTGCTAAATCCCCTGGTCCCAAATAAATCCTGGTTTAAACGTTTAGAACCTGTCCCCTTTGTAAACAAGCTGCGTTTTTCACAATCTCCTCCTCACACACAATATTTGGAAGCTTAAGGACACATATCCAAGACATCTATATAAAACTCTAGATGTGCAATAAAATAACTTTTGTAAAACTTGATGGGCACGACGAACAAGGGCCTACACACTTAAATCAAGTAGCACCATTCAATCTCAAGTTCTCAACACTATCAGTGCATCCGCTTATAGTTCTGTTTCTTAAAAAAAAAAAAAAAAAAAGGTTTCAAGGCACAACACACCCGCTGAGAAAGTTGGGAGCATTTTGAGGTGAAACGCCCCATCTCTCCTCCTCTCGATGGCTGCTCCTCTTTGAGAGGAAAAGCCTGCTCCGGCGCCGCGAAGCCACAGATTTGTATACGTCTGAGCAGATAAACTCCCAGAGGACCCGACAGTACTTAAATGTTCCATGAGGAAGGTGGCCACTCGCGCCGCCCCCCCCCCCTCGTCTTTGGCCCCCTCCACAGTTACACTACGCAACAATTGAAACCAAAGCCAATCGGCGATGCACTGAACGCCGCGCCTACCCCGGCACCCCCCCCCACCCCCGCCCGCTCCCCTAACCCCAGTGGTCGAAGTGCTGCTCTAACCCGCCGTCTCCTTCGCTGTTTAATCGATAAACCTCAGTGATCACTCAAATGCCTGTCTCTTTAAGATGAACCCTGTCTCTTTAAGATGAACCATGCCTCCAACGCAGCTTGAAAAGAGAAAACGTTTGTAATTAAGTTAAGCCTGCGACTCAGTTCACGTGTCTTTCCTCCTTGACCAAAAAACAAAACACTTGCAAGCGTAGAATACCATCTGGGCCTCGTGGTTGCCGGTCGATTCAGTAAACACTAACACCACGCTATGCCCTCCCGATTGCTGTGGTCCTTTATGCAGCCATTTTGAACTTCACTTTCAAGATGGCAGGCATTTTTTGTTTTGATACATGTTTGTAGAGAAACAATTCAAAAATCAAAAAACTGACTCCAGTTTTTCAATTTCGCACACACCTGCACCAAAAATGTCTCACGTAAAAATAAACAAAAAACACCGCCCACTTTAACGTAGCTAGCACTTGGTAGCGTACTAGCTGCCGTAACACTGTCAAGTCAATTTAAAAGTGTGGAGTAACAAGTTCCAGCAGTGATTATTCTTGTTGAAACCTCAGCGATCGTTGGCACTGAGCTTAATGACTTATGTGTTTCTTAAGATTACAATAGGAATGGCTATTTCAAAGACTATCATATCCATAAAAAGGAGCCTGTCCAGGATAGAGTGAGCAAAAAAAGAAACAGAAAAACAAAATGTAACTTTGTCCCTTAGGATTAAAATACGGTTGCCTCACAGAGCGGCCCAGTTTGAGTTAGCCGTAGTAAAGGCTCCATTAGCTGTTTGACTATAGAAAAGGCTACATGATGTTCCTGCAATAAATTTGAAGTTCAAATGGAATCATGACTCAGCGCCACAATACCTCAGAGTGTTTGCCAAGGTTTGATTAAATCCAAGCTTATATTAACCTTTCTAATATTTTTTTTTCACCAAACAATATAGTAAAATCAAATTTAGAGCTCTTGGCCATGTTCATCTGGTGAAATGAAAACATAGAGTTCCTGTCTAAATTCCAAAAGGCACAGTACATTAACATACAAATGATCCTCAGGTTATTCGATTGTTTCGTTTTGTTTCTGGGTTTTTTTTCCACAAAAAGAACAAAAATACTTTTAACAATGAAAGCCCGAAGTTGCTATCGGACAATGCATGTCAGCATCCATGCTCACTCTGAGGTGTGCGAATCTCTGCGTTCTCCGGTGCATCAAACGTGCTGGTGGACTTTTCCTTTGCCTCGTGCTGTGCACTTCCTTTTTGAGAGAAGCATAATGGCAGAGAACCAGGGTTGGTAATGTACTGTGTGTCAGTGAAGCTACACAGGGAGGGTTTGTTGTTATGGTCTGGCTTTAAGTTAACATGTGGTTTCCCTTGGGTTGGCTTGCAACCTGTTTCCTATGGCGGCTAGTTGCCCCACCAATCCACACTACCAGAGTGGCTGTAATTGCCTCCGTAGCCGTCGTTGTTGTAGAAGTTGCCGCCGCCGCCGCCTCCGCCTCCACCACCACCAAAGCCACCTGTGGAGGATAAAATCAGGGGGTCAGCACTATTTCAATCAAATATACGATTGTTTTAGGTTTTACATAGAGGTTTAAATGGAACAGATGAAAGGGGAAAGATGTCTTCTTACCACCTCCGCCGCCAAAGCCACGATTTCCTCCAGCGCCGCCACGCCCACCACCACGGCTGCTAGGGAAGTTTCCGGGGCCACCAGACGTCTGACGGTAGTCTCTAGCTCCGAAACCGCCAGAGAACCTACACAAGAATGTACGTTTGTTAGATACAGATTTTATGAAGCTACTTTTTAAATATCACAAGTGCTTGAAGCTATGTTTTTTTTTGTAGATATGATCCATAAGAACAATGCAAAGCAGCAACAGTTCAAAATGAATGAAGCCCAAAAGGAGTACCGTTTGTCACATGACTAACACCTGACCATTTGTTCCTGCTCGGGACAATTACCTCTTGGAGCGTCCACCCCGGGTGGTGGTCTTGTGCTGGTGCTCGTAGGCCAGGCTCTCAAGCCAGGAGGGCACCTCCTGGTGGGCCTCCACCAAAATGTCCAGCAAATCTTTGGTTATGTTGCTGTTTTTGTCGTTAAAGAACGACGTGGCCAGACCTGCACAAAACAGTGAAAGATTATATAGAGACATTAAAATATGAATCTACATAATCGATTGAAAATTGGTAAAAAACTAAACAGATTTAAAAAGGTCCATACCAAGGTTGCCCACACGTCCCGTACGGCCAATACGGTGAACGTATTCCTCAATGTCACTGGGCAGGTCAAAGTTAATGACATGCTTCACATTGCTGATGTCCAGACCTCTGGCAGCCACCTGGGAAAATAAGGAAATATTAAATGAAAGTTAGAAGAAAATAAGATGGTGAGACCACAACAACCAACAACTCTCAGGGGAGAGCTTCCGTTTGACCGAATTTCAAATAACTGGTAGAACTTGAGATAACTAACAGATAAAACCTGTTTGTTCAACCAAAGCCACAGATTGCTCTTTGACCCAGTTGGCCTGGTTCCTCTAATGTTTCTTCCCCCAAATGATTCAAAAGCAAAAATAAAAAGCTTGCTCTCAACATTTTGTATAACGCCCCCTTTTTAAAAACAGTCAACAAAAGATCCTGTTACCATTGAGCTTAAATTCAAGGGGTTTGCCATCCTGGAACTGGATCATTTCTAGTTATGATAATGTAATATTTGCACTTGTTTAATATACATTTAGCATACCGAAGCTTCAAGCTAAACATTCAAGATGGGCTGCATCTCAGTTAGGAAAATCACCATGACTACTTACAGCTGTAGCCACCAAGATGGGGCAGCGTCCGGACCGGAACTGATTCAGAGCCTCCTCTCGGTCTCTCTGGGACCGGTCTCCATGGATGCTGGTGCAGGAGTAACCCTCGTGGTAGAGGAAGTCCTCCAGGGCATCGGCTCCTTTCTTGGTTTCCACAAACACCAGAGTCAACGACTCTTTGACTGTGAAGCCGGAAAACAAAGAGGATGAGACAAACGGGAGGAGAGCAGGAGGGTATAAATCATTGATAACTGGGTACGGATGGATGTTTGTTACTAAAGATGGGAGCAGGAACATAAAACTCAATCTATGAGGAGAACTGCAATTTACATGCAGTTCTCCTCCCCTATAGTCCTTTATTTCTCTTCCTCGTGGTCTAAACTAGACCTCTAGAAACGGTTCACTGAAGTGACAGTTTGGTGCCATTAAATCTGTCACAGCCATCTGAGAGCTCTTTCTATGACACCCAGCCACCGTGGTCACGCTGAGTCGGCGTTGATAACACACCAACTCTACGGCTAGGAAGGACTTCCTTTTTAGAGGAGAGAGACTGAGTGACATTGCAGAATTTGAGTCAATAAGAGTGCAAGGACTATAGGGGAGGAGTTGGTCCTACAAGCTCTTATTGGAAATGAAGGAACAAAAAAAGTGAGAAAGCGTGTCAGCTGGGAGCAGAGGGACAGGGTAGACTGTGGGATGTGATGTCTCTGGTTTGTGGGTCAGAGTAAAATGATGATATGTTCACATTTACCGGGTTTGTCGGGGTCCGGCACAGCTTCCGGAACATCACTGGGAATAACTAAGATAAAACCAAATCAGCCAGTAAACATCAGGCTTCTCAGTACACAAATATAACAACTTCAGATAAATATGGAGAAGCAAACCCACTAAACACGGAAGGTTATTTCAGTGACTGCTCACCCCTGTATGACATTTTATCTTTCACGGCAAGGTCTTGCTATAATGAACATTTGTTAGCAGAGATGTCGCAACGTCAATCATAGCTTGATATGGGGCAGACTGAGAAATACACGATGAGCGTTTCATAATTACGGATGCATTTCTCACCTGTGGCATTGAGCAGATCAAGGAGGAAGGACCTCTTGTCTGTCTCTTCGACCCAAACCACCTTCTGGGTGATGTTTTCCGAAGTGGAACCAACACGGCCCACCGCCAGGAAAATGTAGTCCTCCAGGAAGTCCCGAGCGAGGATCTATGCAAACAAATCAAATGGATAAGTATGCAGGTATATTTATCTCACTTAGCAAGACTCGTTATACTTGTTGACTGTCCTAACCTACCTGAATCTCCTTGGGGAAGGTGGCACTGAACATCATGGTCTGGCGGACGCCTTTAGGTGGCATCGTATCCTGCTCCACGATGCGTCTGATCTGTGGCTCAAATCCCATGTCCAACATGCGGTCGGCCTCATCCAGGATCAAGAAGCTGCAGAGACGCAATTCACATTTAATCCCAAAACAAAAATACACAAGTAGTGGAGTCTGTTTCAACAAAAAACATCTTTATGGATCCCTGTGTTCTACTGACTTGCAATAGTCCAGACCGATCTTGCCCCTCTCCATCATGTCAACCAGACGTCCAGGCGTGGCCACCAGCAGGTGACAGCCTCTCTCCAGCTCCCTGATCTGCTGGCCAATATCAGCACCGCCATACACCACGCAGGGGCGCACACGTGAGCGATAGGCAAACTACAATGTAGGGAGAAAAGAAATGTTTTAAGATGCATATTCATGCATAAGACTTCTTCTATGTGGTGTCGGATAGTCACTCACCTTTCTCGCCTCATCGTAGATCTGCAAGGCCAGCTCTCTGGTGGGAGCCAGAACAAGAGAGAGTGGGTACTGCTTACGGCGGCCATACCTTCCACTATCCTGAGGATGAAAGAAAGAAGGTTCATTAGCCACAATCAGATGGCAGGATAAGTTCAATCATTGTGTATTTTCTTTCCCCAATACCTGTCCATTGTTCTTAGCAGCCTGCTCTCCTGGCCCGTCGCTGTAAATTTGACTAAGCACTGGCAGCAAGAAAGCAGCAGTCTTTCCGGACCCTAGAAGACACACGATTACGTTAGACTACCTAAAACAAAATATAAAACCATGGAGCCAAAAGGCGTAAGCTAAATGATACATCAAGCTCGACCAATGATAATCTAATAAGAGAAAAGGCTGGTTGGTCTACTTCAGGCTGTCAAATGCACGCATTGAGAATATATAGAAATACTCACCAGTCTGGGCGCAAGCCATCAAGTCTCTCTTGGACTTGATGATGGGGATCGCATGCTTCTGAACCGGGGTGGGACAGGTGTAGCGGGTCAGGTTGATGTTCCCCATGATGATCTCGCCCATGTCCACATCGTGAAACTACAGAATAACCAGACAGTCAGTAAAAAGGCACAAACATTTCTATTAAAACCTATAAAATATAATTCTATATATAGACATACGCTGTCAATGTGGGGAGGGCAGTTGCTTCCGGTTGCCTCCACGGGAATATCGTCATATTTCTCAAAGTTTATTCCAGTGTTGCTTGCAGCAAAAAGCTCTCTGGAAGAAAACATTAGCAAAAGTTGAGATCGAATCCAAATACAAGATTTCCGTTATTTGCGATTTTGTGAGCAAAATCTTTCTTACGCTTCCTGGCGCTCGTTGACAGCAGTGGGCTTGGACCAGTCGTCATTGGACTCGTCTCCCCACCGGCTGCTTCCACCACCAGAAAAGCCCCCGCGCTCATATCTGTACACACAACCAGTGTGTTAGTGTGTTGGAGCCAAAAGAAACCCTTTAATGTCTTATTTAACATAACAATATCAGCACATTATTTAATTTAAAATGATTAAACATTGTCATAGAAAGTAAACTATAAAATAAAAACATTCAGTTTATATTGAATGCTTTGTTATAAAATGTCAGATTATAAAACTTTAAGACATCGTATTAAAACAAACTTTGCGGACTCAAAAACTCAAACAGTACGTTATCAAACGTTACACACCTTCCCCTTCCGCCTCCACCTCCGCCACGTTCATTGAAGAAGGTAGACTTGGACCTGTCGTTGGAACGTCCACCGAAGCTGTTGTAGGCAGCATCCCTCGGAGCTCCTGCCCAGTTTCCATCTCCGCTAAATCCTGTAACGAACAGAGCCGGTCAGCGACGCCTACTTTGCTCAAATCGGCAGTCATCAGAATGGCGCCGCTTTCTTACCAAAAGCGGCGCAAAGATCATTCCCATAAGTGCACAGCTAACTATTTTATATAACTGCAAATCCATTATGCAGGGTAGCGTTCCGCTATCGTAACTGTATGTGTAACAAGGGTGGGGGAGGGCGAAGTTTCCATCTTAAAACTACACCGTCACTCTGAAAAACCAGGGCTATAGTTTGACATTTTAAGGCATGACAGGGTTTTCCCACCTGCATTTTGCAATGGTTGAGTAAACGGGCCTCCACCCCTGTTACCACAGTAGGCGCCACGCCCACCTCTATCATTGCGAGGGGGTCCCCGCCCTCCAAAGCCCCCATTTGTGCGATTGTCGTGGTAACCATTCACAAATCCATTGCCGCTTCCGCCGTCCCATCCAGGCGTATCTTTGTGGAAAGACAAAAAAAAGGCTTGAGAGGAAAAGAGCACGATGCTGCACATTTGTGTCAGAAAGCAAATACTCAAGTCTCCCTATTAGCCATAAGTCGCTCTTTTGGAGACTGACCTACTTAAAAAATTTTTTTTTTTTAAATAAATGCAACATTTGTCATCCAATAGTTCAAAAGAAATTGGGCAAAAAAAGCAAAGCAAGTTCTACACCTCCAAAAGACAAAAGATTAAGCAATCAAATGGATTTGGTAGTAGCTGAGGCTATGTCACAATAGCATGACTGGGCAGACCGGCCACACAGATCTAGTCTGGTGAGGATCTATATTCATACCTGTGGGCCAACAGGTAAATGTCAAAGGGGAAAGATTTCTAATGCTTCACATGCCGATCTATGCGATGTAGATCTGTCCGTAGCTTCAAAAAGTGGAGGCACACCTACACCGTCTAGTATTTTCCAAACAAGCTCAAAATGTACCATATTGATGGCAACAAGAAATGGATTTAGGTCAGTTTGGGGAGAATTTGGGGCCTCTCAGAGCTGCATTGCAATCACAATAGGCAAGAAAATGAAAAATACAGTTACAGATGTGGCATTCAGACTTTTCCCCGTTGAGTGCAAATGGTAAGCTTAAGCTCAAATCTATTTTAATTCAATTCAAAAAATGTTTTAAAATCGCCTACAAAAATACTGCGACGCAATTTGTGGCGATATTTTGTCACTCGGACGGGTATCAGACAAAAATGATGAATGTGCAATCTGCAAACATTGCAAAGCACACCATGCAGCCACAGCAGTGTCACAGTTCATCAACCCACCAAAATGGACAAAAACAAGACAACTGTAACTATTCAACACAAGATATAACTTGATCGCAAAGCTGTCTCTTGAAATCATGTAAAAATGTTGCAATGGCTCGTATTGGTGCATCTTCGCTACCAAACATAAGGAGGCTGTAGTAGAGTAACCATCTCCTTCTCTACGCATTGTTGGATTGACCACATCATGTGTAGCTTTCAAGTAAAAAGGCTTAAGTAGTTTCCCCTGAAGAGACTGCGGCGAGCAGAGTCTTTTATTTCCCGCCACAGTTTCACAATGAGCCGAAAATATTCCATTTCCTCTGCAGCTGTGCGCGGCAAAGTATGAGCTACAAGTGGTTTGGTGAATCCAACAACACTGGCTAGAAACTGTTTGAGTATGTCCCCTAGAACAGTCTCGCATCTCCAGGTGAGTGTTGGTAGCAAGGTGCGCCTCACTCCAGACAGAAAACGAACCGCATATTCTGGAGACGCTTGTGCAGCAACCCAAGCCTGCTTAACTTCAACGACTACATGTTGCAAGATTCCTTTTACTCGTTATACTCAAGAGCTATACTCCGCATTGACAGTCTGCTAGCCCAAAAGAACATTTCTGGTGCATTATCACACTTTCACATGAAATGCACAGTGCAAACCAGCTAACGGTTCCTTCGGCACGCATATGAACCGCGGATTATTTCCCCAGTTTAATGATTTCATGACTGCAATTAACAGAGGTTAACGGGTATGAATGTTTGAACAATGCAGTGGAGCAAACTTGATTTATTGTGGCTTGCGCTCTCTTGGCGAGTGTGTGCGTGTGAGGCGTGTCTTTGTTTGGAGAGAATAGTGAAGCGCCAACACAAGTTTATATGTGATGAGGCAAGGACATCGATGTTTCGCGGTACGTGTATATACACACATACGAGGCTAAGAGACTTTTGACAGGAATTTTTCACATTCACTTAATAAGTCAGTCAATTTTATAAGAAAAATGACCAATTAAATACAAAAACATTTGAAAAATGCATTTTTTACTTGAATTAGGCGTATAATTAGTCAAAATGGTATAATACGCACCAAAGGGCGAAATAACAGTTATGTTATGTTAGAGAACATATGAAAATAAATATTATTGAAAAGCTTTATCGCCCAGCCCTACTTCCGCTGACATCGGCTCATTATTAGTAAGACAGCCACTCGTGATGCAGTGCAGTCTTGTAGGCACCATCCCCATGCACCAGAAGCAGCTTTAATTGCAAGCTTTAACACCGTTAGGCCCAGATTTCTGCTATTTTTTTCAAGTGACCATGACAAAGCAAGGGCACATTGATTACACCCCAGTGTTTTTTTTTTTTTTTTAATATATATATATATATATATATATATATAAATCTGCCAACAAGTAGATGGCATGCAGGTAGAGGTCAAAGTATACCACATCTGTTTTGCTGACCCCCACTGTAGGCCTGGTAAAAGGCAAACTCCTGGGAGGCCAATCTTGGGTAACCTGAGCAAAGGTAGGGAAGCAGGCTATAAAAAGACCCATAACTACTGACGCATACAGTAAGAGCGTTGGGCTTGACTTTACACTAAGTCACCAATCTTAGTCATCCCCTCGTGCTGTATAGATGTTTTATAGAGCGTTTGCTCACACTCTGCTTGCTATGGTTGTGGGTACTGGTTAGGAGAAACTTGGGGGACATTTGCAGGTGAAATATGGGCTTACATATACAGTTGAAGAAAAACATTTTTTAATGCTTCAATAGATAAAATAATTCCACTCACTACAGTTAAGAAAAGCGTTAACCCAGCAAGCGTATGCTTATAGAAAATTGCCCATTATTTATGACACATTTCTCATTTTGAATGCAAGCACCCTAGTAGAGAGAAGCACATTAATTAATCATGAGCTCATTAATCTTTACTGTAAAGTGTACAGCTTGAAAACTCTCCCTCTTCACACTGGCTTTGCTGGTGTGTAAAATGGCTATTTCATGCATCTGGAAATGCAAGTTGCCCTCAGCAAAAGCAGACAGAAGGGACTTACACAGATTTACTGGTGCCACTGAATAACCGTACTGTCTACCAGCGGAATAAGCATTTCCTGCTGTGGAATGAGAAAATTGTAAAAATGAGAAAAAAACATCAAGTGTGCAATGACACAGAACCATTATGAAAAGATTTTTGAAAATGTAAAATGATCTGGCGAATTATGCCAGGCACAGCATTTGTATTGATTTAAGGCCTTTATGAGGCATAAGTACAGGATAAAAACTTCAAAACCACCTCATCCTAGCTACAAATAACCCACCCTCCACATTCCCCTTCATCAGAGCAGCCAAACGCTAGCACTCCTCTTACTCATATGCGAGACAAGAATAAACTTGTGAAAGATTACCAATGACAAAAGTTCAAATGTGACATAATTTTGAAATTTGCCTCATTCTCTTCCTTATGATCAGCCTGGGGTGAACGTTTCAGGCTAGGATAGTACCACTTGTCCCACTTCATTCAAGCCAAGATAAGCCATCCTGCACAGAAAACCGACTTGACGTGGCTTTCTCTCCTCTTTCTGTGCACTTCTAAAAGTAGAAAAATAGTCGGAAGCAGCAAAAACACTGCAGAACATCTTTGTCTTGGCTGGTAAAGATCGATTGAGACACAATTAACCCCTTTTTCTCAGTTGTGCTTGCTTTTACCTTGCTCTGATGGGCTTCAAACACTAAGAAGACCACCACAAGCCAGACCAGATGGTCTGACTGTGGGTCAGTAAGAGTGTTCGATTAAACTTACCGTTTTTAGGTGCATCTTTGTTTCTCAAGTGAGGTGGAATGTAACGCCCTGGGTGGAGGTAAAAAGAGTCATGTGCCATATACAATACACTCATTCTTAATACTGTAAGATTGACATTATTGACAAACTGAAGGTATAAATATAAGACCCTATCAACAATAAACCAGTTTTCCTCAAAGAAAACTACACCCCCAAAAGGGTAACTCTCACTTTCTGATGTACTGTGAATATATATAGTATATTGTTAGTTGTAAGAGTTGATTTTGTGGCATAATGTTTAACGATTGGAAATTATTAATACTATATTATAAATATACATGTCTCATTTACTAGAGAACATCAGTTGTTTGCATTAGCCAATTTATTATAGCCATCAATACAGAAGTAGCAGATTGTAAAAGCAATTACACAAGGATCAACTAATGCTTATGTCATCAATTTATGACATTGACGTATTTTAGTAAGATCTGCTTTGTTACTTACTGCCAGTTCCTCCGCCTTGTCCGTCAGCAGAGTTCAAGTCTAGGGCAGCAAGCTACAAAAAGGTGAAAAATGTAAGAATGTTATTTGGTTTAAATTCAGATAAGCAGTTGACTCAGAAACTATCAATAGTAGACAATGAAGCTACACACACGATGACTATTGATTAAATAACCTCATAATCTATTTAGTATCTCAAACAACTATCAATATTAAACCGGTTTTTATTGCTTATTAAAAACGGCTAAATGTACCCAACAACCGCCATGGAATGATGGCACAACCACGTTAGTCTGTGGCCATCAAACAGAAATGCTTACAATTTAAATAGACAAAACAAAAGTTAGTAGTTTATTAGATCACTTTAATACATACACTACAATCTAAGTCGATGCGGTTAACGTTACTCACTGAATGATTTATTTACTTGATAGAGTTTACATTTCAGAAACATTAATGGTGGATAAAAAAAAATCGCTGCCGAACATTTTTTTCCTGCGCCACGTTTCAGGTCGAGAAGGCCCAACGTTAGCCGGCTAACTTCGTAGGACACCGGTAGTATCAGATAACTGTTAGCTAACATTATAGGTTTCAAGTAATTTAAATATATCTCCACACAATTTGAGTTCCATACCACATTGACAATTGTTAGCCTCTCCAACAAAGTGAAACGCCGGTCTAACAGTTAGCTTTCACAGCATAGTGACGAGCTCCGCCATCACAATCTTCTCTACGGCGACATCGTTTCACCTCCATTTTAGCAGCCGCAGCGCTAGCTTAGCTGGAGGCTAGCGACTTAAGCTAACGAAGCTAACCTCTTTCTCTATCGAAACTACGTGCGCGTTGACGGGAAAAAACACATTTTTTTTAAAGAAACAAATAATCAAGTAAGGAATTAAAAGCACTCACCTGCTGATCTAGACCGTGTGGATTATCAACGACCACATGACTCATAACTAAAGAGAGTAATGGGGATTATTTCTGAAGAGAAAGGATTTTCTTTTGTTAGCACGACCCGGCTAAATGCTGTTACGTGAAATTCCTTTTTCTGTACAAAATTACGACCTTGAACCAACGGTTTACCTGTGAAGTTAGCGTAGACGATAGCGTTTCTTTAAATAAATAAAACGATGGTTGTTATAAATATAAATTCCGTTTTTAAGTTTCCAAATGAAATGATTAAAGTGAAGCTGTAGAACAGGAACTCTGCCGGCAGGCTTGACCGTGGTGGAATGAGACACGGAGGACTCAGGTAGCGCGAGATATCGCTTCTGTAACCTCAGGCCAACGGGTCCGTTGGGCAAATCTCGCGAGAGTTCTCTTCGTCTCAGGGATTGGTGTAGAAAAAGCTGCTATTTTGCAGACACATGAAACCAATCATTGAGGCAGTGGTGGAAGAAGTAAATTAGATTCTAATACTATGACAACACTGTCAGAATACTCCACTTTAAGTTAAAGTCCTGCATTCAAAACATTAAAAAAGTTTTTAAAAGTATGTAGGAAAAAAAGTATAATCAACTTGATTAACTTTGTGGAAACCGAGGAGTGATCCTTTCTCCAAAACAGACAATTTCATGTCATATGCACAGAGAGTAGACTAAATTAACAATTGTAAGACAACACCTTGGATAAACTGAATGATAATATAAATTACAAAGAGTGCAAACATAAAGCATATGGATCTGGGAAGACGAGCAATATTCCAGGCGGGCCACACATCCTCCTCTGTACCACAAAGACAGTGAGACAAAGAGGACAGACATTTTACTCATTAGAAACACAACAATACCATTCACACAGAGGGAGAAGGGGTGTAGCTCAGTCTCCTGTAGCACAAGACTGTGGGCCAGAGACGCCGGTATATCTGTAGTGTTTTATACAAACTGTTTACCCTGATCGGTTACAAACGTCCTTTAAGGTCAGCAGGGTCTCGCATAAGCTCAACCAAAGCCTTACCCCGTGTCTTCCACGCACAACCCCCTCCTCTCATTCTTTCTTCTGGCAGTGGGCCCTCTGTTCTGCATACAGTGCAGGCTGTGGGGCCTGTTCTAGTCATTTATCCCCTGACTTTATACTGTGCCAGTATAGAGTGGGGGCTGAGTGGACCATATGTTGCTGGCATAAGGTACACAAGAGGTAATTGGCCACTCGGGGAGAGGTCAACTGGTGTGTTTTCTTAAATGGCACGCGATGAGTGAGGCTGGAGCCCACTGGAAGTCCCCCTTACTCCAAAGCATCACTCCTCAGGTAATAATCTGTCCACCAATCGACAACTGAGATGAGTCAATGTAACATTGATATAAGAAAAAGGGACCCTCTCTGTAGACGTATTCCCTAAAACCAGAGTCATTGTTCATACTACTTGTCTGAGCCTCTTTGGCAGGTTAACAGGAACATCTGTGTTTATGTTTGCACTTATCTGCCTCAGGTTTCAACTTGATTATTATGTAATTATTAGTCATTCAGTGACGTATAGCATTATATCCAGGCAGGCAGGCAGGCCAAACACCAAGGTGCGGCAATTGACTCAAAAAATGTTGCTCAACTTGATAAAAGTAGGTGTGAGGTCTTTAAACTGAGTATATGTTTCTAAACTTTTCAGCTCTTCTGTCCTTTTTTTGGGAACACTTGAACTCTCTGGGTTTTTGGCAACCACTCTTCAAATATTCCCAACACAAAAACTAATAGTGGACTTTTTAGTCTTTCCTCCACACAATAGACTTCTTGAGGTGTGTGTGGCAGGATTTGTGGCCCCATCTGCTGGACATAATACAAGTTCATATTTACACCAGAGTCCATTCAGCCACTCAATACTGTTTATTTTCGATCATACAAATGCTTTTTTTCTGTAGCAGCACCAACCGAACTTCTATATTTTATGTATCACTGTCAATTAAACCGGATTTTCTAAACAGTATCCATCAACATGAAAAACAAAAAATACAAAAATGTACATTCTTTTGAACAAGGTCTTTATATACTTGATACAAGTATAGCATTGTTAGCCCAGTTCCCTACCGTCTTCTCCAAAATGAGCCGTCATTATTAACAGTAACACAGTTATAATCAACAGTTTTTACAGATTATTAGACCATTAACCTGCTGGGGGACACTACACTCTTCACAATGATACGTATATAAGTATATATACGTATATACAATGTCTGCAGGACCATTACTTGGCCAGGAGCAGTGACTTCCTGGTGTCTTGTCACTGTAAAATACACACAAAACTTAATTTGTGAGCTTTAGAGCAGATTTTGTCAACTTTAGACAGAGCAAAGCTGTCTTCCTGTTTCCAGTCTTTATGCTGAGCTAAGCGAATCATTACTGGCCCCATATTCCTTGTGCAGACACGAGAGGGATATAAATCCTGTTGTCTAACACTCGGCAAGAAAGCAGATATTTCTCAAAATATCAAACTGTTCCTTTAATTACACTATTTGGCCAAATGTTTGTGGACACCCCTGTTTATGACCCTGTGTGTACTTTTGGTCGGAGTCTCTCTTTCCTGGTTTGGGGCTCTTAATGTCAATAAACGCAGAAAACACCAACTTTTAATATTGGTTACCAGGCTGATAACCACGCATCGGTTTTTGGTTGCTGAAACTGAAAATATGGTTGTTTTATATTTTGTTATAAAGATATTAAGATACTATGCAGTTATCAGCTTAATCATCAAAATGTGACAAAGAACAGCTTTATTACAGTAACCGAACTGTGTTCTTTCCAACATTGTGTCATCAGTTTGTGTTTGTCCATTTCCTTTTTCAACATGATGTCTCCGTCCATAGAGACAGAAATGGTTTTCCCAGCTCGGTGTGAAAGAACTTCACTGGTCTGCTCAGAGCCCTGACCTCAACCCCATCAGACAACTTTGGGATGGAATGAAAACACAGACTGAGCTGTGAGTGGAAGGGCTTGAACCAGAAGAGTGAAGGCTGCTACAGCAGCACATTCATGATCCTGGTCTTAAGATAAGATGTCCAACAATCACATATTATTAGAATGTTTGCGTGTCCACAAACTTTTGTCCACGCCATGTAGACATGAGGATGTGACTGCACTTCGTGGATTGAACAGCGCCACCTTGTGGTTGTTGAATGAAACGTCAGCTTCACTTCAAACCAGAGAAAAACTTTATTGAGACAAAACATTAAAAAAAATACTGATTATAAAAGAAGAGAAAGACAAAAAGATTCTCCACCTCAGCACACACACTCTCTCTCTCTCTCTCACACACACACACACAGTGTAGTGAATCAGTTCATCCATCGCTCCATTGATTCCCCTCTCTCTTTCAAGGCTGCAGGTATCCCATGATGCATTGTGTAATGTCACCAGCCAAACATGTACTCCATTGCTTTGGAAACCAAACTGTCGTCCTTCCTTGGTGTCTGTCTGTCTGCTACCACCTAAAGAGAGAGACACAGATTGTATTGCTAAAATCAACCAAATGTGCAGACAAGATTTTCAAGTAAGTGAATCCTGGGGTCAGAGGTCACCTGGTAGTCGCTGCAGGAGCTCCTGTAAGAGGCACTGAGCGGTCTGATGGCGGAGCGAGGAGTGGAGGGGAGGACGGAGTTGGAGAGGGGCGACGAGACGGCTACGCTGCTGTCCATCACACTCTGAGAGAAGAGAGAGAAGAGGCTTGAAACGGGGCTTGATGTCACCTGATGTGGAGGACCAATCAGACGGCAGAGAACAAAACATAACCAAAAACAGGTACCGACCTTGTCTATGCAGGGTTTCACTCCCACCATGATGGCGTCACCAAACACTTTTCCATCTTTAGACAGAGCTTTCCTGGCCTGAAGTCTGGACTGATACTGAAGGTGCATCCAGTTACCAGGAGACGCCATCTGTCAATAAATCATCAATACATCCATCAATTCAGACCAATACATCTGTAAATAACATAAATCTATGTTTCCAATCGGCTCTACAGGGTTTATAAACTAAAGTTCATTGATCAGGATGCTTACTCCACTCTGACATCATCACAAACTGCAGTGATTCTCCACATGTCTCCAGCACCGATAAAGAGATCATGCATCCAAATTGAATTTATTCAGGGTCATATTTCCCCTGTGAGAACGCTCTTACTGGCAAATAGTTGCCTCCAACATCACTTAATTTTAAAAAAGTATCCATTTTTGTGTCACTGCATCCGAAAGAACCGGCTAGCCAACGATGAAAATCATTTTTTTCTGTGAATTCTGGAGCAGACTGAAAAATAATTACCTTTGACTATTCTAACCATTTAGTACCTCCACAGCCTGCTAGATGGCGCTCTGAGGCTCACGGAGAATAGCTGGTCTATGAGATTGCATAGTTATAATGCATAATTATGCAATAATTATGTTTTGATGCTTTTATGTGAAGCACTTTGAATTGCCTTGTTGTTGAAATGTGCTATACAAATAAACCTGCCTTGCCTAATAACCAATACTTTGCTTCAGCAATTCAGCTTCATTAAATGTTCTTCAGCCCTTCAGATAATCACTTCACCTGTATGTGGATCTAAACTCTACATAGCTCCCCCAGTTGTGTTTTTATTACTTCAGTTTTTAAACATTTGTTGTTATTAAAATGTAATGCCTGTCCTTGTTTCTATTATCACACTCGACCGGACTCTCACCGTGTGTTTGATGATGTTTCCATATTGTGCAAACTGCAGCAGGATGTAAGAGGCAGAGGCTGGAGGGAAACTAACAAAAAGAAATACACACACACACACACACACAGAGTTCATATATTTGTATTCGCAGTGTATTAAGCAGTACAGCAGTGTTAGTAGTATATTTAGCAGTATAAATACCCAAACACAGTGACCCAAGTCTGGTCCAGCTGATCCTCAGATGACAGAGACTCTCCCTGACTGTAAAAAGGATCCACCTGAGCTGGAGACAGGCACAGCTGATGCACACCTGGAGACAGACAGGCAGAGAGAGAGAGACAGACAGACAGGTGAATACAGGCACGGTGACAGCAGACCACAGTATGCAGAGCTATGATTTATGAGGGTTTTTTTTGTTCCAAGAGAGAATAACAAATATGGCAGACAGCTGAACAAACACCCTGCTCTTTTAAATGCCAGAGTTACTTTCATCTTTGGCGATGCTGAAACATATTTCCAGAGACTAGCGGGCATCTCCCCAAAGCGGTGGATGAAAGTGAAATTTCATTAATTTACATTGAGCTACATAATTCCTATAGAGAAGATCCTCGCTAATACCAACAATAAACTTACATTTGAACTGAATTTTATATATACCAGCTGTAGTATAAGTGTTACTTGTTGTGTACTCTCTACTAATATCAGCAGGAGAATAGGTAGTACCAGTAGTAGTTTAGCATCAGTGTGTACCTGGAGTAGATGCCCCCCGTGCAGACAGAGGAGACTGCATAACTGGAAAAGACTGAAGAGAGATGGAGAGAAATATTTAACATATGTTCAGACTTTTCTTGCCTTAATCACATTTTATCATCACGGCCGTCTGATTCTGAATAAATATCGTTTTCATAAAGCGCCTTTGTACTAACCTGTCTGAGTGTGTTGAGGGGCGTTGTCACATTAACCAGGTCGTCATGTATACTGCGAACGGGTGGGGCTCCACTCTTATCTTTGGGGGTGGGGACAACGGGCTGCGGGGCAAAGCCTCCACCTCCTCCTAAAGTGAAGCAGGACAGGACACACTAGTAAATCTACAGAGTAAACAACAATCAGCTGATGTGCAGATGGGGGTCTTCCTGCTGACCTCGGGGCGTACCTGCGCTCTCACTAATGGGCGAGGCCAGACTGAAGGGACGTGGCTGGGGGCTAGCTGGAGCTGGCAGGTCGCCCATCAGGAAGCCGGGCAGAAACTGAGCTCCAGGGGTCGACTTTGGAGAGGTGGGAGAGCCCAGGGTCATCGGTTCAGTTCCCACTGAGAGATGGGGACAGGTGGACTGGTTTAAACAAGTGGTCGCCATCAGGGCTGACCAGTCTGCCTTGATGTTTATTTTACTCAATAAAATGTAAACTGCAGTAATCAAATGCAGCTGCGTAGACTTATTTCAATATTTCCCAAATCCGACTGAATTTCCTTATCCAAAAAAGGAGTGAGACAGAGGAGTCATACTGTTTCTACTTGCTCATTTTGTACCACACAAGTATAATAAAAGTTTAAAGACATGCATCCCTTCCGGCTACAATCTTTACTGGAAAAGAAAACATTGACAACTTGGGGAAAAGGGGTCATTTGTTATTGAGCATATTTTTCCATCAAGATGTAAAAAGAGTCTTTGAGGATTCTGGAAATTCCGTCATAACAGTGGAAACTACTGTTAAACAACCTTCAGGGGTTTCTTTTTTTTTCTTCTTCAGAAAACATGCTTGGCTCTGTGACTGTGATCTCTGGGTCCACTTCCAGATCACTGTGTAAATACATATTGAAGTAATCGCGGCACAGTGACAATAACATACAGTCAGATATCTGCTCTTATTAGTTTGCTATCAGCCTGTGTGGACATGAGAAATACTTAAACCCAGTTATTAACCGCCTGATTTACGTCTAATAATGTTATACCTCTTATAAAACCAGAAACAGGAAAGTAAACGAGCTGACAGGTTATCAGAGCAGACAGATCATTTATAAACATAAAAACAACAGCAGGATATTATGACAAACGGATAACAGCAGAAGAAGACTCAACAAAACATCTTCTTCACCTTGTAGCTCCATCTCTGCTTCGTTACTTTCTGGCCGCGATTTTCAAAAGTAGGAAGTGACGCCAGGCAAAAGGAATGGCCGGCTAGCTCACGCGGCTAGCAAAGCTAACTGATTTGTCACTATAACTGCTGTTGAAAAGTCTACTTGAGTGAATACAAAATTGTAGCATCAAATTAGTTAGAGCCGAGCGGTTTCAAATATGATACCAAGTCCGCTGTAGTTTGTTTCTGTAGCTCAGAGCTTCTGGTGGAGGGCTGACTGAGAATTAACGCTACAGCACTGCAGCTAACTTGGTTAACTTCTGGCGCATTTAGACGGCGTCGGTATGAAGATGCATTCAAGGGAGTTTATGGATAAAAATGACAATATACAAATAATTCAAGTAAACAATATAGACACTGACAGAACATGATAAATTGTGTAATGCAGTTATACGTGAAGAATATAAGGCTGATCAAAGTTTAAAAGTAAAGTAAAAAATAACAGTAAAAATGTATATTTGGAATGTGTTATTGGAATATAGCATATATAACGTGCGGCCCTGAACGCACCAAATCTGTGTCATCGGAATGCGGCTTGTGGGCCCGAGTTCAATCAAGTGACCGTAGGCAACAAAGAAAAACCATCCCGGTAAAGGAAACTGTTCTGTTGTCGAAATAAAATCGCAATGCTAAGGTGGAATGCAACGAAGTAAATTTACTTATGCTTTACTTTATTCATTTTTTGTGGAGTAATTTGACGGTGTGACGGATCCCAATACTTTATTTACCACCGTCAAATAGTCTGCTGTCTTGGTGAGCAGTACGGCCTTTATTGTGAAATAACTTAAACGGAAGTGGATTGTGTTGTTATGTGTAGCTTGATGCCGGTTTATGAGCCGGACGCTGATGCGGATCTTCAGCGCTGAAGGCTTTTAAAAGTTGAGACGCGTCAAAGATAACGCAGCTGCTGTTTAAATCAGACCGAAACTTTGGCAAGCGACCAACGACACGTTACTATTAACTTAAGCTTCGTCAACACACTGCAGACAGCTTAATATCGCGGTGAAGCTAATACGCTAACCTTAATTAGCTAGCAAGTTAAAATAGTTGCTGCTGACTGGGGACGCACAGCTAGCTAGCTTAGCTTCGTTTAGCTCATAATAGCTTTTCTGCAGGGTCAAGAAAAGCTAAATCTTAAGATTTCAACCCTTTGGACATCTCTCCTCAACTCTGCCTTTCGTGTAAGACTATTTTTTTCTATTAATTTAACACAGATATTATTCATGTTGTTATTGATATGTTATCTATAATAGTATGTCTTTAATTGCTGGTTATTTACAACATATCCAAACTAAATGTACCAGTTTTTCTCAGAATGCTCTGGAAGGCCTGTTTTTCCCTCTACTGCAATTTCTAAGTGCTGACATCTGCATTAATTTCTCCGTGTTCGTGTATGAGATCTACACAAGTCAGAGATGAACAATAGTGTTTCTGCTTCTTCAGTATTTCACCTGTTTAACCACTAAAAATGAGCCTTTTATTTTGAAAGTAGTTACTAGTGGATGCCAGAGACAACTCTACTAACATTACATGTAACGTTTCTACTTAGCTGGTTTGACAAGTTATTTTTAAGTTGATGTGTCACACCCCATTTTCTTTGGGGAAATAGTTAAAAATCAGGTCCCCAAGTCAGGCCAGAAAGCTGCAGTTGACTCATTTATTACAAAAGGTGTCTCCAAGGATAGGTGCTGATCTCTTTCTTGATATGATATTTGCAAGCCACATATACATAGAAGGAGTTACTGGAAAGCTGTGATCATTCGTCCAGTTCATTCTGGCCCTAAAGTGATCCTTCGCCTCGTTCTTTGCAAAAAATGCATTTTTAAGTTCAGCCGAAGCTAATACGAGGCTTCAGCAGTCTGAGTCAGTCAAATGAAGTTGGTATATTGTCATTTTAGTACAACATTTGCTCTTTGTGTTACTGTCCCTCCACCAATGCTCACCAGAGAAACAAAGTTGGATTTTTGTTCTCAAAGTACTGTGACTTGAAGATACCGTGTTGCTTTGTCTAACTCAGACGGCTGCATCTTTACGTCGCCTTGAACCTCCCGCTTGAAAGCGTCATACTGACAGGAGGAACGATTACAGCTGCCAGCAACATCACAGGATGTTTTCTATTTACAGGCCAAGTTCATAACAAAAATATCTAAGTTTGATGTGCAGGAGCCACTTTCTTATTCTACCACAAGAAATAAGATCACAAAAATACAGACACTTAACCGTAATTCCCAAACAGGAGAACAAGGGAAGAAAAAAGGAAGTTCACACTGATGACTTACTGAACAGAGATGCACAGTATGACCTGATACCTACCACTTTATACTCTATGTACACATGTACAATGTTCATTGTTTTTTTTTTTATCGACCTGAACTGACAACCCAGTTGGGATAAAAAGGTAGAATAATAGGTCTGTGTGTGTGTGTGTGTGTGTGTGTGTGTGTGTGTGTTCCAGCTGCTAGTCCTCTGCTGGTGATTGTGGTTGCACTGGGAGAACTGATGATGGGGCACAGGGCTGTCCTCGAGGTTCAGCGACCTCGTCTCATCCAGGTCATGGTGCCACTGCTGCTGGTCCTCGTCGTCCTGTCGGCGGCGGTTTGGGCGGAAAGCCAAGACTACTACAATCTGCTGAAAGTCAACAGGGAGGCCACGACCAGAGAGATACGACAGGCCTTCAAGAAGCTGGCGCTCACCATGCACCCCGACAAAAACCCTGTGAGTTACTCTGACAAGCCTCAACCCACAACCCTGAAACCCCTACGTACTGTATAAACCCTGCTAAAAATCACAACCCCTAACACCCCAATTAGACCTAGAACTACCCAAAAACCCTGATGAAACTTCAGTCGGTGTATGCAAAAAAACCTAAACCCTAATATAAGTGTTGTGTTTTAGGGAGACGCCACAGCCCATGAGAAGTTCCTGCAGGTGAATCGAGCCTACGAGGTTCTGAAGGACGCAGACCTTCGGAAGAAGTATGATAAATATGGAGAAAAGGGATTGGACGAGCAGCAGCAGGGGGGACGCTACGAGAGCTGGAACTTCTACCGATATGACTTTGGTGAGTCTTTGTAACCATGCACACCTGTCACGTGTAGCCAATGTGGTTTCTGTTTCTTTATTTTGAGGCAGTTTCTATTGATGCCATCATAGAACATTTGAATATTGTCTTTGAAAACCATGAACTCATCTGCATTCTTAAACAGTTGTTTGACATTTAACTCTGTTTTTCCGTCCAGGTATCTACGATGATGATTTGGAGATCATCACGTTGGACAGCGGAGAATTCGGTAATTGCTTTTAAAATGTTTGTATTTCACACCTCCAGACGGAGCTTTGTTTTGCCATAATTTATCTTAAGTCAGCATTGCATTTAACTCTATTTCTTTGCTGTTTAATTACACTAACAAAGGGTGTGCTTGGGTGGTGTCGGGGTGAAGCTCCTGCCCAAAAAAGGGTGTTGGCTTAATGATACTGTGGCTGTCTGCCTACAGTGTAGCGCTTCCATATAGTTAGGTGACTAACAAAAGACAGATTCTAAAAAATGATCACTGTCGAAGCAGCAAAGGTTGACATATCCTGACTTTAAGTGCCCAGAATAGATCAATCTCACATTTAACACTGGAGCCTACATTTCCCATAATTCAACTCAGTATTGTCTGTTTGGCCTCAGTAGGACCGTCACTGTCTCATGGCTGTGAGACACACTAAAACATGGGTGTTGTGTGTGTGTGTGTGTGTGTGTGTGTGTGTGTGTGTGTGTGTGTTTCAGAGGCAGCAGTGAACTCTGGAGAAATCTGGTTCATTAACTTCTATTTCCCACGATGCTCTCACTGTCACCAGCTGGCTCCAACGGTAATATAACACGAACACACATAATAAACACACACACACACACACACTTTAAACATAAACTAAACACACTCAACACTGAACATGCACCGTGTATGCAAGTGTTTGCTGCTCATTGGATCCTTTTATGGTTCTTGATTTCCTCTGCAAGCTCATTATTTTCTTTAATTTGTCCTTTTAAAGCCCGTTTTTACATCTAATATTTTTACACTTGTTTAAATTTCCTCTTAAAATATTATCTGCAGGAGCCTTGGTCGTATATTGTGTCCGTCTGTCTCTCTGTGCGTCTCTCTAACTAACGCGTTTGTCTCTCAGTGGCGGGAGTTTGCCAAAGAGATGGACGGAGTCATCAGGATTGGAGCGGTGAACTGTGGAGACAACAACCATCTCTGCCGGAGTAAAGGCATCAACAGCTACCCAAGTCTGTACATATTCAGAGCAGGACAGGTTTGTTTAGCGATCGTTTCCTTCTTAATCATATATGAACCAATGTGAGTGAAGTGTGCAATGCTACATCGGATACAATTGAGTCTTAAGTCAGGTGGAGGCCTTTAAATTTATCGCTGACACTTCTTTTCTGCTTTTATCTCCATCTTTATCTTCCTCTCGTGTTTACACTGAAAACCAGCTGCATGTTTACGTGAATACAACTCTCAGAAATAACCTGCAGGCTCATCAGATGACGGCTCACCAGTACGCTTTTGGTTAATAGTTCAAATCAGTTTTGTACCAGATTACCAGCTGTATATTTTACTCATGACAAAGGTTTAACTCTGTTAAAGTGTAACGTCATTAGTTAGCTTAGTGGATCAATCATTTATTTATATTTATATACATTTATAAGATCTTTCTCCCTTTGGATCTATTTCTCATGTTAACTGCTTTTATTTTGATGCACCAGTGCAGTCCAATATTCGGCAGACTTGACTGTTTTATTGAAATAACGAGATCTAGAACATGATCTTCATTTCTCACACGTGTTACTCATGTTGTGCAAACTTACAACTGCAAGTTAAAATTAGTTTTTAGCTCCAAAAAGACACGACGCTGACCTGCTACGTTCACAATGAACCCAAGAACAAGATGGAATTCCTCATATTTTGAGATTTGACTGATGCGTGTTTGCTTAATGAGCATCTCCTGCTTCTCTTTACTTGTACACCAGGTACTTGACTTGCTGCCTGAATAAATCTCTCTTCAGCTGAATTCTATTAGCTCAGCATCAGCAGGTTTGTTTAGTTATCGTCACCATTTTGTTTTGTCTTTCCATAGAGACCAGAGAAGTTTAACGAGGAGCGCTCTAAAGACAGCCTGGTCCACTTCTCCATGAAGTTCATCACAACGACCGTCACTGAGCTCTGGCAAGGTGAACCATGATTCATCATTTACAGTTTATATCTATATATCTGAGTATCGGGCTGCTTTATGTCGCTCTGTGTGGTCTGACCGCGCGGGTGTGGTTGTGTTTTTTTTTTGGTCAGGTAACGTGTTCAGCGAGATAGAGAACGCGTACGCGTCCGGGCTCGGCTGGCTGATCACCTTCTGCTGTGACACCGGAGGTAACGCACACGTAGACATGATGCAGGGGTTTTATGCCTGAAAGTGTTCCTGCATGTCTGATAGTCGCATGTCTCTCTCTGCATGTCACACATGCGTATACACAGGTGTGTGTGTGTGTGTGTGTGATGTGGGTATACAGCTGGCCTGTCATGTGGTAGTTATGTACTTGTCTCTCTCTCTCTCTTTTAGATTGCCTGGAGCCAACAACGAGACAGAAGGTGGCTGGGATGTTGGTGAGAACTCAGCATTAATATCATAACTGAATTATGGATCTTTTCTGCGAATGTGAAAACAAATGAATACACTAAAGATATAAAAGCTTAACTTATATAATGGAAAAAGAGCTGAGATGCTATTTCACACAGCAGAGGCCTAGGTGCTAGTAGAAGTAGTGCTGATACTGTAATTACTTCTACTGATCCTATGGTTTAAATAATTCTGATATACATATCTAATTTGTGTGTGTGTGTGTAGGATGGTCTAGTTAAGGTGGGATGGATGGACTGCACCTCACAGGAACAGCTCTGTGACAGTTTCCAGGTATTTTTCAGCACTACTGCAATACTACTGATGGTACTACTGTAAATTGCAGTACTAGTATTAGTTTCTAATCCTTCTTCTGTATTTCAGGTGACCAGTGGAGTGACTGCTTTGTTCCCACCTGGAAGTTCTCTGGATCAACAAGGCAGCATACTGGTAAGACACAGAACACATTGCTGTGATAGTTCTGGGTGTAGTACTGCAGTACTGACTCAATGTGTATATGTTCCAGTGGCTGAATACTCTGGACAGTAGAGAGATTTACAATCAGGTCATCAACCACCTGCCTGATCTGGAACAACTGACCAGCGACAGCTTCCAGGTACTCGCACTCACAAATACCCTACAGCCTCCAGGTACACACACTCACAAATACCCTACAGCTTCCAGGTACTCGCACTCACAAATACCCTACAGCCTCCAGGTACACACACTCACAAATACCCTACAGCCTCCAGGTACTCGCACTCACAAATACCCTACAGCCTCCAGGTACTCGCACTCACAAATACCCTACAGCCTCCAGGTACTCGCACTCACACATACCCTACAGCCTCCAGGTACTCGCACTCACACATACCCTACAGCCTCCAGGTACACATCCACCCTCTAAAATACATAATAACATGTTCATCCTGTTGTGACTTCTTATCCCCAGAGGAAGCTCGCTCAACATCGCTGGTTGGTGAGTTTTACGTTTGGAGACGGAAACGCTGCCTCCAACGAGTACAAGAAGCTACAAGCCTTCCTCCAAAATGACCACATACAGGTGTCTGTCTGTCTGTCTGTCTCTCAGCATGTCTCTCGCTGCCTCTGCCTTTATGTCCAACTGACTGTCTGTCTCTCCAGGTTGGCAGAGTCGACTGTATAGCAGACTCAAAGTTGTGTCAGTCACTGTACATCCATAAACCCTGCGTGGCCGTCTTCAAAGGACTGGGAATCCACGACTTTGAGATCCACCACGGTCAGTACCACAGACCTCTAACCTGTGTTCTTCTGTCCTAAATATTTAAACATTAAAACATGTAAACATGTTCTAGTAGAAACACAAAATACGAGTACGAGCTGGAAAATGAAGTTGTTTCCTTTTAACGAATAATAGATCAGCGAAATAGTTTCATATTAATTGTCTGTTGATTCAGTTAATGTTTCAGCTCTAGCTTGCTTGTCTGTCTGTGTCTGTCTGTGTAACCTGTGTGTCTGTCCCGTCTGTAGGTAAAGATGTGCTGTACAACATTGTGGGTTTTGCGAGGGACAGCGTTCGTGCTCATGTGACGACTCTGAGGCCGGACAACTTCCCTGCAGACAGAAAGGAGCCGTGGCTGGTCGACTTCTTTGCTCCGGTTTGTAACGATTTACTTTAATTGGACGATTTCACATCCTCAGGTTGCGACATTTCTACTGTTTTTAAAGGAAATTAAAACTTAATTCTGTGAATGTATTCAGGGTTGTTTTGTAGTGTTTGACAACTAAGCCTGTTTGTGTTACTGATTAATGACACATCTATCTCAGCACTTAATGTGTGATCGTTCCTGAACTGGGCTGCAGTTTAATGCAAAGTAAAGGGCAGGCACAATGGAGGAAGGTGGTCTTCATCTGCAGGGAAGCACAGGAACAGAAAATAAAGTCTCATCCTAAATATACAGGTGGAAATACCACCCGTCATTACTGATAGGCTTGATTGAACTTCGGATGGTTTGCTGCTCCATTACCCAGCCGGTCTGTTTGCCTTCAGGGCTGGTGATGATGCTGCACCTACAACACAAACAGTGAGTGACAGAGAGGCAGGCAGGTACGGGAGGAAATAACTGCCTCGTCATCACAGCTGCTTGTGTAAATTTAGTGCTCAATGCTCAACATGCCGGCAAGCTTCATGCTCGCGAGAGACAAGAGAGAGTCTGAAGAGTTACTGTCCTCAGGCTGTAACGGAAACCTGGGCATTCATTAAAAACCTACGTAGATATTCAGTAAATGAATGTTTGATTCATGTGTGCAGTGGTGTCCTCCATGCCGAGCTTTACTGCCTGAACTGAGAAAAGCGTCAATCCAGTTGGCTGGACAGATGAAGTTTGGCACTCTGGACTGTACCATCCACCAAAACCTCTGCTCTACGGTGAGCGTGTGCACATCTGGACTGCACCATTGATTGTGAGTCACAAACAGCTGCATACCACAGACGGGTTGATCATTTGTTTTGTCTTTCTCTCTGTTTTATCAGTATAATATTCAGGCTTATCCCACCACAGTGATATTTAACGGCTCCTCTGTTCATGAATATGAAGGACAACATTCAGCTGACGGCATCCTGGAGTTCATACAGGTACTACTACATACCAATGACATGCTAGTATGACATAAAGCACGCTGCTCCTTGTGATTTTGCCAGCAGGGATTGATTGTTACTGCTGCCACCTTCCCGAAACAATGGTTTTAAATATAAAGCGTCAAGTGAAGAACGTCTTTGGCTGAAATAAATTCTCTGTCTTTGCAGGATCTGGTCAGTCCATCAGTGCTGGTCCTGGATCCTTCCAGCTTCAGCGAGAAAGTTAAAGGTAAAACTAGTTCTTAGAGCAACAGAAAGTCCTGGTCCTAGTGGCTAGACCAGGGGCTGGTTGCACTAAACTGTTTAGTCCTTCGGCTCTGTGCTTTAATAGAGCTAATCCACCAGGCATAAAACCAGAAGTGCTGTCAAACCTAAAAACTTGTTTTTACTGTGCAACCACTTCAGGCTGTTTCGCTCTGTTGTTTAGGAGCTTAACGGTTACATGACACTCCAATTAAGTTCCAATATGTTTTAACGGCGTCTCTAATAAAGTGTTCCCTTCTCATCACACTGAAAACACAAAGCTCAGAATTCAGAGGAGGAAGGGAGGATGTTTGGAATTTACACTATTCAGGCTTGACTGGTCTAACTGAATAGACCAAGTTCTTGGTTCTTGTTCTAACTTTCTAACTACTACTGTTGTTACTACTTATTACTTATTTTATTCTCCTGTTGTGTTGGTTGCAGGTCGAGCTGAGGGGGAGATCTGGGCGGTGGATTTCTACGCTCCATGGTGTGGCCCCTGTCAGGCTCTGATTCCAGAGTGGAGACGCATGGCCAGGGTACCACACACACACACACACAGCAACAAACACACACGCGCACAGAAAAAAACACGCGCACACACACACGCACTGCAAAAGACAGACACGCGCACTGCAAACCACACAATGAAACAACCTTTAGAGAAAACAGCACAGAGTAATGTTGACTGTTTTTAACTCTTCTGGAGCATAAACTGGGTTAAACATCCTCGGAGAGGTTAGAAATACTGAGGCTGGTGCTAGGCCAGTTCGACAGTAGAGAGATGGCAAGAAATTAGGGGAGAGATATCGAGGATGATGACGCGCCACCTTGATCATGTGTGTTGCCTTTCAGAGGCAGAGCCTGGAACCAAACATTGTTGTAGGGATCAAAGAAATGAAAGAATTGTGACAAAGATATGTACTGAGCAAGATATCCTACAGCTGAAAAATCAACTTGTCACTTCTCTCTGGTGGATAAACTATGTAATGGAGACAGTTTCTAAATGAATGTATTACCACTTATCTGCTGACATATACACTGACTCTGATACACCTACATTGAGCTGATAATAGACCGGCTAATGTAAACTCAAATAAACAACACAACATTGTCTCTTCAGTGAATTCCACTCTCTAGATTTGTGTAACGTGTGTAACCTGTGTGTCTCTTTCTGTCTGTGTCTCACCGTCCAGCTGCTGTCCGGTCAGGTCCTGGTTGGCTCAGTTGACTGTCAGCGGTTTCAGTCGTTCTGTCAGGGTCAGAGCGTGAGGGCGTACCCTGAAATCCGCCTGTATCTCGGCAACACCCGGCAGCCAGATCGCTACATGTATGCACCTCACTTTAAAGTACTCCTCCTGTCCGTACAGACACTGTGTTACATGCACAATGTCTGTACGAACTACGTACAGCATGTTGGGAAACCTGGTTCCCCAGAGTCGGATGGGAAGATGGATATCGGTTTCATCTTTGCACATCCAGTACAGAACTAGTGAACATGTTTAGTGAGGCCGAATACAATTCATACAGTCCCAACCCATTGTGACAGATTGAAGATGTTAAGAGTTTATTGATCTCGTTGATCTTTCTGTGTGTCTCCTCAGGAGTTATAATGGTTGGAACAGAGATTCCCAGTCACTGAGATCATGGGCACTGAGGTGAGACTTTCTTTCTCTATATTCTGTCTTTCTTGTGTCTAAAGAATCAATAATTGTGTCGATGCAGAGTCCTATAATCGTGTTAATGTCTTGTGTGTGCAGCTCTTTACCCAGAGCGTCGGTGGACCTGACCCCAGAGTCCTTTAGGTCTCAGGTTCTGTCAGGTCAGGATCACTGGATCCTGGATTTTTACGCCCCTTGGTGTGGACCCTGTCAACACTTCGCCCCAGAGTTTGAGGTCCTGGCTCGGGTGAGACACCGTTTTTCTTTTTAACTTCTGCTCTGTGGTTCCTGTCAGTCGCAGAGAGAAAAACACACATTGACGTGTTCTTAAAAGTCTCTTATGAGGATGTTCTCTGTGTGATTGACAGGTTCTGAAAGGGAAGGTTCGAGCTGGGAAGGTGGACTGTCAGGCTCATCATCAGACCTGTCAATCAGCTGGAATCACCGCCTACCCAACCGTCAGATTCTACCCGTACCTGGGGACAAGGAGGGTGAGGACACACACGCGAAGCAGCAGCATTTTCAGAGAAATAAATAAGAGTTGTTCCAGTATCAGAAATGCCTCCAATACAGCTTAAAATGCTGGGTCATTTACACAAACAGCGTTTCACTCGCCACCCAACCTGTTCATCCTGCCCGATCGGTACTGAACACGTAAAACTAAACAGAAGCAAGATTGCTGTCGTTAGCTACGACAGTTTAGGAAGAAAAACGATGTCTGCATCCAAAATCAATGATGGCAGTAGCTAAAGAGCCCTCTCGCTTCTTCCTCATCTCAGTTGATTGTTGCACATGTGCAGTACAGATTGTGCAGGTGCTAGCAGAGAGAGCAACGTGTGCTAGAGGTGGCAAAATGTCAGCAATTTGGCAACGTTGAACACCAGTAAAACTGTACTCTGTATGTATTTGTTCATGTTTTTCAAAGGGTTTAACCTGAGCCAGGCCACACAACCGTGATAGCAATCATATCACCTAACAGTACCAAAGTACCTTATTGTTAAATTTTAAAGCCTAAACTTGTAAGTTTGTGTGCTGACAGCATGAACACAGCGGAGAACACATCAATAGCCGGGACTCCAACGTGATAGCTGACATCGTCACGCAGCGACTACAACAGCTGACGCCACAGTTACACAACAAACGGAAGGTAACCGTCCGATAACGCAGCATTTTAAACACAAATCAGACAGAGAATCAGCGTCTGACGTCCGTCTTTTTCTCTGGCAGGACGAGCTCTGATGATCTGAGCCGGTGCACCATGGGAGAGACCAGCAATCTGATTGGTCAGGGAGGGACAGCGGTGGATTTGATTGGTCCAGCACAATGATCAATCAGTCAACACTCCTTGAAAAGTCCAACACAGAGACAGACAGACAGACGGACGGACGGACTGGGCACCGACTGTTACCTGCTGTGTTGAATGTACTGAACACTAATGCCTTGTTTTTATTTGTTTTTATTTTGTCTCCATTGTTTGTATTTACTCTATGAAGTAAAATTGTGAGACACTGGTTACTGGACATGTTACTGACACACACACGCGCACACACACACACACACACACACGCACACTGAGCCCGATGTTGACATGGTGTTGTATTTTATTGTTCATGTAAAAACTGTTGGACCTCCAGAATAAAACGGTGTGTTTCTGTTAAAAGATTTCAGCAGTCGCATCAGTTTTACAACCTTTGCTGAAGTTTTAATTCTGCTTCTATACTTCCTGTTATCACTTAAAGTGTATCTCAAAGTCAGAATGTCATGTGGAAGTTAAATTATTAGCCCATTAATGGATCAGTCAATTGATAGGGCTTTCACAATATCAGATTTTCACTACACAGTTATGCTATCACAATATCTATAGAAAAAAATCATCCGTCGAATTCATCTTTAAGTTTGTTGGTTGTGCGTTTTGTCTCATTTTTTGGCAAATTAATTGCACTCAAAATACGAGTGAAGGGAGGAGAGAGAGAGTCTGTTACTATTACGATTTATATTAAGTTTGTAAGTTGCTTTGGATGACTAATGTAATAAAAGGGGCTGGAATATTTACACAATATCAGATGTTTACTATTAACATATCAATAGACCAAACGGCAGATGAATCAGTCGTTTAGATAATTGTTTATTGCAGCTCTAATGTCAAATGTAAAGTTACATAACAGGAGAGGTATTTCTGTTGTTGACCCTACCTTCATCAATATAAGAAAACTGTCAGTATAACAACCCAATACAGTTCAACAGCACCACATGCTTTTTGCTTACTGTACCTAATAAACTGCCTACATGTATTCTTATGCCTGGAGGGAATAATTAACTTCAAATTAAATAAGCTATTCTTACTATGACCAGCAGGTGTCACTGTCCACACTCAAACCAGAATGTGTTTATATTATAGTTTCTATTGAGCTGAGGAAACCTTGTAATTCGATGGATTAACCTGACTGTGATGCATGCTGGGAACCTCTGTGACCCTAAACAGAGTAAGTGTGCATACTGAACAAGACGGATCAGTAGGTTTAGGGTAGGGCTGTCTGATTATTCTGTAGATTATTAATGTGAAAAACAACACCAGTTGTTAATCCCTAAACAAACAAGAACATAACGTATTTTGATAAACGGACCTTTTCTAGATAATGTCAGAAAAATGCAGCTTTCTGATGGTTCGTAATGGTTGTGTGTTTCCAGTTGAACCAGCAGACGACACTGTTGCTCATCTGCTCTGCTGTTCATCTGGGAAAGAGTTCAACAGGAAACAGGAAGTACCTGAACACTGATTAACATGCAGGCTGGTACAGGAGCGAGCTTCAGCACAGGATTGAGAACATCTCTTGTTATGGTGAACGTAAACATATAGGTGGTTGCTCTGGTAATAATCCTGTAAGCAGAGCTCACATAGACTGCTGCCTCTAAAAGGTCTAAAAGGGTTTGAGAGAGTTCAAACCAGCAGCAGGGGGATCATAAAACCTTTGTGCACTGGTTTCAAACTGAATTTCTAATACGACAAATGTGTGTGCAAATTTAGCACAGTAATAAAGTCCAAGACTAAACTGTTCTCTTATTTGTGTTATATTAAGTTCAGCAATGGTCCAGGGTCTCGCTGAGGCGACGAGAGGATGGCGAGTTCTACTGACTGATTGTTTAATGTTTTTCTTTGTTTACAGGGACACAGAATCTCTTTTGTATGAGAGAGAAAAGACTCAGCTGTTTTGTATTATTATGGTGACCCCAGTCCGTCTTGGTGACACAGGTAATTCGCTCAATAAGATGTGGACCAGATGGGTCGAGAAACGATGACAAAATCTTGCCGCTGCCTCCGTCTTGTGAACTCTACTGATCTCAAAACCTCATTAAACGGACACAGATTTCATTGGTCAAACGCTTATTTCAGACAGTAAAGTCAGAGAAAAACAACAAAGTGGAGCAAAGTGTTACACCGACAGACAGTCTGACCACATTGATCCTTGAATGAACTACATATTTATGGATTATGAATCTTTGTAAGAACACCAAAGTGATTCATCTTTATTCCACCATTATTCAGTTGGGAGAAATCCTTGTGTTTCAGATTTTAGGAGTTTTAAAAAAATGTTTCGGTACAAAATCCAGCCATCAGACGAATCCAGTAAAAAGTAGAAAGTCTCACAAAGTGGAGGTAAAATACCACTGCTTAAAAATGTTCTCTCGCACTGTAATTATCCAAATGACCGAAGGTACTTTCCACTTCTGAATATTGTTAGACCAGGACATTTCTGGATATCTCTCCCTCTCACCCTCCTTCTCACCCTCGCTGTGTTTTGCGGGCAGCTGGAGGTCAGCATTGACGTAGCACTGCTCCATAAACCACTGGAACCACTTACTGTGTGTGCGTTCTATTGTTTCATGATGTGAAATGGAGCAACAAGTTGGACAAACACTGGCTGAGGTATTGTGGGAACCAACCTGGTATTACTGTGTGTGTGTGTGTGTGTGTGTTTGGATGATGATGTCAGATTTGTCCGATGTCTGTTGGATTGCTGAAGCTGTGGTTTGTGTGTGTTTGAGTTGGACAGCAGCGCTTCCTCAGACGCTGTACTCTGATTAACAGATGTAAAGTTTACCGCTTTGTATTTGATGCTCCTATTTCTCTGGATACTGTCAAAGAAATACAGCAAACCCCTAACTCTTAACAACTAAAACACAAATGAATATTATATGTTTAGGGCTAAAACACTCGGTAATACTGGACTGAACTAAAGCACCAAAAGTACCAAAAGGACAAAAGACCAAACCAAATATTCGACCAAACCAGGGCTGAAACTACAGAGAATATTGAACCAAACCAGGGCTAAAATACCAGTATGTACCAGACCAAACCAGGGCTAAAACACCAGTATGTACCGGACCAAACCAGGGCTAAAATACCAGTATGTACCAGACCAAACCAGGGCTAAAACACCAGTATGTACCGGACCAAACCAGGGCTAAAATACCAGTATGTACCAGACCAAACCAGGGCTAAAACACCAGTATGTACCGGACCAAACCAGGGCTAAAACACCAGTATGTACCGGACCAAACCAGGGCTAAAACACCAGTATGTACCGGACCAAACCAGGGCTAAAATACCAGTATGTACTGGACCAAACCAGGGCTAAAACCCAACAAGAATATTGTACAGATTGGGCGAGGACACCAGATCATATTAGAACAAGCCGAGGCAAAAGCACAAGACAATATTGGACAAACCACGGCTAAAAAAACACAGAATATTGGACCATACCTGGGTCAGAACATCACCAAATATTGGACCAAACCTGGGCTAAAATAGCAGAGAATAGAACAAACCTGGGCCAGACTACCAGAGAATATCAGACCAAACTGTGGCTGTGAACCACAGACCAAACGAGTGAAAACACCACAGAATACTGGTCCAGACCTGAGCAAAAGCAAATAAACACTCAACCGGTAAACAGAAAGTTGACTGCAATGACATGACTCTGCTCCTTTATTTATGTTCGCTTAATGTGTTAGCATTAAGAACTTTTTCAGTTGATGCAGTGTCTCGAGGCTTCCAGCTGTTTGTCTTTGTGGACTTTCTGCCCTCTAGTGTTGAAAAATCCCTTCACGCAGCTTTAACTGCTTTCAACGAGGTCAGTCGGTATGAAAATATTCTGTGTGTGACTGTTTGCTGTGTCAGCACTCGAGAACATGAATAGAGCCACTCAGAGCGGAGGAACAGACTACACCTTATACCAACACCAGGTGTGCTTTCAGCCGAGGCAGTCATCTGAAGTCAACATGGAGGAGAGGAGGAGAGAGGAGAAGAGTGGAGGAGGATAAGGAGGTGTAATAGCAGTAAATCCATGAAAACATTTTCTCTTCCCTCTAATGGAAACTGCAGCTGAGAAAACACTGCTGCAAATTAGTAGGCAGGAACTACTGGAAGCCCGCCTACACACACACACTGAACATACCAACACACACATACTGGCTGTGTTTAATGCTGCTGCTCTGTTTTGTTAAACAAACTTTACTCCCATCAGTAAAAAACACTGAAGGTCTAAAGGTTCAACTCCTCTCTTCTTCTGGTTTGAGACTCGCTCTGTGTTATGAAGGTCTATTTCAGCCCAATTTAGACTCATTTTTTATATTTTTAAAACTATTTATGTAAACTAAACGGCACCACTGCCCTCTGAAACACATTATAATTACATATGTGATGTTTGACAATTTAAAAGATAATTTTGCACGTCAAGAAAGTTGGATTTACGATACAACCCAGACCGGAAAACCCAAACTGTTGCATGGATGAAAAATGGAAACAAAAACCGTACAATTTGGCCTGTGTAGACGCAGTGTAGCCTCGCTTGTTTACGTTATCGCTAGCTTGCAAGCCATTTTCCCCCTGTGGCACAGAGCAGGTGAAAAGTACAAATCACTGAGCTGGTTCAGATGGTTTTGTTCAGTTCAAAGATGCGTATTTTATTCACTATTTAGTAAAATAAGTAGCACACTTCTTCACATCTTATACCGCCGTGACATTCCGCGCTGATTTTGTCTTCTCTTCAGTAGAAAGCTCTGTTTTTTGCCTGAAAACTCGGCCTACGCAACAGCTGTTTGCAAAAGAGTTATTAACACATTATGGTTGTTTATGTGGCATTTGCAGTTTGTTTAGGCAGCAACGTACTGTGTATCACATTATTACTGTGTTTTCAGTCACTAGTGAGGGGATTAGCTTACTGACAATGTCAGATTTACTGTTTAAGACAAGTTTGTAGATGTAGTGAAAACCTCTACATTGAAGTGGTTCCTTCAGTAAAACCTTTTTTCCCGGCACACCGTCTTACAAAGTTGTCTTTTGTTTTGTTATTTGACATATGCAGCACTTTTCATGGCTCCAGCCTTGTGGTAAAGGAAGATGAAGCACAGTTGATTGTGACAATAAAACCCTCCAGACACAAACACCAACAGACGTCAACGTTGACATGTCGTTTTAAATTCATTTTTATTGGTTCAAACAGCTGTGAAGAGTCCAGAGTTCAACATATCCGAGTATAGTTTACTGATAAAAGTAGTGTAGTATTGAGTGTTAGTGTGTTTACATGAAGAGAGTTACTGTGTGTATGACTCTTGCACAAAGACACGGCAAGCGTTGTAAATTGTTGGAGAAGCTGCTATGTTTGCATATTTACTCAATTCTTGCAAATAATACCTCCTATAGGCTTTCAGATGTTGAAACACACAGAGCGAGAAGCAACAGTAACATGTAGATATCATAATGTCGAGGTACGGTCACATTAGTCTTCTGACGTGACGGTACGGCTCTGATGCAGGTTATAAATGTTGAGTTTGTGGTGTGGTGGTGTGATGTCTGACATTAGAATAACATCTGCATTTCTAAACACAGTGTATCAGTGTTTTTATTGGCTGGCCGAACAATCAAAGATGAACAAAGGTGAACTGTGAACTGCCGGAGCCGGCTGGAGATCGCACCGAAACAGAATTTGTCATGCAGGTTTCCATATAAATTGTTTGGATTCTGAGCAAATATTCATAGGTCGGAAGTTTAATGTGACTGTACCTTTTCCAACTCCCCTCCCCCGATATCCAACAGGAATTACATCACATCACTCAAACAAGCAGACAAAAAGTGGCACACTCCGCACTCTTCCTACAGTATAACTTTACAACCTGTCCAACAGACATTTGTCGTTTTCTGTTATGGGGACACACCAGAGGAGGCCCTGGATCTAAAACAATACTCATGTCAACTTTCCATCTGCCAACATTCTGCTGCTGCTGTTGCCCTTGTTGTTCCTGGTTGCTGTAGTTGCCGATGGTCTCGTTGCAGTGGTTGCTGTTGGTTTTGTTGCTGTCTGAACAAAGGGTGAATATTATACTTTCCTTTTTTCGCAGAGTTCACTAACGTCAAGGTCATGGCTACAGATCTATCGTGGTCCAAAATGTCCAAGTCCAAATGGCTTTTAATGTCCTCCGTCACACCGCCATGGTAACACGGCCAACATCAAAAGACTGTGACCATGGAGAGGGGCTGTGGAGGCAACATGGCCGCCACTGAAAATAAACGTGTTCCAAAAAAGTGTCATGTACATAATGTATGGCTTTGCGTAGGGTTTAGTACTACAGGTCCACCCCCTCTCTTGTCTTTTTGAGTGCTTTAGGTGTATATACACACACGCACACACACACACACACACCAGACATACACTGCATACACATACAAAAACATACACACCACACACACATAGAAAATACACTCACAAACTCACACACTAAACGCACACTAATTAATGTTTATGCAAAGAAAATAAATGACAAAAATCTGACAGATGAAGAGATCAACTACATTCAGCTACAACAGCCTGTGATAGTGCAATATCTACACACACACACACACACACACATACACACACGCACACACAGTCAGATCTCAGTGGTGACTCCGGCGCTGAGCTGCTCGGCCTTTCCCCTGCAGGATCTGATCCCATCTCTGGACAAACAGACAGGAAGGGAAATTAATAATCTGTTACTCCAAAAAACGAACTACTTACATTCGGTGTTGACTTTATACCCAACATTTCCAATCAAACTCTCGTTAAGATGGTGCAACAGGCTGCACGTAAAACAGTTCACTTCAATGCAATTCAGAATCAACTTATAAAGCCTCCACCGTTATTTCACATGTAAAATAGTTGCTGTCTTTGTATTAGATTCGCACCTTGATCTTCCTGCCCATTTTTTCCTTCCACCTTTGAGCAATGGATCCGTCAATCAGGAGCAACCTGCAACCACAAACACGGTGAGGTTTATGTAGAGCTACTCACAGGGTTTTACAGTGGAGGTGACCCCAGCTTACCTCAGAAGAAATTATTACGATGTTTTTAATCTTCAGGGAAACAAGTAGTGGTGCTACGTTTAGTCAGTGCAGCATAAAAAACAAACATTGGAGTTTGAGACAATTAGCCAGATCAGTGGCTGCTGCATTGCAACTTAGTTTGCTAACCACAAATTGCCTCAGGAGCCTGCATTGAGTTGAAGTTTAAAGATATAATCGACTAGCTGGACATTTATCCAACCAATTTCCTTGAGGAAACCATGACGTCCATAACAATACTTTTACTATCTGTTCCAACTCTACGCTCATACCTGGACATCTCATCGTTCTCGTAGCCCATGATGAGGTACTCCTCCCCAGGAGACAGAGGAGGACACAGGCAGGAGGAAGAGTAGTAGAGCGTCTGCGTCTCCTTGGGAATGTTGACCAGAGAAGACTTGAGCACCTCCTTAACCTCCACCACCGCTGTGGGCTCCAGACCGCGGTTCCTCACCTCCTTCACCCTCGCTCTGATCACTGAAGGAGAGAGTCGTCAGCATACATGGACACATTGGACACTGGAGTTTAAATCTCACACTGAGCTCGCAGGGCAGGCTTTAAAAAAAAGAAAAAAATCGAATTCTTGGTTTAAAGAATAAAACCTTAAGTGATTACTCAAATTCGCTGTGGCCTTGTTCCAGACCTCTGAATCGCTGCCCACATCTCTCTGGTGCAATTTAATAAATACAAATCAAAATAAGTGAATAAAACACATTATTCCAACCATTTACCATTTCTCCAGTATAGTTTTCATACAGCCTATACTTGAAACTATTTGTCCATCGAACACATCAATAGTTTTGGTTGTATTTCTTATAATCAGTCAGCCGGAAGACCGGCCGCTGTCCTTGGTGCTGAAAGGACAGACGGTTCTACGGACAGTGATGGCGTTATGGAGGTCAAAGTTTGCGTGGATTGGATGCTTCCGTAGTTTGGGGCCAACAGGACTGCAGTTGTAGCCAACCGTGGGCCCATTTGTGTCCTACAAGAGCTGAGGGACATGTGGCCAATGAAGAGCCAACACACTACTGTGGGCTAAACTCCCAAAATGACCTGCTTCTTTAGACTCACTGGACTTAACCTCTCAATTATAAACCTCTTGTGTTTTTCTAGTTGTCCTCTTTGAAACTGTTTAACAATTTTTCTGTCATCCTGCTTCGGGTCCAACAACGAAATATGAGACACCTGTAACCTGGAGGCCCTCCTCTCTGTTTTCACCACTGTCTCTCTATCACTTTGTGGTACTTGCTGTTTTATAGGTTTTATGGATACAACCATCCAGGATGCCCAACAGCAGCAGCCCACTGCAGGAGAACCAGGTAAACCTTTATGTTTTTCATAGAAAAGGCTCCCTTAATGAATTCAAGCAGTGTGGGACTGCGAGGAAAGCACAATAAAAGCTCCAGGAGTAACAGAGCGACAAATTAATAGAATGCGGCTTTTAGACGGGCCGAGTCTGTTGATGCTTTTAAGATACACTTACTTTTATTCTCTAGTTTTTAATTGTGTTTAACCGGTTTTATCCAATTCCCTGGGTTTAAATTGTGTTTCTTGTTTCTATTTCTGTCTTGTAGTATTAATTTCCATGCACATAAATGTCTCAATGCTGGTAACAGTAAGCTCATATATATGTCTTTGTAAAGCACTTTGGTGCAAACAAGAACGGAGACACCATCGCACGTATTGCATTAAGAAACTAGAAAAACAGCACAACCAGTAACAGTATGTGTGGTGTAGCAGGTTGGAGTCAACAGTAAAATCAACAGCAGTGTTAATTAGCAAAGTGAGCACGCCAGCAGTCAAATTATAAAGACCACCTTGTTGTGCACTCTGACGTGCCACCATGCTTCACTAAACTCCTCCATTTTAATTATATCTGAATATTTTGTAAGTGAGCTCTTGTTCTTGATGACGGCTGGAAAGAAAATCTAAAATCTTCCCCAAATGGATTCTGTGGCCAAAGAGGCATTTGCAAGCTCAATAAGTCCACATGGAAATCTCTGTCGGATTTGCCAAATCATGCCTGTGTGCTGTAATCATCTGGAATAGCCTTTCTGGGCTTTCACGGTTAGTGTGTCTAATTTAATCTAAGAAACCAAATAGCCTCAGCACCAGAATATTTCCCTCTACGTGGAGGAGAAAAACAAGTCAGAGAGAAAGAATCTGCTGAAGAGTTTAGTCTCACGTTGATGTCTCACATGTAGTGTTGAGAAGAGACGAATGACTACCACATGTGATGCACAGACCATTCTCACTGTAAAAGCTTAAAGGTTTGATTCGGAAATATACCAACAACTAGCTTTAAGTTTAAGTTGCATGCAGACGGCAACCTCCGGTTCTGAAGAGTGAAGTGTGTTAAGTGTGTCTTAAACTTGCAGTATCTCTACTGACCAGCAGGGGGCGACTCATCCGGTTGCAAAAAGAAGTCTGGTTGTATAGAAGTCTATGAGAAAATGACTCTACTTCTCACTTGATTTATTACCTCAGTAAACATTGTAAACATGAGTTCATGGTCTCAATCTCTAGTTTCAAGTCTTCTTCAATACAGCATGATGTTCATTTAGTAAAGTATGGTCCATTTAGAGTCAAACAGACCATAAAGCGAAGTATGCTTTAGGGCGGGGCTGCCTTGTGATTGACAGGTAGCTACCCTACCGGAGCTGTATACGGCGTCTCTACATCACTCTTCCGCCGTCCAAATATGGTCACTTCTGTTCACTGGTTGCAAAAAAGCCAAGATGGCGGCAGCCGTAAACCAAGATGGCGACGGCCAAAACGCCAGACTCAAGGCTTCAAAACGGCAGTCCACGAACCAATGACATCACGACACTGAATACGGATTCTTCTGTCTCATATTTGTAAAGAAACGTGTGATAGTCGGAGATGACTCACCATAGTTGTAGTTGTTCCTCTGGTAGTTTTTCAAACCCATCTTGACTATCTTACACCTACAGCGATCTACAGACAGACACAAAAGAAACAGAGTGAGGGATCATGGGGATCATACTATTTAAAAGAAAAACAGAATCTATGTTCAGGCTCCACCTCCTTAAAAGTCCATATTTCCTTAAGGATTCCTTAAGTTTAACGTTTCTGTGTAAACTTATTATGCGAGGCTAAATACCCATGTGCTGTCCTCTTTGTTAACTTCTTTTTTTATGCCATCAGACTTCCCCTGGTAACTCAGCGTTTAACGTCACAATGCTATGAATTGTGCAGAAATGCGGACTTACAGAAAGTGTGCTTAAAGGGATTAAAATTAAGCACTCGACAATTTGACAGCGGGGACAGCCCCAAGCCCTCTTGCACTTTGAAAGAACGCGACTCAAAGTCTGTGAATCCGTGAGTGTGTACATTAGGATTGGGCCGTCGAGACAGGTAAACAGACAGGTTACCTCCATTTGGTCCTCTGCAGTGGAGGTTGTTGGAGTCCATTGGAAAGTCTGGACTGGATTCTGTGAGAGGATCAAACCCAGAAAAAATCTGCTATTTAGAAAATATAGGTGAAACTTGTTTCTATTTGTATTTAGATGCACATTAGCATGTTAGTGAGAGATACATGGTTTCCAGAAGCAGAACTGACTGGCTGCGTTGTTGTTCGGTCTTTTGTGGAGATTCTGAGGTGGTATGTTATATTTATGATGATGTGTCCAATAATCAGCTAACACAAACAAGCTAACTTCTAGGAAAGCAATCACAGTTTGGGCAGAGAGAAGGTCAAAGGTCAGGCTCACCCGGGTTACACCTGGCTGGGTCCTGGTAGTATGGATCTAGAGAGACATTGTGCACAGAGAATGACAAATATTAAACCACTTTGCGGTTTTAACCATACACTCTTAGGCTGCAGTGTTCATTACAGCCACAACATGAAAGCGTTGGAAAGAACAAAGTAATTTTGCTGTAATTAATTTGAAATTAGAGCCTTAAAAAAAACGTTTCTCCTAATTGTTTGGGGCGAGTTGCTGGATTGGTGCAGCGTTATCGGTAATGTAGATGCTATACGGTGGTGCCGTGGTGAATTTTAATCTTCCCCTGTAGTTATGACCTGTAGGTAGTGACCAAAAAGTTAAGATTGTGGATACAACGGACCGAAAATTAGTTTTTTTCACAGTTTTGGGAGCTCAGACATCCAGAAGGAGCTGGTAGTAAAACACAAGTATAGCCACAAGACTCACAGTCTTGTTTACTTACTCATCACCTGTTCTCACCAGGTGAACGATTACTTTTTATTGGGTTGTATTTTGTGACAGCAGGGCTGTAATTTTCGCGTCTTTGAATGCACCACCAAGTTTCGCGACGATTGGAAACAAAAAGGCAAACTGTGGCTGCTTTTGATTTCTGTTCCAACCAGAGACAAGCTTGTTAACGGCAACTTTCAGACTGGAGACTGGCCACTGAAAACCCCAGGAATGACTTGTCCACCCTGGCTGAACCTCAGAAAATCAACAAATCACATCGAGGGAAAATCCCAAAACCCTGCTGAGCCAGGGCCGCTCTGAGATGCGTGGGCGTATCGTTATGGAGGTCAAGGGGATTGAGATGAGTTTTTCTTTTCAGAACCTGCTGGTCGAGGGACTGTTTAAAGAAGCAGAGGACAGTGAAGGTTTTATTGAGTGTAAAACGAGTGGGCCGCCTGTATCAAGGAGCTCTTTGAGAAAATCAGTGGGAGTGAAGTCGGTGGGGAAATGACTCGCACTGTCTGTTCGAGAGGGAGCAGAAACAAACTGCTGAGGGTAGAAACATGATAGAAAACAGTGATACGACTCAGCTAAGCAGGGGAAACTGCTTCCTGATGGTCCATGTTTTTCAGAGAAGAGGGTGAAATATCCTTATTTAGAAGTAGCCTCCATACTCCATTAAACGTATATCAGATTAATATGTATAGCTGAGAGGTTCTGTGTGCTGTTCCTCCCTCTACCTGTTGCCTGTCCATGAACTTGAATGTTCATGATAGACAGACTTTTATTTAAGTTAGCTAGTTTTGACACATATGAGATCTCAGCTGCCCTCGGAGACAAATCTCAGTCACAGGAATAATAATGACATGAATGACAAGCGTTAGTGATACCTGGTCCCTCTGCCTTGACGATGGCCTCAGGCGAGATGCAGACTCCGCGGTCGTACAGCGGCAGCTCGCTGCAGGACAGGCTGTCTGGCCAGCTGTGGTTGTAACGCTTCATCACCGGCTCACAGCCGTACTTCGCCCGCTCGCACACCGCTTTACAGGGTTTGATGGGCTCGTGCTGGAAGTCGATGGTGCAGATGGGAGCGTACATGGCACACAGGAAGAAGAGCAAGTCCGGACTGCAGCCAGTTCCTGAACAGGCAGGAAAACACAGACAGGTGTGTTACAAGTTGAGTCAGTTAAAGTGGCCTTAAAAAACTTCTTGTGTGAGGAAATATAAACGATAATAATACTTTAGCTACAGAATTTTCCTTTTCCATTTTTGGATGTATTTGAGGAAACCATGTCTGTGTTTTAGGTGTTTCTCATTGACTGACATTTGAAAGTCCTCTTACATCGGTGAATGTATGGTGCATTCAGGGACATCTGGCCAACCACACACAGGACCTATACTGATTTTCACCCTGCTGCATACAGTTCACACCTGATGGATCCAGAAAAAGTTCAACACACACACACTTAGAAACAAGGGTTCCAAAAGGGTTCTTCCTGAAGAGCTGAGGTTCTACCGAGAGCCATTTGCTTCTGAAGAACCTTTTTTTTGAAGAAATAGTTCTTTGTAAGACTATGGCCTCCGTTAAGAAACCTTTTCATCCAAAGGAGGCTTTTTGGAAGGAAAAGTTCTTCAAGGATTGTTGAAAGCATGGGTCCTCCCATCCCATCCCCCCCAAACATTTGTGAACCACGAGTGTTACCCTAGAGCACATCAGCCCTTTAGGAACCTCTCAAAACCAAAGGGCCACTGAATCAGGTCTCCATGACCGCAGGCTACCTTGTTAAAGTAAAACCAGGGTAAGGGTGATGAAGGCCGTAAGAGCAGTCGCGTATATACACACCCAAAAACTATGAACCCCTGGGTGGGTTCTCGATGACACCCATGGAATATAAAAGATTTCTTGGTAGAACTCCTTGGGTGTTTTTTTTAGCTTCCTTAGAAGGTGGAAAGGTTCTGGATAGAACCCCCAGAGAGAATTCTGGGTGAAACCATTAGACCATAGAAGAGTTCTCTGTAGAACATCTCATAGAGGCTTCTGGGTGAAATCATTACACCATGGAAGAGTTCTCTGTAGAACATCTCATAGAGACTTCTGGGTGAAATCATTAGACCATAGAAGAGTTCTCTGTAGAACATCTCATAGAGGCTTCTGGGTGGAATCATTAGACCATAGAAGAGTTCTCTGTAGAACATCTCATAGAGGCTTCTGGGTGGAATCATTAGACCATAGAAGAGTTCTCTGTAGAACATCTCATGGAGGCTTCTGGGTGAAATCATTACACCATGGAAGGGTTCTTTATAGAACCTCTCAAAAAGGGTTCTGGATTGAACCTTTCACAGATAACTCTAGGTATAACCTGTACGTGTGTGTTATATGTAGAACCCTCTGAAAGGGTTCCAGGTGGAACCTTTATAAATGGTTCTATCTAGAACCAAAAGAGGCTCTCCCATGAGGACAAGCCAAAGAACCCGATATGGTTCTAGTTACCGTTATTTCTCAGAGCGTGGGCAGAGGAGGAATATGTGTTTTTTATTACAGGATTGAGGTTTGGCTGCACAGCTCCACAATGGAGTCTCAGAAATACTTTGAACTTGTGACCTGAAACTGCTTCCTGGTTTTGAGCCTGCAGGTCTTTCATTAGGACATTTTTCTGGTTAAAGCCGATTGCCTTTCCACTTTCTCTCTCCACTCCTCCGACCTCAGCTGAGCTCTAACTTCAACCAATACACGAATGTACTTATTGGAGACAGACGTGTATGCATCATGAAATATAATGGCAGCCGATGAGGTTGTCCACATGCTTTTAAATTTGATTTAGGATATTTAAAAATGGGCCACAAAGCCTGAAGCTCAGCACAAAACACAGATGAACACAGATGAACGTGGCCACAAACTTTTGCATCATACAATAAGTTCTGTTCAAAGATAGATACAGTTAGCTAAACAGCTAACTCATATACTTGAAGATTGTACCTGCAATTCAAATATCTTTATGAATTGCACAGAGATATTTTAACCGTTATTCACAGGGAAAAAATAAAAAAAATAACACCAAAAGTGGATATAGGAAAGTGTCTATGTCTTAACAAGTGTCTGAAATATGAAGCAATGGTTCTTTAAAAGAAAACCACAAGAATTAAGAATCAGATATAGTTCATTTAAAAAAGAAGCTTGGCCAGAAAGAAACAGAATAAGCAGCACATATTTAGATAAATAAAACGAAGAAATATGTGAAAAGAATAGTTAAATTATAATCGTGGAAAAGGAGACAAATATTAAAACGTAACCTCAACAAGAACAGCTCAGGAGCAAGAATCTACAGCCAAACTAGCAGCTCTGTGGGGCTGTATTTACGAACTGTGAGGTTTTGAAATCACCAAAGTCAGTAGTGTTCGTCCTCTGGGGAACATGGATGTCTGTACAAAATGTCATGGCAATCATTCCAATATTTGTTGAGATATTTCCGCCTGGACCAAAGTGGTGGACAATCCGACTTTGCATACTATTTAGTAATGCATGGCTAGCATGGCTAAAAACAAGCGGCAATGAGAAGTGAAAATTGTCTACAGCAGAAAAACCCAAAATAATGTTTACGTTTTAAAGATGAATATGTCAAAGATAGTCAAAGAGAGTGACTTTGACATTACCAAGATGGGGAAAGTGGGTTTCAGGCGCTGTTTGACCATCTGACAAGCTCTTCTGTTGGAGCATCTTGTATACTGTCACATCCTAGACATAGAGTCTAGGTCCCACCACAAACCTACATTAGCTTTTTAAAAAGGAGCATCGATGTGGTAAACAGCTTGAGGCTTTAAAAATGATTAATGGTTGCAGTGACATTCACGGTTTGTACGTGTTTAATATATACTTTCTACAGAGACAGACATCCAGATAAAGAAAGTGAAACTGTAGATATACTGTACAAGGTAAAAATATAATCTGTGTAAACAATACATACAGATGGAGATGGTGTATTTTTACCGAACGTGCAGATTTGAAGAGCAGCATTATCAGCTCAACTTATCAAACACACAGAGTTTGTGACATCTGGTATCAGCAGGTGTGTGGAGGAGAAAAGTCAAAAAAGTCAACAGGGTAACAAGTTCAAGTCCGTTGAACTATTGAAATCCTGAACCTTCAAAGTTAAAAAATGTACGGCAGAGATCAAAGTGATCAAAATTTAAAAATTGTATTTAATTGGCAGGTTGTAAGAGAAACTACAAAAATAATGATTTGGTCTCTTTTTTTTATCTTTTAGTTGGAAGCAGTGCATGGACCTGAGAAAGGAGGAAGAGGAGGAGGAGGAGGAGGAGGAGGAGGACTGGGTGTGATAAGATATGATGAAGCCATGACGAAGTGTGAAGGTATGATATTGACACAGCGGTATGTTGTCAGCTCTGCTGTACATTGTGCGAAGGAGTTTCACATTGTAAAAAAGAAAAAAAGAATAATTCGTTATAAAAATGTTCTGATGTTTATTTTTCTCTTCCTTAGACTATGTGACCGTGTATTTAAGTTAAAAGTTCTCCATCTTTTATTGCAGGTGGGAAAAAAGCACAAAGCCAACAATATACAATCATTTGATCCTTTTCAGCATATCCACTTATCAGTTTGACGTCCAGGTGCTTACATGGGAAAGTATTCAGTGCTTCAGTGACAGGGAGGGAAATCCGCTATTTCTGTATGTTATTTCTATGGTGGCAGAAGCAGAAGCAGAAGCTCTTGGACATTTATTTGTGATGTAAACTATGACGCCTACACAGTTTATGTGTACAGTTTTTGCACTCGCCAAACAGCTGAAATGTAAACTGACATTTTGAAAGTAAACAGCTGCAAGTGAAACTTTTTTTTTTAAATTTTCCAGTACACACTCAAAACCACTGTGTTGTTTTGACCCACTCATATTTACTGTGTTATTTACCCAAACTGAAATGTGGTTATTTTGATGACGTGTTAGACGCAACAAGCTCAGGTTTGATCATAAAACTGTCACAATTACATTTAAAGAACGACGTGCGTATGACATTGTGAAAAGTGAAAACGATGAACATTAGGGCTTCAACGATCAATCGATTAATTGTTTAGTCAATCAACAGGAAATTGACAGGATTAATCATTTTTTCGAGCAAAACTAGGATGATTCTAGGATGCTTTCACTTGACTGATCATCATAGTGATTGTAATCTTCAGGTTTTAGTCAAGATAAGACATTTGATGACATCACCTCTTGCTCTGGAAAACTATATGTTTATAGACTTGATGACTGTACGAGAAAAAAGATTTATCGATTTTGAAAATAATTTCCTATTTTGTCTGGTCGACGTTCATCATTGTGATGTTCAAAGAGTTTCAACCAGAAGTTTGTATTTTCAACGTTCTTCCTGTAAGCAGTTTGATGAACGCCTGAGTGACTGAAATGTGCCTAACTACCCAGGACAGTGATATGTGGTCTGACTGTCTTGGATCTTAAGTCAAACCAGAAACCAACAGTAGGCTGTAACTCTGTAACTCAACATCAGGCTGCTTCATCACTGACTGCTGCAACGGGAGCCAATGTTTTTCCCTTCTTGAGTAAACTTAATTAAAATGATGGTTTCCACAAAAATGTTTCCATGAACTGATGGTTTAAGGTTTCCTATTGCTCAGTCAGAAGAGTTCAAACCAGATCTCCTGCAGATATTAAACAGGAGAAGAAGACCAAGCAACAACAGCTGCCAATGATCTGTTGGAAACGACCGAGACACATCAAGTCAAGGTTCAGTTCACCTAAATGATAAATAAAGTTTTTGTCCCGGGTTTTGTCTCTGCAATTTCTGTGTTTGCAGCATTAAACTGTCATATTTGAAAATGCATTAGTTTTATTATTGAATAATCTATAATCTAAAGTATTTTTTGATTCATCAATTTATCATAATTTCCCATATCTTAAAATAATCAAATTGCTTTCCCCCGAATATTCAACTCAAATTACAGAACAATAATACGACTCACAGCTATTCACATTTGAGAGACTGAAACCAATGAGGTTTAGGCATTTGTGCTTTAAAAAAAAGATTTAATAGATCAAATTTGCAGATGATATTTTCTTGATCTTTTAAACATAGGCTAAATACATCTTTTAAAATATTATTATTTTAAAGGATATATAACTCACATATCATTAATAGGCCTATATTGTGTCATGATAATTATTTTAATTATCTTAATGTTTTAAGAATTAAGTAATATTTCACATTAAAAGTTGTAAAATAGCCTTAAAAAAGTCTGAAATATCAACTTCAAGCTGCACGTTGTGCACAGAGGAGGAATGGTCAAAATAAATACAAATAAAACCACAACAGGATCTGGATGCTCCACTGTCATAAAGTGCAAAACTTGACTTGAAACGTTAGTGTTCTGTACAGTATAGGCGCGAGGGAGTTAATTAAAGTCCATTAAAGAATTGATTAGCGGGTAAATTAGTGGACAGACAGTAACTCACCCAGCAGCCCTTCATACTGCTCGATGGCCAGCACCGCGTTGTCCTGCGTGCTGTGGTGGAGGTGGTTCGGCATCTTGGTCATGTTCCACGGCATGGACCGGCACAGCGGGATCCGCACCGACTCGCAGGACGCCGCCCGGACCGCAGCCGGCCCCAGGGCGCAGGACACGGCCAGCAGAGACACGCAGAGTCCCGGGGAGAGCATGTTCAACTGGAGTCACGTTCCAGCGCTCACGGAGCTCCGGTGAAGTCTCGGTCACTCACGGTGAGTTAGATCCAAATAAGGACGTGGTTTTCCTGCTGATTGGTGCTTTTCTGCTGCCGCTGTCCGGTCTGCAGGCAGCTCGAGGAAGCGGGAGGAGCCGCTTATTCAGACTTTCACCTCCTCCTCTTCCTCTATCCCCCCCCCCCCCCCTTCTCCACAACTCCCCTCCTCTGTTTTCTTCACCCCTCCTCGTTCTTCTTCTTCTTCTCCTCTTCCTCTTCTCTTATCCTCCACGCTAGAAGAATAGATTCCTTTTAGATGAAAAGTCAACACCGGTAAATCCGTTAAAAGCGCATAGATGTGTGTGTCATTACGTTTCATGAAACCATGGGCAGTACTCACATCATTTAATTTAATCAATACAACATTGTTTAAATACTCCATTACAAGTAAAAGTGCTGCATGCAAAATGATTAAGGAAAAGTAGGACCTACTACGAAATGTAGAGAAGTAAAAGTACAATCTCCTCAGACATGTGTAGTCTATTGTACTGTCATTATTAGGTTGTAAAAACAAACAGATTTGCAAGTGTTAACACTTTTTTATTTTTCTATTACTTCATACTTTTTACTCCACTATATTTACCTGACAGCTTTAGTTACTGGTCACTTTACAGATAAAGATTGTATTATAAAATACAACACATTGTTTAAGGTTAAACAAGTGGTTCTAAACTTTTTTGGCTTGTGACCAACCCCCCAGAAAATCTGTGTGGTTGGGGCCTCTTGCATTGTTTCACATGTCTCTTGAGTTATATACTCGACTGTTCAAATTATCAATATTTCACAAACAAATCAAAGAGGAATGAAAAGAAACCAGAAACAGATTTGTGTATCTACTTCTTTCCATTCCATTATCCAAACCACTTAATCTATTCAGGGTCACGGGGTGCTGCTTCTTCTTCTTCTTCTTCTTCTTCTTTCCTCTCCCATTAATCCTCTCACGACCCCTCAGATTTATTTTATGACCCCCTGGAGGGGCCCCACCCCTAGGTTGGGAACTTCTGACTAAACTAGCTAACTGTATATAAAGTAGATAGGTAACTGTAGAAACTGCTGGTGGTGGACACCAGCAGTTTCTACAGTTACTTCCACCACTGGAGCAGACTGAAGCCCAGTTAGCTGCTGGAGAATCTGACTACATCTCCCAGCATGCCCTGCAGGAATTCCGCTGTATACCATGCTTCTCCACCATGAGCAGAAGCTAGCAAATATGGGAGTCAAGTAGATGCTGATTAAGTGAATTTACAGTTTTTTTGTAAACCGCATACCAGCAAATAAAGTTCAGTTGACCCTTTGCTAAGCCCCGCCCCTCGCTACTCCTCCGTCAACCTGTCAGAGCTACGTCACCATGGAACCCACACTGTCACTAACTGCACTCCCCGAATTATAACATTTAAAAAAACATTTTTAAGTGATTTTAGGGGGATGACAAACAGTGAAAACAGGTTAAAAAGATAAAGATCACAGTGTAAAAGTAAACCACCTCATCACCTGGAGATCGAGACAGAAGAAGTTAAGTCACAACACTGCTGCTGAAAAGCCGGGTAGGTCTTTATTCACTGTTACAATCATTAAAAAGCAAAAGCAGCATGTTTATGCATTCAGGAGCTTGAGTTTTTATGTAGAAACGTCTCCCCGTCACCCTCTCCGGGTAACGAGTATCATTACATAAAGTTTAACCATGACGAGCTCCAAATCCACAACACCAGTCTGAAAATGAAGAAAATCTACATAGTGGGCTTCCTGTACTTTAATCAGGCTTCTCTTGGTGCTTTTGAGGAAGACACGACAACTTTTGCACAGTTGTGCACGGACAATTTCTTGGATTTAAACTTCAAGAAAACTAAAGAGATGGTAATTGTTTTTTTTAGAAGAAAACAAAACGGCACCGCCTGCCACAAAATAATTACAATAAATAATGGAATAATGTAAATGGTCACTTTGCCACTTCAAAAATCAGTGAATTGCAGCAGAGAATGTACTTTGTACACAAACGTAGCCATTTTAAACGTACACTGTCAGATTTGTATGTTTTATACACGTATGTTAGAGTGTTCTGTCTTTTGGTCTTATCTGTGTGTTTGGAAACATGCCCAAACAGGAACAAGCCGGGCTGCAGCCACTACTACAAAAATGGAAATAACTTTACATGATAGTACACATCCCCTTCACTCCAAATTCAGGCGCAGCGACCTGACACGGGGAAAGAGACTTCTACAAAATAAAATCAAAAGAAGATAAAATAACTGTTTTATTCCTCAAGCCATCAGTATGAAATGCATTTTAATCCTCAAGTCTCTTAGTTGGTCACTTGCACTTTTGTTTCATATTTGATCTTAAATCCGATTTTAAAGTGGATTAACTGTTTTCATTTGATTTCACTTCATTGTACATTCTGTCTCAGTCTCAATGTGATCTGAATCTGAATCTGGCTGACTGGTTCACCAACTGGTGGTGACATTTGACCCCAGCAGGCTTGTTGCATTAACAGCTCGGTTATGGGTCCATTAAAGCTGAGTATGACGCAGCAAACTGCAGTGTGGGTGCGTGTGTGTGTGTGTGTGTGATAGCAGTAATGGTTGTCAGATGTTGGAGGAGCTTCCCATGTTAGGGTCAAGTTACAGCCAAGACACACACACACACACACACACACACACACACACAGGATCTCTGGGTATTCTGACTCATGGATCAACATGCAGAGAACTGAGTCAGCACTTTCCCTTCCATCCTAACTTCTCTCCTCATCTCTTTCTCTCTCTCCTATTTCTTTCCTTTTTTCATTTTTCGTTCTCTCGGTTCTCATGAATTCATCTCTGGCAGTCAGTTAGTGACGTAAAAGCTGCTCACAGGCAGGACAAATCTTATCAGCGGAGCACACACACACACAGACACACACACATTCCAATGCAATCAAAAACCTTCTCCTCTTATCTCCTTTCTCCTTGTTTCCTTTCCTTTCCTCTCCTCTTCTCTTTTTGAGATCCAAAACAAACTTCTGTAGAAACCTGACCTCTCTCTCTCTCTCTCTCTCTCTCTCTCCCTCTCTCTCTCTCCCTCCCTTTGTGTGTGTGTGTGTGTGTGTGTGTGTGTGTTGTGGCTGTTGTTTAGCCAGAAAACTGTTTCTCTCTCCCTCTGTATGTGGAAATATTCTTGGAAACTACCAGAATCTTTTCCAACGAAAATAACACTGCAGCTGTGTACACACACACACACACACACACATGCACACGCACACGCACAGACACACGCACACGCACGCGCACATGCACATGCACACGCACACGCACATGCATACAATATTGCAAATGACTGAAAGTAACCTGCAACAATAACTGATTTTGCGACAGAGCTTTATGGTGGAGCTAAAGTTACATATTATCTGAGGGTGCACTTTATTACACTTAAACACCACTAAATGCCTAATTAACCTACCACAATACATATTTACAGTTAGTTACTGTAATTTGCAAAGCATTATGGATATTGTGCAGACGTCATTTACTGTCACTTCATTTATATCTTATCTTTCTACAACTGCAATAAAATGTGAAACAGTGCTAGAGTTCATTGGTGCATTACTGCAAAAGAATACTTTATACCGATTTAGCATTGTACTCCTTTAACACTGTTGGACTCAAGATGGTTTATTTCACACATTCTTCTTGTCAAAACTTGCTGCATCCATGACACAATGCAACTCCACTGCTGACAGATTCAGGTGTGTTATGTTAGCAGCTGCTAGTGTAGCCTGGAGCCTCTAGCCTGCAGCAGAGATGAGGCTGCAGAGGTCTGGTGAGCTCAGACGCAAAAATAAAACAAGGCATTAGGATATTCACATTCTGGATCTGTTTTTACTGTTAAAGCTGCGAGACCTTTGTTTGTATAAAACCTCGAGTGCTGTAGCTTTTGATATGTTTTCGGTCTGTTTTCGGTCGGTTTGACTGTTTGTCATCAGGATTACGGAGAAAGTGCTGGCCGGATTTTTATGAAACTTGGTGGAGGGGAGAAGCATGGGCCAGGGAAGAAGCCATTACATTTTGGAGTGGATTGACCTTGGCGAAGGTTGGCGAAGTGCCCGTTTAGTTCACTCCCAAAACAAAAGCTGATGTGGAAAATGAGTGGAGACAATGTCTGAAGGCAAACATTTCACTCACTTTTGATTGGGAGACTGAAAATACAATAGGACACAAGCTCAGTACACCTCTTTTGCCACCTTCTTTTCCCTTTCTAATAGGCTGTATTAGAGAACATCTTCACACTCATCACAAACATTACCAGAGTCCACTTGGAAGCGGGACCGAGGCCCTTCTTTTGCAGACAATTTCAAACCACAGTTTCTGCGGACTTAAAGTCTTTAGCAGCTCATAAAAGCAGGGCTGTGGCTCTCTCTTGTGGACCACACTGGAAACAACATCCTCCACCGATACGCCCGTTCATATTATAACTTTTTTATCCTGATGTGATGATTATTAATATTGTCTAGTGCCATTATGTTAAAAATAGGTTTCATGAATTTGTAGTTTTGTTTGGTGTGTTTATGAGCTTTTTTCCCCAAATGAGATCAAAGAGACCACCACTAAAATGTGCCATGTAGTTTATTTTTCTTCATATATATAAAATAAATTAATTGAATTGACTTTGGTGTAGGTCTGTGTTAATAGTTATGTACTTGGTAGATGTGTCACTGTCACTAGTGACAGACAGACAGGCAGCAGGTTTCACGTTACACTGCAGCGGTTCAGTCTCACCTCCAGCAGAGTCTATCCAGTTCACAGCTTAACTCAGACAGACCGACTACAGGACTACAACTAGTAAGACTGGCTTTCTTCTGGACCTGGTCTTAAGTGGACCAGGTTTAGTCAGCAGTAGGAACCTGGACCAGACATGAGGTCTTACTGAACCAAATGTGATGATGGAAGAAGTGTGTTCCTTTTCTGGAAACTGAGCTGGATCACCACTCTGCTCTGGTGTCTGGTGTTTAAACTGGACTAGAAAGTGAACCGGTGCCATTCTGAACCAAACCGGACCAACGCTAAACCAACGCTGAGCCTCTGAAGAAACAGGTTTTTTTTTATAATATACACTATACACAAAATATCTCATGTATAGACTGATTTCTCTGCTAATAGTAGTGTTCTAGCTGTTTACGATGTTCACCATTTAAGTATGTTCGCATGCTGACATTAGCTAATTAGCACTAAACACAAAATACAGGTGAGGCTGCGCCAAAGCTGTACTTGTGTGTTGTGCAGGTGTTTAGTCACGAACTAAAGTATTTTACAAATTTAACTTTGAACCTGCATGGCGCTGGATAAAAATTCATAAAAATTCCCAAATTATTACAATTCATCCTCAGGGGAACATGAATGTTTGAAATCAATTTCATGACAATCCATCAATTAGCTGTTCATTTAAAACCACAAATGTAAACGTCCTAGTGCCAGACAGTTGAAGATGTTGAGATTTTAAACTGGATAAGTTAAAACTTACAAAACTACATTCCCATCATCCTCAGCTGTACTTTGTGTTTAGTGCTAATTAGCGAAACTAGCAAATATTGAGCATGTTACAACTACAGTGTAGATGTATTGTTCTGTCATTTTCTATTCAATTTTTCCTAATCTGTCATAGGTTATTTATTATAAATATCATCCAACTACATTTCATGTGTCGTTTCAGGTTCACTCCAGTTCATTTTAGTTCAACCTGGTCTGGTCTAGTCATGCAGTCCCTGACTGAGGAGATCCAGAGTTTCTCTCGGACGCGGCTGAGGAAGCAGTGCACCCGCGTGACATCACTGAGCGGCCGTCGCATCATCGAAACCTGGAAGGGCTCTACGATCACCGTGGTTGAAGACCCCGCCCCCCCAGAGAAGATGCTGGGATACGTCCCCGACACATCCTGGGACCTGCAGGTCGGCATCGTCAAGCCCTACCTGCTGCTGGGTGAGTGAACGTGACACATAACGTCTGGCTGGACCGCTGTCACCCCCGTGTTGACCGCTAGTACAGTTCTGCCACTAGGCAATCCCCCAAATTCTGTGAGAACAATCAGAGATGGCCTTCCATCCTAAAGTCCACCTTCAGTCATTTCTGATTCAATTTGTGTGGAAAACGTGAGGAAACAGATGAAGTTTGGACGAAGAGGTGGATGGTGAGACATGTTTCTGTGATGTTCTGGATTGCACTTAGTCCAGTTATTCTTGTTCCCTAAATCATTACAATAGTTCCAACAACCATCAAGACCAACAACAGGAAACAATCCAAAATTTGAGTCTGTCATTTTACTATACATCAGTATGAACTAAGCCAAAGATAAAATACAACACAAACAAACTCATAAACCTTTTTAGTTGATGATTCACTTTGCACCACAGGTAACTCCTCTCCTTCTTGCTTTTGACAGCTTAACAATTATGTAAAGCTGTTCCTCAGTGTCAAAAATATTCTATTCTATGAAATAGAGATCTGGCAGCTGATTTACCTGTTATGTGACACAGGCTTTGGAATAAAACAACATTAATTTACAGATACTGTTGGACCTCCACAGCAAGGATGTGTGTGGCTAATTAAATGTATTACCTGCAAGCTTATGTTTAAAATAATGACTGCATGCATTGTAATCAGAAGAAAATAATAATTCAATAAATATTGGAAACATACGATATTGTAAAAATGGATTTTCGCTCCAGAAATGTAAGAGAGCACCAAGCTAGCAAAATAAAAATGACAGTGTCATATGGATGTTTACAAGTGAGGTCCCACTGCAGTTATGGTGACTTGTATACTTCCAACGACAATGGGTTTGTCTATAAAGCAGCATGACCCACTCGATGGATGGGTCCGCTCCCTCCCGCCTTGCCCTGTCCTGGGAGTCACCTTCAGTCCACCAACACTGACAACCGCTCCCCGGCTCAGAGTAGAGGGTAACATGAGCCCAGACGTGGGGGAGGACAGAGGGAGAGGTGACTCAACAGGGTTCACTGGTTCACAGGTGGAACATAAATGACCCTTTGACCTGCAGTAGACACAAATTCCTTTTCAGGTTAACTTGATTCAGCACCCTGGACAGCGTCTTGTGGCAAACAACGACAAACCCTAAACCCATAACTAACTTTGTTAACTTTGTTGTATGTGTGTGTGTGTGTGTGTGTGTGTGTGTGTGTGTGTGTGTGTGTGTGTGTAGGTTCTCAAGATGCTGCACATGACTTTGGCACTCTGAAAAACCACAAGGTGAGATCACCCAAAGCATCATGGGAATCCTGGTGGCAAAAACTCAAATTATGTTTATCCCACGTGAGAAAAGGAATAAAGAAAAAACAGCAACAACTAAATCAATTTCAAATTATTTGTTTCATACAAAACAGCCCTAGAACATATATTTTATTTTAAATGCCAATTTATAGCTTTTTCTGTTTGCCTAATTCTAGAAATAACAATATATGACAAAAGGTACATTTGAAAACAGATCTTTTTTTCTCAGTTTCTGCCCTCCTTCCCCCCCCCCCCAAATTGAGCTTTTACAAACAGATCTTCAGAGTGTGCATTCCTCAAAACGTCGCCTTGGTATTTCAGTGTGTACGAGATAAACTGAGCTTTTACAAAACGATGACGTATGCTGCTCAGTGAGGGTCGGTAAAGTTTACAGGACGCCCTTTCTCTTTGATCGTTCAGTTTAAATGTCACAGCAGAGCTGTTGCTATTAAGTAGTAGTGACAACGTTAAAGCCTCTTAATAATGAAAGTTAAAAACAATATTTTATGGCTGTACATCATCATTACTCCTAAAAGGGATCTTTATCAAGATAAAGTTACTACCTCCTCCTCTTCCTCATCAGGTGTCTCACATCCTGAATGTGGCCTTCGGGGTGGAGAATGTGTTCCCTGACCTGTTCATCTATAAAACCGTCAGTATTCTGGATCATCCCGACGCTGATGTGCTGCTTCACATCCAGGAGTGTTGTGACTTCATCCAGCAGGCTCGTAGCGAGGTAACACATCACTCTCATTACTACGGATTAATCCATTAATCCATTCATTGACCCACAGTCCTCAAACACAAAGAGCGATATAAAGGAGTGTATGTTTTTAAAAAAAAGTTTAATGCATAGATTGAAACCATCAAACACTTATTAAAACTGACTTTTAGCTATCAACAAATAGATGACAAATCAGCTGAACGTGAGTCCTCTTCAAAGATCCTTTCTGCGAACACAGTAATGGATGTCTCACTCTGCAGAAGAATCAAACACCGATGTGTCTGTTTCTGAAAATGTTCCCTTCTCCAAGCTGATCTCATATGTTGCCGTCACATGTTTCACTTTAAGGTGGCCAATCATCATTAAAGAAAAGACAAAGTGATCGGCTTTAATATTGTTGCTCGCAGAAATAAGAAGAAACAGGAATTTTAAAGATACTGGAAACTAAACAAATAAGGGAGGTGAGAGCTGCTGTAGCTCAGGGGAAACCAAATGACTGGATCAAGTCCAACAATGGGAAACAATCCCATAAGGCCAAGTAAAGGGATTATGGGAGTAAGGAGACTAATGTAAGGGTCTTAAAATGAGGGTTGACATGTGACGCATGTTTCGACATCTCCTCTCCTCTCTCCTGTTGTGAATAATAGATGTTTAGTTTTGTTCATGATTTATTAAACTGCACACAGATCAGTGTCATACGAGCTTTTAGCAGCGAAGCCTGCGGCTCACCTTAACATGACACCACACACACACACATACACACACACACCCACACACACAGCAAGTCATTAGGGGTGTATGATTACGCGAAGTGTGTGTGTGTCTTCATTATGATATTGTTAAGTGTGTGTATGTAGTAATTCCAGCCCTGATAATCAAACTGATGCTTTTACATTGAAATGCAGGGTCAGATTACCCAGCAGGCCATTTGGCTGGTAATGACCCTCACGTATTGCCGCTGCAATGACAATGACAGCATCATGTGACTGAGTTCATGACTGCAGTACAGATTCATAAAGTGGTGGAGTATGCTAAAAGGGTTTTTGCAGCATTACGACCCTGGTGAAAAAGGTCCTAAAATGTTCAAGCATTATAATATATATGTTAAAATATTCAGATGTGCCTGAAGTAAATTCTATTTTCTTTTAATCCAAGGTTTCGTGTCGTGTCTTGACATTTTTGGGTATTTTTTCGAAAGGTTTGGGCTCTAAAAACCTGGATGTTCAGGAAAGTTATACTACCAATGTATACCACAGTTTTCTAGTTGAACCTTCAAACTGATATTTTCAAGTATGTACCTGAACCAAATTTCTACCTGTTTGTTCACATATTTTCAAATTTTTACCCATTGTTGTTGTTATGGTGCTAACCCTAATTTTGAAGTTAGTCCAAATACAACACAATGAACACATTCCGGTCTAGTTTCACCTGAATGTTCAGGCTTGTACACATGCTCTTCTCAAAATTAGTTTGTTTTTGGTGAGAAGAAAAAATACAAACTTATCTGTCTTGATACATTTTGAGTAAAACTCATGTTTTCCGTTCTCTCAGTGGTCAGATGAGAAGGTTGATACCAGCTTGTTTCTGCCTGCAGTAAGCACAGACCTGATGCGAGGCTCAGCCTGAAATCTGGGGCACAGCTGTGGCAAAAAAACCTTCCATGAGAAGGGAAATAGAGGCTGTAATGGAGAGGATAATGGACACAAACAAACAAGCTATCCATTAACTAAACAGCACATCAGTGATGGAGCCTGTTGTGGTGTAAAGCTCAACAGGCTGAAGTCATCTCTGTTCTGATGGTCTGTAGAGCCCTCTAATGTTCAGAGAGCGTCCCTGCAAATCATGTTGATGCAGTCAGACACAGTTGGAGACTAGCTGGTGAACGTACTGGAGCATAAAGCAGCTATTTCCCTCAGGAGTTGGTGGAGACCTAAAACAGAGCTAAAAGAGAGTGACTATTGGACTATTCATCAGGTGGACATAAACACTACTTCAATTGGATGATCATGTTGATCTGTGTCTGCTGGATGTGTTAATAGGCAACTGTTTGCTGACAAGTTTGACAACTTTATAAGAAGATATCGTCTTGTAGAGTTTTTCTTCCCCCAAGTGGCTAAAATCAATTTAGCTCAAATATCAATATTTCCTTCTGTTTGTCTCTCAGAAAGGCGCGGTGTTGGTCCACTGCAACGCCGGTGTGTCGCGGGCACCGGCAGTTGTCATTGGCTACCTAATGTCATGTGAAGGCCAGTCCTTTGACGCCGCCCTCTCATTGGTCAAATCGGCTCGGGCCGCCTCGTCCCCCAACCCTGGCTTCTTGGAACAACTGAGGGGCTACAAAACGCTGATGATTAACGGATCCAAACACTGAAGGAGGAAGTGAAAATGCTATAAAGGGCAGTAAGATAGTTTAAGTTTGACTTTAATGAGAAATATTTCATGTAATTCCAAGACTTGAAATAAGTCATATTTGTTTTTTTTTGCAGCGTCTGTCTTTGGGTTTGGCATAAGATACCATGCTGGAAATCGATTCATCCAAATTCCCAAAACATATGACTGTCTTCCTCCAGCAGTATTTATTAGATGTGGTTTTATTTGTCTAGGTTTTGAGACAAAAATGCATTATTTTCTTGTTATTATTAATGATGTCTTCTTTGTGTTTTGGTGTTGTTATTCTCATACTCACGTCTGTGTTTTGTTGAATTTGATTAAATCTCTGTGGGGGGAAATTAGTTCTCTGCATTTGAACCATCTTCACTGTTTCGGAGCATGAAAATGAATAAAAACTTGAATGACAGACGTAAAAATGTTTGCTGTAACTGCTCACTGTTATTACTGTTATTACTGGTAAAAGCGGTGTGGTTGCAGGTTCACGTTACCGCAGTTTTACAATGTTGGAGAACTACGGTGGCCTTCAGGTAACGTAAGAAAGCGAAAGGCTCTCTCTAGAGCCAATGTTTGGGTTTTTCGGTCTGGGCCACTGTAGAAACATGGCGGTGCAACATGGCGGACTCCACAAAGAGGACCAGCTCCCTATATAGATATGAAGGACTCATTCTTAGCTAACGAAAACACGATTTTCAGTCAGGAACACTCTCATTATAGATTTTTATCCATTTATTGCAACAAATGGAAATAAAGTTACGCTGCTCCGCTCTTAAAATGTTCCCTGGATTAGCCAAGCAGCTTGCCAAGCCAAAACAGGGAGCACCATGCATAAACCCCTCGGGTATACAGGGGTGAGCCCAAAGCAAGACTCACCCAGACTTAATACACAATGTAGGCCTACAAGGTTTCATGGATGCAAGCCGAGACAATCAACTAGGCCATACAGGCTTTGCACACACACCATGACTTTTTGCTTGGGACCTGTTAGCTTTAGCCTCAGTCTGTTAGCATGATATCATGCCATCAACTGCATATTTATGATCCTTTTTGTGTTTTAAAACAAATCAGCTGGAAACAATAAAATGTCAGAAACAGATGGCGTTTTCAACCAATTCATGGCGCTAACGTTAGCCAGCTAGCTACAGCTTATGAAATTGTTAAAACTTTTCACTTCAGTCAGCAAAATCAGTTGTTCCTGACTAGAAATGAGAGTCTGCTTTAACCCTGAATTAAATCAAGGACCAAAATGACCATGAATTTCAATGGTAAACCTGCGCCGCTATCTAAAAATTGTAATCTGTAAACTGCACGTGTCCTGTGCAAGTGGTGTAAAATCCTGCTGCACAACACACACACACACACACACACACACACACACACACACACACACACACACACACACACTGACCCTCCTTTCCTGTCTGCAACCTCTTGCTTAAAAAAGAGAGAGACCCCTGTGCATGAAGAGCGAGGGAGCGAGAGAGAGACAGCGGCACTCAGAGGGACTGAGAGCCGTGCTGAGCAGCATGTGGATGAAAGCAGGAGGAAGTTGCTGTGGTTTCTGCTGATGATGGGCTCCTTCTGCACGGCTCTGGACAGCAGGAAGGCGGTGGTGATG